>NC_064560.1:111920462-112545462 GCF_937001465.1 Orcinus orca
CAGCTATAAGATACCCTGAATAGATACAAAGTCTTCAGTGGGTTTGGAAGGCATGGAAACATCAGTCACATCTCAAGCAGATCTAACACTCCAGAGATGAGGGCAATGGCTTTTGGCAGTATAATGTACAGGCAAGTGTGGAAAGGATAGCTCAAAATAAAGTCAGAGTCCTAGTCTGGATCAGAATCGGGCCCTGCCATTTTTTTTTTTTTTCTTTGCAGAGAATTGAATAATGAACAGTGAACTGCCAAATTGAGGTATACAGAAGTAAAAATGTAAGGACAGCTTTGGGTTAGGGCCCCAGAATCTGAAAATGTGAACTCAATAGAGATTATAATACAGATTAAATATACACAGTAAAAAGGAGGCCACCCTTTGGTGACATTCATCACTTACTTAAAGGCACATCTTATAGCTTTTATATAAGTATTGGTGCACGTTTTGGAAAATATGTAGAACACACAGGTGAGGAACATATATTTATTTATGCCTTATTTTAAAAGTTTTAAAAAACTTTCTGTATAGATGCTTATCTTTTCATTTTTTCTCAGTGCATCATTATTTTATATTTACATTAATAAATAATAGAAAATATAAGAGTTAATGGAATGATTAAATCACTAATCAATAATGATAAATGTACTTGCTTAAACTGCATACCATCATTTAATGACAATTGTAAAGGCAATGTAGCAACATAGATAAATGTTCTTGACAATATGTGAAATGAAAACAAAATAGAAATTGATACTTTGTATTGAGATTACCAGGATGAATGCATACAGAAAAATAATAATATATAAAATAATATATAATAATATATAATAATATTGTAATAATAATAATTATTATTATATAATAATTATATATAATATAATATTATAATATTATATATTATAATATAATATATAATATTATTATAAATAATATATAATAATATTGTTATAAAATAATAATGATATAAAAATATAATAATAATATATAAAATAAAAGTTGATGCCCTATTTGATAGATGGTATACTTCTTTATTTCCATTTTTATTTTATAATCCTATTTTTGTAATCAGCATTGAAAGATCAATCCTTATTTAAAATGCAGTGGAAGGGGACTTCCTGGTGGTACAGTGGGAAAGAATCCACCTTCCCACGCAGGGCACGAGGGTTCGATCCCCGGTCAGGGAACTAAGATTCCAAATGTCGTGAGGCAACTAAGTCCTTGTGCCACAACTACTGAGCTCGTGTGTACCTCAATTAGACAGCCTGCATGCCACAAACTACAGAGCCCACGCACTCTGGAGTCCACGCACCACAACTAGAGAGAAACCCTTGTGGGCCGCAACAAAGAGACCCCATGCTACAACAAAAGATCCCGCATGCCTCAACGAAAATCCCGTGTGCCGCAACTAAAACCCAGTGCAGAAAAAAGAAAAATGCAGTGAAAATTTCTGACCTTGATGTAGCATGTCTGAAGTTCTATATAACATTTTTAATTAGAGAAGAAATTCTCCCCTTCACTTCAAATTTAGTTCACTTTCACCTGAAAATAAATCTGCTTAAGTATTTGCAACAAAAGGAAGATACTAGGACAGTAAAGAAAGCTGTGTAAGTGCATGCTTGGTAGGGGTGGAGGGATCTATACATTACGGAAAAATTTCAGGGAAGTATTTTAGGCAGAGGGCTTACACCATCTGTGTTAAAGTGTAAATTGTAGTATTTTACATATTTCAAACATTGCAATGGAAATCCATGGAGTTACTGTTAAAATGTTGCTAGATATCATGAAACACTGGGAAAAGGAGCGAGCGAGAGAGAGAGACAGAGACAGAGACAGAGATTCTATGATGCTATCTAGGCTGCATGGAGGAAAAGGAATATTCCCTCAATCAGGTATATGTGAGGTGCTGATAACCAGGCATTAAATTGTTAAAAAAAAAAAAAAGGTATAGTGAGGTGTTTTTGTTTTCTTTAGCAGAGAACGGCCACTGTAGTATGATAAGGATGAGTGAAAGTGCAGAGAGGGCAAGCAAGAAGATATTATCTCAAAAACAGAAGCCAGAAAGAAAATAGAGAAAAGTCAGTAAGGAAGAAAATGAGACATACAATAACAGTAACAGAATAAAGATGAAGAACTGATGATCTGTGATTCTTGGGTGAAAATATTGTGTCTACATCATAGATTAAAAATGAGTATAAGCAGGGATTCCTAGTGTAGGGAAAGTGTGAGTGATTGGATGTGGAAAGTGATGACAATGGATGACCTTAACACTTCCAGTGGAGAAATTCCTAAGTATCTACTTTTATGCCAGTCACCATGCTAGATGTTTTCACGGATGTAAGCTCAGAGATTCTACATCTGCTGCCATCCAAAAAGTCAAAAAAGGGTGTATGTGGGTATGGGTATGGCTGTGTGTACGTGTTGAGGGGACGTTGCTCAACAACAGACATGTAATTACATAATTTAACCTTTGGCAAAGATAACCGAGTAACATGATTGTTCCTCTGAAACACTTTACGTTTATACAGTTGATGTATACTATTTAGAATACAAAGAAAGAAGATTTCTTATATTTGTATAGTACTTCGCAGGTGAGAAAAATATTTTTCCAAGTTATGGGTAGCTTTACTATGCCTGCCATGGGGTAAAAAGTGTAGCAGTGGCTCTTTGAACACTGCTGAAAAAGTTACCAAGTCTAGTTGTAGATGGAATGTAGATAAAGATGAATTAAAAGTAGTTGCTTGACTTCAGAAACTCACAGTCTATCTTCTAGAATGAAGTAATAAACTGTTGAAACCAGCACCTGGTGCCTTTAATCTGATGTTGCTGCTGCCTCTGGCTTTCAGATTGAACTTAAACTTGCACTTGGGGAACTAGTGAGCCAACTGTACTGACACTGATTCTTCTCATGCTCTGCTCCAAAATGCTGCTCTCAGTTGATTATAGGGAAGTTCGTTGTTTTCTTTCTCAGGGTGCTGTGTGTGAGATAGTTTTTACAAGGTGTAGCAGGTGTCTTGGGAGCCCCCTGCCAAGTCCATTTAGCCCACCTGATACCAGCACAGCTGTAGCACACAGCTTCATCATGCTGTGAGCCTCCTTCAAACATGCTGTCTTCCACATTTCTCTCAGGCCTTTCCCAGTTCTTCTTTGACTTTTAGTAATACCAAATAGGCTATAATTACATCAAACTCCAAACCTGCCCTTGGCCATTGGTAGAGCTATGAAGTAGGGTTTCAAAGCCACATCCAAAGACTTTTCCTCTAAAGATTATAAAAATCATTTGGAAATATGAGCAAACAGGGAATAATGTCTGACTAGAATGTTTGTACAGTATGAATAAGGAGGAGAAAAATTTATGCATGAAAACTTCGTGACTTAAGTATAACCCCGGAAAAGCTCAAAGATTTAATACTAAAATTAACACAGGCAAACAAGTTTCCACTGTGAAATCAAAAGAATATTCAATGTTCAGAAATAAAGAAGTTGATTGCCACAAAATCATTGGAATCATGAAATAATAGTTGAATTTTGCTGAGAAGTGTTATTAGAAAAATAGAAGGCAGACATTAAACACAAGGAAGAAATGATCAGAATGAGAAAAATTTCAAAAGATACAGAAAATATCAGAATAGAGGGAAGATACTGAAGAAAAGACAGAACAAACAAAACAGGACTAATAGCAAAAGAAAACATTTAAGGCTATTAAAACTAGGATTTAAAATGTTTTAAAAATCTGAAGATCCACCATGTAGAGATATCAGCAAGCAGCTATATGTAACTGGTTTACTGAACCTGGTGGACCCTGAAGGTGCCATGCAAAAAATGAACTGTTTCTACCACTGTCTATTAAACAAGCTCTGCTAACGTTTCTTCCCCTCACCTGGATGAAATCATGAGCAAATCCCACTATGGCAGTGGATCTCAGACTCTAGCTTGATCAAAATCACCTGGAGGGCTTGTGAAAACCAGATTTCTAGGCCTTACCCCAGAGTCTCTCCTTTAATAGGTCTGGAGTGGTTCTAAGAATTTGTATTTCTGTCAAGTTTCCAGATGATTCTGATGCTGCTGGAGAGGGTGGGGGACCACTCTTTGAGAACCATCACATTAGGTTTTCTGGTTACTCTCATGTAAATTGGTCATATTTTTGAGGTATTAAAAAATGAAGAATGATACATAATTACAGCTTTATTTTGTCATCTGATTCATAGCTTTTTTACCCACTTTCACTGCCACCCACCCATCCTCCCAACAAAGAAAAACTGTTTTAACTGCAATCTTGGTATGGAAGCTTGTGATCAGGAAGAGGGGTGTCTTAGGTTTCCTTTTTCCTTCTGGATACACACTTACTCTACTTGTTACCTGTTGTTTTTTGCGACTTCAGACTTGGTAAGGAAAGGATGGGCATAGTCTTATGTGCTAATGCATTGTTAGTGGGGTCCTCTGTATGCTGACTGTCAAATGTTGATGCTTTTTTTTTTTTTGCGGTACATGGGCCTCTCACTGTTGTGGCCTCCCTCGTTGCGGAGCACAGGCTCCGGACGCGCAGGCTCAGCGGCCATGGCTCACGGGCCCAGCCGCTCCGCGGCATGTGGGACCTTCCCGGACCAGGGCACGAACCCGTGTGCCCTGCATTGGCAGGCGGACTCTCAACCACTGCGCCACCAGGGAAGCCCTGGTGATGCTTTTTTACCTGGAAAACACAGGGAACTACAAGGAGCATGTTTAGTAACGAGTGATGTTGCCTCAGTCAAGCCATGTCAGCTTCCCATCAGTTTCTGGCTTCTTTGCAACAGGGTCCCACTGACTCCCTCTGCTGTAGTCACATTTCCTCTCTAAACAGTCCCATTTTATAGCTGAGAGGTGGCATGGGAAATGAGTCAAACACAAGTTTTTAGCCAGTCCTGCATTGTTTTCTAGTGTTTTCAAACTTTGGGGATGCTTCTGAAACTCCTAAATATCAGAAAAAGCTGAATTTAACATCTCTTTACTGTAAAATATAAAATACTTAGATATGTTCTACATATTAACTTAAAACCGTAGACTCTACAAAAAATGTATACAAATCTGTGCATCGCCCATAAATTAAAATTGGACACCCAACCTCCAGCTTGCAGTTGGTGTTGGGATTCCACTGCCTCCTAGAGTTAAACCAATATTTAGGAGGAAAATGAGAGTAAAACTTCTAAAATAAGGACAGGACTTTGACTCTTTACTTTATATTGATTGCTACTGATATCCTAATTGTCTGAGCTCCCAGAGACCCTTTTATTCTGGTAGCTCTTTGATTCCAAATGCCACATATTGGACAATGAAGGGATGTTTGATGATGTGGGAAACTTGGTGCAGCTCCTCCTTAGGGGTCGTATCACTTTCCTGAGGGCACTGCACATAGGGAACAGAGGCACTTAGGGGGATGGAGTGGCATCACAATTAGTAAAATAGTCATATGTGTTGGTGGAGGTTGAAGTGCTAGTGGATAGAAAGACATGGGGCAATCAAAGGACATGGCATTATGTTCAGAGGACGTGGTGTTTACTGCCAATGATGATGATAAAAAACAGTTTGGGTAACTGTGGCTACCATGGAGAGCTCACAAAATGAAAACACTAAGCTTAAGGCCTTGTACACCCAAGTCAAGTCACAGGTGGAGAATCAGAATGCCTCTAGGTTGTTTCTAAAGGAATCCCTCTTATCATTTGTAGCTGCAATGTAGACGTGGCTTGGGGTCAGATCCACAACTTGATAATATAAGTTATAGTGTTGTAAAATCATTTAAACCACAACCTTGCCAGGTCTCTTATGCTAAAACAAGATAAACAGGAAATACTGGGATCCCAAGACTTGGGATGGCAACAAATCTGGCTTCCCAAAGTGGCTGACAATTTTAAACCAAAAATTACTGCAAAATCTTCCTTACCTGTGAAAGCCGTCCTTCTCCCACCTCAGTGAGAGAACCAGACTTCCCTTGAAGAGAAGTTTTTCAAGAATTTTAAATGGGGATCAGAATTCATTAGGAGATTCAGATTGTCTTCAGGACCCACACTCACCATAAACTTATGTTCCAGCAGAGCCCTAGTGGGGTATGTGGTTCATTCAAGGAGGACACTGAAATAGTGCAGAATCTGGCGGATTTGTATCTGTAAGAACTGAGGGAGCATGCATGCGTATGGTTTCTAAGGGTGTTAGTACTAGATGACAGAATGGAAAGTTGACTTAAGCCTATTTTAGCGGTATGAGTATACTCATCTGGAATTTGTGATTTATACTGTTAGCTCAAGCATCTGACTGTGGGCTTGGCCTTAAAAGTGACCAACAGGGAAGGGAGATGGTGGGAACAGTCAAACACTATCTAGAGGAAAGTTTCTGAAAACTCAAGGAGATGGGAGTCTTGGAGTGGAACTCTTACGGGTTCAGTCATCTCATAACCTTAGGAAAGCCTACTGAACACTCCCTTCATGAGGGCACTAAAAAGCAAAAAATCAGCATCTGTAAAACGTTTCTTGGGGCCTGTCCTCTCAAGGCCAGAGATGATCATGGACAATGCCAGTATGTAATTGGGTTTCCCAATTATAGTAGGAATAATTGGATCACAGAGTAATAGAGGACAGGTGGCAGCACTTCAGCACAGGTGTGCCCAGTTTTCACAACTGATTAACTGAGTGGAATGTGGAATGTTTTGACTCTCAGGCTACAGTATTAGTGAGTTATCATTTGATCAAGGGAACAAACCCTATGAATGAAATAGAGGGACAGCCTTGACTTAGATAAACAGATAAATTCTAGGTGATACTGGAAGAAACCTAACTCAAGTCACCATAGTGGTGATTCACAACCCCTTACTCAGTTTGCAGACCCACAGTTAATTGATTAAGGAGGAGCCTGGTCCATTTGCCATGTGGCAACAAGTATACGGTATATTCTTTCTCCAAGCCTTCATGATCTATGGTCATTTACCAGGGTGTGTGCACTGGAAAAAGGAAGAAATTTAGGTTTTCTGGAGGTTATTAGGTACTGATTTCAAATGAAAGCTAGTTCTTATCCACCACACTTTACCACCATGGTCACTGTGGCTTATAGATATTAGATGATAGAAAGTATCTTGGCCAGAATTCATCTCAGTGTAGGTCCAATTGGTACCACAGAAACATCTGTGTTTATTTACTCAGTTTGGGTACATATAGTAGAGATCAACTGATCTCTCTCTCTTTCGTTCTATCTATCTACCTTGTAACTGGCAGAATCCCCACAATGGTTCCCTGATCCATGAAATAAGGGCTATTATGTAGGAAAGACCAAATTCATATTCCTGGTGTTCACTCTTTGCCATGATACTAACATAACAGTAAAGCAACATCACTTCCGAAGGAAGTGTAAAAATTAGTGCCACTGTCAAAGCCTTGAAAGTTGCTGAACGGCTTGTTCCTGTCACACCTTTATTTCATTGCCTGTGTGACCCAGCAAGCAGCTTATAGATCTTGAGGAGTGACTGCAGATAATCTTAAATGTAATCAGATGATGGTGCCATCAAAGCTGACCCTGAGACAAGGACTTAGGTATAGGAGAGATGGTCTCAGGAAGCACAGGTACAGGAATGAGGAAAGTGAAATAGGGAACATTATCACTTTAATGTGTATTAGTGGGGTGGGGTTACTGCTGTGCACAACTGGGGCTCAGTTCTCCTGGATATCCTGTGAGGGACCATATGACTTAGAATTGTCCACCAAGGGATTGGGAAACTGGTGTTTTTATCACTGATTCCTGCCCTTCATTGGTTGAGATTTGCCTTTGGTAACCTGTCTCTGGATTTTTGAGGCTGATCTTTGCTCAGGCTGAGCCAGCTATCATGTTTCCAGGAAAAGAACTCAGTCTGTAGAGATACATGTGTTAGGCTCAGAAGCCATTAGTCTGCACAGAAACTGCAGCTATGGAAACTGAAAGGGGTAAAAGGGGATATAATCTGAGGTATGAACAGCATCTATTATGGGTGCAGATGCCCAGCTCCTTGTATGCAGCTATTATTATGGCAAATAGGTTTTTTTCTATTTCAATCACAAAGACACTTGTAACCTGACTCATGCATTAGCTTCCAAGAATCTCTTCTTTCCCTCTCTCTCTCTCTCTTTTTGCCCTTAATGGCATTCCTGTCACTTCTTTATGCTAGTTGGATGCCTACAATAAGCTCTTCAATTTGTTTAGGCTTTTACAAAACAAAGCAAAAGAACAAAACTGCCTCTTGACTTTTAGCATCTTTTGCTTTTTTGCCTTACAAAATAAATCAACAAACAATAAAACACCCAAATCTCTGAAGCAAGGAATTACTTACTGACTACCATATTGAAATATAAAAACAAGAACAGAAATGTATTAGGAGAATATACACTGGTTAATATTTTAAATGTCATTCTATTATACAATTTTCCCCGGTGTTCTCCTAGGTATGGTTTTCACTGTTCCTTCTTGACATACTCTTTCTCCAACACTTACATCAGGAATGCTAACAGTGTGGGCAGAGCTGAGGCCAGGCAGATTTCTGTGCTGTTCACCTATACCTCCAGAGGACTTGGGATACACTTTTAGAGAGCAGAAAGAATGGATCAGAGAGACATTGATACAGGGCAGTAGAAGCCAGAATTTCACAAGGTGTCACCAAGCACACTCCAAATTCATCTCATACCAGCACGTTCCAGGTGAAGAAAGGAATGTATTAGAGGTTTAGAAATACGCAGAACATACATAAACACTAATATTTTGAAAAAGTGTTCTTGAATGAAACATTAATATTATAAACAGGTGACGTCCTCCAAAATTAATTTACAAATACAGTTCAATATCTGTCAAAAGTGTTTGGTGGAGAGAAGGGTTTCTGGTTATAGCAGTAAAAGGTTGGTAATACTGCCAAAAATAAATAAATACATTTTCCAAAATACTCAAAAAGCAATCATTTCAGGGCACAGGAAATTGAGCACAAGTAACCAACAAATTGGAACATGTTTATTCTTGAAAAATCACAGGAACGTTGAGTCAGAACACTGTGAGTGTGTGTCCTTTTGACTAAGGCTGCTCTCATCTGACCCCAGCTCTCCTCATCCCACCCAATGTCTGCCCACCCCCAAATTTGGTTAGTGAGAATGGCAACTTTACCAGCATGTAGTTTGCCATAAGACCCAGAAACTTTGTTGCCAATGGAATGGGCTAAAATCTGGAAGTAGAGGGCAAAAACACATGGCAGGTAGAATAGATTGGAAACAAACAGTAATAATCTATATCTTTGCTATCCTAACTAATTCTGCAGTCCCTGTTGAGGAGAGCGGCAGATTAGACAGATTTTTTTTTTTTTTTAGTAGAGAGATTGTGGAAATGAAAGAGCCATAGGAAGCCTGATATAAGCTCTCTACACATCTCAGATTGACTGGAAAACTATGCATGCACAAGAAAGAACCAAGTGATGGCAGTGAAAAGTGAAAGCCAAGACAGACATGATAAGTGGCTGCAACTCTGACTGCAATCCCCAACTCACACACAGATGACTTGGCAGAGTAAGGAATCCTTATGAGGTTACAGATAGTTGAGTACAATCTTTGCCAAAATCATTGCCTGATCACTAAGCTGTGCAGACAGATGGTTGACTCCTAGGAAGCCTGATTAAAAGGTAAAAATAAGAATATTTTTAAAAGCAACTGGGCAGAGACATCAGTGGTTGCACAGCAAGGGGGAAATAGAGTCTACAGTTTAATTGTAGGCAATTGCTAAAACAAAACCAACAATCTTCAGAAAAATAAAACACAATCCAGTGTGACTATAATATAATATTCTGTAAAATGTCTAGTTTTCAACAAAAACAAAATACTAGACATGCAAAGAAATAAGAAAATGTGACCCATACTCAGGAAAAAAAAATAAGTTAATAGACACTGACTTAATTAAAGGAAAATATGTGTAAATGACTCAATGAATAGGAGGTCTTAACAGGAAAATAGAAACTGTAAAAAAAGATAATGTGGAAATTCTAGAGTTAAAAACTACAACAACAAAATGAAAAATGTAGTAAATGTACTCAACAGAAAGTTTTAGATATCATAAGAAATAACCAATGAATTTGAAGATAGGACACTAGAAAGTTTCCAGTCCAGAAAATACAGAAATACAATTAAAAGAAAATGAATAGAATCTCAGAAACCTGTCATAGAGTCATATGCATCCCTATACACATTAAAAGGACTTCAGCATGAGTAAAATAATTAAATGGTGCTAGAAAACTCTTTGAAGAAAAAAATGACTGAAACTTCCAAAATTGAATTTAAAAAATTAACCTATCAATTCAAGGTGCTGAAAGAATCTCTGTGGGAAAAATACAAAGGAAACTACACTTAGACAAATCAAAGCCATGCTACTAAACGACGAAGAGAAAATTATTAACCTAGGTTTCCACTTCAGGACACTACAAAGAGAAATGCAAATCAAATTCAAGAGAGGAAAGGAAATAATAATGATCAGGACATAAATCAATGAATTAGAAAACAAAAAGATTTTAAAAATTAAGTGAAAACAGAAGTTATATCTATAAAAAAATCAATTAAATTGATAATTCTTTAGCTAGTTAGACAAAGGAAAAAAAGAGTGAGAATGACAAATTACCATCAGAAGTGAAAGAGGGGACAGCTCTATAAACTCTATCAAAATTAAAAGATTTGAAGAGAATGTTATAAACCACTTTATGCCAACATATTACATAATGTAGGTGAAATAAATAAATTCCTAGAAAAGACACGTTACCAAAATTAATTTTAAAAAATAGAAAAATTGAGTAGACTTCTGTCAAGCAAAGTTATTGAATCTTTATTATAAATATTCATTTTTTAAAAAGCCTAGGCCAACATGCCTTCATTGGTGAGTTCTGTCAAAATAAAAGGAGTAATAGTATCTATTCTATGCAAACTTCTTTAGAATTAGAGAAGGGACAATTTCCTAACTTATTTATGAGACAAGTGTTAATCTAATAAAGTTAGCAATGCTTCACAAGAAAATAAAATGACACTCTGTATGCCTCATCAACATTGATGCAAAAATTTTCAAAACATTTTGGTAAACTAAATCAATCAACATATAAATAATTATTCATCATGATTGAGTATGGTTTATCCCAGGAAAGCAAATTTTTATTTTTTTAACATCTGAAAATAAATTAACAAAATACGCTAAAATAGTAGAATGAAGATTAAAATCTATATGATTAAAAAATATTACAAAAGCATTTGACAAAATCCAACATTCATTCATGGTAAAAACTCAACAAAATATGAATAAAAGGAAGCGGTTGAGAGAAAATTGTCCATAAGTGTCTTCTGTTTCTGCATTTCTTACAAGCAAAATATTGATAGTCCTGTTGTGCTGGACTGTCTTTTCAAGGGTGTTTGTAGAGCAACAGGTGTGGAAAATAGAGAAAATGTCTCCCTCCAGAATAAACAATGCACATTCTTACATGTTTAGTGAAGATAATGTCTACCTCTGGAGCACCAGGCAGGCATACATACTGCCTATTATAGAATATTTGGATGCCCTAAGATCAGAGCTCCTCCTCAGTAACACAATCCACAGAATGTGCAGGCAGAACTTTGTCCTTTTTACATCACATTGTGGGAATTAGGGCTAAAGGAAGTAGTGCAAGAAAATGATACTCTAGCAGCAGTTATCAATATGAGTTAAAATCTTTTGTCTTTGAATCAGAAAGCTTTTGTCTTATGCTTTCTGCCAGTACCCATTAAATTGTGGGAGGCTAATTCATTAGCTTGAAAATACAGTAAAATCTCAGACCCTTCACATGTCTTTAAAGGAATTTCCTCAGTCTGATAAAGGACATCTACCCATAACCTACATCTAACATCATACTTAGTGTTGAAAGACTTAATTCTTTCCCACTAAGATCAGGAACAAGCCAAGGGTGTTCATTATCACCACTTCTACTCAGTATTGTCCCTGAGGTTGTAGTCAGTATAGTAAGGAAGGGAAAAAAGTAGCATAAAGATTAGAAAAGAAATAAAACTGTCTTTATTTCAAGATAACTTGATTTTTATGGAGAATGTCCTATAGATTTTAGGTGGGGAGTTCAGGGAGAAGAAGGTACTAGAACTAATAAGTGCATTTAACAAAGTTAAAAGATTCAAGACCAATACACAAAAATCAATTGTATTATTATATACTAGTAACAAATAATTGGCAATTGAAAATATAAAAGCAATACCATTTAGAGTAGCATGAAAAATATAAAAATATGGGATACATTTGAGAAAAAGATATAGAAGAATACACTAAAATTATAAAACTTTGCTGATTGAAATTAAAGAGGATCTATGCCATGAGTGCTACGCCATGCCAATCAAAAGCCTCAATATATTAAGTAGTCACATCTCCAGACTGATACAGAGATTCAATACAATCCCAATCAAAATAGCAACAGTCGGTATAGATTGACAAGCTGATTCATAATTTTTTGGAAATGAAAAAGAATAGCCAAGACAACTTTGAAATAGAACAGTAAAGTTCAAGGACTCATTTAACTCATCCTTTTATAGAGCTAAAATAATCAAGAGAGTAATTCACTGGTGTAAAGACAAATAAATTAATGAAACAAAACAGAGAATTCAGAATAGAATTCAGAATTCTCAGCCATTCTTTTCTTTTCAATTTTTTTTCTTGTTTTTTTACTTGCAGTTAAGATTTATTACAGTGAAAGGATATAAAGCAAAATCAACAAAGGGAAAAGTGCATGCGGTGAAATCCAGAGGAATCCAGACACAAACTTCCGAGAATCCTCTACCAGTGGAGTCACACAGGACACACTTAATTCCTCAGGTATTTTATAAAATGTCTTTCAATTGATGTTTCTTCATGATTAGACTGTGGTTTTGGATTTGGGGGAATAATACTGTAGAGGTAAGTACCTTCTCATCATATCTTATCTGCATATATATTATAATGACATGACCATGTTTTCTTCAGTGAATTGTCTGAATTGACATTTTAAAGATATTTACTATTATTATCAAAGAGTGTGTTAAATCTTTTCAATTATGCTAATATTATTTTATACCACTCAGTAACATTTGGAATGTTTTTGATTTTGAGTGTTTTCTCATGTAAGTTTGACAAATGTTTTAATAAGTTTATTCCTATGTAATTTATATTTTTATTACTCTTTCATTACATTTTACCCACTAACAGATTATTATATGTCTAAATGAAGAACACTAATTCCTGCATATTTATTCTTTATTTACATACTTCACTGGACTATCTTATAGTTTACAATGGTTTTGAATTGATTATTTTTAATATTCCAGATATACTGCATACAATTAAAAAATAAATTATAGCATTGCCACATGATGGAATAATATATCTTTAAAGCAATTTTGAATACTATTTTAATATACAGAAAAACTATTATATCATTGAATAAACAAAGCAGAATAGTAAATGATGGATTTCATTTAGGGTTGAATTTACTTGGGGTACTTACTCAAAGTATGGAGTGCTGTCCTCATCATTCCAAACCTATTGAATTAAAAATTCAGGGGACAAAACCCAGGTTTCTGCATTATTAATAAATACCCCTGATGACTCTGTTATTTATAGAAAATTCACAATAAAATCTGGTTATGTAATAAGGCACATAAAAAATTTAAAATTTTAATTATTAAAATTTTTAATTTAAAAATTTTTTAATTTAAAAAATTTTTTAATTTTTAAAAATTTTTAATTTTTAAAATTTTAATTTAATTTTAATTTGTATAGTAGTGAATTCAATAATAATTTTCAATAACCTCTTTTATTCTCAGATCATCATACTATCTGTCTCAATTTAAAATAAGATTCGATGGGATCCCAACAATGGTGTAAGTCACTTTTCTACTTCAATATTAGCTGGAAGTTTAAAAGTTCTTTTAAATCTTTAATTATTTTAGGAAGTAGCATCAGGTTGTAGTTTTTGGAATATTTTTTGAAGGTAGTGGTTCTGTTAATGTGATAAAGAGACAGAGACCCTGTGGAAGAGGGACTGTATTGCTGGTTGAAGGGGGATCAACAATAAGTCACTTAAAAACCAGGATCAGGTAAGTAAGTTGTGCGGCACAGTGTGAAATGAAAATATGATGCCTTTTGTACAAAAATTATAAAGAATTTTAAGACAGCAACAGCAGAGAATTGAACCAAGTATACAGGGTCTTTGTCAGGATAGGGTGCTTTGTGACTGCCCAGGTTGCATGCCTGTGAAGCTGGCTTTGCACTTGATACTGTAAGAGCAAGCTTCAATTTAAAAAATAATTGTAGTTTCAGTTTTTCATGTACTCATTATCATTTTCGGAACCATTATGTGTAGAGTTCTGAGCACAATTGCAAATGGTCTTTATAAAAGACATTCATTTTCAAACACTCTTCCCTCAGGTGACCTAATTACTATATTTCTTTTTCAAATGTAAACTATTTCTTGCATAGTGATTTAAATGCATCCCATGGAAATTCTTTGCTCCTCTAAATAATATTTTCAAAATAGTTTAATATGTCTATATAGTAAATCATTGTAAATAATAAGTAAATGCATGTGAGGGTAATGATAAACATTCCTTTGGAAAGATAAAAGATATCTTTAGCTGGTTGGTATTGCTTTAAAAAAAAATCAGTTATTCTAGGAAACAAAGAATATTTTGATCTTTTAGGAATATTCATCCTAAGAGGTTAAAAGGTTTGAGTCTTAGAACAGTTTCTCACGTTCCTTTCACTATAGGATTCTTTCCAGTAGAAGGAGAAATTCTTTCTTGCTATAATGTTAATAGTGAAGTTTTCTCGTTTGAACTTTTACCACTGGTAGCAAATCCTGGTGTCTTTTGAGTAATAAAGGAAGGTTTTTGTTTGTTTGTTTGTTTTGTGTTGCTTTGTTTTTTAATGCTAGATTCAGGTCCTTTTGTGGTTCTTCTGAATGCACAAAAAATGCATTCTCTCATCTCCCTGCCCACCCCCCATGCATATTTAGTTTGAGACTAGTAGAGTCTCATTTTCAATTTTAATGGACATTATCTATGAGTATTCAAGGAGAGTCTCATCTGATGGAAATGTACAATGGAGTCATTTAAGTTAAGCCTTAAGTCACATCTGTAGATTCTCACTGTTAACAAAATCCTTGTGGTCTTGGGGTAGTGTGTTATGGCCTGTTCTGGCTATTTCTTAAAGACTTAATTCATCAATAGGAGAATTCTTTGTGGGTTTGTTATTGTTTCTGTTTTTGTTTTTCATCAAATACAGTAATATGAAAAATGAAGACATATCTTAAGCAAAAGTAAATTGTAAAAGAATTCTACAATCATGCAATCATATCTACACAGGCAGTAAAAACTAACATTTATAAGCCATTAAATTTAAATAGCATGAAAACATCCTTACAGTCGTCTTATGAAATGAGTATCATTCCCATTACACTGAGGCTCAGTACAATATGTTCTTCAGTAAGGCAGAAATACTTTCCTTGAACGTGATTCTTCAGCCTCCAAATCCCAAGATTATTCCACACACACCATAGAAGTCCAGGATAGAAGTGCATAATGCCTCATCTTCACTATATTTTTCCTTCTCCTTTACTTCAACACCCAATATGTGTATATATTTCAATAGTTCTATCCCAGCCCCTCAACACATTCTCAGTCCAAAGAGAAACTGGATAGTTCACCTTAGTTATCTTTGATCTAATAGTCTTGCTGTTTGTGTCTATTAACTATTCTTACCATATTCAAAGACCATGTTTCACCTCAGAATTATTCTCTAAATCCAAACCACATGGTGATTTTTTTAAACACATAAGAACATGGTTTATTTTAAGTGCTAGGGTGGTGGTCAGTTCTGTTGAAAAGACAGTGAATTTAGAGGCAGAGAAACATGAGTTTATGACTTACATGTTCTTTGATATTTTACAAGAGATACTGTATTTCACTTTTCTCAACCATCAATGGAGCTAATAGTGCAACATAATTTTGTGAAGATTAAATTAAAAATCATATATAAACTACCAGATACAGTAATTGGCATATGGTAAGTCTTTAGAAACATTATTTCCTTTTTTATTTTTTTTCTGTTGTAATCAGTGAACTCTTACTATCTGTTCAACACAATCAATACATTCAAATCACCTGTTATCGAAACCTAGCATTTTAACACTTGATACTCATCAAATGATGCAGCAACACAACTAGATCATAAAGTATATTTCAAGTAAAAGAAAAACTTCCTGTGTGTTTTATAACAATCTCTTTCTTCTAAATTTCATGTAAAGCAATGTCAGCCTTTGGCCCAAATCAGAACAACATATATATATTTTTGGATTCGACAGTGTTTTAAAATTTTTTAAATTAATGATCAACATTTAAAAATCAGGATATTTCCAATTTATCTTAAAACACCTGAAAAAATTTATAAAACTGTGTTCCTTTTGGACAAAAATCAGCCATGATTCCCGTGTCTTTGCCCTACCTGTTTGGGACAGGCCTTTTCCATTTTTCTATTCTCCCACTTCTGCCTATTTTCCTGTACCCAGGCATGTTCATTCAGTTACCTGCTAGGTAATTCTTCCTTCCGAGTTCACACTAGCAGAATTGTTAATATCCATGTATCTACTAAAGTTAAGCCAATCTAGGCTTTTTTTAATCATGCTCTTTAATATTCTTTTGGCCTCTGTCCACTGTTCAATACTGAAGCCACTTCTACAATGTTAGGTATTTGTTACAGTGGCACTCCACTTCCAGGCACCAAAATCTTCATTATTTTCCTGTTGCTGCTGTAACAGGAAATTGGTAAATTACCAAATTTAGTGAATTTGGTAACACAAATTTATTTTCTTTCAAATATACACATGAGAAATCTGAAATCAAGGTGTTAGCTGAATTGCTTTCCTTCTGGGGGCTCTGGTGGAAAATCTATGTCCTTTCCTTTTCTAGCTTCTATAATCTTCCCACATTCCTTGAGTCATTGCCCCCTTCCAGCAATCAACTCACTTTAACCTCTGTTTTCTTTATCCCATCCTCTCTGACCTTTCTGCCTCCCTCTAATAAGAACCCTTGTAATTACATAATGAGTATCCAGAATAATCTCCCCATCTCAAAACCCTTAACTTAATCACATCCCTTTTGCTATATAAAGTAACATTCACAGGCTCTGGGGATACATGTGTAGACATCTTTGGTGGGGGCTGGGGGGCGTTTTTCTGCCTACCACACTCGTTTAATGCAATTCAGTCCGTAATGCCTGACTGTTAATGGTTAAGGGTCATATTTTATTTAACCAACCCTACAAGAAAGTGAGGCCTGCTGGCTTATTCCATCCCTAAGACAGTCTTGGTCACTTATTTGGTGCACACAAGGTTGCTGCACTTGCCTAGGACCCATTGTTGGAAAGTCTCTTCCCTCTCTCGCCCAATGATTGAGTCCAACTCCCTGGGTATCCCTTCTATGCCACTTTCATAATGCAAAATATCTTCCTGAAGTGATTAGAAATCAGCACCTTTAACTTTCCTCTCTGGCTGGGAATCCTCTATTTTTCTCAGAAAGAATAGGGGCAGCATTTTAACTTGCTTATGTTTTTAACATGCTCTGTGAAAGGAATTCTTATGTGGAGATCCATTCATTTAGAGAGGGGGATAAATAACCTAGCTCTAAGCCCCAGCTGTAAAAGTAAAATAATTAGTCTTTAAAAAAAAAAAACATGCATAACTCTACTGCTGAAGTACTTTCTTATAAAATGCTGTATTGACAGAGGTAATCAGTGTCACCATTAGGAGTAAACTATATTGCAGGAGGCATGTGCTTTGGTAGGGTGGGAGAATGCATACATGTCACACTTGCCAAAACCTGTAGAGAGAGGCTTTGCCTGTGTCTCACTGACTTGAGGTGATCATTAGTCTCCTTGACTCTGAGAATTCCATTGTGTGAGCCATTCTCTCTCAGCCTCTCTCTTGCCTTGGCCTAACCTCAAGGAGCATTCAATTAAGGTAATATAGTTTAAAGAAATCTTTTTCAAAACCACTTATACTAACCTAAGGCTGAGGAAACCAAGACTACATGCCCCTTTTATACAAATCAGGATAACTTTAGTTTCTATGAATTTTTAAATTGTGTAAGCTTTTAGAACCATTTATTTTTTTTTCAGTGATCCTAATGAAAGGCTTTAAAAATATAGATTTCTTTGCCACTATCAGAAGTTTTATATTTAGTGGCTAAAGACCACAATAATGTGTAATTTACTTAAATTTAGCTTGTGATGGATAAATATATGCAATAGGAAAATAGTGACTTTACTGAAAAACACACTGTCATATTTTTTCAGTGCTATTGTAGTTTGTAATTACTCTGTTACCTCCCATGCACTTATCTCCCAAGTACTCATCAATGCCTTTATTTACTTTTAGATTATAAAGCCCATGACATTAGGTACTTATCTCCTGGAATCTGAATTTCCAATCTTCATTCTTCCTAATGCAGGTCTTTTTATTGATTAGCTAAATATCCAGCTCAACCACTATGATGAAACCAGATTTTTAGAAAGGAAATATAACTTCATCCAGAAATATGTTTTCTTTCCAAAAAAAAATCTGTTTTTTGTTTTTGTTGTTGTTACTGGCATTTTACACTGATATAAAATTATTTTAATTGTTATAACTACTTATGAAATATGAACACCAGAAATCTTCTTATTTTCTGTTGTTTAATACATATCTTGCACCATAGCATCAGCTAATTAAGATGGATGAGATAGGGAAAAAAAGAACTTTTTCTGCCAGCAGTTGAGCAGAACCTTCATTTGCCAGGATACACTACTATGCATCAGAGAATATCAGAATATAAAACACTAATTTTACAACCAAACAGAATCTGGATGAGAGTCTAAAGATGAGAAAGATAAGTAAAGCTAAGGCTGCCTTACCTTACCCCAGAAAATATTTGTAAAGCTATTTAGTAAAAATGAATCCTTTATTCTAAGGGAAAAATAATGAACACAATCAATCATGTTCTCTTCATAGCCTATAGGTACACATGTCTAGTATAGTCTGTGTTCATTTAAAAGTGTTTTAAAGTTTTTAATATAAAAGAATCAACTTTGACTAGCAAAGGGAAAAAATTAAAACTGTGTTTAGAATTATTTCAAGTGTATGTCCTTCTTAATTTTTTTTTTTTTTTTGCGATACGCGGGCCTCTCACTGTTGTGGCCTCTCCCGTTGTGGAGCACAGGCTCCGGACACGCAGGCTCAGCGGACATGGCTCACGGGCCTAGCCGCTCCGCGGCATGTGGGATCTTCCCGGACCCGGGCACGAACCCGTGTCCCCTGCATCGGCAGGCGGACTCTGAACCACTGTGCCACCAGGGAAGCCCCTTCTTCATATTTTAACATTATAAAATCATTACAGAAACGATGAAATCACTCTTGGTCTAGACATGGGGTGAATTGAAAAGCAATATATCTTTTGTAGTGTAGTGTGGACACAACTATCCAACGTTCAACATTGAAGGAAAAAATAAAACCGTATTTTAGGACTCTTAGGACGATAAGGGATAACCTCCAGAGTTATTGTCATTTACTCCGAACAAGGGGTTTGTAGTAAATGCGTAAGCACACACACAGGACAACAGCAACAATAATAATCAGCAACAGCAGCTAAAGGGACTAGATATTTGATACACCTGAATATGTTAAGAATTAATTAATACAGGAAACTTTACAAAAGTTGTTAGGGACGTGAAAGCTATTATTACTTCTATGTGTAGTAAGACCAGAGGGTATGTCTTTCTACTCAAAAGAAGAATGACAATAATTTTGAAAGTAGATTTACAATATTACTTTAAGCATAAAGAATGTCCTGTGTTCTGGATATCTTTCTTTCGAACCTTTAGATCTCCTTTCTATTCACCCTCACCCAGCTCAGTACTGACTTATATGGATGGCATTAAAAGTTCTTTTGTCCTCAGGCTCCCAGATGGATTTTGTCAAAGAGAACAAAGGGAGGATCCTATGTAGGAAATGAGAGGGAAAGAGTGATATCAGCGTTCTCTTGGCTGCCTCTCTATATGGTCACCTTATGCTGGTTGTGTGTCCCCACCAAAACAATCTCAGCCTCATAACCTGTACACTCAGCCCTCTCTCTCCTTATATTGTGGTTGCCCTCTTTCCCTCTACCCTTCAGATGTAGGAGTGATATTGGCCTCTAATGTTACTAGCCTACTAGCCCAAGTAGTAGCCTCTTCTTTTTTCTTTACCTATTGCCTATAATTTTGCAAATATACCCTGTATTAAACTACCTTCATATTATCATAACTTAAGTATTCCATCTATTTCCTCGTGAGACTAGATCTGATATATCAAGTACATGATCAAATGGCCTTAGAAGCTCACAGTTAAAAATAAGGATAATGTTGCATCCTAGAAAGCATAGGCAGAACACTCTTTGACGTAAATCATAGCAATATATTTTTGGATCTGTCTCTTAAGGCAAAGGAAACAAAAGCAAAAGTAAAAAATGGAATCTAATTAAACTTAAAAGCTTTTGCACAGCAAAGGAAACCATTGACAAAACGAAAAGACAACCTACTGAATGGGAGAAAATGCAAATGATATGACTGATAAGGGATTAATATCCACAATATATAAATAGCTCATACAACTAAATATCAATAAAAAACCCAAACAACCCAATTTAAAAATGGGCAGAATACCTAAATAGACATTTTTTCAAAGAAGACGTACAGATGGCTAACAGGCACGTGAAAAGATGCTCAGCATCACTAATCATCAGAGAAATGCAAATCCAAACCACAGTGAGATATCACCTCACACCTGTCAGAATGTCTATCATCAAAAAGACCACAAAGAACACGTGTTGGCGAGGATGTGGAGAAAAGGGAATCCTAGTACACTGTTGGTAGGAATTTAAATTGGTGCAGCTACGTGGAAAACAGTATGGAGGTTTCTCAAAAAACTAAAAATAGAACTACCACATGCTCCAGCAATTCCAGTTCTGCATTATATCTGATGAAGAAAACAAAAACACTAACTTGAAAAGATATATGCACCCCAATGTTGATAGCAGCATTATTTACAATAGCCACAATATAGAAGCAACCCAAGTGTCCATCCATAGCTGAATGCATAAAGAAGATGTGATACACACACACACACACTCACTCACTCACTGGAATATTACTCAGCCATAAAAAAGAATGAAATTTTGCCATTTGCAACAACATGGATGGACCTGTAGGGTATTACGCTTAGTGAAATAAGTCAGACAGAGAAAGAGAAATAATGTATGCTATCACTTATATGTGGAATCTGAAAAATAAAACAAATGAATTAATATAACAAAACAGAAACAGACTCACATATATAAAGAACAAACTAGTAGTTACCAGTGTGGAGAGGGAATAGGGCAAGATTGGGGTAAACTAGTAGTTACCAGTGTGGAGAGGGAATAGGGCAAGATTAAGAGGTACAAACTACTATGTATAAAATATACAAGCTACAAGGATGTATTATATGTCCCAAGGAATATAGCCAATATTTTATAATAACCATAAATGGATTACAATCTATAAAAATATTGAATTATTATATTGTATACCTGAAACTAATATACTACTATAAATCAACTGTACTTCAATAAAAGAGTAAACTGTTAAAAGGTCATTTTCAATTTCTTTATATAAATATTTCTACACTTTTATAGTCTAAACAAGAATATTTGCATACATATAGTATAACCTACTTGCAAATATTCCAAAACTCTTGTCAACAATGCAGGCTTAAATAGATGTGAGATTAGCTATTGTGGCTACACTGAAATATCAGGATGGACCCAACCCAAAATTTGGTTTGGATGTTGAGATCGATGACACCATACACACACCAAGAGGGTATAATTACACAATTGAGGCTTTTCTGGGTAGAACAGGGTAGACCTCCCAAGGAGGTCCAAAAATGGCTTGAGACGGCAAAGAAAGGAGACTGGCTAGAGGTTTTTATTGTGGTTTTGGGGTGAGGCCAGGGTGAGGGCTCCTAAGCAGCTTGACAAGGGGCTTGCATGGTTTGAATCTCCCTCCAGTGCCAAAGGATTTCTTATTAGCTCCCTCAGTTGTGGGGCAGAGGGTAAGAAGGAGGAGTAAAGTTTAAAAGCTATTAACAGTCAAACATAAAGAATGGAATCTGTATTATATTAGCCAGTAACTAATTTTAATCCAACTATGTTTTGCCTAAGCATCTTTTCCTCAGCCCATTTCAAAATACCAAACCTACAAATCAAGATCCTTTGTTAAAATAGTTTTTTTCAGAGAATGTGTCTCCGTTCTTAGACAAGCATTAATTATTTTAAAATTAATATAATTTTATTTCAATAAACATCTTCCCCATAAAATCAGAGAAGCAAGAGCCAAGGCTTCTTTTGTCCAATATTTCATTCAAAAACTAGAACTTTGGAATGTAGAAAACTAACAAAAGCATCACTCCCAAATTAAAGCAACAACAGCAACAAAAACAACAAAAAATTCCAGATGATCTGCAAATTTGCTATTTCATTGATCCTGTCAGAGAACTGAGGTTACAGACCGTGAACTAACTTGGAATCCAAGGAAATACAGAGACTTTCAAAGAGAGACAGCACAGGAGCACTTGCTTCCCTGAGTCAGGTGCTTCTGGATCCATCAGTAGAATCCACTTAAAATTTTTAACAAATTGGTAGAGGCTAGGTAGATAATATAGAATATCTGAGGTACACAGACTTGATGGAAATTCAATACTTGCAGACCCACTTGAAAGCAGTTCTTCTCACAGGGTGCTCATATAAAAAGTTTGTCACAAGTCCTGAGAGCCTTCTTCATGGTAGGACTGGGAAAGGAAGAGCAGCTGTTATAAGGAAGGCACAAAATCCCACCCAGATTCTTCTCTCCTACCTCTTCTATAGAATAAGAGTTTTAACTGTTCAAGGAAGACCAAAACAAAAACAACAAAAAACCTGTCACACTTAGTGGACTAAGAAAACAACTGCTGATAAAAGGGAACAAAATAAGACTCAGTATCCTGTGGGCAAGGTAGGAATGCTTGCTGGTCCCAAACCACTAGAGGTCTACTATAACTGAAGATGGGACAGAACCACTGAGAATGACCACCCCTAGGAATCAGGAATCTAGTGTCTTCCTGGGACTTAGGCTAAATCAGAGTAAGAGTAGACATCTCCTTCCTACATCCCACCCCAGGCTAACAAGCATCAGGTAACAAGATGCAGCAGTTTTCTGCTAGACAAAGGCCAACAGCATGTAGAGAGACTATTTTTGGCTGAGACACAGTACAAAGGGAAGACCTAAAGATGAGGATGAGCAGATACTGAGATAAAACCACTGGAAAACCAACTCCTACCCTAAAAATAGGGTACAATTTCAACCCTGTACTACACTGAAGGAAACCATAGTAACAACAAATCCCAAACACATATCAACTCCTGACTAGATTGATTCAATACCCATAGGCATAGTTTAGCAGAAGGAAAGTAAGCTCATTTACAATCCAATAAGGAAAAACAAAACTACTTATCTCAATCCACTTCAGTCTCTAGGGCCCTATACAAGATGTCCACCTATAAAAAAAATTATTACAAGGCATACAAAAAAAGAAAGTTGAAAACAACATGCTGTCAAACAAGAAGGAAATCAATAGAACTGAACTCAGGAAACAGATTTGGAATTCTGAGACAGGTAATTTAAAATAACTAAGATGAATAGGCTAAATATTCCAGGTGAAAAGATGGATAAAGTGAAACATCAAATGGCTGATAGGTCTGTGTGTCAACTTGGCTAGATTATAATAACCAATTCTTCAATTAAACACTAATCTACATGTTACTATGAAAGGATTTTTTAGATGTAGATATAGAAGCCCAGGGAACACCAAACAGAGTAAACACAAAACAAAACAAAACACCTAGGCATATCATAATCCAACTGCTGAAAATCAAAGACAAACAGAAAATCTTGAAAGAAAAAGAACGTGTTACATAAAGAGGAATGGAAATAAGAATATAGCAGATTTCTCATCAAACTACACAAGCCAACTGATACTGGAGGGCTTTATTCAAAATGCTGAAGTACAAAAACAAATAAAAACTATTAACTGAACATTCTATTCCCAACAAAAAATATCTTTCAACATTGAAAAGAAAATATTTACTTTTATGAACAATAATTTAAAGGATTTATTGCCAGCTTACCTACAAAAAAGTGTTAGAAGTTTTACAAAAGAAATGTATATATTCAGAGCAAGGAAAGTAACCAGGGATAAAGATAGCTGTTACATAATGATAAATGGATCAATGTTTGTATGGTATATCTTTTACCACTCTTTTACTTTTTTTGGGGGGGGGGTACGCGGGCCTCTCACTGTCGTGGCCTCTCCTGTTGCGGAGCACAGGCTCCGGACGCGCAGGCTCAGTGGCCATGGCTCATGGGCCCAGCCGCTCCGCGGCATGTGGGATCTTCCCAGACCGGGGCACAAACCCGTGTCCCCTGCATCGGCAGGCGGACTCTCAACCACTGCGCCACCAGGGAAGCCCCACTCTTTTACTTTTAATCTACTTATATCATTGTACTTAAAATAAATTTCTTATAGACAGCATATAGTTGGGTCTTGTATTCTTTTTTTATTTTAAACCCTTTTAGATAATCTTTGTCTTTTTATGTAATTATATTATTTGAATTTAATGTAATTATTGATATATTGTTCTGTAGGGATACCATTCTGTTTGTTTTCCTTTCATTTTTGTTCCACTGCCTCCCTTTTCCATTTTTTTTTTATTTTAAGTGAATATTTTTAGTATTCCATTTTCGTATCCCATTTTACTCATAATGTTGACTGTATCTTTTTTATTATATTTTTGCTGGTTGCTAAAGAAATTAAGCATACAAAAATTTTCAGTTTACTTAGAATTAGTATTTTACCATTTCAAATGCAACATAGAAACCTTACCTCCATATACGTGGTCAGAATCTTTATCTTGTCCCCCTTTTGTATTTTATTGGGTTGGCCAAAAGATTCGTTTGGTTTTTTCTGTAAGATGGCTCTAGTAGCATTTAGTTGTCTTTAACTTCATTCAAAATGATTTTGTTAGATTGTATGTGACAGTTGTTATATCAGTGTGCATTTAAAAAAACACAACAAAATTGGCGAATTTTTGTGTGGCCATTTTAATGTTGAAGATGAAAGGAAAAAGGCAACATTTTTGGCATGTTATGCTTTATTATTTCAAGAAAGGTAAAAACACAACTGAAATGCAAAAAAAGATTTGTGCAGTATTAGGAGAAGGTGCTGTGACCTGATTGAATGTGTCAAAAGTGGTTTGCAAAGTTTCGTACTGGAGATTTCTAGCTGGACGATACTCTACAGTCGCGGTAGAACAGTTGAAGTCAATAGCGATCAAATCGAGATATTGAGAACAATCAATGTTATACCACGTGGGAGATAGCTGACATACTCAAAATATCCACTTCAAGCATTGAAAATCATCTGTACCAGCTTGGTTATGTTAATTGCTTTGATGTTTAGGTTCCACATAAGTTAAGTGAAAAAAACCTTTTTGACAGTATTTCCACATGTGATTCTCTACTGAAATGTAATGAAAATGTTCCGTTTTTAAAACAAATTGTGACGGGCGATGAAAAGTGGATACTGTACAATAATGTGGAATGGAAGGGATCATGGGGCAAGTGAAATGAACCACCACCAACCACACCAAAGGCTGGTCTTTATCCAAAGAAGGTGATGTTGTGTATATGGTGGGATTGGAAGGGAGTCCTCTATAATTAATCCTTCCAGAAAACCAAACGATTAATTCCAACAAGTACTGCTCCCAGTTAGACCAACTGAAAGCAGCACTCAATGAAAAGTGTCCGGAATTAGTCAACAGAAAACACATAATCTTCCATCAGGATAACACAAGACCGCAAGTTTCTTTGATGACCAGGTAAAAACTGTTAGAGCTTGGCTGGGAAGTTCTGATTCATCTGCCGTATTCACCAGACATTGCACCTTTGGATTTCCATTTATTTTGGTCTTTACAAAGTTCTCTTAATGGAAAAAATTTCAACTCCCTGGAAGACTGTAAAAGGCACCTGGAACAGTTCTTTGCTCAAAAAGATAGAAAGTTTTGGGAAGATGGAATTATGAAGTTGCCTGAAAAATGGCGGAAGGTAGTGGAACAAAATGGTAAATACGTTGTTCAATAAAGTTCTTGGTGAAAATGAAAAATGTCTTATTTTTACTTAAAAACTGAAGGCCCTTTTTGGCCAACCCAATAGTATCATATATGTATCAAACTTCACAAGACAATGTTAGATATTTTGCTTTTAACCATAACACATATTTTTTAAAAAATTAAGAAAATAGTTTATTTTACTTATCCAGATGTTTACAATTGCTGTTGTTTGTACTATATCCCCAAAGTTGCAAGTTTACTTCTGGATTCATTTTGCTTCCATCAAAAGAACGTCCTTTAGTATTCCTTAGGGCAGTTCTATTAGAAACAAATTGTCTTAGTTTTTCTTAATTTGAGAGTATCTTCATTGCACCTTCTTTCCTGAAAAATATCTTCACAGAATATAGAATTGTGCAATGACAATTTGTGTCAGTATTTAAAAAATAGTTTCCACATTTCCTGACCTTCATTGTTTCTGATAAGAAATCTACTGCCCTTTGAATCATTGTTACCCTATACATAATATGGCATTTTTTTTCTGGGTTCTCAAGAATTTTTATTTGTTTTTAGTTTTCAAGATTTAGATTATGATGTGTCTAGGCATGGCTTTCTTTGTTTATCTGATTTGGAGTTTACTGAGTTTTTAATCTGTAAGACTATATATCTTTTACCAAAATTTAAGAAGTTTTTAGCTATTAATTCTTCATATATTTATTTGGTACCACAGTCTTTTTTGTTCCTTTCTGGGACTCCAATTACATAAATGTTAGAAACTTTAGTATTGTCTTATAGATCCCTGAGGTTCTATTAATGTTTTCTAAAATTTTTACCTCTCTGTTATTCAGTTTGGATAATTTCTTTTAATCTGTATTCAAGTTCGTTGACTCTTTCCACAATCATCTTCATTTTACTACTGAGCCCATCCAGTGAATTTTTATTTCAGTTATTTAATTTTTCTGTTAAAATTTTCTCGAGACTTTATCACTTTCCATTCATTTCAAGAGTATTCTTCTTACTTCCTGAGCATGATTATAAGAGCTGCTTTAAAGTCTTTGATAATTACAACAGCTGGGTCATGTCAAATTGTGCCTCTGTTGGTTGTCTTTTCTTTGAGTTAGTAAGATTTTTCCCAGTTCTTTGTCACATAAGTTTGGATTGCATCCTGAATTTGAATATTATGTTAAAATGTTCTTGATATCATTTAATTAATGTTTGATTTTAGCTGGAAATCAATTCAGTTAAGTTCTCACGCACATTCTGTGAGTTCATTTTTCTATGTGCTTGCCATATTATTTCCATCTCTACCACATGTGCATCATTCAATGGCTAGTCCGGGATCTGGGTGGTAATGAGCACATTAGTATTATTCTCAAAGAGTTTGTTATGCTATTTTAATCAGAAACATGTGCATGAAACTTGAGGGTGAGCCCAGGTATTTATATACAGCCTTATGGTGTCTCTTTCCTGAGCTCCTTCCTCTTAGTGATTTCTCTGACACTTTCCACTTCCCAGGGTCCTCCTTCTTGGTCTTCAGGCTGTAAAACTGGTTACTCCATCTTGAGTGGAACTGGAGCCTGTGATTGTATATGCTAAAGAAATTCCTGCAAACCAAGTTTATTTATCATATATTCATGTGACAAAAGTTTTTGTTTTTACTAAATTGTAGTTGTCTGATAATCATCATCATTAGAATAATAATAATCAAAATTCCCAACATTTAGGTACTAGTTTACAAAGATTTTGCAGTACACCATATCATTTTGATTTTTTCCAACAACTGTGGATGGTATTATTAAGCTTCTTCCCTACAAGGAAGTCCAATTTAGAGGATTTGTTTCCTCTCAATTTCACCCAGCTAGTAACTATCAAAGCCAGGTCACAAACCAGGTTTTTCTGACCAGATATTTAATGTTTTACTTTCAGTATTCCCACATGAATATTTTCTGAAATGTCAAAGAAGCTAGAAAGCAGAGACAGAGCTGGCAGCAATCATACAAGCCATAGTGAATCACAGTCTTATGTTAACCAGTCAATATTACAAGTAGTCCTCTAATCTAGTATTTTGAAATTCAGGTCCTTTTTATAAGCTAGAGAATAAAAAAATGCAGCAATTTCCTTAGGAGAGTTAATACAGGCTTTTGACTAAGAGGTAGTAATACTACTAATATGATAAGTAAGAAGCTACGTGAATTATCTAAACTTCTTATTCAAATACTGAGTTCTGTTGAATATCTTGAAAAGGAAACTATTTAGCAATTAGCCTGTCAAATCCCTTAGAGCCAATGAGACACTCTCTAATAAAAAAGAAACGATTTGTGTCATATTTAAATAAATAAGCGCTCTTAATGACTCTTCAAATATGTTTAATTGCCTTATATGAGGTAATGAAAATTATATTTTTAAATTTAAAATTATTTATAAAATCGTATATAATGAATTATATATAACTATATATAAATTTGAATATATATATATATATATATATATATATGGTATATACACACACACACATGCACACACGCAGGTTCCCAACTTAAAATGCTTCAATTTACAATTTTTCAACTTTACTATGGTAGGAAAATGATACATATTCAGTAGAAACCATACTTTGAATTTTGAATTTTAATCTTCTCCTGGGCTAGCGACATACAATATGATACTCTCTTGCGATGCTGGGCAGCAGCAGTGAGCCACAGGTCCCAGTCAGCCACATGATCAGGAGGGTAAACAACCGATACACTTACCACCATTCTGGACCCATACAGCCATTCTGTTTTTCACTTTCAGTACAGTAGTCAATAAATTACATAAGATATTCAATACTTTATAATAAAATAGGCTTTGTGTTAAATGATTTTGTCCAACGATTGGCTAATATAAGTGTTCTGAGCATGTTAAGGTAAGCTAGGCTAAACTATGATGTTGGGTAGGTTAGGTGTATTAAATGCATTTTAGACTTATGGTTTTTTCAACTTACTATGAATTTATTTGGATGTAACCCCATTA
This sequence comes from Orcinus orca, assembly GCF_937001465.1. Classification (NCBI taxonomy): domain Eukaryota; kingdom Metazoa; phylum Chordata; class Mammalia; order Artiodactyla; family Delphinidae; genus Orcinus; species Orcinus orca. The sequence continues at coordinate 111,949,724 of NC_064560.1, forward strand.
CAAGTCAAAGAAGTACTTATTAATGACATTTGTAGTAAAATTCTCACCAACGTGTCTAAGAAAACTCACAAAGGCTTTTTTCAGTATCTAGAGATACTGTTCTCTTCCTAATACATCCCCTGCATAAATTTTAAAAAAATGAAACTCATAGGAAAAAAGATAGGACGTTAAACAATAGGGAATTGTGATCACATACTGCATGCCAGAGGTACTGCTAACATATCAGGTGTTGTAAGAAAATGTAGAGGAATAGCTCTGCAAATAGTGCTTTCTGAAGTGAATAGTCACATCTATACTCCATCAGTTCAGAGATAAAAAGGCAGGGGAAAACTCCATCTCAGTCAAGAAGAGCTGCACTGGATGAATGCCTGCTAGGTGCTGAAAATTGAGCTAGGAACGAGCTATACTAATCAACTTGTCCTCTAGGTAAAGATTTGGAAAATTCTTGCAACATCAAGCAATGGAGTTATTCATTGTCAGTATTTTAAACATAAAAATCCATTATATGAGGTGTTTGGACATTAAGAGCATTTTATAATATGACATACACATAAACTTCCCTGTTTATTTTATTAGCTTATGCTATGTAGAATTTCACTGATTTGCAGCATACATGAAAGAACATGACCTTATTACCTTGTTTCTGTTGAAACTATCTGGCAACTATTCCAAGAGATCTGTGACCAAGTCCAAGGACATGTTAATTATCCTGTCTCTCAGCAAAACCATATATGGATGAATAGTTCCTCATTTAGAAGTCATTATGGGTTGAATTGTGTTCCTCCAAAAGGATGCATTGAAGTCTTAACCTTAGCAGAATGAAAGTGTATTTGTAAACAGTGTCACTGCAGATGTTAAGATGAGATCATACTGGAGTAGTGTGAGCCCTTAACCCAACATGACTGTGTCCTTATAAGAAGACAACGCTAAGACAGACAAAGACACAGAGGAGAACACCATATGATGACAGAGGTAGAGATTGGAGAGATGCAGCTGCAAGCCAATGATTGCTGGCCCCCACCAGAAGTTGGAAGAGGCAAGGAAGAATTCCACTCAGTCTCGGAGGGTGCATGACCCTGCTGATACTTCGATTTTGGACTTCTAGCCTCCATAACTGTGAGAAAAATTTTCTGTTGTTTTAAGCCACCCAGTTTGTGGTACTTTGTTACAGCAGCCCTAGAAAGCTAATACAGAAGTGGAGAAAGAAAATGCTATGTGATGTGTGAAAATCACTTTAACTTTAGTGAAAAGAAACATCTTTAAAATTCACAGATAAAATATACTTTAGGAATAGTATTTAAATTAGGAATGGATTAAAATAACCTTGTTTTTCTTTTATCATTTATATCTTCAATTGAGTGCAAGAAGATGTGGCTTCTAAAAAAAAATAAGGCAGACATTTATAAAAGGAAAATCTAAGATGAAAGCAAAAACACAAAAGGAGAGAGTTGATAAGAATATAGTACCATAGGAAAACCCAAATTTCAAAACAAAATTAAAATTCACTTTGGAGTGAATAGAAAAGGAATTGATAGTGCTGAAAATTAGATCAGTGAAATGTTTGGTCATTAAAATTCCCCAAGATTCAAGAAATAATGAGAATGCAAGAGGGAAGAGATATGAGAACATATGTATATGTATAACTGATTCACTTTGTTATAAAGCAGAAACTAACACACCATTGTAAAGCAATTATACCCCAATAAAGATGTTAAAAAAAAATTATGCCACAGGAAAAAAAAAAGAACATTGAAATAAAAAAAAAAAGAAGAAAAAAAAAGATCACTATAACAAATACAACAATAAAAAGTTAGAAATATTGCAGGAGTTACCAAAATATAACACAGAGATATGAAGTGAGCAAATGCTCTTGGGAAAATGATGCTAATAGACTTGCTTGACACAGGGTTGTCACAAACCTTCAATTTGTAAAAACAGCAATATCTGTGAAATGCAATAAAGTGAAGCACAGTAGAAAAAAAATAAATAATGAGAGAAGATAACAGGGAAAATACTAAAAGAGAACAAACATAAAAATTGTGGTTTTTCACAAGAAAAAAACAGCTGAATAATCAAACAGAATCAACAATAACATATATTTGAAGAAAATGATATGGAACTAGATATTGAAATAAATCAATGCATATAGAGAAATATTAATACATATCCTTCAGTATTAATTTCAGACAAAATAGAATTTGAGGGGAGAACACTACTAAATGAGACAAAGAAAGACTTTTTATATAGATATTAGGTTAAAAAATCACAGTAATAACAACATAACATATATATGCAAAATAATGTTTCATTAAAATGAAAATAAAGGAAATTATGGTTTCAGCTATCATTGGATTGGATTTTCCCTTACATTTTCCCTCACAGAACAAAAAAATCCATGATCTCACTTGAAATAAAACATAGAAGCTATTCAATATATTAGATACACATAGGCAGCAGTTTGTTTCCTTTGGTTATAAAGGACCTAAAAAGGAAGTTACTGAAATAAGATGGAGAATTACCTAAATATGTGTTGAGTGACTTTATTAGCCTGCTCTAGACAACCAACCTCAGGGTTTGGCTGTATTGCATAGTGTAAAGAACATACACTTTAATGTAAAGAAAACATGGATTTGAGTCTTGACTTCATCATTTACAAGTTGCATGACATTGGTCAAATTACCTAACCTGTGTGTGCCCCATTTCCACAGCCGTAAAATAAGAATAACAGTATCTAGTGTATTTGCTGTTATATTAATGAGAGACATTGTTAAGTATAATGTCTAACATAGTATATTGTAAGCACTCAACAGAAAAAATAGTAGGTAAATTTTCTTGCTCTACGTCATTTTCTTCTCCATATTATTCAAGCAATGCCAGAGGCCTTGGGATCTTTTTTATATCTTCAGATAACTAATTCTTAATTTTTTATGAGTTGTGAACTTTAAAAATGGGCTGAACACTGTGAATTCTTGCTCCTCCTACCAACTTTACATATACATTACACTTTATATACAAATCAGTTAAAGCCTTTGTCATACAGCCAGTCTTCTGTCCTCCAAATCCCATAACACTCATTTTTCAGAAAGTAACCTGAGTGTTCTTACTAGGGAAGATAATGAGGGTTGAGTAAGATGTCGCAAGGTCAACAGAAGTGATTTCCATTCACAGTGAAGTGCTCAGTAGTGTTCGTCCTGATTCAAGAGGAAAAGAACAATCCAATTATTTCCCTAGGACATGGTATTGGGAATATGATTTGTTATCCTGCATGGTAGAATTTGGAAGCTTGAAATGACAGAAACATCACTTGAATTACAAGCCTTCAAAGTGGGATCATTATGCTGGGAATATGTTGTCCTCAGTTGATCAATATCTGACATTGTAGGCAATTTTTTTAATATGTAATGCCATGGCTAAAGGCTTCACTTTTGTGTAGTAATATTTATTTACCAGAGTTTTACAGTAATAAAGTTAAAGGCAATGGGACTACTTGGTCCATAAAAGATAGGCATGAAAAGAAACAAGAACTGAGATAAGAGATGAACAATATAGTCGTTTTGCTTGCTGTTGTTTTCAATTTTACTTCTCTCGTAACCATAGAGACCAAGGCTGGACCATGCAACAGTATGCTAAGGCTGGGACTAAGCTCTGCTGACTTATATCTTGCATTCAGTTACCACTCTTCTATTGCATTACTGTGTTTTTAATATGTGATTGAATTAAGTAGAGTATTATGTGAGAGGTCTATTTGATACTAAATAAAAAGTGTAATTTACTTTTCATCCAACTATGTAAAACCTGAGGATTTCTATACTTACTTGGTCTCACATCTAGGCAGTCATGCATCATCCATGTAATGACATCATGGGATGCTTTCTTTGAAAGGATGAATTTGTGTTACCGATATAAGGAATAAGCCAAAGATATCCCCATGTCCTTTCTTATCCGATTATAAATATATTACTGTTTTTTCATTTATTTACATTAACATAGTCTTAAGAGTACATATTTATTGATTCACTAACTTGGTCCTTGAGCAAACAGGAACTGAACTAGATAGAAAGGATTTTCACTATTTGCTTTTAAAAAGCCCCTAGAAGATAATTAGAAAAAAGGCCAGTAGAAGATAATTACCTATGTAGTATATATACATATATTTTATGCATATATAGAGCACAGTATTTATCATTATGGTTTGTCCAATATGCTGTAGTGCTCCAATTTAATTATTTCCCTTTGTTTTCATCCTGACTCCTGAATCCTTGATTCTATAAAATCAAAATTTTATAGCCAAAAAGCATATCATTTCAAATTATGTTTTCAAGGGGGTCCCATTTGAGCCATTGTTCTGTAGCATTTAAACCATAGATATGGATTAAGGGAAGCATTGGGTCAGGCGCTCTTTAATAAATATTTGGAATAAAATGGGCAGTACACCAAAGAAGAACAATTGCCTCCTCTTTATGACCAATTCTTTCTGGTTCTCTAAAATATAGCTTATCTAGTCGGCTATTATACTCAGTTCAGAGATTCTGATGCTTGAAAGCTGACATATTGTCTTAAACCACACCTCAGTATTCCTCTGTAATACCTTAGATGAAGCATATGCATCTTCAAAATGGATTGTATTTATGGAACAGTTTCCTTTCTGTGTATTTAACCAGTCATTGGAAGCGCATATCAGGTCACTCTCCATCAAGTCTGCTACTCCATCTCTTTCATTAATAAAAACTGACATTTCAAATTTCAGCTGTTATGCGCCTAAATAGATACGCATTATACAAATGAAAGAGCAAATGCAGAAATCTCCTGTATCCATACTGCCATGTGGGGCCTTCTAAAAAGAATTTATTTTAGTTGGCTTCCCAGACACGATTGTGCAGAATTTTTTTAACATTTTCTCAAGAATATTAATAGCAAGAAGACGGTATTCATCTACAGATTTAAATTCTAAAGAAACATCAGAAGATGCTGTGATCAGTAATGTGTGATCAGTGTTTGACCTTTTGCCTTCTGTATGGAATTTCATTAATTCTGACATAGATTGGGAAAAGATCTATTTGTAAAAATTCACACAACTCAATGAAACTGTGTTTTTCTGGGATATGACTTACTCTGCAGAAGTGATATTAGTGATGATACGTTCATTTCACTAGTAACAAATTTAAAGTATAATAAAATAAATAATAAAATGGGTACAGAAATTCAGAGGAAGAAGATATACCAGTGAAATGTGGATTAAAATGATTTAATGTTATTCACATGTTCAGTCATTCCACAAGTATGGATTGCCTATAATGTGCTAAGTAAGAAAGAAGCTAGGTGAGGTGTTCAATGACAAATTCATATTTTGTACAATATAGAGGGGGCTACCAGTAAGTACAAAGAAACCCAGTGAACCAAAGTGTATAAGGGCCAACGAATGAAGATCTGAGAGAATATAGGAGGAGCATGTAATTTATAATTTACCCTGGGGAATCAGAGAAAGAGCCCAGAAAGAAAATAAAAACATTTGCCAAGGAGAGGAAGTGGTCAGAGAATGTGGTAATTAACAGACAAGAGAAAACAGGGCATGTCCAAAAAGTAGAAATCATTTAGGATGGTTAGAACACGAGTGTTCTAATATAAAGAACAGAAGTGGTAAAAGATGAAACTTCAAGTGGTTTTGGTGCTTTGTATTCCGTATTAGAATTAATCTCAAGGCTTTGGAAACCATTAAGAAGTCTTAAGCAGAGGAGAGCCATGATCAGATGAACACTTTAGAAAAATCACTTTGTACACAGTATGGGGGATTAATGATGGAGCGAGGAGGAATAGCAGTTAAGAGGTTATTACAGGGCTTCCCTGGTGGCGCAGTGGTTGAGAGTCCGCCTGCCAATGCAGGGGACACGGGTTCATGCCCCGGTCCGGGAGGATCCCACATTCCGCGGAGTGGCTGGGCTCGTGGGCCGTGGCCGCTGAGCCTGCGCATCCGGAGCCTGTGCTCCGCAACAGGAGAGGCCACAACAGTGAGAGGCCCGCATACCGCAAAAAAAAAAAAAAAAAGAGGTTATTACAGAAATTTGGGCAAAGAATATTGTGGATACAATTATGGTAATGGTATCATGAATGAAATGGATGAATCAAGAGATAAAAGATATAAAATGATATAAAACTTGGTGGCTTATGAAGTGCACAGGATCAGGTAGAAGGAAATGTTAATGCTTATGTTTTGGCTAGGTAATGGGGTAGTGGGTGGAATGGTTCAATGAGATAGGAAAAAGAAGATGTAAGAATGAAGGGGAAAATGATCAATTGAGTTTTTGGTATAAATGTGGCAATCCAGAAGAAATGTCCAGAAGCAATTAGATATTAGGATCAAGGCTCGGAAAGAAAACTAAGTTGGAAATATAGTTTTGAGAATCAGGAACATTGAAGTAGTTATGATTTGTCTGAGATAAAATGTACAGTGAGAAAGATAAAAATGTGAAGAACATCAAAGTTTAAGAGACCAGCCTAAGAAGAATGACCCATGAAGGAAACTTAGAAATATGTGGATCACAAGAGCCAAGGAAATAGCAGTAGAGAAAACCAACAATGTCCAATTCTAGTTGGAAGTTCTGTAACATTAGGACTACATGTAGAAATGTTGAATTTCATCACCTATGCTTGATGCCCCTACTATCCTGAGGAGGACATAAGAAGTGAGCAGTGGTAAAGATGTTGCCACACATCTTGCATTGGGAGGAAATCATTCAAGAAATAACATCTTTCACATACCTATTCAAATCTCTCTGTTTTTTGAAATACTAGATTCTGGGGATTACAATTAATTCTGAAATTTTGAAAGGTAAGAATATGTTCAAGGAAGAAATAGTTCTTGTCATTCATGTCATTGACCGTAGTAAAGGGAAGGGCTCTAGCTTCTGAGGTTTAGTTTCTTGGTATCTAGCAAACTTGAGTGTTTTACTACTGTGGTAATATCCTGTCTAAGCTCTTCTTGTCCAAACTCCCTTTATTTATTTGAAAAATGTACCACTTTAACTATCACACTTGTCTGAGTTTCCAGCTATGAAAACGTTTTGTTTTGTTTTTCCTGCCTTTCCTCAAGCATTTCCAGTGGAGAATCCTGCATTGATTGCAGCTAGTAAAGGGCACAATATGCCTAAACTAAACAGTTTTGTTGATTTACTCCACTGTTGGTTTTTCAAATCTTTTCCAATTTCCATACTCTATTTAAGCAATAAAGTTTGATAAAGTCGTGGTGAGTCTGACTCTCAGGGAAGAGCCAAGATTCATGAAAAAGTAAAAGTCAGGGAAGCTTTACCCCCCAAGGAGTATAACAATAACTTTGCTATACAGAATAGAGGGCTTCATATTATAACTATAGAACAGAATTCTTACTGATAAACCAAAGTGGCTAGTAAGAAAAGAGACTTGGCTGGGTTCCATTGATGTAACCCTGACATCCTGGTGGACCAAACTAACAATCTATTTCTAATATGAATATTCAACTGAATTACGCCACAATCTTTTAAAAATTTAAACTAATGAAACTATATGATACATTTTCTGCAAATAGTGAAAATGATGACTGTTTTATTTCTGACATTCACTAATGTTTTCATAACATTAATAACAGAATGAAAGAGAGGGAGATCCAGCTGTGATTTGTTTCTTTCTCAATCTTCTCCAATTCTACATGAAAATATCTTCTAAGTGTCTAAAAACAAGGGCCTTATGTCTAGAGTCTGGAAGAAAACAAGCAAGAGGATGGAAGTAGAGTTCTAAAAGAAAGCCAATATTGACCTTGCACTATTTTGGGGAAAAAAAAAAAAGTTTTTTCCCAGAATATTTTATTTACATTATCTATTGTTGAAAAAACAAAACAAACAAGGAAACAAACAAAAAAGCCTTCTTCTTAAACCCATTATTAGAATTAATGTGTGTGTATTTCACAAATGTTCTGGAATTTTATAGAATGCATCTCACAGCAGGGATCAGGCTCAGCAGGTCTGTCAGTATGATCATAGATCCAATGTAGCCATAGCAAATTAACTTAGAATTTCAAGTATAGCTTTGAAAATAGAGATGTAAATAGATGCACAACTTATGAATGAATTAATTATCTTGTTATAAGGATTCAGCTTTGAAACCCTTCCTAGCAATATCAAAATCGAGTGAGCTAAGTAAAAAATGTTAAAATAATAAAATAATTAGCTAAGAACAATGCATTTGCCCTGTGGTATGGTCATTTTTTACAAAAATATTTAGTAAATATTTGGTAATTTTTTTCTTTACAAAATTTTGAAGTGCAAGGTAATGAAAGAAGTTTTCTTTCAAGAAGCGTGACTTTAAAGTCATGTAAAGTTGTTTACTTTTAACAGATCCGGAGGAAGGATGGGAGAGACTAAGTTTTAGCTACCATAAATAAGTTGGTAAAATTATGGCCCCATAGGATTGAATACAATGAAATCGATGAAATCACTAAAAAGAATGCTGTGTACATATTGTTCACAATAGTAGTATTTCCATGATATATTGTCAAATAAAATAAACAGTTTCAAAAATAACAGGACATAATCCAATTTATTTTTTTAAAAAAACTATATTTGGACCTATCTACACTGCATATCCAATATGAACTTATGTATGAAAAATGGTCTAGGTCTACAAGAATGTTCTCCAAAAGTTTAATGGCCAATGTGTCTCAAGAGTGGGACTTGATCAAGATGACCTTAGCATTCCCCTCAGATTGACTAAGGGGAATCATAGGCCCCAGAGCTCTTTTCTTAGGGCATTTTCTCTAGAAAATTTGGAATTGTAAATTCTTTCTCTGCCTCCTTAGAAAGTAAATCTCCTCCTAGTTTCTACCAGTTTTACAACCAGGAATGTCTTTCTCAGGGACCTGGGAACCATCCCTTTCAAATACAATCATTAAGGAAGATAGAGACCGTGTCTCTCATTCTCTGTAAGAGAGTAGAAGCCTAACTACTATAATGTCCAATTAGCGAACACAGATGGCCTAATCACATTGACCAACCTACCCCTTAACACATCCAGTACTTTTCCACAGCTCACTCCATCATTTAAGAACTCTCTTGCCTGTTGTTTCAGCAGAATTGAATTCAAACATTCTGTTATTGCAGTAGTCTTGACCCCTGCTGCAAGTCTTGAATAAAGTTTTCTTGCCTATTTAATTCCATATGATTCAATTTTTCTTTGACAGGCTTCAGATATATATATTTTATACCTGTGATTTTTTATATGTGATAAGTATCATGTAATATCATTAGAAGCAACTAAAAAGCCTCAAAACAGAAAAAAGCACCGCTTGTTATTGATGATATTGCCATTGGAGTTTACCAGAAAACATGTCTTTTAAATTTAACATAAGATGTTTCTGTTTAGATTCTTCCAAGGGTATAGCATTTGTTCACCTAGAAAATATTTTTTTTCTCATAGACTCCTCTAGTACTTACTCTCCAAACTCCTCCTAGCAGTTTCTCCTCCTTTCCTTTTTTGTGTGTATCTTGTTTTGCCTTGCAATTGAAATTGTCCCTTGACAAATACTAAAACCACAATGCCTTAACCTACTTTACATTTAATTTGATGAAAAAAAAAGTCTATGATACTAAGTTTTATGCATTACTTTACTAGACTTCTGACTTCTAACCCCCAAATCTCAATTGCTTCATGCACATTCATTTTCCTAAACAATGAAATCTTCATGTCTCCCACTGGTCATAAAAACATCTTCCAGTTATTGCTTTTCTTCCCTGGTCCGTGTCGCTCACTTTGTGGTTGATAATACTGCAAATCAAATAGCAATCAGAATAATGAGTTGCCACCAGTTGGAGTCATAGTTGGTGCTACATATTGTCAAAGATTGTTCACACTAATCAACTAATAATGACATTGCTGCTTTCATCACGCTAAACAAAATTCCCTCAGTTGTGCAACACAATTACTACTAATAACCTCTGAAACCTTTCCGTGCTTAAGGAGACTGATTCAGAGATCATCTGGAGACCTATCAGAGAGTAAACCAGGGAAGACAGAATCTACCAGATGTAGATTCCTCTTTAGTAATTAACTAGACATTACTCCTTTGGGTCCATAACATTTTCTAATATTGTGAGGCATTTCCTTTAGCATAACGATGCATCTACATTAATATATTACATTGGGAGCAGCTAGGAGATAGTGTTAAATATTAAACATTTCATGCATGAATTATATTATTAATAGCCTTTCTTCAGCTTAAGAAAAAGATATGCTAAAGTGACAGTCAATAAACAAATTTAGAGGCATTAATATTAAAGGGAAGCCAATGAATTTAGACATGACAAAATGTATATTTGTTCATTTCTCAAGAGAGACCTTCATGATTATTAATATAGTAGTTAGAGATTCATTTTGAAATGGAAAAGCTGAAAATACCTTAAGTAGAGTTAAGACAATGAGTCATATGTTCAACACATTGGAATTCACCACCTGAGAGAAATAATCTCTTCCCCTGTCCTTACCAGCCTGCTCAGAGGTATGAGGTTAGATGACAAATGAGCCATGACATTCTCTGTGACACAGACATTGTACATCTTGTTTCAGGAAACATTTAAGTGGAGGGGGTTGAAATGTCTCAGAGGTGGTGAGAGCTTCCTTAGGTTATAGAAGCCATCCCTCCATTTGTCACTGTTAAAATTTGTGGTGAAAAGCGTAAAAACACGTTTAGGTTCAAGCTGAATGATTTCTGACAGGCTGACAGACAGCTGCGTTTTGCTGGTTTTGAAATGCAGATTTGGGATGATACAATGTGGTGTCATTATTTCAAGCCTTATAAGGCATTTTGTCTAAGTGACAGCTGGCTGCCTCAAGGTCATTTTACTAATAGTCCTAGATGAGGGCCTTAGTAACACTGAAACTCTGCAATGTTTATTAACCCTTTAATACTGGCAGGGAATTTGTAATATCCTAGTCACAATTACAAGGAAGATTTTACAGAAATTTCTAGTTTAATTGTCAAAACTTTCCCTCAAGGGAAAAATTGAGACTTAAGCAAACCCACCACAAGGAAAACCACATTAGAGATGGTAGAAAGATGTTCAAAAGATAACTGTTTCATCAAAGGCATTTACTAAAGATCTATCGCACACCAGTCACTGGTGATTTAATTGAATTACTACATTCACTTCTTTTCAGCAACATAAGGGGAGTTATGATATCTTCCCTAGAGACTAGAAACAGCCTTAGCAGCCTTGTGTGGCTTGTCCTAGGAACTTGCAGCTAGGAATGTGGTCCTTGGGCCAGTGGCATGAGCATCCCCTGATAGCTTGTTAGAAATGCAGAATCTCAGGAACCACCCTAAACGTACTGAGTCAGAAACTGCATTTTAACAAGATTCCCAAGTGATTGACTGGTATGCACCCAAGTTTGATAATCACTCTTCTGGGACACAAAGTTAGTTAGTGACAGAGCCTGCTTTCAGGTCCAGCTTGGTTTCGTAGCATATGAATCCCATTCTCTTTACAGTAAGCCATGCTATTTGTTACCGCATGTTTTGTTGTTCTTTATTTGTCTGTCTTGTTTTTATGAATCTGTTCTTTAGTGAGATATGAACTGGAACTGAAGCACTTTATGCAGTGTCAAGACTAGTTCAAGTTTAGATCTATGCAGGTCCCTTTTCCTTCTCTACTAGCAAATTTTGGTGCTACACGTAGAAAGAGTCAAAGAAAACAGAGTTCAACTTAGGAACTAGAGGTTTAAAATATCAAAGAAAAACAGAGTTCAACTTAGGAACTAGAGGTTTAAAATATAGCTGTACCAAGTTATTTGCATAAGAAGATCAGATTTGCAGGTGTGAGTCTGTGTGGGGCAAGGGCATGATTATAAATGCAAAGAAATGAAATACTGATGTTAACATTTTAATGCACCTTTGAATGGGATGTGGGAAATAATTGAGAGTTGAAACCATTGAAAAATTCCTGAGAATTCAACAGACCTTACTGTGTGCTTCATGATTTTGTAACCAGTCATGGTATCTTCTTTTATTTTTGTCCTCCATTCACCTTCCCTCTCTGTCCTCAATTCTATTGCTTTATGAATTTGAGAAATATTTTCCATCCCTATATACACACAGATCATAAGAGCTTAATCGTTCTAGGGGCTTGCAAATGTTATTTACTTTCAAATCGTGGCTTTCACTTAAAGGAAAAGATGTGCATAAAGCAATGAGACACTTTATGCAACAACATCGTATTTAGAAAATCTTATTTTCTATAGATAAATGTGACTTAAAATATCTGAATAGCAGTTGTCCCAACATTCTAATTACTTAGCTCAGTACGATTCTAACACAAAGTTTTATTTTTCTAGAATGGAGTAAATGCTCCCAACTTATCATTTTGTGTTATATATAAAACATGATTAGGTGCTAAATGTCTATTATTTTTTAAAATATAATTCAGCTATTATTTAAAGAAAAGTTTATACTTTACAATGTTGCCATGTACTGAATGTCTGTGCTCCCCCCCCCCCAATTTCATATGTTGAAAATCTAAATCCCAAGGTTATGATAGTAGGAGGTTGGCCTTTGGGATGATTAAGTCATGAGGTGGAACCCTCATGAATGGGATTAGTGCCTCATAAAAGAGACCCTAGAGAGCTCTTTCACCCTTTCCTCCGTGTGAAGACACAGCATGAGGTAGTCATTTATGAACCGTGAAGCAAGCCCTTAACGGACAACAGATCTGCTAGCACTTTTGATCTTGGACTTCCTAGGCTCCAGACTGTAAGAAATACATTTCTGTTGTTTATGAACCACCCAGTATATGGTATTTTTGTTATAGCAGCCTGAACAGACTAAGACAGAAGTCAAATACCTTATTCTATTATCTCAATAACTCTAAGGAATGTTTACTTGTACAATTAAACCATATTGGATTCCCAGCTTATATAGATTCAAAAGGACAAAACACAGAACCATCACAGATTTAAACTCAAAGTATATCTGATACCTTTTCCATTCCTCTCATCTATAAAAGCCTCCTGCTTTTTGTGTATTGCTCAGAAGCCTGCTCATTCTCTCAGGCCCACCTCAAACCCATCTCTTCCACTGGTCTTTCTCACTCAAACTCTGCTTCAGACAGGTGCTTCTTTGACCTTTCTTTCCTTTTCACTTACTGCTTCTAACAATAATTTTTACATTTGATTATATTTTAGTTATATTTTTTTCCTAAGAAGGGACTAAATTTCCTTAAGAGCAGAAACTTTTTTGATCATTCAGAATACTGTATATGGGACTGGGAACTCAGAACAGATATTTATTGAAAAAGATTTCCCCAGACATATGTGGTGCTTAAAAGGTGAAAGTAAGTTCTTTCATCCTGTAATCATTCAGAAAACAGTCGCATCTTTCTTGTCCTTTGTTATCAGGCATTTGGGCAGAACACCTACTAAAAATGATTATTAATAACTTGAGATATTGGAAAAATGTCCTGGTCACATAGTATAGAGAAAAGGATTAGAATTATGGCTATGGCATTGCTTCTCACCAGCTCCATGAACTTTAACAACTTTCTCAACATTATCAAGTCTCAAATGCATTATATACAACGGTGCTAATGGTGATATCCTTATGTGGACTTTTTGATGTTAAATGAAAAGATATATGAAAAAGTACTTAGTGTAATGCCTTGTGAAAAGTGAATACTCAGTTTTTTTTGTTGTTTTTTTGTTTGTTTTTCTTTTTTTTTTTTTTTTTTTTTGCGGTACGCGGGCCTCTCACTGTTGTGGCCTCTCCCATTGCGGAGCACAGGCACCGGACGCGCAGGCTCAGAGGCCATGGCTCACGGGCCTAGCCGCTCCGCGGCACGTGGGATCTTCCCGGACTGGGGCACAAACCCGCGTCCCCTGCATCGGCAGGCGGACTCTCAACCACTGCGCCACCAGGGAAGCCCCTTGTTTTTGTTTTGTCTAACACTGTGAGTGTATTATCTGTATTCAACAAGAATACTATAAAATATATCTTAATCATAAGTGAAAGGTCCAAGTGAGCTAGGAAAAGTGTAGTAGGTACTATTTATTTAATGGTTATTATGAGTCAGACACAGTGTTAGACAATTTAAGTAGTAATGCTTCTTATAACTTGAAAAACTACTTGTGTCTTCATAGCAATATTATGAAGTACTAATAGCTAACTTAATTTTATTGATGAGGAATTGAGAATTTAAGTAACTTGCTGAAGGCCATAAACCTAATAGAATTAATCAAGCAAGACTCATAACGTTTAAACATAAAATCAATTTTATTTCTGTTTCCTACTGTCCCTTTAAACTATCCCAGTGGATATAGTACTTCCATTGCCCCCGGAGAAAAACTGGACAGAAATGAGATTTTTTGGTCATGGTAGATAGTAGACAGTCCAGGTCAGTTTGTTTCACAAACAATTTATTAATTAAAAATACCCACTCCCATATAATCATGAAAGCTTCCAACTTGATCAAAGGTAAAACTTCTTTCCATCTTCTCTGGCTACAACCAGAGAAGTTACTTCAAGGAAGGGGCTGTGGTCAGCCTCATCTCTCTTGCTCACTTCCTCCCCCACCTTATATCTACAGCCTTGAACCCCTTCAAGATAACAAGAAACAAGCTAAGGGAGGAGAGTTAGTTAAAGGATGTAGGAGAATTAATTTTTGAGTGGTGCTGTTGTAAATTGGCTTTCTGTTCTCTGGCCTGGGGGATGTTTAGCGTTCCTTTTTTTGGTTTGACACTTCCATGGAGTCTTTGGAGATCATTTCTAACACTTCCACCTGTCATTGTTGTTGTTTGCTCAGCTACAGGTTCCTAAATCTGAGCAAGTGCACTCTATTCTAAAGATCACTTACTCTTTCCTCAGCAACTAGGAATTCAGTCATGTAACTTATTAGCTGTGCCAACTCTAGGTTGCATAGACTTATCCTAGCACATCAGCAACTCTTCTTCACAGTGCCACGAAAGCTGCTAGCTAGCTTATCCTTAGGCTGCAGATTTCCTAGGCAGGAGCGAGACACTAACTCAGTATGTCTTATAACTACTTGGGATACGTATCAAACTCTCTGAATGGTGAAAGACAAGTAGCTACTCCCACCTCTTGCCTGCGTGTGTGTGTATGTATATAGGGTGAGTTGGGGTGAGGGGGAGGTATTAATAACATATCAGCAGTTTTATCCAAAATTATCTCCATAAGAATCCCCTAACACACTCCCTCCACCACTTCCAATGTACAACATTACACTTCTATAATCTTAGTGTGGGTGTACTGTTCAAAAGCTACTAAACTATTTTAGGTTAAGTCTTTGCAAAATTTATATATGGTTGATAAATTCCTTTGAAATGGAAAATTTAAGACATGGAGTTTAAATTGAATCCATGCCTGTCTGTGGTCATGCTCTTTCCACTTTATAGAGAAAACTAGGTCAAAGGATAGTTTGAGGAGATTACTCAGCCTAGATTCAGAGTGATTTCTGAAATATAGGTATTATTTAACCAGTCAGAGAAGGCAGCAGTCATTCCTTTTTGTATTTCCTTTGGTCAAATCCAATTATACTTTCTTATTTCCAGCCCCATTATGTAACTATAAACAATATATTCTTCAATGGGATCAATAACAGGAATTGCAAAAATGGAGTCTCCCCAAACACAAGATTTCAATTGTAAGAATATCAAAAAACAAAAGCCACAAGACTTGTAAATTAGACAATAATACAGGAAAATTGGCTGCATTCTTGAGAAGGTACCATATGGATGAATCCACAGCTGTGGCAGAAAAAAAAAGTAGTGAAAGAAAAAAAGTAAAAGAAAATATACAACAATGCATTTAGGATAGATTTTTAAACTGTTCAGGGAAGTGTTTCTTCCATTCTCATGTATTCTAATATGGCAGATTTCAGAAAACATTAAGAGTAAGGACAGGGGAGTCAAGATGGCAGACTAGGAGGGCGCAGGATTTGCGTCTCTGCACAGCTAGGGCACCTACCAGGCACCATTGGGGGACCACGGACACCTAAGGGGATGGGAGGAACCCCCAGCATGGGTAGGACATGGGACGTGGGGGGGAGTAAGGGGGAAGGAGAAATGGAGGCGGTATGGGACCAGTGCCCTTGAGAGGTGGCTGGAGAAGGGGAAGGGATCCCATGCCCAGAAGGGGAAAGGGGGGGACCACTGGGAGGGCAGAGAATCCAAAGGGAATGTGGCCAGCGTTTCCCCTGCCCACTTGGGCCCCCAGAAGCCAGCCGAGATCCCGGGCCTGATCCTCTGCCCAATGAGGCCCCCTCCAGCCGCGCGGGTCCTGAGGGAGTGGGAGGGAGGAAAGACAGAACAAAAGTAAAGGCCGGACCTATGGGACCAGCACCCCTGAGGGGCGGCTGGGGAAGGGAGGCGTTCCTACACCCAGCGGGACCCACCCACGGGTAGGGGTCCAGCAGCGATGGGGTAGACACTCAGGGGGGCAGAGTAATGGAATGGAACACAGCCAGCGCTTTCCCTGCCCACTTGGGCACCGGGGAGCCTACTGGGCTCCCAGGCCTAATCCTTTGCCTTCGGAGCCTCCCTCTTGCACACAGAGCCCAAGCCCCGCCCCTAAACCCCCACCCAGGGCCCTACCTCTGTACTCAGATAACCCCTCTGAGACCCCCTCCAACTGCACTGGGCCTAAACCCCACCCACACACCCTTGCACAGACCCTTACCACGAAACTCCAGAACTCCACACTCCTGAGGCCCCTCCCTGGATGTGCTACCTCTCCCCTTCTGTGCAGGTCCTAAGCCTAAACCCAGCCCCATGCTTAAATGTCACCACACCCCCCAGGCCCTGCCCCACCCTAAACCCCACCCCTGCCTAGGTTCCAGGCTCCTGCCTAAACACCACCCCCCATAGCCAAGGCCTTTTCTGGGCTTTTATTTTCTTTTTCTTTTTTTTTTTTTTCTTCTTTTAGGTTGGGGTTCTGTTTACCTTGTTGTTGATTCATTTATATTTTAATTTTTTCTAATAAACCTTTTATATTTCTAATTTTATTTTATTCTTTATACTTTGTTATTCTGCTCCTTTTGGCTTGTTCCCCCACCCCACCCCACCCCGCCTTTTTTTCTCTTTTTTTCTGTTGTGGTTTTGTTTTACCTTTTTGCAGCTGTTTCAATTATATTTTTATTTTTCCTAAAATATTTTTTATCTTTCTAATTTTATTTTTTATTCTTTGTTATTGTATTTCTCTTTTTTAAAAAAGTTTGTTTTATTTATTTTTTTATATAGCAGGTTCTTATTAGTTATCCCTTTTATACACATTAGTGTATATATGTCAGTCCCAATCTCCCAATATGCATGGGTTTACTTCTGGGCCCTTTGAGTAGTATGGATATTTTAACAATATTCATTCTTCTGATCCATGAGCATGGAATATTTTTCCATTTATTTGTATCTTCTTCAATTTCTTTTCTCATTGTTTCATAGTTTTCATTGTACAGATCTTTCACCTCCTTAATTAAGCTTATGACTAAGTATTTTATTTTTTTGATGCATTTGTAAATGGGATTTATTCTTATTTTCTTTTTCAGTTCATTGTTAGTGTGCTGAAACACAACTGATTTTTGTATATCGATTTTGTATCCTGCAACTAAACTGAATTTGTTTTTTAGTTCTAATGGTTTTGGTGTGTGTATGTGTACGTGTGTGGAATCCATAGAGTTTTCTGTATATATAATTATTTCACGTGCACACAGAAGCAACTGTACTTCTTTTCTTTCTGATTTGGATGCATTTTTTTCCCTTAATTCCTCTGGCTATGACTTCCAGTACTTTGTTAAATAGAAGTGGCAAAGTGAACATCCTTGTCTTGTTCCCAAACTTAGAAGAAAAGCTTTTAGCCTTTCACCATTGAGTGTGATGTTTTCTATTGGCTTGTCATAAATGACCTTTATTATGCTGAGGTACATTCCCTCTATACCCATTTTGTTGTGAGTTTTTATCATAAATGAATGTTGACCTCGTTCAAATACACTGTCTCTCTCTATAGATATGATTTTTATCTTTCATTTTGTTATGGTTGTGTATCACATTGATTTGTGGATATTGAACAATTCTTGCATGCCTGAAATAAATCCCCCTTGATCAGAGTGTATAATCCTTTTAATGTATTGTTTAATTCAGTTTGCTAATATTTTATTGAGGATTTTTGAGTCTATGTTTATCAGGGCTATTGGCTTGTAATTTTTTTCTCTTGTGGCATTCTTGTCTGGTTTTGGTTAGAGTAATGCTGGCCTTGTAAAATGAGTTTGGGATGTTCCCTCCTCTTCTGTTTTTTTGGAGGAGTTTCAGAAGGATTGGTATTAATTCTTCCTTAAATGTGTGGTAGAATTCACCAGTGAAGCCATCTGGTCCTGCACTTTTATGTACAGCTTTTAATATGTCAATCATACCTTAATAAAGTGGTTTAACAAAGTAGGCAGGAGTTCTGAATGGACATCTCACCAAAGAAGCTAAATAAATAGCAAACAACCATGAAAAGATGCTTAATATCATATGCCATTAGGAAACTGCAAGTTAAAACAACAATGTGATGCTACTACACACCATTAGAATGACTAAAATCCAAAACATTTGCCATCACATGCTGGAGAGGATGTGTAGCAAAAGATTCTCTCATCCATTGTTGGTGGACATGCAAAATGGTATAAGCACTTCGGAAGTTAGTTTGAAATTTTCTTACAAAACTAAATAGGCTTACAACCCAACCTAGTAATTGAGCTCCTAGGTATTTATCCAAATGGGTTGAAAACTTGTGACCACAAAAATATCTGCACATAACTGTTTATAGCAGATATATTCATAGTTGCCTAATGCTGTAAGCAACCAATATGTTCTTTAAAAGGTGAAAGGATAAACAAACTGCGGTGAATCCATAGAATGAAATAGTATTCGAGAATAAAAGGAAATGAGCTATCAGGCCACCAAGAGACATGGGGGAATCTTTAATACATGTTACTAAGTGAAGTCAGTCAGAAAAGGCTACATACTGTATGAATCCAACTATATGGCATTCTGGAAAAGGCAATACTGTAGAGATAGTAAAAAGATCAGTGGTTTCCAGGGTTCTGGAGGGAGGAGAAGAGGAATGAATAGGTGGAGAAAAGGGTATTTTTAAGGCAGTGAAACTATTCTGTATGACACTACAATGGTGGATTAATGATATTAGGCATTTATCAAAACCCATGGAACTGAACAACACAAAGAGTAAACGCTAATGTAAACTATGGACTTTAGTTAATATATCAATATTGGTTCATCAATGGTAACAAATACACCATTAATGCAATGTATTAATAATATGGGAAACTGAGCAGGGGAGAGAGAGAGTATATGAGAAATCTCTTTATTATTTGGTAAACATAAAACGTCTCTAAAAACTAAAGTCTATTCATTCCTCCAAAGAATATGGAACTTTCATAATTGCTCTAGAATAATCAAGATTCACAAAATTGAAATTCTGCCATCAAAGAGGAATTGAGGAATATTTGCTGGATAGGATTCCAAAATGTTTGCTGCAGTGTTACTATCCCATGCAATAAATAATATTTTTTTAAGATTTATTTATTTTTGGCTGCATCAGGTCTTAGTTTCAGTACACAGGATCTTTGTTGCGGCACGTGGGCTTTTCGTTGTGGAGCACGGGCTCCTCTCTAGTTATGATGTGTGGGTTTTCTCTTCTCTAGTTGTGGTGTGCAAGCTCCAGGGTGCGTGGGCTCTGTAGTTGCGGTGTGCGGGTTCCAGAGTGCGTGGGCTCCGTAGTTTGTTGCACGTGGGATCTAGTTGAGGTGCGCGAGCTCAGTAGTTGTGGTGCGTGGGCTTAGTTGCCCTGTGGCATGTGGGGTCTTAGTTCCCTGACAAGGAATCGAACCCTCGTCCCCTGCATTGCAAGGTGGATTCTTTACCACTGGGCAACTAGGGAAGTCCCAGTAAATAGTATTCTTAATATCAGCTCTGGATGATCAAACAAATTGACTTTGATAACTTACTTCTTTATTTGGCAAATTTACCTCTGTGGAACCCCTCATTCCCTGATGAAAAATAAATCAGTCACTCACTTATGCTAGTCATAAATAAATCCTTTTATATTTTCTCACAAGTTTCCTATTTGAGGATATGGCAAATGGGATATTTGGTTTTATCTGCTCATAAGGGTCATCTTCATAATGAGGCATCATTACTCATACTGAACGGCAGCCTCTGCTATTGTGTACAATGAGATTCTACTGCTCATTTGGAGTTTTTGGGTTAGTGAAATAAGGACAATAATTGATTATCGTGCTAATGTAATAAAAGCACAATAATATTATGTATCATTGGATACTTATTAATCATGTTACATACATCATTACACTTAATTTGCTGTATAAGCATATGAGATAAGTATCATACACTTTTTACTGCCTCAGAAAATTTAATAAGTTGTCCAAGGTCATACAGCTAGGAAGGGGTAAGTCCAAGTTTTTTTGTGTTTTTTTTTTTAACATCTTTATTGGGGTATAATTGCTTTACAATGGTGTGTTAGTTTCTGCTTTATAACAAAGTGAATCAGTTATACGTA
This sequence comes from Orcinus orca, assembly GCF_937001465.1. Taxonomy (NCBI): domain Eukaryota; kingdom Metazoa; phylum Chordata; class Mammalia; order Artiodactyla; family Delphinidae; genus Orcinus; species Orcinus orca. Next base: position 111,970,317 of record NC_064560.1, read on the forward strand.
TACATATGTTCCCATATCTCTTCCCTCTTGCGTCTCCCTCCCTCCCACCCTCCCTATCCCACCCCTCCAGGCGGTCACAAAGCACCGAGCTGATATCCCTGTGCTATGCGGCTGCTTCCCACTAGCTATCTACCTTACGTTTGGTAGTGTATATATGTCCATGCCTCTCTCTCGCTTTGTCACAGCTCACCCTTCCCCCTCCCCGTATCCTCAAGTCCGTTCTCCAGTAGGTCTGTGTCTTTATTCCTGTCTTACCCCTAGGTTCTTCATGACATTTTTTTTTCTTAAATTCCGTATATATGTGTTAGCATACGGTATTAGTCTTTCTCTTTCTGACTTACTTCACTCTGTATGACAGACTCTAGGTCTATCCACCTCATTACAAATAGCTCAATTTCGTTTCTTTTTATGGCTGAGTAATATTCCATTGTATATATGTGCCACATCTTCTTTATCCATTCATCCGATGAGGGGCACTTAGGTTGTTTCCATCTCCAGGCTATTGTAAATAGAGTTGCAATGAACATTTTGGTACATGACTCTTCTTGAATTATGGTTTTCTCAGGGTATATGCCCAGTAGTGGGATTGCTGGGTCATATGGTAGTTCTATTTAAATAAACACCTTTTGTGTTAATAAATAAATAAATAAATCGCAGATGCTATAGAAAGTCTAGAGAATTAAGATACTAAAAAAAATTTATGTACAGTTAGGTTAAAAATAATTTCTAAGACTGAAATAAAGGCAGAAGCTATAGAAGAAAAGAGAAATAGATTTAACATAAAAATAACTTTTTTATGAGTTTTAAATACCATAAATACAAGTTTAAAGGGGAGAAATATTTATAAGAAACACGATAAAGGATTGTCATAATACATAATGGACACTTACAGATCAATATGAAAAGAATGCAAACTTCAGTGGAAATTGGAGAAAGGGAATAAACAGGTGTTTTGAAAAAAAAGAATGAATACAAATTTTTTGTCAGTATATAATGAGTTCATTTGTTTTATGAAGAATGAAATAAATGTAAATTTAAATATGACAGTTTTCTCAGGAATTCTGTAAAGATATAAAAGTGTGATCACATCTAATATTAACAATAATCAAGAGAAATAATTATCACCATTTTTGCTGTAAAAGATACTTTGGCAATATATTACAAAAGCCTCCAAAATGTGTCAATATATTGACCCAAGAGTTATATTACTAGGAGTTTAACTGGAAAAGTAAACACACAAATACACAAAAACATATGTTTAAAGTTCATAGTGCTATTTCTCTTAAATTAACATTTTGGCAACACCTACATCTCCAATAATATGGCTTATTTAAAAGAATCATATACAGAAACAGAAATGCTATTCATCCAATAAAAAAATGTAGATTCTCTCTGGGTGATGTGGAAAGACTTTTATAATATATTGTTAAATGACAATTAATGTATTTCTTTAGGCTGTAGCTATTGCTTCCCTCTTAAATGGTTGATAACATTTACAAGCTTTTCTTTCTCACATCTTCTATAGACCAATTTTAATCTTAGTATTCACTTTGGTACTATAAATTTTATGTAAACTTCTCGTATATGATATGTCACCTTGAAATGATACCCTCTTGACTCTGAAGCACTATAGAGGTGGTAGTCAGCAGCTTATTCTATGTTCCACTTCCCAAATATTGGTTGGCTATATCATTTCTATGGTGTCCAGGCATATAACACTTATTCTACTCTCTTTTATATTTTTATTTTAAAAATTTTGTTCTATTCTCTTCATTCTAATCTTTATTTTTCTCTTTGTTTTAAAGTTATATATAATTTATGCCTACCACCAATCCTTTTTCACTAGCTTTCAAGGTCATTTATTAGTTTTCTGAAGCTCATTCTTCAAGTTTGCTAGAGGAAGAACTCATAATAAAAACATTCCCTGATTTGTGGCAAAACCAAACAGTTTGTCTTTAACCTGTCTACCTGAATATTGGCTTGGCTCAGTATAAAGTCCTTGGGTTACACTTTCTTTTCTTAAGTATTTTGTGGCTTTCTCCCCATTATTTTCTGGCATTGAATGTTGCTGTGAGGAAATCTGAAGCATTCTGATATCTTTTTGCCTAAAAAGTGTCTTGAACTCCCTACAATTAACCAAAAGTTTTCATTTATTCCTTTATATTCGTTGTGTGTACCAGGATATGTTGCAGTGTTAAATGTTGTGTTGATTTTTCCTGAGATATTACTTTCAATTTGAATATTGTCTTTTTTGCTGTTGTTGGTTTTTTCAGGAAAGCTTTAAAAAATATTATCTTTAAGTATTTGTTTTGTTACATTGTTTTAATTTACTTTTTAGTGTTATTTTTTCATTGATCTTTTTCTGTGTAGCCTTCTAAAAATCTTTATTTCCAATTTATTTTGACCACTTTGCATATTTTACCCCCAAAGTTTCCCACAGAATATAGTATCCTTTTTGTTCCCATAAATTTTGTCTTCCTTTTTACGATTCATTTTTCGACTTTTTTTCTGCATCTTGTCTATTTATATTTCTCCATATCCTAAATTGATGTTCTTTATTATTTGTAGTCCTTCTTCACTGAGGCAGTTTCTTTATAAAGATACTTAAGAAAATTAATGGTGAAATATTTGCTCACAATTTTTATGTGCTTCATAAAATGTTTTTCTGAAGTGTTCTTTTTTAAAAAAAATTATGCTGTTCTTTTCCATCCTTTTTTCTTACAATATATTTGTGTTAATGCTATATACCAGTTTATTTGTTATTACTCATCATTAAATAAATCATATATTTCTGGAACAATAATATATAGAAAGTATTGACGTATAGGGATACTTTTGTAGTCTTTTAGGCTTCACCTCCAAAGGGATCTTTTCTTCTTTACTACCACAAGAACAAAGAGCTTCCTTCAAATAATGTGTTTTTGGATTTTTTTAACCTACTTGTGTTAAACTCTCCCCCTTAGCCTTTCTCAATGAAACAAAAGAAAGTTCCTGACAGCTTTTGCTGTTAGTCTTTCTCAATCTCATTCCTGCCTCTTTTGTTACAGTGAAGTGATAATCTTTTGCAATCCAGAGTGAGTCCCTCACTTTCAAGAAATGTAATTTTTTCCTGACGTTTTCTGAGGTCTTCCACCACTAGACTAACCTTTCTCATCATGGAGTATCATGGAGTTTTCTTTTTCTTTGTCCCTGAATGAGTATTTATATGGTTTCTAGAAGGAGAAGAGGAAAGATGCTGCCTTATACAAGACTATTTATAATAGTTTCCTGTTATTGTCCTTAACAAGGATTTACCAGCTATCTATTTAAATTTACATTTGCTGGATTTAACTGATGCACAAACAGCAATTAGATACTTTATATTATATTCTATGAGTTATAAAATTGAAAATTTGGAGTTCAGACATTGTAAGTGGGACTGCCAGGTACTTCAACAACCTAACAGAAACATCTATGGCTACAAGATACTGATATTACAATATGTAGAAGAGGTGCAAATTTGACCTGAGGTTTCTTCAAGTAACATAGTTTATGGTTATTTCTTTATTATCTCCAAGTCAATCTCTTCCAAATATTCCCACCTTTCATTTTTATCTGATAGTCTTCTAGATGACTGAGCAACTCAAAATTGTATCTTCTCATAGCTCTCATATACTTCCAGAAGACTCCACTAACAACTGATAATTAGAGGTTTACAATCTGGTTCCAGTCATGACTTGACTGACAGAGAGAATGTTTAGTTTTTAGATATGGAGATCTGAACCAAAGAATATAGGGTTTAAACTTTTACATTAAAGAATTACATTATGTTTTTCCACCTTGGGATCAAATCCAACAATGAATGTGAAGGCTTATCATGAGTCTGGCACAGAGAAAGAGCATCATAGTTGTTCTCTTGTTTTTATTCTATATCATTATCATTCTTATTGTTATTCAGTAGAGAATAAAATAACGGCTTTTGTCCTAAATAATTTTTCAGACTGAAAACACAAAGGTGCTTTAAAAAATTTTATGCCAAATATTCAGTGTTTTATTAAAGATGCTTTAAAAAATTTTATGCCAAATATTCAGTGTTTTATTAAGAGAAGAAAGGTAAGTATGAACGTATGATTGGCACTTTTTTTTTTTTTTACTTCCAAGGTTGATAAGATGGTAGAACTTGATAAACAGAGAACATATCTGGAATGAAACCAGGATCTGAGTCACTATAGTATTTTTGGCTCTTATTTACTCATCTCCAGCACATATGACATAGAATAAAGTGAAAAAAAGCACCATTAATAAATACAAGTAGAGTTGGAAAACAAACATTTTCTCAGAGCAACCAAAGCATTTAATGAAATGAGATCTGTATGACTATTTGGGAAATATAAATTTTGATAATTTTTCCTTAAAGCAATTTGGTAAGTTAAGAACCTTTAAAATGTCCATATCATTTTCAATTAGTATTGTTACTTAAATAAAAATTTATGAAGAAGATACCCAATGTAAAATTATTTATAATAAAATTGGGAAAAAACTAAATGCCAAATAATAAAGAAACTCTTAAAAATAGATAGTATACTCATGTAATAGAATGTCATGTAGTCATTGACAAAAATAATTTTAAAGTTTTTTCTATATCATTGATAATGTTTCACATTAAAATTTTAAGTAAAAGTACAAGCTATATAATTTTTGTGTCATCAATTACATAAAATTAACATATATAAAGAGAAAACATATTAAAGGAAATCCAGTAAAATACGAATTATATTTAATTCTAGATTGTGGGAATAATGATAGTATTTATATTCTTATTGTCTAATTTTTCTAAATTTTCTTTCTACAACCTGTATCTGTTTAGAATTATAATTTAAATTTTTTATAATATAATAATAAAACGAGTATAATTTAAAGTATTTCAGACTGAAAGAAAGGAAATTTGTCCTGTGTTAAGCTTCCTTTCTTAGTAAATGTCAAGATATTTTAATGAATTTGTATTTTTCAAACATCTCATTTTATTCTGAGAAGTAAATTTCTCCCATTCTCTGAATTACCAAGCTATAATTACTTTGATCAGATTCTGAGCATTAAAAAGCTATTAAAGCTGTGGTATAACTTCCTCTCCTGTGACATTTAAACATATCCCTCCTCTTATCTTTGAGGTATAATCCACCTTGTCAGGAGAACTGATCAGATTCTTACATTAAATGTTTCATATATTAGTATATTCCAAGTCATATTTAATATGAAGGGACTTTGACTTGCTTCATGGTCAACTATGAACCTTTTCACCTGCTTATCAGTGTGTATAAAGTCTTTGCTCAGGTTATGTTGTTTCTCTAATATTTTCAAAAGTTCTGTGATTTTAAAGAATTAACTATATTTGTATGAATCTAGATATATTTAGCAAGTTATACTGGGTTTTTCTGTAAATAAATAGAATCTCCTTACTTATGGCCCTCAAAGTTCCAAGTGCTTTAATTCCTTCTCTTAAAGGGATATCAATATCATTAGTTACTTACTGTTTATTTTTTTTAAAAAATTGCATGAGTAATTATACCTACAATGTATAAGCACTGGTTGATTCTGTGCATGTTACAAGTAGAGTGAGACACAGAAGCAGATTTTCAAAAGCACATAATTAAGGACAAACATAGTTAACTCAAATATGAGGTAAACTGTGATGAGAGCTGCAATAAAAGAACTAATAAGTTGCTTTGCAAATATAGGCATGAGGGCTTCCCTGGTGGCGCAGTGGTTGAGAGTCCGCCTGCCGATGCAGGGGACACGGGTTCGTGCCCCGGTCCGGGAAGATCCCACGTGCTGCGGAGCAGCTGGGCCCGCGAGCCATGGCCGCTGGGCCTGCACGTCCGGAGCCTGTGCTCCGCAGCGGGAGAGGCCACAGCAGTGAGAGGCCCGCATACCGCAAAAATAAATAAATAAAATAAAATTAAATTAAATTAAATTAAATTAAAAATATATATATAATATGGATGGAAGAAGTTATTTCTAACTGAATGGATGCCTACAGACTTCTTCCATAGGCAAGATGTCTCATTTAAAGGGATGGATGTCTCATACCTTGATAACCAATGAAGGTGACTGCAACACAGTGGAAATGGGATTTATACTAGAGAATAGTTTGTGTATAGACCAGTTAATTTTGCTGTTTAGCAGCCTGCATTCTAACACTAGGAATCCTTTTGATAAGAGCTAGCTCTAGTCACAATGAAAGAGCACAAAGCCATCTCCACTGCTGGAAAACAAAACAAAGATCTCCTAATAATTTGGGGATGGTGGCTACAGCTTTATGTATGAAGGATGCAAGTTTGTTCACTGGGTTGATGGCTCCATTTGTCAGACGCTATTGGTAATATTGCATTGACCTAATTACGGTCATCTGTAATTGCATGGCTCACAATGTCATCATGACTTCAATGGAGTTTTCTAAAAGTTAAAGGAGACAATATTCAGTAATCAATATTATATTTTAGGAACACTATCTAATTAAATTATCCTTGCTGAATAGAGGATGCCTTTGTACTGATTAGATCATGTTTGAAGTCAGATTCCTCAGTTAACCATTACACTAACACTGAGCAAGGAGACTGAGGCTGATGATTCTTTTTGCCAAGTTTCTGGAATTAATCGGTTAATGATGCAATCTCAGGTGTACATTTTAATTTTTCTTTTATTCTGCCTCACACTTAGCTCCAGTAAGGGATAAGGGCATAAGAGTCCTGGTCATGCCTCCAAACACAGCTATATAATCCGTTAATATAATCTGTCCAGAGCCAGCTAAACGAAAGTTCAAGAAAAATGGAAAAATGGGTTTCAGAAAATAGCTGACTCCAGGAAAGCTAAGGTTAAAGGAAATGCATTTATTCTGAAAAGCATCAATTAATCAGGACTCTGTCTATTTTATTAAAAGCTCTTTCGGTAAAAAGCAACAGAAATCCATTTAAACTAACTTATGTATAAAAGGGAATTTATTTTAAGAACAAGGAAGTATGCCCTAGTCACACGAGGACTGATACCAGGAAATGAGAAAATCAGCCATGAAGGCAGGTTTTCTCAATGTATGTCTTTCTGTATCACTTCCTAATTATCTCTTGCTTTTGCCTCTGTATTGAGGTTCAGGCTGCTGTCTGTGAGTGTGATTTGATGTGCACATGATGAAAGTTGGCCATACTACAGTGACAGTGTTGGTTATAAATTTGTTTTTCTTCCAAATCCAAGTGGTGTCAGACACTGACATGTGTGACCTAATCCCAAATTTTTGGAAGATCCTAACTGGCACAGTTAGGGAATCAAGTATCCATCCCATGTGCCTCCAGATATGACCAGTTGCACAGTCTCACATAATATAAGCACAGCTGCACATGTGGGGAGTTTCTACAAAAGTCTCCCTTCCTTGAGAAACTGCTTGAAAGTTTCTAGCATACTGCTCTAGTAAGGACTTTTCTTGAGGAGGAAGAAAATTTACATGAGATGTTAAACCTCATACAGCACGTAAGTGGCAAAACTGGAATCAGCCTTAGGTCTGTGTCACTCCAAGCTCCTTTCCATTGCTAGATTCACAGATGAAAAAAATGTACTAAAGTTTGTTCTTTTCTGCTAATTTCAAGAGAAAGATGGTTCACAGTGGTACAGGTAACAGAGACACTTCAGGAGAAATTTTACGGTGTGAGGAAGAATTTTTTGAACATCTTTGAGAGCACAATGAAGGCTAGGCTCACACTGAAACTGTGGAACCATGCAAATGTGCTGCCCAGAATCTTGCTGAATAGAGTATAGGAGACCAGTGCCCCTCCTTGAATCTACCTCTGAGTTTTCACAGGAGACAGACTTTTCTATTACTGTTCCCAGTTCATGACTGAGCACAGGAGGCAGGTAACCAGGGGTGTTCATTCCTCCAGGAGGGGGGCCTCCTGTAATGGTCAACATTGACTTGATAACGCCATCAGCCAAAACAACCCCAGAACTGTGCTTCAGCCTGAAACTCTTCCTATCTGGTATTCCTTCCTGTTCTCTCCTTTCACAGGTGTCAAGCCTGCATTTCAGTCTGGAGGCTTTCCTTGCCTACACCTTCCTTCTCCTCCCCACCCTTCACATGTGTTGCCTATGAACATGATGATACAAAACTTTTAGAAGAATTATAAAAAAGGAAAGGAAAGAAAGAAGTATTAAAATTAAAGGTAGAAGCAATTGGAAATGAATTAAAATAGACTTCTTTCCATATTGTTTATGGGAAGTTATAGGACTTTCCACTGATTTCGTTTGAATTTTTAGAATAGCATTTATTGTTTTCCCTCTTGAGGGAAGCACATATATAGCATATATAACATATGTCAAAAGAATAATAATGCAGAACTTTAAAGCTACAAAATAAAATTAACTCATGAATTACTATTGTTAAATTTTAACATATTTTCCAGTCTTTTTGTTATGATTTTTAGTTTTTTCTAAATTGGGATTAAATTAAATGAACTATTTGGATCTTTTTCATTTTACTAATCTTATGATGTCAGCACTTCCAATGTCATTAAGTCTATATTTTCAATTGATAACATAGGTTTATACTAAGGATCTTCTAATAATTTTTCATTATATCCCTCTTTTCATTCTTAGTGACCCTTCTGGACAAAAGGTGCAAGTAGGGGGTATGATTGTAAAAAAGATGAAGATAAAGCTACTGGAATGGGGCACACCAATTTTTGGTGTTAAAGGGAAAGCAACGACCTGGCATCATGAGTAAAGGTGGGGTGAGGGTGATCTAAAGAACACTAGAAATATGGAGGTAGGTGAGGCATTAAAAACCTTTGTCTCTCAGAACTGCCTTAAAGCCTTCCTCCCCAAGGAAAATGCCCTGGTGAGGCTCTCCCAGATAGTAGCAAGTATCTTAAATATAACTGATTGCTGGGTCTGCTGTCCCCCTCCAGATGGCTCTGGCCATGATTTGATCACCAGTTCCCTTAACGTTACTGAGGAAGTCTATTGGAAATAGCAAGAATGGCCCTCATTTCTTTACTGCCCATGCAAAATACCTCCTGATGGTCCCCCTCTCCCCAGACACAGTCATTCTGAGAGTCAAACAAATGTCTCCTCCCCAACCTCCGGTATATGAACTAACAAGACAGATTTAGACTGACTACCCTAAGGTGGTCCCTCCAAAAATAAGGACAAAACTCAATTATTGGAACTGATTTGGGAACCCTAAAGCCTACAGCCAGTGGGGAGGCCACATTGGAAGCACTGTCTACCTGTACATCCTGGGTTAATTATAAACAACACTTTCTTTCCAGGGGGTACCCTGTGTGCCCCTGAGACTTTGCTTTCTGTGAGGGAATCAGGCAGTATCTTGTCTCCCTCCAGAGAAGAGAGTGATTTTTACCTTCCTCAGCCCTGGAAGGCCTTCAGGTCAGCCCTACTGATTAGGCTTGTAATAAGTGATAGAATTGCCCTAGACACCCTCTTTGTGGGTCAGGATGGATTCTGTACAATTCTCAATGCATCTTACTGTATCAAGATTAATGCCCAGGCCAAGTGGAAAAGTCAATACAGAATTTAAGGAGGAAGCCCCTTGATTTTCTAAGAGGGACACTAATGGTTTATGAGCTTTGTTCAGCTGGGACCCTTGGAGGTATGGCTGAGCTCAATTCTGGGTTTTGTTTGTTTTATACAAATTTATATAAGCCACTTAAGGTACAACAGCTTAGGGTTTTTTTTTTTTTTTTTTTTTTTTAGCTTAAGAACCTTGACAAGCAGCTTGAACGTCTTTTTTGGGCTGTTTGGGTTGTGGGATTTTACTTTCCTACATTGGAAAATACCACTATGCCAGAGCTAGCTGTTGGTTAACATGGGTCTGTGTGATGTCGATTCTCAACTGGTTCATTCTATGGCTGTGTCTAGATTTCTTTCTGGCACTGGTGCTCACACATCAGGGAAATCCCTATTGTCTCGGAAGATATCAGGAAGATATTTTCTTAAGGAAGTGACTCTTCAAAATTGGATAAATAAGTACTCTCAAATGATACAAATCTTCAGCTGTCAAAGTGCTTCCAAGGGATGAATAAGGCTTTCAAGTTTTTCCGGCCTGGGAAATGAGGCATTGTCAGTGGGGTTCTGCCAGTATTTTGCTGAGTTTCTTTTTAAGGGGAAAATTGGGGGGTCTTCAAAAGTTTCTTCATTATTTTCCTTTCAATTGATTTATCATTTATGTAAATTTATATAAATTTATAAATTTCTGGAGGTGAGAAAGGGATTATCAAGTTGCCGTCTTAACCAGAACTGAGGTTAACCACAGTTAACCAGAATCACACCATGTCACTAAATATTATATTGAAAGAAGCAGGTGGAATCTAGTGTCCTGTGAAGTGGTATCATGTGTGAGTAAAGACCCCTGCCAACATAATCACTCCTTTCTTAGTCTGTTAATGGCATGCCATTCTGGATCTCTAGAGAGCTACTGAAGTAAGACTTTTCAGAGCTGTGACCAGATTCAGTGAACTAAAAAACCACAACCTGTGTTCTGTTGAAGGGCGGGGGGGTGGGGGGGTGGGGCTTGTACCTCTCCCAGGTATTGACAATTTTCATGATAACGACTATTTACTGAGTACCTCATCCTTGCTTATTTCTGTAATAATCAAATTATATCCATCATTTTTCACTCCCCATAACACTTATTATGATTCTTGTTTTGCACATAAGGAGACAGGCTCGAAAATAAGCCATTTACTCAAATCATACAGTTTGAAGTGGTAGAACTAAGATTTGAATGAGAAAATTTCTGGTTCTCAAATTCATGCTATTTCTACAGGATAATGTAATAAAATACATAAACTATTAATAATCTAGCCAAAGATCTCACTTTAAATAGATTTGTACCCATTGTGGCAAGCATTCTTGATATGACTAAGAAAATTACAAATACACATACTCATACCCTGAGAAAGGATAGAAGCAGGACAGTAAATGAAGGAAATAAAGAAAGGGAAAAAGTTCAAATTATTGAATATACACTCATCAGTCTGGATATCTGGAAACTGAGTATCCCAGAGGGGCAAGGTCAAGTAGATACTTCATAAATATTAAGTGATGATGACACTAGAAATTTTTATAATCTGGGAAAGTTTTGAAGTCACAGTCTATAGTAAGTGACTTTTATGTCAAGTATTCAGAAAAACTAAATTAAATTAGGCTTGTGACTAAAAATTACCAAGGATAGAAATAGTAGAATTTAGTAGGCAGCAACAAGAAAAGCAAAAAAGCTAGAAGAATGTTTCGTAGTCTTGGACATCCAGCTAAATACTATAATTAAATTAGTTCTGTTTTACTTTACTAACTTTTTAGGTTTAGATTCTCAGAGACTGAGCCCTTGAACTTATTTGTAGTGTTCACGGAAATGTCTGCCACTTAAGGTTTACGAGTACTGACATTCTGAAGTGAAGACAAACCTATTTCATTAATTTTGAAAGACGGATTTCAGTGATTGTTATTTGATTTAAAGATAGTGGAACCTGGGTATATAAAATAAGAAGAATATTTTATAAAACAAAGAAACTAATAAAACATAAAACAAACTATAAAACGTAAAAAGAAAACTAATTTAAGTTACATGATTCAGAAAATTTAATGATTAAGGAACACAGAAACTAAAGGGTTCCTCCAGAGATATAAATAAATAAGAAATCTGTATCTTCCAAAACTTTGAATATTGGCATGAATTGCTCAAACAGAAACCAAATGATATTAGTTGAATACTGCTTAACTTGTGCCCCATAACAATTGATCAGTTCTGATTTGAAGTTTAAGCTTTTGGGGGAGGTAAGGTCACTAACTGTATTCTTACATTTGGGGCCCTAGTAATTACCTAATACAATAATATTTGGGTACATTTCCAATCTCATTTCAAATCAATTTTTTAAAAATTATTTATTCATCACAATAATCCTGTATAATATTTATTTTCCATTTTATAGATGAGCAAACTGTAGTTCAGAAAGAAATAACATGCTATAACTCAAAAAGTAGAAATCAAATTTGCCTCTTTTAATTCCCAGCCCTGATATTCCTTCCATTTCACCACAGTATTTTCCAATTGTTGTTTCTGGCTATTATGAATAATACTGTTAAAAACATTTGTGTACATGTCTTTGAGTGAGCGTACATTATCATATTTCTTAAGTATACATCTAGAAGTGGAAATGCTGAGTCAAATAATACTTTCCTGAGGACTCCATCCATCACTACTTATTTTATGAGGCCTTTCCATTCTTTGCCATGAAAACATGAATTATTCTTCACCTGTATGAGCTCCAAATATTGTTTAAATCTTCGCCTTTCAGTGGTCCTTTTCAATGACTTTGGGTAATTTCTTTCCATACACGCACAAATCTATACTAAGACAAAGACATGAGGGGACCCTCTGCAGATCTCCAGTGCTATCTCTGTGTTCTTGTTCCTCTAGTACATTTCCCCATGAACTTGAACAACCTTGCCTGACTTCTGATCTCTTCTCTACTCAACAAAGATGCTAAGGTTTGTTTGGGTTCCTCTGCTCTGTAATTCCTACAGGGATCTGCATCCAGACAATAAACTGTAGAAAATATAGGATTCACCTTGTTTATTTGTGCTTCTTCTATTAGAAATCATAGTCTTCTGCTGTTTGCTACCCAAATCTGAAAATTGTTGTTCTATATATTCTTTTACTGGTTTTCTAATTTTTTGAGGTGGAAGGGTAAATGTAGCTCCCAGTTATCATATTGTGATAAGAAGCAGAGATCTCTGAGTTTCATCAGTTTAAAGAGTAGGTTTGAAGAGTAGACTGAAGCTCAGAAAATATACTCATCATTCATCACTACCCTACTCAAAGAGAGATCTGTCAGCAGAGCACAGCCTTTCTGGCTCAAGGTGTTTGAGAATAACTTCTGAAATGTTTAAAACAAAGGTCATAGAAACAGAAGGTAGATTATTGATTACCATGGGCTGGGGGTAGGAGTATGGGGTTTCTTCTTGGATTGCTGAAAATGTCCTGGAATTAGATAGTGCTGATAGCTGTACAACTTTGTAAATATACTAAAAACCACTGAAATGTACACTTTAAAAGGGTGAACAATAGCTATGTGAATTATATCTCAATAAAGCTATTTTTAAAATGTGAATGGATTTAAACAGTCTAATCAAAACACAGGTGTTTGCCACACTGGATTAAAAAATAAGATCCAACTATATTCTGTCTATAGGAGATGCATGTTATATACAAAAGATACAAATAGGTTGAAAGTAAAAGGATGAAAAAAAAAGATATACCATGTGATAGTAAACTACTATTATTTTTCATTTTTATAGCTATTAGTCTTTATTAATACATCTAATTGAAAGAAATAAAATTCCTTTGAAATGTCCTCTAATGCAGACTTTTCACAGGTACTATTTCAATACTAGGTCCTTTGCTCTCCATCTCAAGCCCAGGAGACTGCGGTTAGAAGATGTTTTCCCATTTTCCTGCTGTAAGCCAGTGTGTAATAGGCATCCTTTGGTTTGTTAGGTCAAAGAATGGTGACTCTCCTCAGAGTGAGGACATTCTGGAATCCTCATGGTCCATGAAGCTTGTTTGTCTATGTCTTACCTCCCTCTGCTCCTCTTGATTCCAAACCTCCAGGGACAGGGTTTCCAGTCTGATACACCCTCCTGTAAAGCTAACCACAGAGTATCTTCACAGTCACCAGGCCGATCTTGTCCTTGTTCAAGCCTCTCTTCAAGGGCAGGGCTGATGGAGATGTGTCAGCCCATCAACACCTGCGTGGCATGTAGCAGTCTCACCTGGATTTTAAGAAGCCGAGCTCTAGAGGATGGAATTCTGAAATCAGGCTGCCAACATGGTTGGATTCTCTTCCTAGTTTGCAGAACCATGTCTAGCTGTATTCACATAAGGCATAGGACTACTTCATAGCCCTAAAAGTGAGGACTAAAGGGGAATATAGAGGTGAAATTACATGATTAACTGATAGTTCTATAGTCATAGAAGTCATGCTGATGCATTGCTTACTGAGAATACAAAACATTTCTTAACTGATTTGAAAAACAGTCGAAAATTATGAACACAGTGACAGACAAGATATATATTTGTAGTTCCCAAACCGGCACATATGAGAAGCCAGCTTAGAAATGTTGTATAAGGGGAAGGCTCATATTCTAGCCACTTGGTTACTACCAACTGGGTTGTCTTTGGGTCAGTCCTTCAGCTGACTTTTCTCACAGAAAATGTTTAATAAGATCATTTGGGAAGCATTTCATGAAAGTGTCATGTGGATTATAACTCTTCCTGAGCCTGTATCAGCAGGATAGATGCATTTGGAAACAGCTGAAATATTGACTGCCAGCTTTTCTCTGTATCCATACTGAGTGTATTTGTGCTTATGAAATTCTTGATAGGAAGCTTTAAGATAAATTGAATAAACTGGCAAAGACATCCTGTGAACCTGAGTAGAATGAATCAGTTGTACTCCTTTAAGTCACATTTGCTTGAAAATATCTAGGCAAGGCAGAGGAACATAAATATAGTGCCCTTCACTTACTAACGTGATGTTCTTGACCCATGGTTGGTAGACTTAAGGACAGGTAGAACAAAAAGGAAAGGTTGAGTACTAAATGTGGCTAGAGTTTTTAGGTTTCAGCATGTAATCCTACCTACTTCAGAGCCTGGGCTGTCGATCAAATTTTCTAGATCTAAATCTTGTATGACCTTGAGCTAGTACCTAACTCTCCAAACTTCGTCAGTGTAATAAGGATGATAATAGAATTACCTCATAGGGTTGTGGGAGGTTGAAATGATCTAATCACATGTAATACAACACAGGGCCTGCTTCATAGTGAATACTCTTAAATATCAGATATTGTTGTTGCTGTTATTATGTTATTATTCTAGATCCGTAATCCCTAATTTAAATTTCTGATATCCAAAAAGCTCTGAAAATCAAAATATTTTTCATAAATTTGGCACAAAGTCATTTGGTAGCAAAGTTTGACATGAGATGATGTGAGGTTATTTGTAGATTTTTTATTCCCATTTGATGTGTATGTCCATTTGTTTAGCTGTAGAAATATTAAAGTTTTTGATTATAGGATGCTGCCCCAGTCCTCACTGGGAGTGTTCAGTAATATGTACCATATCAACTTTCTAAAATTTGAAAAATTCAGAATTTTGAAGCCTGTTTATCTTCAAGAGTTTAGATAAGGAATGGTTGACCTGTGTCTTCATTATTATTACCATCACTGAAGGTCACAAAGTTAATTATCTTTCCTCTGTAGACAGCAGGGAAAAATTAGAAATAGGAAATAGATCCAGTAGAGCTATATCCAATAGAATAACCTATTGGAAAATGGTACCACCAATAAGTGAGAGGTGAATAGCCAACACTGCATTTAATTACAGTCCGTGCCTAACATTGGTGTATTCTGAATCAAATGTCTAAAAAAGGATTAAAGATAAAACAGAGTTAAAATATTAAAAAAGAGAACTTAAAATGGCTGCTCACAATTTATTGCATCCTTTGAAAAATGGGTATTATTTTACAAATATATAGTCAAATTAATATTTTTTCCTATTCAGCTCATGATGGAACATATTGAGGGGCAGAGCTGAATGGAAAATCAGTAGTATGGGCTGGCAATACAAGAAGTACTTCACAAATTGTCCCTGATTGGAAATCACTCCCTACTTAAGTAAAATAGTCCAGTCAAAAGAAACTCAAAGGTGTACACCCACTGCTACACTGAAAGAAGACCCAGTGACCTCTTTTGCCCGTTTCAAAGTTTTGGATAAATTTTGATAATCTTGGACTCTATAAAACAATTCTACTTACCCTTCAGGAGACATATGACAACATCAGAGGCATTTTTCATTGCTATGACTGGGGGTAGCTTTGCTGCTGGCTAGGAACCCTCTAAGCCTCCTACAGTGTTCAGGGCAGCCCCCCACAACAGCATGCCAATAGTGCCCAACCAATCTGAGGGACCCTCATCTAGGGGGAGAGGTTAACTTAAACATTTTCGTCCAACAGGGATGAAAATAATTTCTTACCAGTGGAAAATACTCCACATTAACAGGTTAGTGCCCTGTCAGACAATAGCTTTGTGTTTAACAATGCAGTCTTATCTTTACCATTCTTTCTTACATTGCCTATCTCCGCAAATATATTTGGAACTGATTTCTTGCTGTTTTTTTCCATTACTTAAAATCTTTGACAGGTGTTCATTTTATACTTATATGTTAGTTATACTTTAACCTTTTGAAAATTATATTTTAATAATTGATTGGGGTACTAGCTAAAAGAATGGATAATTTTGGGAAACTTCATGTTTGAAGTTAATGTATTCCTTGGCTTTCATGGAAAGGGTGAAATGTCAGACATTACCATAGTCAGTGTAGCTTGTATAGTTTGATCTTCGCCAGTCATTTCTGGGGTCTCAGAGATACCATTGCTAATTAGATTCTGCAGTTTTTTTACACTGATAGAGCTTATCTTCCTACTCAGGTAACCACCCTACACTTTATGCTGTAAAGATATCTTTTTTTTTATAATGCTTTTCTTCCTAACTCTAAACTGAAGTTCAGCTAAAATTGGATCTATTTCCTATATTCTGCTCTCCCTTCATCTTGGTGTACTGAGAAAAAAGTTTTTTGCAAAGGTGTGAGATTCCTTAGGCTGTAAAAGGATCCAGTTGTCCCATGTATGGGCAGCTTTGAAGTTGTCTGAGGCCTTTATCAGGGTCTCCAGAGGAAGAGTGTCAACACACAATAGGCCTTAATTAGGGCCCAGTCTGCTGAGCTGAGAGCTTCTGCCACCTGGAAAATGCAGCTATTTTACATGACAAATTAACAAAAGGAAATAGCTTGATGGTTGTACCAAAATATTTCAAATCCTAGCTAAATTTTTCATAACATTCCTGTGTAGACCCATACCATTGAGCATTTTAAGTTAGTCTCTCAAAAGAAGACTTTGGAGGCAATGGATACATAAGGATGCAGTCACATTAGTTGTAGGTCTGCCAAGAATACATCCCTTGTCTCCAAAGCAGGACATGTTCACAGTCCAGGTTTCCTTCTTCAAAATCCTGTGGTTCTTGATGGATGTGAAGATTGTGACTCCTGGAGGATGATATCAGTGTTATTTATTGGATGAAACAAAGAACTGAGCCAGGATGAAGCATGTCTTCAAAACTAGCAAGATACCTACTTAGGTTATACTAGTTTATAATATATAGTCTAGCCACCCTTTTCCAAGGACATTAGAAGAAAGGGATATATTCCTTACTGTCCCATCCATCCAAGGTTTTGTGTAAGAAGAGAAGGCTGTCTTTTTATTGGCTTAGTTACTCTGAAGACCTGCTCATTAGAAGGAGGGTCTAATTCTTTTAGGCTTAATTGCTTAATTTAATTTAACAAATCTGAGTCTATTAGTGCTAATACACTGAAATATTTTGTGGTCTTTAGTACAGAATAAGGTAAAATCATTACTTTTTTTACTCTAATCACAATCCTTGCTATTAATAAGCAAGCTGGGACTTGATATCCTTTACTTAATTCCCAAGGAAAAGGAATCATAACCAAAAACTAGGAAATTTCCTCTACAATTACATGTACTAAATGGTCACATTTGAACTACTTTACAATCATAATTTACTTAATATTGTCTGCAGATAATAAAATCAAAATACTTTGAGTAAACACTTCATTGTTGTCATCAGAAAGGTTAGTATCTTACCCAAGGTCACACAGCTATGAAGAAGTGGAATCACAGGCTTCCCTGGTGGTGCAGTGGTTGAGAGTCTGCCTGCCGATGCAGGGGACACAGGTTCGTGCCCCGGTTCAGGAAGATCCCACATGCCACAGAGTGGCTGGGCCCGTGAGCCATGGCTGCTGAGCCTGCGCTTCCGGAGCCTGTGCTCCACAGCGGGAGAGGCCACAACAGTGAGAGGCCCGTGTACCGCAAAAAAATAAAAAATAAAAAAAAAGAAGTGGAGTCAGGATTTGAACCTAAGTGGTCCAGTTTTAGAGTCTTACTCCTAAACACTGCTAGTTTCCTCCAAACAGGGCAAATGAGCACATGTAGGATAAAGGCAACCAACTATGAAGGGATTCCCTTTATTGATAACTCTGACTTCAAACAAAATTCTAACATGACCTCAAAGATTCCTCCCCCGCACCTCCCCAATGACAATCCCCTCCATTTGAGTGTGGTTGAGGCCAGTAAATCTGATGGTATAGCACTTCTGTGTTTAGATTACTAATCAGTTGCCTTTGAGTTAAAAGGGAGCTTATCCAGGGTGGGCCTGACCTAATGATGTGAGCTCTTTAAAAGAAGGTGAAGTGTCAAAAAACTTGTTCTAGCCAACCAGAAGACACAGTGTGCATGACCTTATAGCTCCTAGGTAAAGAACAGCCACATGGCTTGGAAAAGGACCCTGGGCCACCAGGTAAGGGTCAGCTGGCTGACACCTTGATTGTAGCCTTGTGATACCCTAAGCAGTGGACCCAGTTAACCCGCTCTTAATTGTGGTAATTTGTTTATGTGTAATAGAAAATCAATACAGACTGTTGCTGTCTTATTTCTTTGATATATCATTCTGGCTCTGACCCCTCTGTCTGCTCCCAATGTCCTTATCTGCAATCACTCATGACCCAAATCATACAGTGAGGATCCCTTTAGATCCTGTATCTGTATCATAGCAAATCTGTGTCAACGAATCATTTCCCATTTTCTATATGCTCAACAAATATCTTGCTAAATAATTATGTTTTCTATGTCCTTTGGTCTTTCTGCACACCCTGTTGGTTGCGTGAACAGGGAACTTTCTCAAATTAGTTGTTGATCAGCACTAAGCTTTGTGATCACAGACCTCATCCGTGTTGTTTCCCACTGAATCTTTAGCATACAGCAAACACTGTGCCTAGCACGTAGTAGATGCTTAAAAAGTATGTGTCAAAGATGTGAATGTAAGTGGTATTATACAGAGAAAAACATGTAGTGGCTAAGCTAATTTTTTTTTTTCAAGCAGCAGATGTATTAAGCAGCTAAATCATGGTTATTCCGTTGCTTTTGTGAGTCCCTCTGTCCTCACAGTGTCAGATATAGCTGTCTCTACACTAGTACTTACACAGTATTGCTGAAAGGCACAGGAACAGAAATTATCTAGGCAAGAATGGATTCATTTATGTTCAATCTTGACTAGAGCTTCAAAACTTGCTGACTTAGCATGTGGGTTTTGTTTTCAGACATTTGTTTCCCTTTGCTTCGTCTAAGCACAAATCAGATGAAATGAGTGTTGTGCTCTGAATCTGTGCAAAATCAGGTGAAGTAAGCTAGCTGTTTTGCACTGAGCAGCACAGTTCTCATCATGCCTATGTCAGCAATCCAGGCCACATTGGGCTTCCAGGGAATCTCAGAGGTCAGCAGAACACACTTCACATGGCAGGATTTACTGTTGATGCTCGGCCCTGGCTGGGGTTACAGTATCCTCCACACAGTCTGCTACATAGTTAATGCACACAGTATTTCACCCCTACCCTCTCATCTCCTCATCCTGGTACAATGTACAGCATGCAATATACAGTTAATGTATAAAAAGGAAAACATCACAAGCATGCATTGGGGGAACAAAAAAGGGAATTAACAATTCCAGGACACTGACTATTTTTCAAGCATTGTGCCAGGTACTTCATGAACATTAGTTCATTTGATGCTTACATTAACCCACTTGAAAAAGAACATGTTATCCCCATGATACAGATAATGTGTGGGAGTCCTATAAAGGACCAAACAACAAATTCTACAAGCAGCAGGGATATGGACCTAGGCCAATGCTTGTTTTATGATTCCTAGTCTTTCAAAATACCTCCAGGAGACAGGGCCTGTGTCTGAGTCAGGTGGCTGAGATGCTCTCTGAGGGTCTGGGTCTTGGTCAGGCCCAATGAAGTAGTTTATTTTCTGAAGTTCTCTGAAGAAGAGCCCTTTCTAAGTGCCTGGGATCCACCAGGTACACCTTTCCCAAAGACGTGTTACTGCTTGTGAATAATGAGAGATCAATGTCTGCCTCATTCTTAGCCTACCTAAATTCTACACATTATTTTACACTGAACTTAAATGCCCCTTTTGTATAAGGACATTTCCTTCCTTCCTTGATGCATCTAGAGAATATTACTTCACTTTTGTTTGTCACTTCTTTTTCTTTTTTTACTTGTTTACTGGTTGTCATTCAAATAAACCAACTATTTTAATGTATATTTTTCTAAACATGGGGAATATAGGGAAAAGTAGAAGAAACCCTCAATCGATGGAACGGAGAGACATGCCAAGAAATAATTGTACATTATGTTAAAAGTGTTACATACAAGTAGTTGTAGATTATACTGAAAATAATGTCATACAGTTACTAATTGTTTCTGATGGTGAAATGAGGGATAGTGAGAATATTTTAATTAAGTTTTGGTGGTTAAATAGGCTCTTCACTAGGCAGATAAAGAGGTAGGAAAGCATCCTGGAAAGAAATCAGAGCATATGAAAATACTTAGAGTTGTGTGAAAGAGTATGTTTTGGAAACTGCAAATAATACCATACAACTGGAGTACAATGCACGCTGGGACTTGTAGGCAGAGTAAACATGGAAAAATATTCCAGAGGCAGATCTTCAAAGGATTTGTAACCCAGTTAAAGTGATTGGAATTTTTTTTTTTTTTCCTGAAGATGACACACAGATTTGACTTGCTCTCATGAATGATTGATAACGTTTATATTTTAGAAAGATCATGTTGGAAGCAGGAGAGGGAGAACGTGAAGATGACCTTAAGCATTCTAATTTAGGAAGCCAAAATAGGAAACACTTAAGGAGGAAGGTGTATTGTGGGGAAGATAATGTTACTTTATTTTAAAATACTTTAAAATTCCATTTATATAGTGTACAAAAACAAGCACAAATAATCTATGGTCATAAAGCTTAGAATTTTAGTTACCCTTGGGAAGAGCATGGTTGGTGACTGGGGCAGAGCACAATGAAGTTCTCTGGGGTTCTGGTGATATATTTCTTGTTTTGGGTGGTGGCTTGGCTCACTTGATGAAAATTCATTGAGCCGTATGCTTGGAATTTGTATACTTGTCTATATAATATATTTACTTAAAAATAATTTTAAAATAAGCTCAATGAATAATTTTAAGAGCAATGGAAATAGGGTTGAAGAGAGAATCAGTTAAATGGAGAACAAATTTGAAGAAATTATGTTGAATGCAGGATATGTTCCCCCTTGCACTTTGTAGTAATCTTTCTCAGTTCTTCTGCCTTCCCCCTTTCACTGGATTCTTCTAGTTTCTTAATTTTTGGTACTTTCTAGGATTCTGTCAATGGCTTTGTCCCTTTCTTAATCATAAATATTCTTTAGTATCTAATCAAAAAAGCAATGTTTTTCAAAGTAGTACATTTATCTGTATGAAGTTGGTAAAAATACAAATTAAATGATATCTGTTAGAATCAGACATGTTTGAAACATTTAAAATGGCTTTTAAAAACATGTCCTTATAAGTTTTTTGCTTTATGGTTTAAAAGACATGATTTCTCCCAAAGATATCCCAAATGAATTGATTCTGTGTAGAATTTCTGATAGGAAAGTAGAGAGTCATACAAATTTTGGCTTATCAAGGTGGAGAAAATTAAGTTTTTTAGAAATTGGTTAATGCAAAGTATGATTAAATAATTTAGAAGAAAGGGTGCAGTTACACTATGCAAGTTAATTTTTAAGAGCAATTTTCTAATTCTAGGAACTTAAGTTTCTTTTTACTTGTCTTTTCTAACTTATTCAGTACTACCCAAAACAAGTGTGATTAAAATTTTCATTACATTTTACATTTTGAGATGATTGTAGATTCACATGTAGTTGCAAGAAATAATTCAGTCATCCCACATATCCTTTACCAAGTTTGACCCAACAGTTACAACGTGCAAAAACTACACTATCACGACCAGGATATTGACACTGATACAGTCAAGATGTAGAATGTTTCCAATCCCCAAAATATTCCTCATCTGGCCATTTTCCTAAGCCACACCCACCTCCCTCTCCCCACCTTACCCAGCTCCCAACCTCTGGGAACCGCTAATATATTCTCCATTTCTACAATTTTGTTATTTCAAGAATGTTATATAAATGGAGTCATACCTTTTGGGATTGCCAGTTTTCACTCAGCATAATTAATTTCCTGGAAATTTGTCCAAGTTGCTGCATATGTCAACAGTTCATACTTTTTTATTGCTAAGTATTATTCACCTGTTAAAGGTCATCTGGGTCATTTTCAGTTTGTGGCTATTATGAGTAAAGCTGCTATGAACATCCATCTATAAGTTTTTGTGTGAATGTAATTTTTCATTTTTCTGGGATAAATGTCCAAGAGTGCAATCAGGGTGATATGGTATTTGCATGTTTTAAAAAAATTGTCAAACCATTTCCCAGAGTGGATGCGCCATTTTACATTCCCACCAGCAGTGTGTGAATGATCCAGTTTCTCCACATTGTCACCAGCATTTATTTTTTCCTCAAGCCTTTCTGATAAGTGTGTAGTAATAACTCTTTGTGTTTTTAATGTGCACGTACGTAATGGCTAATGATGTTGAACACATTTTTAATGTAGATTGCCATCAAATACATTTTGAAACTTTGAAAGCAAGGTGCTTATGGACCTTTTGGGCTGGGATGTAGACAAGGCAATTATAAATAGCTTTCCCAGTATCAGGAGAATAGAGTTGGCTATAGATACAAATTTGGATGCAGTGGACCAGCAGGGAGTTAGTGGTTGGATGGGACAAGATAATTTGAAAAGAAAGTCAGAGTATGCATAAAGTTGGATAAGAAAAAGAGATCTCTGATAAAACCAACATTTAAGGGCATGGAGACTCAAAACCTCAGGAAGCATAGCAGAGCTGGGGTGAGCTGTCATGGAAACAGTAAAAAGGTAATGCTTTTTAAAGCTTCAAAATTCTAAACCTTCAAAACTTATGCCAATTTAGTTGCTATAAGGAATGGAAAGTAGTTTGTGAGGAAGAGTGTCTAATGCTGGGATCACAAACAAGTAAAAAAAAATTCCAAGTGAGATAAGCCTGAGAAATACAGAAACGACAACAGTCCAGGTCCAAAGCCAGTGGAAGGAATTGCCCAGATAAAGATGATGTGCCTTCCTCTTTAAGTCAGTCTGGATACATTTCCTGAACAGATTTTTTTTTTTTTTTTCATTTTGAAGGTTTCACACTTGCAAATAGTTCATCAGGTGAAGCATCTTGTAAAACTTGGGTTCGTGCAAGGCAAGACTAAGGAAGTTCTAGGGGATGAACCAATATATATACTATTCTTCACTCTGCTAAATAAGAGTGGCCAAAGGATCCACTGGGATAGAATATTAACAATGCTCCATTTACAGTTTACCTAAGAAGATGCTGTGGACTCCATTAACCCATTCCCGACAATAAACACTGACCAAGGAGCCCCAGCTGCCATGAGAAGCAGTCCATTTTCAGTCAATCAAGATTAACCACTGCTTCTCCTTCCTATTCACTTTGTTCCTCCCTCAGAGAAAAAAATCTAGCATTATTGATTAGTTTCTTGATGATACAGGGAGAGATAGACAAATATAAAAATGTGGAAAATGGTTAGGGCTAATTTATGAGCCTCAGGGAATGGTCTGTGATAACAAAGGTGAAGTTAGAAAAAGAAAGATAACAATGAAAGGTCTACCGATATGTGGATTTGACCTCTTGAATAATGCCAGCAACTGCCTCTGAACTTGTTATGTTAGAGAAACAAATCACTATTTGCTTGAAACACTATTAGTCTGGCATTCTGTTACTTGCAAGGAATCTTTGAAAGGATTCCCAATTTATTCAGACACTCTGGACCAATGACAGAGAAAACCACTAACTCATTTTTCTCTCTGCATGCCTGGTATCCCAAATCTTGACTTAGCTTTTAGAATAAAACACCACCTGGATGTCAATGAGGGCATCACAGCTGACCTCATGCATGTGGGGACAAGAAAAGTCCCCTTGTATCCTGAGT
Source organism: Orcinus orca (assembly GCF_937001465.1). Classification (NCBI taxonomy): domain Eukaryota; kingdom Metazoa; phylum Chordata; class Mammalia; order Artiodactyla; family Delphinidae; genus Orcinus; species Orcinus orca. The sequence continues at coordinate 111,994,399 of NC_064560.1, forward strand.
GAGGAAGTTTGGGAAGAATCCTTTGCCTCCAAATGTCTCCCATACCCAGGTGCTACAAGTCTGAATTCATCTTTGTTTGCATCAATATTTTCTCCATTTGTTACTTTGGAAAATTTCAATGATTCTAGGATAAAATATATCAAACACATGCACATAAATGTTAGTGGATTATAGGACAATATTTCCTCTTGTAATGAGAGAACCTCATAGTTTAAAAACTCTAGGAATTTGGGAATGTGGGAAGACAGGGCAAAAAGACAAAAAATAGCCAGCAAGGGCAAGTGAGGACCTGTACATTAAATTCAATGTGTTCTGCTCTGTCTTATGAACAAATTCAGCCTTGTTTGGTTCTTCTTACCAGCCCTGACTAGTTGGAACCTTTGGACCCTGAAAGTGGAAAAAATGACCATCTGGTTAAGCTCTCATCATAAGGTGACAATTTTAAAACACATTTCAATAACTCTCTTTCTTTTCCTACCTATTAACCAGTACAGCTTTACCTGACACGTTGCCAGGGCTTCTATGCCGGGGCTACTCTCTACCCTACTCTTGATACAGGCTCTGACATGAGGTACAGCCTGTACATTCCACCAGGGATGGGCCCAGGATTTAGAGAGGTACAAATCAGTAAATCAGCATGCTTATCTTGCTGGTTATCAGTTTGGGACAGAACTCAAGATAATTTTTGTAGCCCTCTTAATCGCCCAACTAATATAATGCCTTTGACCAAGACGGGTAAATATAATGTCTTTGACCAAGACATGTAACACATGCATAATGAGCTCCTTTCCCTGTATTTTTTTTTTTTTTTTTTTTTTGCGGTACGCGGGCCTCTCACTGTTGTGGCCTCTCCCGTTGCGGAGCACAGGCTCCAGACGCGCAGGCTCAGCAGCCATGGCTCACGGGCCCAGCCGCTCCGCGGTATGTGGGATCTTCCCGGACCGGGGCACGAACCCGCATCCCCTGCATCGGCAGGCGGACTCTCAACCACTGCGCCACCAGGGAAGCCCTCCCTGTATTTTGAAAGGAATTAATATTTAGATATGAAAGGTGGATAAACGTCAAAGATGAAAAGAATTTTTGATGTGGAGATTATTTCTTTGTCATAGTAGAACACTTGCCTCGTGTAACGTCAGAGTTTATCCCAATATAGGAATGATTAAGATTACTATTAATCTGCTACTTATCTGTCTCAACATAAAATTCTTATTTTAACTAAAAACATGGCTGTTTCAGCTCCTTATGTTTCCAGCTGTTGGGTAATGGACATATTCCCAAGCAAATAACAAGCTTCTAAGAAATTACCCTAATCGACAAATACCTTTACTCCAAACTGCTCACAGTAAGTGGTAAAGTGAATCAGAATCAATTTCTCAATCCTTAAGCCATAATAGAAGCAGATAACAAACATGAAGCACTGAGCTTTTCTGAAGTTAATTTGGAAGAAACTTTTATCCCTGGAGAAAGCCTAATGGTGCTTAGTTGGTAGAAACAAACACATATGCTGTAAATGTCGGGTATTTGAGGGAAGGCTGTTTTGAATGTCTCTAAACATCCTTTATCAGATCAAAGAGAGGTGAGACCCTGCACCAGATTTGGGCAAAGAAAGGTTTCTTAGAACCTTATTTTTTTCTACTTTATATTTTACTCTTATGCACCCCATGTTGTTAAAAAAGAAAATGAAATTAGCTCACCAAGGGCTTAATTATGTCCTCTTCGATGGGCATCGATACTATTGGCAGCCCTCACAGGGATATTCTCTGGACAAATCAAGTTATTGTCTGAGGCATGAAGTGTCAGATTGTGAGAGCCAGAGTGACGCTGTGATTCATGACTACTCTATTACTGAGGGGAAGCGGGATTTCTGTTTCATAATGACTTTGAATTTTGGTGAGACAAGTGAATCTTTCTGTTCAACTTCAGGAGTTCATCTTCAATATCTTAGAACAGAATTGTTTTACAGACTCAAACATGTGAAGACACAGAGAAGTATTAAATAATGATGCAGGAGGACTTGTCCTCCTGCAGCAAATCCTTTGGAATTCTAAAAAGGGGCTAAAGTGAGCTGAGCAATCCAAATAACAAGCGATAAAGGTTGACTCTATCCGTTATAGAATTTAATGTTTTAATGGATATGTTTTTAGCATTCTGTTTTTCATGTCATTGTTACTAGCCCACAGTTGTACTACTTTGCTGATATGAGTAGCATTCATTTTATTAGAGAAAATTCTTAGCTTAACAGGTTTGCACAAACCTCTAGTTATATAAATGCCCGTGTTTTACCAGTATGATTTTTAAGGCTATTTAGTTACTTCATATAAAATAATTTTATAAAAGAAAATATTTGTTATAAAAATATGTTTAAATAACAGGAAAACACAAAGAACTATGTTTTGAAAATCACTTTCTTACCACCAGCAGATGTATTTTTATCTTTTCTGTATATTTATTTTCAGTCCTTTAATATGCATAGAATCTTTTTAACAGAGCAGTCTCATAACTCTACATAAGTTTTGTACCTGAATTTTTTATTTCATGATATGGTGTGAACATATTCCCATTAGCAGTCAATCTTGTTAATGAAAATGCTATTTTGGCTGAATGTTTATGTATAGAAACTGCAGCTGGATACCTGTGCAAAGTTAAATATTTTAAAATAAATTCAGAAATAATTTATAGCTTGCTCGGTTTATGTTTTCATAATTGTAGTAGGAAATATTTCATGCTGTCTCTTCGTTTCACATCACAGACACATACACTAATGTCCCTGGCCCTGGATACCCGCTTTTTTCCCCATGGTTTCTCAATGTGTAGGTTAGCAGACTGAGGAGATAAAGGACAAGAGGTAAGAATAGGGACCTGCTTCTGTTTCAAAAGTGTAGAAGATAGAAAATGTGTATTAATAATGAGTACCAAGGAGCAATGCTATGCACCATTCTTTCCAATCCTGGTTCTCAGCTTTCTCCAAATACTTCCATAGGGTCAGGGCAAGAGAAATGTAGCAAGTCTCTCTTTCAGTCAAAGAGGGAAAAACTATAACTTGAAAGAACTTATACAGCTGTCAGCCTATGTTCCTGTGTTCCTGCCTTCATAAATGCCATGGTTGTGGTTTGGATTCAGCCTATGTCACTACATACAGATTTCTGTTTACATCCTTCATCGTAACAATACCACCAGTCCTGATTAGATAATGTGGACATTGAGACAGCACTCTGAAGAAGTCATTTGTCTTTTGATCCATACCTCATATGGTATACCAAAACAAACAAACAAAAACAGACACCCTCAAAAAGAATTATAGACATAAACATAAAACCAAAAAATATAAAACTTCTAGAGGAAAACAAAGGAGGAAATCTAGGTGACCTTTGGCAAGGCAAATAATTTCTTAGATACCATACAATACCAAAAGCATGACACCAAAAGGAAAATATTGATAAATAGGATGTCATCAAAAGTAAAATTTTTGCTGTCCAAATAATACTGTTAGGACAAGGAAGAGACAGCTACAGTGTAGGAGAAATGTTTTCAAGGCACATATCTGATAAAGGATTTTATCCAAAATGTATACTAAGTTCTCAAATCTTAATAATAGGAAAATGAGACACCCAGTAAATAAACAGACAAAAGATTCTAACAGTTACTTTACCAAAGACGATACATAGATAAGAAATAAGCAAATGAAAAGATGCTCAATATCATTAATAATGAAGGAAGTGCAAGTGAAAACTGTAATATGATATTGCTATACAACTATTAAAGTAACTAAAATTAAAAGACAGATTATTTCAAATGTTGATGAGGATGTGGGAGAAGTACAACTCATACAGTGCTCTCATACACTCACTTTGAAAAAACAATTTGTCATCTTCTTATAGTAGTAAATACACATCTACCATTTGATCCAGGCTAGGAGTTTACCCAAGAGAAAAGAAACAATATACCCACTTAAAGACGTACATAAATGTTCATAAGAGCTTTATTTATAATAGCCAAAGAAAGACTGAAAACAAACCAGATGTGTCAAGAGATGAAAGCTTAAGCAAACGGTGGTACATCCATACCATGAGATACTACTTATTCGCAAAAAGGAAAAAACCATTGATATATAGTGGATGAATATAAAAATAACTATGCCAGGTGAAAGAAGCCAGTCAGTAAAGGGGACATACTGTAAGATTTCATTGATGAAAAACTTTAGATAAAACAAACTAATCCCTAGTGACAGAAAGCTATGGGTGAGTGAAGTCAAGGAAGGGGAGGTAGGCGGAATGAGTGAAGAGGAGGGAAGAATTACAGAAAGATACAAGAAAAATCTGCAAGTTGATGACTGTAGTCACTGTCTTGATTGTGGTGATGGTTTCACGGTTGTATAGTGATGTCAAAACTTATCAAATTGTGTACTTGTCTATGTGCAGTTTATTGTATGTCAATTATGCTCAATGAAACCTAAAAATATGTTAGAAAAGTACATGCGACTAAATGAATAAACACTATAATTTGTTAAAACACTATATATTTCCAAACTTTGTACAGGATTACCTCTAGAGTGACTCTTTTTTAACTTTAAATTACTCCTCTAACATAGAGACTATGAAATAATTTGAAATCTATAATACAAAGTCCAGCCTACAGTAAGAAATAAGTTGATTGTTGATTGAAAGAAAGGGAAAAATTGCTCCCTCTGCGAGATCTTTATTCACAATATGAGGAAAACCTCTCCTCTTTGTGTGAAATAACAGGGAAGATGGCAATTCTTATGGATGAGGGTTGCTGCTATGCCCAACTCCCTGTGGCTCACTGGAATATTAGGCCCAGGCAAGGAGACAACCCTGGAGCCAGAAATCATTGTCACTGTTGCTCTGTTCTCTCCTCCATGGGAATTCCTGACTCTGGCTGGTTGAAATTCCCCATCTACACAGGCACTCAGTATTACCATCACCTGCCCATACATCTAGTTATTTAGGTAAGATAAAAGAAGCTTCCCATTAGAAGTTGTTTGAGGATCCTTGCTGGAGGCTTAACAGCTGAATAAAGTGCTTTTCAAACTTCAGTGTGAATATGAAACAATATGAATCATCTATGAAAGTATTAAACATGTAAGTTCCTGAGCTGCAACCCTAGATGTTCAAATTCAGTAAGCCTGGAATGGGGGCACTGAGGGAAGTCTGATGCAGAAAATTCCTAGGTTATACTTTGAGATATCTGAATTGAGGAGTTATTTTTCTATGCATTATCTATTTCAATAGGAATTTAGTTTTAGGTCAAACCATAGATTAAATTGATAATTCACTTTCATAATTATAACTTCAAGATCTTTGTTACAGTTAAGAGTTTTTCCTCTCTGGCTGCTTTCAGAAAGACTACTCTGGGCCAGACACTAGGCTTGACATTGAGAGGACAGAGATCCCTGGCCTTCAGGATAGTGAAGTCTGGGAGATATGGTGGAGTAAAAGGACCAAGCAGGAGATTCTGGGACAGGGCTAGTTGGTACTTCCCTAGAATTACAGCATCTGATTCCTACATTAATGTGTTATGTAATCTATGAATTGATGGGTTAATTAGATGCTAACTTTTCTTCTAAAACTTAAAACTTATTATTCTAGGTTAGATCTAAAATAGATTAGGTCTAGAACTATTGTCCAAATGAAATATCTAGCAGAATCTAAATATGTAAATAAATAAAAATAACAGAAAGTTATCTTATCTCCTTCAGTTTCCTGTCAATTATGTATGCATTTTTTGTTCTGACCTATTCATCAGTGGGAGAAAACCAAGATTCTCTTGTTTACTTCTCATTCACTAAAATTTCTTTTCAATGATAAAATGCTTCCGTCTGGCTCTAAACTTTCTGAAACATATGGATACTTTATATCACCAAAAAGCAGGTAAGTGAGGAATGCATTCAATAGAGTAAATTTGAATACATTGTAAAGACTGAGGTGACTTCATATTATGGATACCATAGCCAGCACGGTGAGGAGAGCCACAGTATGAGGAGGGTGATGTGACCTCAGATGACAGGTCAATTTAGGGGAACATCATGAAGCAGCAGTGCCTCTGCTTCCTTTGTACATTATTCAGGAGACATCATGCAGCCTTCTGAAGGCAGTCTGATTAAAGAATGCATGCATCGCTAATAGACTTTCCTTGTCTTAGGACAGCTACCAACCCTCTTTTACCCACCTTTCCACTGCCCTCTACACTCGAAGGCTGGCCCTTGTTGCGTGATTAGACTTCAGAGACAGAGTTACCTTTTCTTTTGGAAATGGATAGTGTGTGATGAATCAGTTATGTGGCCATCATTGTTTTCGCTGAGGATGCGAATATTTGCCTTCTCCACATTTCAGGGAGGCCAGTGGCAAATGCTAAGGTAGTGCCATCCCAAAGATGCAGATTGCTCAGTTGACAGATAGACCTACAGGAATGATTTGTACTGAAATGGTTTATCTTAAATGGAATATTAAACACTTTAAACCATATGGAGCCCAGTGATTTTCTTAACAGAACTATGGATTTTATGATTTTCTAGATCAGCCCATAAACAAACAGAGTGACCAGAGAGAAGGGGCGTTCACATGACTAACAAATTACCTCCACTAACTATCCCAGTATAATTGGGTTTACTATATTTTTATACCACAGTTTAATTCTGTTTGGGCTTTTAGCTGGCAGCCTGTCCTTTTCAAGGCTCTTAGAGATTTTCTTGCTGATGGCAATGAGACTGAGCTTGGATAAAGCGGATCACTACAGCATTTCCTGCTGCAGAATATAATCAACATGTCATATATAATTCCTGAAGCTGCATACACAAAAAGAGCCAGATCTGAAAACTTGTTGACACCAAGAACCAAATGATCATTTAGGCAGTCACGCCAGGAGTCATGCTGGAGAGTAATAGCTGACCTCATCAGTCTAGTGAGAAGGTTTACCAGCATTTTTTCCCTCTGTTACTTTTCTTCTTTCAAATCTACAGTGAAGATGATGATTTTGTGAGAAAGCATAGGCTTTCAAATGCTTTTAAATACTTATCAATGTTGAAAAACAAATGAAGATATATGAAAATAAAAGCACTTGTGAAATTTTGTTTGCTTTGCTAAAGAAAGAAAGTCTTCCTTAATCAAAAGAACTGCAATTGTTCCCAAGTAAATTGTAGCTCTTTATTTTCTCATGTTGGTCTGAGCATCTGGGATTAACGTTATGTTTCTCCATGTCACTGTAGAACTTTGTAATACTTAATCCTTTTCATTACTGGATGGGGTTACTCACAGAGCTCTGTCTACGCTTTGGGGCTGCACGTATCTGATGCTAAACAGCTGGATGGACACTGGGAAACTTTCAAGCATTTTCCCGACTTTATAATCAACATCAAACATCTGTAAGATCTTCACAATCTTTCCAACTGAAAAAAGGTTGCGAAATGGTGACCTACAGGTAGAAGCTGACCTGAAGATAGATTCTGTTCAACTAAGACATGGTTTAAAATGTTTTAATTTGGATATGAATGCTTTTAAATGGAGAAAGTTTCCAAATCTTTGGTTCCTACAGTCCTTACCAACCCCTTGGTTCCCACAGTCCTTGGGAACCCACATCTTAATGCACTGATGTTTTGGTCCTGGTCCATCTAGGCATTTGAGCTTGTGGTTTTTGATTTAGATATGTGATTCTTCTCTAAAGTGAAACTATTGAAAACACAAGTTTCTTGAGTTTTGAAAAAAAAAAACTAAAGCACCTGTTTTCAGGAAGTGAAAGATTTTATCCTCTATTTTTCTTATAAAATTTTATTTTTGCAGTTGTAATATATGTTTTAAAACCATATGTGTTTTAAAATCTTCTCTATGAAGAGATGGAATTTCTTTATGAAAAAAGTTCAACATACCCTTATTATCTCAGGAAACCCTTGCCTTGGAAGATAAAAGCTTCAAATGACTTATTGTTCTTCTAAGGAACTTTTGGAAAAAGCCATCAATTATTTAATAGAAAGCATCAAAAGACAGTTTATACCCTAACTCTTGCAACTCCTTGACTCAAAACTATCTTCTTGCCCTATCTACCAATCCTAAATTATTATTTTATGATCTCTTCTGAATTTAACCCAGTTTTCTGCATTAGAAGATCCACCTTAAACCAGACTTCAAAAAGCCAAGTTTTTGCTCTTTCCCTCTGAGACACTACTAAGACTGTCATGGTAGCGCTCTCTCTGCCTAGGTAAGCAATAAACCCAGCTTTGTCTAATCAGTAGGTTGATTTGGTGATGTTTGGAGAAGCCATCATTTGACAGTATCTGACAATACTATGGCCTTCTTTTTTGTTTCCTGGTAGGTTAGGAAAATTAAGTAAGACTGAGAAAAATATAAGTATAGTAAAAGCATGAACCTAAGAAAGAAAAGTACATATCATGGAATGCCAGAGTTGGGAGGGAAAAGAGAAGTAATACCATTTTCCTTAATCATCTCTTCTTTTGATAGTCTCATTTACTTTCATGTGTCCTCATGATAGTTGGTTTCTGGACTTGTCACTCTTACATGCAAAGAAATCAGAAAAAAATGCATATAATGGTTCAGATGTGAGTTGATGAGAATTAGAGATTTAGTCATAAATACAAAAACAGAAAAAAGTAAGGGACATATCAATCATGCTCAAAAAAAAATCAGTATACTTGGTTAGTGAAGTATTTCCTTCATGGAAGAAAGAAAACATTTAAAGATGACTAAGACTTTAGGTATTAAAATCTGGGGAATGTTGATGCCAACATCAGCATAGGGAAAAATTGGCATCTTATAATTATTTTATGGACAGATTATAAACTTGTATTTGACCCATTTTAGACTTTGGATATGAAAATGAATATATCTTTTAAAAAATAAACTGAAGATGACAAGCCTAGAGATAATATAAAGTGTCAAGGTAGGAAATGGATATTAGGAAGTCCTGCAAAGTAACTGAGCTCTTCATGGGTACAGAAAGGGATGAATAGAAATCTCCTAGGGAACCTTAAAGAAAAAGGGAAATGATAAGGAGAAGAAAGGGGGGAAAAGGGAAGAAAGATAAGCGTGGACAAAAAAGGGGAGGGGGAGGGAAGGAGGGAAAGAAGGAGGGAAGGAGGGAAAGAAGGAAGGAAGGAAGAGAGGGAGGGACAGAGGGAGGGACAGAGGGAAAAAGGGAAGAGATGAAAAGAAAAGGAAAGCAAAGGAAAGGAAAAACCAAAGTATTCCAATGAAGAAAAGAAAGCTAAGTGAGTCAAAGATGGAAAAGGCCAAAATTAAATATAAGTTTTTAGAAGGAATGAGGTAGTTATCTTTCTGAAATACAGGTTAAAAATACATAAGAATAGAACTTTACAAAAATAATAAAAATACTAATATTGCCCAGAAAAAAAATATTAGCGAGATTTTAGAGGCAAGTGAAAATAAAAGCCAGGTTGAAAATTTTAAATTTTATATGGAAATAGAAAAGGAACAGTATTTGAAAACTTAATTTTCAATGGTTTCTGTTGTATTTTATTTATTTATTTTTAATTTTTATTGGAGTATAGTAGATTTACAATATTGTGTTAGTTTCAGGTGTACAGTGAAGTGAATTAGTTATACATATACATATATCCACTCTTATTTTAGATTTTTTTTCCCATATAGGCCATTACAGAGTGTTGAGTAGAGTTCCCTGTGCTATACAGTAGGTTCTTATTAATTATCTATTTTATATATAGTAGTGTGTATATGTCAATTCCAGTCTCCCAATTTATCCCTGCCCCTCTTATCCCCTGGTAACCATAAGTTAGTTTTCTACATCTGTGACTCTACTTCTACTTTGTAAATAAGTTCATTTGTACCCTTTTTTTAAGATTCTACATATAAGCGATATCATATGATATTTGTCTTTCTGTATCTGACTTACTTCACTTAGTATGACAATCTCTAGGTTCATCCATGTTACTACAAATGGCATTATTTTGTTCTTTTTTATGGCTGAGTAATATTTCATTATGTATATATGTACCACATCTTTTTTATCCATTTCTCTGTCAATGGATATTTAGGTAGCTTCCATGTCCTGGCTACTGTAAATAGTGCTGCAGTGAACATTGGGGTGCATGTGTCTTTTTGAGTTATGGTTTTCTCAGGGAATATGCCCAGTAGTGGGATTGCTGGGTCATATGGTAGCTCTATTGTTAGTTTTTTAAGGAACCTGCATACTGTTCTCCATAGTGGCTATATCAGTTTACATTCCCACCAACAGTGCAGGAGGGTTCCCTTTTCTCCACACTGTCTCCAGCATTTATTGTTTGTAGACTTTTTTATGATGGCCATTCTGACTGGTATGAGGTGATACCTCACTGTAGTTTTGATTTGCATTTCTCTAATAATTAATGATGTTGAGCATCTTTTCATGTGCTTTTTAGCCATCTGTATGTCTTCTTTGGATTTTAAAGCAAAATCAAGAACAAATAAATAAACTGATTTATTATGTACACACTGCTATATTTAAAATAAAATGCCTTTTCCATGAAAACAAAAACAAATAAAAATATGATACAATTAGGAAGTTTAAAGTCTAAAATTAGATTGTATATCTGAACAAATAATGAATTCTTTAAATGGAAACGTGACCTATTCTGGGGTGTGAGGGGGCAGGGCAGGGGAGAAAGGAGTTAAATAAAACCACCATTTATATGCTTTGTCCTATATTTTTCTCATTCTTCCTGATTATCTCATTCTCTCAATTTCAGGAGACATTACTGATTGCTTGAGGTTATCATCATAGTTTTGCTTTTATTTTCTTCCCTCTTTGCCATCACCTATTCTTCAGCTCCTGCTTCTAGTTCTTCCATGGGTCATGTACCTGCATCTCATTACAGACAGAATCCTTTTTTAATGAACTTCCATAATATCAAAATCATTTTGCCATCCAGCTGTTTCTTCGTTGAAGCACCTACATGAAACACTATAATGAGGTTCTTCCTAGGGAAAACTTTTCCCGTTTAGTGGCCTTTGCCTATTGCCTGAAGTTTCTGAGTGGTTAATGATATTTTCTTCTGATGTCTTGAGAATCGATCTCTCAGAGTTTTCTCTGAAAATCTTGGCAAAAGCAAACCATTTCCTAAGGATAACAAGAGCAAAGCCACCACTGGATTGTAATTCATTAAAAAAAAAATAGTATGCAATCCCCAGATTTTATATCGTTTCTCACAGGGAATTGACTTCTACTTGTAGCCCTTTCATTCTGAGCATGGCCAAGGATGCATTCCTTGAGTTAAGCGAAGGATTGCTTTGTTTTACCTTATTTAAATGAAAAGTTAATGCTCAGGATACAGAATGAAATTATTTAAGGCAGAGCAAAAGGTATTTTGTTTTTTAAGTACATAAACTGGTTATATAGTATGTTCTGCTTATCATGTATAAGTGCATCTTCAGGGGTTTTGCTTTCTTACCTTAAGGTGTGAACTGTCTCTCCATTTTTATAGGCAGCATTTTACAAAATGTGGTACATGAACTATCTACATTAAATTCATTTGCGATTACGTTCAGACCGAATGAACTAGGAATCTGCCTTTTTAATAAACAACTTAAGGTAGTGATTAAGCACTGAAGTTTAAGGAATTCCCTAGGGAAGCAATACTATGTAAATAATACCAGTATTTATATTTGACACAGAATCTACATTTCAGTGCATTTTAAGATCCTCATTTGTGGTTTGCAGATTTCTTTGACCTACTACCAGAATTTGGTAAAAAGCCAGTTTCTGAGGGGTCATGTTTGTGGTATGTATGATTGTGAGAGCAGGCAATTACTGACATCAGTGAGGAGGCACAGGCCTTCACAGTTCCTGTCTGGAAACCTTCCTCAGCACTTCGTAGAGCCTCATTGCTGGTCTTTTCGTTTCTCCTGCCCAAAAATGAAGCACAAGGATTGCAAGGTGCATGGCTAGTTTTGCTTTTTTGTTTTTACACTTTGAAAAGAATCTGCCCAAATCCTTGAGTCCTTCTTACATATAAAGCCTGAAGATTATACTTGGATATAAGGGAATTACAAGTAGGGAAGGAATTGAGATATCAGTGCCCATTCAAGGGCAGAGGTTGTATAATTCAGAGGGTGAGTTGAAAGAGCTCAAGAGATTACAGCTGTTACTGGAAAAGAAAAAGGCTTAAGTTATTTATGAAAGTGCCTGGTGAGAACAACATGGAGAGGTTAGCTAGGTTTAATGCATAAGGAGAAGAGAAAAGGAAATATGATTTCTGGTTATGGAACCTCAGAATTGAAGAAATACTAGCTGTGTAATATGAATTGGGTACTTACTCTTTCAGGTACTGTATGAAGCACTTCACAGACATTATTTAATCTTTACAAGTCTTTGCTTCTGAAGCAAACATTATTATTTACATTTTACAGATGCATAAATAAGGCTTAGGAGGATAAATCACTTACCCCAAGTTCACATAGCTATCGGTGCTGAGTTTAAAAGACAAATCTAGGACAAACTCCTAAGCAGTGCTTCGTGGAAGAATCACTTGGAACTAAAGCTGAAAAGACATGCTCCCTTTGAAGACCAGAAAAGAATGTAGTTGGCATGAGGGTAAAGTAGTATATATTTGGAGAAAGTAGTCAGGCTGCATATAAGACTTTTTCTATCTCTATTTGAAATTCTACTATTTGCAAAACCTCGTAACCTATTGTCCATTTTGTTTACTGACTCCTCCAGGTTTGTTGCTGTTCTTTGCTAGCCTGTACAATGATATGTCCCTGAAGGAGCCTCAGGGACAGCAAAATGACACTGCGTCTAAATGGCTGATAAGGGGATAATTTGGATGGTTCATTATAGAAGGGGCCTTGGTTCTCAAGCGTACACAGTGAATTCCCCATCTTATCACGCTGGACTGTATTCCTTACCACGCGCAAGGTTCTTGTTCTGCCCTGTATTTTCATTTTATGCCTCATTAATCACCAATCTTTACTTCTTCCTCACCCTGAACTCTCATTCTGAATGACCCAGTTCATTACAAACAAATAAAAATAAAACAACCATTTCAAGTTGAAAGAATTCAACAGATCCTTTTCTTTGCCTGCTTCACTGTATTTTCCTAAAAGACATTATAAATTGTGTGCACATAGTTATACCACAATACATAAAATTAAAACAATCTATGACTTCTGCATGAATAAAAACTAATAAGCATATCTATTCTACTATAGTTTCATTTTTTAAAGAGACTTTGATCAACAGAGCAATGTTATTATGGTCCATCTACACTCTATTTTTGGTCCATGGGAGTATTTTTAATTAAAAAAAATCAAAGAACTTAAATGATATTACACCAGTCCTTTTTTAAAATCTCTCTCCAATCTGGTCTCTGTTTTATTAAGCAAATGTATTTCTTATTCCCTGGTCTGCTTTTGTCCCATTCTCCTTTTCCTATCTCATTCCACAATGTATTAGTCACCTCAGGTTGCTATAACAAAATTCCATGGACTGAGTGACTTAAACACAAACATTTATTTCTCACATTCTGGAGGCTGGGAAGTCCAAGAACAAGATGTTGGCACATCAGTTCCTGGTAAGGGCCTTCTTCCTGGCTTGCAAACAACTGCCTTTTCACTGTGTCATCACATGGTAGAGAGAGAGAGAGGGAGTTGTGATCTCTCTTCTCTTCTTATAAGAATACTAATTCTGTCATAGAGGCCTCATCCTCAAGACCTTATCTAAACCTAATTACTTCCAAAAGGTCCCACTTCCAAATACTATCACATTGGGAATTGGGGTTTCAACATATGAATTTTGAGGAGGAACAAACATTCAGTCCATAACATATAACTACCTTACTTTCTGTACCAACACTCCATGCCCCTTCCCACTATGTCACATATCAACACTCAGTTTGGACACACAGACTCAATATCTGAGACATCAATTTCCTATCCTCTTAAAGAGAAATGAAAACACAAGATACCTTTTACCATACTCTAGAACAGACAATGGATTGTTTTAACCTTTGAATATTCAATATCTCTGTTTTGTCCTCAAAGAATTATACAGAATAAAACAAAAACCAACAAAAAATCAACATTCTTCAAATTTTGAGACTAGAGAGAGTATTTGTTTCCTGGAATTCAAGATAACCTTTAAACTCTATCCTTCTATCTGTAATGTATGCTTTAATTTTTAACAATTCAGTGGTTTTTAGTATATCACAACATTGCTCAACCATCACCACTATTTAGATCCAGAATACTTTCATCACCCTAAAAAGAAATCCCATACCCATTATCAGTCATTCCCCATCCTCCTTCTCCCCAGTTCCTGGCAACCACTCATCTACTTTCTGTCTCCATGAATTCACCAATTCTGGATATTTTATGTGAATGAAATCATACAATGTAGCCTTTTGTGTTTGGCTTTCTTTACTTGACATAATGTTTTTAAGGTTCATCCATTCTGTCGCATGTGTTAGTACTTTATTCCTTTTTATGGATGAATAATATCTCCATTGCATGTATATACCACATTTTGTTTATACATTCATCAGTTGATGGACATTTAGATTGTTTCCATATTTTGGCTCTTATGAATAATTCTGCTATAAATACTGTGTGACCATATGTTTTCAGTTCTGTTGGGTATATAACTAGGAGTGGAATTGTTGGGTCATATGATAATTCTATGTTTAAATTTTTAAGAAGTAACTTTTCCACAGCAGTTGCACCATTTTACACTCCCTCCAGCAATATATGAAGGTGCCAAATTCTCCACATTCTCATCAACACTTTTTTTTTCCTTTTTAAAATTTTTACTAAAGCTACCCTAGTAGGTATGAAGTGATATCTCATTGTGATTTTGATTTGCATGTCCCTAATGACTAATAGTATTGAGTATATTTTCATGTGCTTTTTGGCTATTTCTGCAATTTCTTAAGAGAAATGTCTCTTCAAATACTTTGCCTATTTTTAAGTTAAGCTATTTGTCTTTTTATTGTTGGGTTGTTTAGGTACCTTTTATATCCTGGATACCAGACCCTCATGATTTCAAATATTTTCTCCCTTTCTGTGGCTTGTCTTTTCACTTTTCTGGTAGTGTCCATTGACACACAAAAGTTTTTATTTTTGATGAAGTCAGATTTAACTAATTTTTCAGTGGTTGCTTGTGCTCTTGGTGTCATATCTAAGAAAATGTTGCCCAGCCCAAAATCACAAAGATTTGCACCTATGTGTTCTTCTCAGACTTTTATAGTTTTAGCTCTTACATCTTGGTTTTTTATCCATTATGAGGTAGTTTTTTAATATCATGTGAGATAGGGGATCCAATTTCATTCTTTTGCATGTGTATATCCAGTTATTCCCACCCATCCTTTGTTAAAAAGACTCTCCTTTTCCCAATGAATGGTCATGGCACCTTTGTTGGAATTCAATTTCCATTAATGTATAGATTTATTTCTGGAATCTTAATTCTATTCCATTGATCTATATGTCTATGACAGTACCACACTGTCTTGAATACTGAAGCTTTGTAATTCTGAAATTGGGAGATGTACATCCTCGAAATTTGTTCTTTTTCAAGATTGTTTTGGTTATCCTGGGTTCCTTGCATTTCCAAATAAGTTTTAGAATCAGCTTTTCCATTTTCACAACAAAGGCAGCTGGAATTTTGACAGAGGTTGCATAGATTCTGTAGATCAGTTTGGGAGTGTGGTAATGAATAATGTTTCCCCACCTCCTGCAAAACACAGCCATATCTGAATCCCCAGAACCTGTGAATATGTTATATCACATGGCCAAAGGGACTTTGCAGGTGTGACTAAGTTAAGGATTATAAGATTTTTCTGGCTTATCCTGGTGAACTCAATATAATCTTAAGTATCCTTAAAAGAGGGAGGCAGAGGGAGACGACTCTAGGAGAAGACAATGTAGTGACGGAAGCAGAGATTGAAGTGATATGGCCACAAACTGAAGAATGCAGTCAGTCTTACGAGCTTGAAGAGACAAGGAAGGGATTTTCCACAGGAGCCTCCAGAGGAACCAACATACTCTCTGCCAACATACTGATTTTAGCCCATTAGACCTATGTTCTTGATGTTCTTTGGGGGACTTATGACCTCCAGAACTACAGGAGAATGTATTTGTATTGTATTAAACTACTGAAGCTGAAGTACATTTTTATAGCAGCAACATGAAAACTAAAACAAGAAACATTGCCATGTTAACAATATTGTCTTACAAGGCATGAATACAGAATGCTTTTGCATTTATTCACATTTTCTTTACTTTATTTCAATAATGTTTTCAGTGTAAAAATCTTATACTTCTTTGGTTAAATTTATTCCTAAGTATTTTGGTTTTTTTGATGCTATTTTTTTTTTGTGGTACGCAGCCCCCTCACTGCTGTGGCCTCCCCCGTTGCGGAGCACAGGCTCCGGACGCGCAGGCTCAGTGGCCATGGCTCACGGGCCCAGCCGCTCCGCGGCATGTGGGATCCTCCTGGACCGGGGCACGAACCCGTGTCCCCTGCATCAGCAGGCGGACTCTCAACCACTGCGCCACCAGGGAAGCCCGATGCTATTTTAAATGGAATTTTTTCTTAATTTTATTTCCATATTGTTCATTGCTAGTGTATAGAAATAAATTGATTTTTGTATATTGATCTTGTATCTCACAATAGAAATTTAATTTATTCTCTTGATTTGGGGCTTGTGCAAGAACCAGAGGTTGTTCGTCCAAATCTCTAAGCTATCCATGTCCAGCATCCCCAGGACTTCATTTTTCCCTTGAGAATTAATAGCAGCCTTCGTTGGCCACATATTCATAATTTTTTTCCCACATGCACAGAGCTGTAGACCTTACTTTACTGTTGTGACTTCACCAAAAAGTTAAAAGCATATTTAACAAGATCTGAATTTTAGTGTACTCTGTATGTAAACTGTCAATAATCATATAAAAATAGTAATATTTCCATATAAGTTAACAAAAATGTCCTTCCTTCCTGTTCTTCTACTTTACACTAACTTTTCCTCTGTTCATTATAGAAGTTTACAGTTTTGCTACTCTCCTTCAAATGTGATTCCAAAGGATGTCAGCTGGTGAGCAAAGAGAAGCTCAGAAAATCAACCAGGAGAGTTATTAACATTGTCAATCCTTGTATAATCAAATACCTAAGTAATAAGAAGCCCTTAATGAAATAGCATTTCCCCCATATAGCTGGCATTTGGAGAACATGGACAGTACAGACAAGATAGCTGATGCCACAATACTAGAAAGAATTTCTTTACTCCAGGATAGACAGCCTGAAGCCTTGAGACAAAAGAAGAAAAAAAAAAACTTGCGTATGTTCATTACAGCTATATAAAGCTTAGCATTTCACACCTTGTCAGAGTTATCAGGTACAGAGCTGTCCTTGAATCTAATTTTCATTCCAACAGAAATGTGAGAAGTCAAATCACTGCATAGTGAAAAATGGAAAGCTTTCTTCACTGTGCAGTTTGCTGCAATCATGTCTAAGGGGAATTCAGAGAAAAGATCATACATTAAAAAACATTAGGTTGTATTAGTTCAATGCAAACTGTATTACCTGATAATGGCAAAAACGAGCTCTAAACTGCCCATATTTAGGAAACTTACATTAGCAAATGTCCCATGTGACATAGATCTAACTGGTTTACTGACTCAGTCTGGTGTATTTGTTGATTTACAAAATATTCAACCTCCTCGACTTTGGAAGTGTTGAGAAATTCTAATATATGTTAGAGAATACTAGGAAACCTATGAGGAAGTTATATGTACATTTTTTTGTGTGTGAAATTCTATCTTTCTTCATTTTCAACCTGTAGACAAACCTACCAAAAAAAGAGAACAAGGAAGGTAAAATGAGCTAATTTCCTTAAAATTCCACATTTATTAAAAAAAAAAAAATTCTCCCTTTAGGATCATTTACCTTCCCAAGGACTGAAAACATGGAGGGTAGGAATTGTTCTTGGAAAAAATGTTGTTTCTTGACTTGAGTGCTGCTTTCATTGTGGTTTACCTTGTCATAAATGCCTGAGCTGTTAAAAATAGTAATTACCTGGGCTTCCCTGGTGGCGCAGTGGTTGAGAGTCCGCCTGCCGATGAAGGGAACACGGGTTCGTGTCCCGGTCCGGGAAGATCCCACATGCCGCAGAGCAGCTAGACCTGTGAGCCATGGCCGCTGAGCCTGCACGTCCGGAGCCTGTGCTCTGCAACGGGAGAGGCCACAACAGTGAGAGGCCCGCGTATCTCAAAAAAAAAAAAGAAAGAAAAGAAAAGTAATTACCTGATTAGGTGGATTGATGGTTGTATAAAGGGACAGATGGCTAGATAACTAAATGATAAAGCAAATTAAATAGAATGTTAATGATAGAGTATAGAAGGTGGGTACATGAATGTTCAATATAAAATCCTTTCAACTTAGACGTGTGTTTAAAATTTGCTGTGTTGAAAAAATGGTAAATAAATGCAAGTTATAAGCCTAGATTAGGTGGTCATGGAGAAGAAACTTCTACTCAAGTTTGCAGTATACTGTAAAGTCCACATGGGGCATGGTAAGAAACATGAGAGAACTGTCAAAACAACACAGAATTAGCCACATAAATTGTGAATTCTCTTACATTTACTTGGCTACTGGATTAAGAGATCACAATTTTTTTTCTAAGATAGAAAATATAAATAAGTATAAAGTGATGAGTAGAATCTTATTGAGATCTATTGCTACCCAAGTAATTGGAGCTCTCACAAACATTTTAGTCATGCCAGGACTATGTTAAAAGAGAATTGTGAGATTAAATCAGTATTCAAGAGAGAAAAGGTTATTTTGTTTAACTGGACTTTCTAGCAGGGTGATTTTTCTGTATAACATCAAAAGGCACCCTGCATGTGTGGCTTGTTTGAAGAGTATCTTAGAGTTATTAGTGACTGCACAGTATGTGACAACTCTGTTTTCTGGTTAACATATCTTTAACTGGGATTGTTTAAAATAGTGAAAAAAATCTTACTAGCAGCATAAAGACTCAATTCCAAATCTTCATGCCTCCCCTCAGTCACTAATTTTTCTCCCTGCCAAAGGTAGCCACCCTCCTGATATCTTTGGTTATAATTTCCTTGCATTTCTTTGTAATTTTAATAAATAAGTAGGATATCATACACTACATTTTTTCTTGTAACCTATTATGTAAATGAAATTCCACCATATGTATTCTTTTGTGGTGAAGCTCTTTTCATTAGCATGTTTGTGAGATTCATTCATGCTGCTACATGTACCTAGTTCTCACTTATTTTCATTGCTGCATACTGTTTCACTGTATGATTACACCTCATTTATTTATCCTTTCTAATATTAGCAGAAATTGAATTACTTTTATTTTGGAGTTAATATGAATTTTATGGTGAGGCACATTCTTGTCTATATCTCTTCGTAGCACATAGAAGTGCATTTCTTTAGGGTTTACCTAAGAGTGGAATTGCTGAATCATAGGCTAGGAAGATCTTCAGATTCAATTTGTAATGCTTAGTAGTTTTCCAAAATGGTATATTAATTTATGCTCCTACAGGCTGTGTCTGAAAGTTTCCAGTTGTCTACATTCTTGCCAACATGTGATAATCATTTTTATTTTAGCTGTTCTCTTGTGTATGAAATGATATCCCACTGTTTCCATCTTTATTTATTTGATTAATCAAGATATAAGCCAACTATGACCACTTGGTTATCCCCTTTTGTGAAATGCATGTTCAGGTGTTTTGCCCATTTTTCTCTTGAGTTGTCTGTAGTTTCGTTTTTGATTTTTAGGACTTCTTTATATATTTTTAATAGGATTCCTTTGTTATTGAGCGATGTGTTGCTGGTGTCTTCTCCAATTCCATGTATTTCCTTTGCACATTTTATTGATGGACATTTTTATTTCTATTTTTGTTATTTTTAATTTTAATATAGTCCAATATTTAAAATTTTGTTAATAATTAGTTTTATGTAGATATTTAAAGAGTGATTCTATATCATGGGATTATGTAACTATTGTTTTATATTATTTTCTATAAATTTTGTTGGTTTTATTTCATCTTTGGTTTTAAAATTCACCTAGAATGGATTTTTGTTTTATTTTTCTCAAATTAATATTTTATTTTCTAGCAATATTTTTTAATAAGAACATCATTTTCCCATAATTCTACAGTGTCATAGCATGGTCATGTTTCTGTGCTATCCTATTCAATTCTATTCTATTCTATTCATTTATTTGACTATTCAAAAACAAATACCTTAAATATTTAATTACTATAGCTTTGTAAATCTTGACATCCAGTGGCTAAAGTTCTTATACCATGTTCTGTTCCTCAAGATCATATACCATGTTCTGTTCCTCAAGATCATCCTTATTATTCTTGACCCATCGCACTTCCTCATAAGTTTTTAGAATCATTTGTCCATTTCCACAAAATTGAGATTATATTTAATCTGTACATTAGTTTCAGAGAACTGGCATCTTAATAACATTGATTTTTTTCAAATCTGTGCTTTATAGTTTTCTGAAAGAAATTTTATGCTTCTACTATTATTGCTTATATATGAATAATATCAGAAGCGTATAGATTATTGGTAAACAGCTCAATAAATTTTCACAAAGTCAAAGTACTCTTGCAACTAGCAACAGATCAAGAAATAGAAAATTACCAACATCCCAGAAGTCTCTCTTCCATCCTCTTCCATCTACTTTGAACTTTAAATAATTTGAATCATTCAACAAGTATTCTTTTGTAGTTAATTTATTTTGATCAACATTGTATTTATGAAATTTATTCATAATTTTATGTATATTTTATTTACTCATTCTTATTGCTGTATAGATTGCATTTTGTGAACACATCAATTATTTTATCCATTCTACTACTGATGGACATGTGGGAGATTTCCAGTTTGGGGCCATTATGAATAATGCTATTATGAACATATGTATGAGTTTTTGTTGGTTATATATCTGGAAGTGGAATTACTGAATCCTAGAGTATGCACATATTTTTGGGGGGTAGATTTTGCCAAGCAGTTTTCCAAAATGTTTGTATTAATGTTTGATATTTTTTAGGCTACTTTGAAATAATCTATTTAAAATACTTAATTTCCTTTGCTTCTGCTGGAGAGAAATGCAATTTATTTCTATTTTATATTTGCTTCATATCCAGCAACTTTACTAAGGTTATTTATCAATTTTAATAATTTTATTTTACTCTCTTTGGACCTTCTGCATATATAATTATGCTGTTTGTGAGTAATGACAGTTTTTTCCTTCTTCTAACTCTGATACCTTGGCCTTAATCTACTGTACAGTGTATAACAGAAATGGTAATAATGACATCCTTGTCTCCTTCCTGATAGTGGGAGAAAAGCTTACAGTAATATACCATTAAAATTGGTATTTTCCATGAGTTTTGTTACGTATCCTTTCTGTTCCTAGTTTTCAAGTATCTTTATTGTGATTAGATGTTGCATTTCATCACATGTATTTCTACATCCATTAAGATGGTCATATGATATGATATTTCTTTTTTTCTGTTAATGTGGATTACATTAATTAGCTTTTAAATATTAATCTAATCTTTCATTTCTGTAATAAATGTAACTTGATTACTATGAATTAATCTTTTGATAATTTCTGGATTCAGTTCATGTTCTTTTCTCTCTTATATGTTCTATAATTTTAGTTTTTTCTTCAACTTTTCTTGCTTCATACCATTTCAGGAGGTCCTTGGAAGCAGATTTAACAAAGAACACTCATTTTAGTGAACTGTCAAAGGCCTCTCTGTCTGTATAAACTAGTGCAGTCTGAAATACCAGAGGATCAGAAGTAAAAATAATATACACACAATTTCTAATCCAAATAAGTGTTCTAAGTTCAAATCCTTCACCAATTACGAAAAGTCAGTATACTTACAAACTCATATTCAACAGGATATGAGGATGTGTCACAAATTAGGTGGCTTAGGAAGCAGACTCTTACTCAGATTGGCATGCTGGAGTTTTATTGGACAGTGAGTGCCCTGTGATCAACACCCCTGTTTAAGGGAAGAGAAGGATAGGGTAGAGTAGGAAGCAGGTTTGGGCAGATGGATAAGTGTAGCTGTGATATAGTTTAGTGGATGTCTCAGCTAATCCTGTGTACAGCTCTGAAGCTAGAGTGGTCTTCATATTTGTCCTAAGTTTTGTGGGATGACTGGGCCTACCTAACCCCATAATTTTCAGTAAAGGCCACTTCTAGGGTGTGTATGGTCTTTGCCAAATATTTTTGGTGAGGCCCTGGTCTCTATAAACAATTTGATTTTAAAAATGGATTACAGATTTCACAGTTCCATGATTATTTGACTATTATCCAATTAATTGGTGAAGAATCTACAAAGTGTTCAGGCTTCAAATCTTGCTGAGTTCCAGGAATCATCTCTTTGCCTTCTTTATTGCCAAATGTGCCTGCCATCCCTGGCTAGTTTCTTCTCTTTTTTCTTAATTTTTTATCTTACACTGGAGTATAGTTGATTTACAATGTTGTGTTAGTTTCAGGTGTACAGCAAAGTGATTTAGTTATGCATATTCAGGTATCTATTCACTTTCAGATTCTTTTCTATTATTGGTTATTACAGAGTAGTGAGTATAGTTCCCTGTGCTATACAGTAGGTCCTTGCTTATTATCTATTTTATATATCATTCCTCGCTACTTTCTTATTACCCACCCCCATCTTCAGTGAGGAAAAAGCAAACAACACTGTTATTACTCACAATGCCATGGCTTTTTGAAATCTGTATTGAAACAATATAAATCTCTCCTCTGCAATTCCCTACATAATTTATGCTAATATATTTCTATAAAAATATTTTATTGATTATACTTATATTCTCTACAACAAAAATCAAAATATATTTATTTTTTTATTTTATTTTATTTTTTATCCCCATATCTCTTCCCTCTTGCATCTCCCTCCCTCCCACCCTCCCTATCCCACCCCTCTAGGTGGTCACAAACTACCAAGCTGATCTCCCTGTGCTATGCGGCTGCTTCCCACTAGCTATTTTACGTTTGGTAGTGTATATATGTCCATACCACTTTCTCACTTTGTCCCAGCTTACCCTTCCCCCTCCCCATATCCTCAAGTCCATTCTCTAGTAGGTCTGCGTCTTTATTCCAAAATATATTTATAATATATCCATAGAGAGAGAGAGAGAGAGAGAGAAAGAGAAAAATGATTTTTATTTAAAAACCTATAATCATGAGATTGTAAGCTTTGAAAAATATCCTCTGGATTGATTATTATTATGATCATTAATTGATTAAAAAATTGCACAGAATTGATAAAAAATAAATATATTAAATTTTGGTAATCAATTTCTAACACAAATTTATTGGAAGTCAATCTGTTACTGATATGGGTGGAGCTTTTACTTTTCAATTTATCGCTTATTGAGGGAAGACAGGTTTCTATATCAATTCCATTTTTTGTGTCTGGTTCTTGGCAGTATAAGTACTGAGAAAACTTTTTTGCTTAAATAATTAGGTAGAAATGGAAGGAGTTTTCTTATAGTGATGTCACTTACTTCTTTCTAGCATCAGAAATTACTTTATGAAATACAATTTGTTCCTACTTCAACTGTGCTGAAAGCCAAAAAAAATTTTAAAAGCCACTGGTATTTCTTAAGAATGTGTTGTTTTAGCATTCTGTTCTTCAGCATCTACAGTAATATTTAGACTACCCTACGAGTGAGTGTGTGTCTTTGTATGTGTGTGTGTGTGTGTGTGTTTGTGTCTGTGTGTGTATTCTAGAGGTCCATGCTTTTAATCTACAACGGGAAGGAAGATGATTGATCAGAAATAAGGCAGTGGGAGAATGGAACCAGAGGAGCAGCCTTGTTCTTAGGTGAATCAATACCAGTAATGAGTACACATAGAAGTTGAACATCTGTAAACTAATCACTTAAAACCATTAATATCTACATCCTCCTTGTAAAGTCTTCTTATTTTCCAAGGATACTAGTACTTCAGATTGAACACTGCTAACCTAGTACAAATTGTGCTTGCTTGTGAAATGAATGAATAAGTAAATGAATGAAAACTAATATCTTTAAGCTTATTTAGTTATGAGTAAATTATTCGATTTATAATTTATGATTTTTTACAATAATTGTGTAATTTTTGACAGTCATATTAAAAAACATAAGCTACAAAGTATTTTCAAGGACATAGTTTTGTCAAGATTGAAATGAATGAAGTTGCAGTGATGTTGCAATGATGTTACATGTGGCAGACATAGAGTTAAAAATTAATTTTAATTTTGGAGTTTTGTTTCATTTTTTACTAAATGAACTATTTTTCTAAAAACTCAAAACATTTTCATAGGTCTTTGAAGAGTTTATAGTCCCTAAGCACTCTGCTTTTTGTGATTAATAGATAAAATAGCCCTAGTCCTGCCTTGCATCCATTGAGAAAGAAAGAGGAGACATTGCGTTATAATACGTTACAATAAGCAAAGGCTTCAACTTAAGAACTTTTTTTGAACTGATCTTGATCATGGCCAGTTTTATAATAGGAATTGAGTCTCTTCTGCCTCAGACAGGCTTGCCTAAGACTGGAGTCTCACCAATAGAGATTTGGTACACCTGGGACAGGCCTTTTTGGAAAATCTGTGCAATAAACTTCATATTTGTAGGCAAATGTGATACACATAAAAGGTATTGAATTTCTGAATTGAAGGTCCTACTTTTTTTTAATCATATATATTTTTCCTGAGCAAGAAAAAAAAGTCAGCCTGAGACTTGTGAGAGTTACGTGTGGGCTAAAGGCCTGAGGGTCCACAATGAAACAGTGAAGGGTATACAGAAGATATATATATATAATACATTAAAGATAAGATTACCAATTTTGCCTGTAGCTGGCCAAGTGCTTTTTCAGCCACTTAGGTTGCCTATATCAGTATAAATGATTTGCCATGTGTTAGAGCCATAAATAGGAACAGAGAACAGATGTCTTGGCACATAGACCATATTTTTTGACATAAGAGGCCTCTGCGAGCAGTGTCTCCCAATAGCTTTAGAAAGTTCTCTATTCAAAATGTAGCAGTTGGAAAGGGCTACTCCAGGACTACCTTTTCCCACTAAATAGCACCCTAGATTATCATGCTTCCTTGATCTCCAGTTGCACCTTTCTTACAAATCCCAACTCTAGGCGAATCTCACTATTTACAATCAGTACTCTTGCTTCCAGCCCATTGAACAAGCTGCCAAAAGCTATCAAGAAGTGGTTCTCGGGCTTCCCTGGTGGTGCAGTGGTTGAGAATCTGCCTGCTAATGCAGGGGACACGGGTTTGAGCCCTGGTCTGGGAAGATCCCACATGCCGCGGAGCAACTAGGCCCATGAGCCATGTCCACTGAGCCTGCGCGTCCGGAGCCTGTGCTCCACAACAAGAGAGGCCACGACAGTGAGAGGCCCGCGCACAGCGATGAAGAGTGGCCCCCGCTTGCCACAACTAGAGAAAGCCCTTGCACAGAAACGAAGACCCAACACAGCCAAAAATAAAAATTAATTAATTAAAAGAAGGCTCAACATTTAAAAAAAAAAAAAGAAGAAGAAGTGGTTCTCTTCGGCTCCACAACAAATCCATATCACCCAGCCTTAGCAGGGGCATTATCCATTCTCTCCCATACCTAGTTGGCTCTGTATTTCATTCCCACAGCACCTGGTCTCAGCCTTTCCCACTCTTCTGGAACCCCACACCCATCCCACAATACTCTAGTGATCAATATCCTCACTTCCTCTCTCTGAGTTCCCAGTGCTTTTGGCATGTACCACTGTCACAGCATTTAATCATTTTGCATCCCATCCATTTTATAATTGAGAAAATTTGATGTAGAAGTGGCACATGAGTAGTCCAAAGTCACACAGCTGGTATGAGGCAGAGCCAGATTTAGAAGCCACGTTTTCTAAATACAAATGCGCTGCTCTTTCTATTTCATCAAATAGTTCTCTTAGAAGGAAAAAGGATTTTCCAGAATAAAAACAATTCCAGAATCTCAAGGTGGATGAAGAATCTTCAGAAGAACATGGACTAATAACCCAACAGTTTAGAACTATGACCACCTCTCTCTTTCCACTTTGCTTCATTAAATGAAAATAATCTGGCATCATACTGGTTCACAAAGAGGAACTACATTCCTTCAGTGGTTAAAAATGCCTTCTCTTGGGTTGAATTGAAATAGCTGGTCAGAATGGGAATTTCCCTGAGACTTCATGAGCCACAGGTTTTTATCTGTTTATTTTTATGCTTACTGCATTGCTTGCATTCACCTTCTGTTTATTTTCCCTTGGTATTTGAGGAAGTCTGACATGGTTATACTCTTACTTGCAGCAGCTGACGCAATATATATGCCTGGGGAGGTAGCCTCTAAGATGACTTCCAACAATCCTTATCTCCAGATATTCACCCTTTTGTGTAATCCTTTTCTCATTAGTGTGGGCTAGACTGACTCACCTCTCACAAATAGAATACTATAGTACTTACAGGATGTTGCTTTCAATATTGTCATAAAAAGACTGTGGCTTCCATCTTGGGATCCCTCTCTCTCTCTCTCTCTCTCTCTCTCTCTCTCTCTCTCTCTCACTCTCACTCTCTGTCTCTCTTTCTTGCTCTTTTTCTCTGAGACTTGCCAATAGCCAAGTGGTTAAGCTCGGAAGCTGATCCATCCCCTTGAAATTTGCCTCTACCTTTCATAATCTTTCTCCTCCAATAAATAGTGGTTTTCTTAAGGGCATAAATCATGTCATATTTATCTCTCACACTGTCTAATGTTTTATCTGGCACATATTACATCATGATGTTTTGAATCAGTGATACATTGTATATGCTTCAATCAGTATACCTTTATTGAATAAAATACTGTTTGAGGTTCTCTTATAAATTTCAATCAGTGCATTTGTAAGCTACTACTCACAAATCAACATCTTTCAGGGACAAAATAAATGAAATGATATACAGATACACAGGTTACTTTTTACTCCAAATAGTGTATTTGTGGAATTTTCATAAGACCAAAAAAAAAAAAAAAACCCAAACCTCCACCCTAAACTATCATTAAGCCTACATAGAAGTGTATTTCTTGCACTAATATCATTAATAAGAAAGATCAAATGGTTTATAAACCCCTGGGTAGCATGCTTAAAAGTATGATACAAAGGTTATCATAAAAGACTTTCATTTATTTAATTTAACAAAAAAGATCTCTGACTCAATATCTTTTGTGTTCTATATTTTCAATTTTAACAATTAAGGTGGCACAGGGAATTCTTTATGCTAATGTTATACCTCCCTGGTTGCGCCCTAACACCATTATCTGCTGTAATGAATAATTCATTCCCTGTTGAAAACTTAACTATATCATTTTTAAAGGATATGAATGAAACTTTGAAGTGCAATTTAAGTTGAAAGAATTTAAGATTGTAGAGAATTCCCATTAAACCATCAAAAAGTGCTGTGCTGGCAATATTACCTAGCACTCAAGTGTAATCGTTTTATAGGAAGCTCATTGGAGATTCTAAATTTTGTTTCTTTTGTAAAATATATTGATGGAATACATTTCTTACTGCACTTTCACACTGTGCAGTGACTACTTCTGCCTCTAAATATCTAAAACAGTATGCTTTTTATTTCCAGTTGGAGATCGAGGACCTAGAAAGTCACCATAAAAAAAAAGGCTGACATTTGCTCTTCCAGTGCTAGGTTTGATATGGAGAGAACTATTTTCTAGTAAAGAATCCCAACAAGGGAATTGGCTTAAAAATATCAACAAGATTTACTAGTGGAATTAATGGACTTTCAGTCCACTGCGTCCCCAAAACTCAGTAGGTGAAACCGTAGTAAACCACTCTAGGAAACACGCTAAACAATGTAGCTGTCTAAAAGTCTTAAAGTTTGCCAACAATGAGAGTGTCTGCCCTTCCTGACCCTGTAATCAGGGATGGACTATGACATGTATGGGGATGAAAATTTTCCTCAAAGCTGGAAGAGGCTAGTCACCTTGGCCAACATGGCAAAACATCTTAAAACTGGGAAAGCATTAGGTTTATACCATGTCACGTGAACAAACAGAAAAATTTTGTAACATTCCATAAACAAACAAGCTATAGGGAAAATAGAAGAAAAAGTATCCATTCCAAGAAATAGATTTGCTTATGTTCAATATGCATCTTGTAAGCACTTATTTCCCTTTATTGCTTCAGCCAAGAGGAAGCTCACGTTAAAATTTATAGCACAACTTGAGCATAGCTGTATAAAAATATTTTCTATAACCTACATATCTGTGAATACTATTTACCTTTGTCTTGTTTTCTATTTAATCTGGAGTTTACTCAACTTTGCTTTGAAATGTCTATTTGCCATTTTAGTTATATTTTATGTATTTATGGAAGCAATTGAAAGGATTTGTTAAACTAGATAGAGGAGGGAGAAAGAAAGAGTAGAAGATGAAAAAAGGGGGATGGGGGAGAGGAGGAAAGACAGGGAGGAACAGGGTAGGGGGAGGGTGGGAAGAAAGAGGGAGGAAGAAAGAAAATAAGGAAAAGGAGGGGTAAAAGCGAGGAGAATGAGAAAAAGGTAGGCAGGAAGGAATGGAGGAAGAGAGGGAAACCAATATGTTAAGATATTATTCTGGACCCCATCCTTGAAGATGTGTTTAAACTTGGCCCAAACCCTACTCTACTGATGTTTGAAAAGCAAAAGCCCTCTGCAAACTTCCATGCCTTTAAAGACTTACTGTCTCATGCTTTTCTCTAGCTCCTTGCTCCAGGTCCTGTTGTTTGATGCCCCATAGAACAGAACTCTGGAGGGGTAGTATTGAACATTTTGGAGGGGACCTGAGATGGTATTCACATTGTGGAACTTTAGTAGTCCGCAGTCTCACTGGCTCACATCCTCCAACTCCCTCTTCTGCCATCTTCCCTTTTGCTTGATGTCAAAACAATTCAGAACAATTAATGACTCCTTCCCTTCTTATGAAAAACAGTTATTCTCATTTCCAGATGTTGCACAGGCCTACAAGCTAACTCCATATACACACAAAGAAATTTTCTCTTCCTGAATAAACACTTTGCCAATTATTAATATATTAACACACACATAGATATATGTATACACACACATAAATATGTACATATTTGTGGAAAGAGAAGGAAGGGAGGAAGGAAGGAAAAGGGAGACAGTACTAATCAGAAAACAACACTGAAGATGTAGATATGAAGTACTGGAGGAATCAAGAAGCAGAATGTTTTAACAGTTAAAACCCTGGCTGGGTTGAAATAATGGCTTCACCTACTGACTGACTTTGAAACCTGGAGCAAGGCATTGAACTTTTCTATGCTTCAGTTTCTTCATTTATGAAATTGGGATACCAACACTAGTATATCATTTATGGGCCATTATGGGTCTTAAGTGAAATAATGTATAATGTACTTAAAACACTACCTAACACTCAAAGTTATAGATAATTTTTGGCTATCATTATCACAAGAGTGATAATTATAGAGATAACAGGATGACAAGAAATGCATAAAGTCAGGTGGGGCAGCAAATGTCATGTACTGAAATGTTGATTCAATAAACATAGTAAATATTAGTCAGATTTTTTAGATAATTGTGCTAAAAAGAGCATCTCCAACCAGCAACCCCCCCAACACACACACACACACACACACACACACATTCTTAACTAAACCTCAACCTAACTAATTGTCTTGTAATCTCCATTCTCCAAAAGTCCAAAGGACTGGATAAAAGCACTTTCCCCGCAGAATTGTGGCCAGAATTGAAAGAAAAGAAAATGGTAGGAGAGTCCTCTCTTCTTTCAAAGCTTTAAACACTCTGATTTACAAATCAGTGTCTAGGTGTAGAGGAAACACACTTGAAAGCAAATTGACCCCTTCAAGACAATTTTTTAAAGACCTCAGATACGAACAAAAAGGCTGAGACACTGCAGGTCACTGGTGGGATCTCGCTATCCTTGAGGGAGACTATATATCCTGTTTTA
Source organism: Orcinus orca (assembly GCF_937001465.1). NCBI lineage: Eukaryota > Metazoa > Chordata > Mammalia > Artiodactyla > Delphinidae > Orcinus > Orcinus orca. Next base: position 112,024,438 of record NC_064560.1, read on the forward strand.
ATGAGCTGCTTGTTTTCTAGCCAAGTGATATTTGTTTTTAAGATCACATAGTAAACTTCTTAGAGTGTAAGGGAAAGGAAAAATGATTTTTAATGTGATGTTATTCTCTGGGGTATAGTGATACTGATAACACAATGGCTGAGTTTGAGTTCCCTTCTTTCCTTGCAGTGAGCATTATGGGGTTTTTGTGGATTAGACCCCGTGTCCAGATTTTAAGTTTTGACAGTTAATGAATAAGAGTCAGTGCAACTTTAAAATCATGACCTGTCCAGTGGACTTTCAGACTCTCATTCTTTCCTCAAGTACTCTTAGTTACAAATTTAAAGGGTGAGTTTTTTGGGGAAAATATTTAATTAAAGCCTATGGGGATACCACCAAGAGAATAAAAAGGAGTAATCTTTTGAATTTGCTTTTGTGCAGATAAAAAAAAAAAATGCAGTCTTTCCATTTCTCCTAGATGTTATTTTCAAGATAAAAGCACTGAATTTCCAAATACTTCTTCTGTTGTCAGCTTCCTGGCATGTAACCCTTTCTTTTGAAAAATAAAAAAGGCAGAAATGTGCATAGATGCTTCTTAGCTTGAATCTGTGGACATGGCACTGCACTTTCTCACTTAAAGATCATTTTACAAAACCAGGGTTTGCTTTGTTTATATTCCCTATACATCTCTCCCTTTTTGTCTACCTTAGGTCTTTTAAATTTAGCTTCAAGAAAAGTGCTGTATTATGGAATCAACTCCCCTTATCTTTTTTCCCAAAAGAATTGTGCACAGTATTTATTTCCCTTATGTTGCAATTTAAAGCACACAGGAAACTGTGTTGAATACCATCACTCCAACTCTCATCTCTTTATCAGGATACACTTATACACATTTTTATATAGTGTATAATGAAGTGAAGCTATACATTTCTTCATTTTCTGCATTGCCTACCAGAATTTAGACTTCTAAAACCAAGGAAGTGTTTACTTGTAGTACTCTGTGGGGTAAATACTTTTCATGTTTGATGGGATGAATAATAAATAGAATTCTATATTTTAAAAAAAGTACAGTTCCTGCCTAACTTACTGCTGTGAATTGTTATTCCAAGGGTTAAAGAGCATGTACATATTTATGATATTTTGCTCACAGCTGGCAATCAATAAACATTTAAAATATGAGGGGTGAATGGATGATGATATCCCAGTTCCAAAGAATCTCCATGTACTCAAAGAAGTACATTATTAGACTGCTTACAATAAAGGTGTTACTAATTTTTTTTTCATATTTTCCCTCTAAAAGTGAAAATTTAGATTGGACTTCTATAGCCCTTTTCTCAGGAAAATTTGGTATTTTTGATAAATATATGATGACCTGCCATTAAGTTTCATGAGCCATTTTTTCCTGCAAAGGATTATTTGGTCCTGTGAATGGAAAAGATACAAATGGTCGGGCACATGATTTTTAAAGGAAATTTTCAGGCAAAATAACCTACCCTATATACAGGTTCATTGATCTAGTTAGGTTGTTGAATTTATATATTAAATTAAAGTGGTTAATTTAAAGACCCACTCAGGAATTATGTATTTCTTTTAAACCATCTGAGGAGTTTAAACTATGAAAAATATTCTTCAGTGCTCCTCTTGAAATTATGCTTGATAATTGAGAATAGAGAAAGACATAAAAATTAAATTCAATGATTTCAAAGGCAGATAAATTAGAATCACAAAGATAAAACAAATCTTCTGTTTTCAACTATTGTCACCTTTAGGAATATTTTTGGCACTCAGAATGAACCATATGAATCCGTTAGGAATTAAGAATTGGAAGAAAAATATTATAAAGAGAGGCACTTTTGAGGTAGTTAGTGCTTCTGTCATCAGTTGCAACAGTAAAAAAAAATTTCTAAGAAAAGCAATAACATTTAAGCTTTAAACGTTTCACCCAAGACAGTTAAAAAAAAAAAAAACAAGGAACAGTGAAAAATAGTTTTCTGTATGTTTTTTAGAAAATTAATTTAGATAATTGTGGCATACCTACAAAAATAAGCCTTGTTTAGGTGTAATTCTCTGAAAGTTTTTTGTTTTGTTTGTTTTATCTTTCTGCCCATTATTAGTCCTGAAATACTTTCAGGAATTGTTGGCTGTGTTCAGTTTCAAGTACTTCTCTTTAATAGTACTTAAAAAGGAATATTTAAAGAGCTGTTTAAGAAATAAGTCCATGCATTTATGGTCAACTGATCTTTGACTAGGTTGCCAGGAACAGAAAATAGGGAAATGATAATATCCTAATAAATGGTGTTAGAAAAACTGGATATCCACATACAGAAGGAGGAAACTGGACCCTTATCTCATATATTTAAAAATTGGCTCAAAATGGATTAAATACTTAATGTAAGACCTGAAACTATAAAAGCACTAGAGGAAAACACAGGGGAAAACTTCTTAACATTGGTCTTGGCAATGATTTTTTGGAAAAGACACCAAAAGCACAAGTAACAAAAGCAAAAATAAAGTGGGATTGCATCAAACTAAAAAGCTTCTACAGCACAGTGGAAAATATCAAGAGTGAAAAGGCAACCTATAGAATGGAAGAAAACATTTGCAAATCATATATCTGTTAAGGGGTTAATATCTAAGATATATAAGGAACTCATATAACTCAATAGCAAAAAGAACAAATAATCCAATTTAAAATTGGGCAAAGGACCTGAACAGATATTTTTCCAAAGAAGACATACAAATTACCAACAGGTACATGAAAAGGTACTCAATATCACTAATCATCAGGGAAATACAAATCAAAACCACAATGAGATATCACCTCACACGTGTCAGAATGTCTATTGTCAAGAAGACAAGGTATAACAAGTGTTTTTGCACTTTTGTTTTTGCATGCAAACATTTTTTTTATTGGAGTATAATTGCTTTAAAATGTTGTGTTAGTTTCCACTGCACAACGAAGTGAATCAGCTGTATGTATACATATATCCCCTCCCTCTGGACCTCCCTCCCACCGCCCCCCATCCCACCCATCTAGGTCATCACAGAGCACCAAGCTGAGCTTCCTGTGCTTTATAGCAGGTTCCCACCAGCTATCTATTTTAAACATGGTAATATACAATGGAATATTACTCAACCATAAAAAGGAATGAAATTGGGTCATTTGTAGAGATGTGGATGGACCTAGAGGCTATCATACAGAGTGAAGTAAATCAGAAAGAGAAAAACAAATATCATATATTAACTCATATATGTGGAATCTAGAAAAATGGTGCAGATGAATCTATTTCCAGGGCAGGGATAGAGACGCATGCAAACATTAAGTCAAGGTGGTATGGCCCTTGAACAGAGTATAATTGCAACTATTTTGATTCTCAGTAGTGACAGGATAACTAAAGGAATTAAGATTGAATTTCTTTAGGAGTAAATAAGTCCAGTTTATTTAAATAAAATTAAATAAATATTCACAATGATAGAAAGGAGTTAAGTATGACTTAAAAGAAAGTTAATTAACAAAGTAGAACATATAGTGTCCATGAGGTAATTTTTTTTAACTTTTTTGAATCCTGTAGAAACTTGTGCTAACAGTTGAATCAGCTAGAAAAGCTTTCCTATTATATAAAAATATAAACTGATTTTCCCCAGACAGAGGATGAATCCTTCCTAATAATAGTTGAGTCTAAGTCTACTGACCAAGATTTGTACAGATCTAGAAAATATTGTAGAAAATACCATATTGGGTAGCAAAGAAAACAGACTTGTGAGTTTATATTTCTCTGAGAGACTCAGAATCCTTCCTCTGGCAAATAAGTAATCCCTCAATCTTAAGAAGACTTTTTAATGTTTTTGAATTCAATATCATCTAGGATATATACGTGTGTGGGTAGTAATGTGAAAGCAGCTCAATTCAGCAAACATCACTGAACTCTTACTGTGTACAAAGTATGTTTTATGTGGAAAGATAGTATAGCCACATACAAGTATATATCATTTTAAGACAAGTTTTGTCATGGACCTGAAGCAACAAAACATCTATTTTGTCAATACGTGTATATACTCACTCTTTAATTTGTTTAATTGTGTGTATGCTTATGGGGAATGAATTTGACCTTAAAAAAATGAGTGTTTGTTTCTTTAATAAGAGTCCATTGGTAAATTGAGGACCTTAGGTCTTTCTAAATTAATTTCAAAGTTAAAAACTAAATATATGACTCCAGATAATATTAAATGTTCTGCAAAATGAAATGAAATAGAAAAATAAGTTAAAGTTGGAAAAATTAGCATTTATTTGGAATTTTTTTTTATTTGGAAAGGTACTATTCTTACCATTAGGAGAGAGAATTAGCATGTCACCCTTAGTTATGAACAAAATAAGTGAGATGTGTTCCAGGTATTGTGTTCCAGGTATTGATAAGGTTAAGAAAATGTGACATTTAAGGCACTTAGTTTATTAAAAGTCACTTATACAAAGGATTTTTTTTTTTTTTTTTTTTTTTTGCGGTACGCGGGCCTCTCACTGCTGTGGCCCCTCCCGTTGCGGAGCACAGGCTCCGGACGCGCAGGCTCAGCGGCCATGGCTCACGGGCCCAGCCGCTCCGCGGCATGTGGGATCTTCCCGGACCGGGGCACGAACCCGTGTCCCCTGCATCGGCAGGCAGACTCTCAACCACTGCGCCACCAGGGAAGCCCCTATACAAAGGATTTTGATGCAAAAAGTACAAGTGTATGACAATAAACTATCTGAAAGTTACTTATAACTTGAAGTTTGACAGATGAGTTTAACCTGACCTACTTTATATAATTAAATTTTGTACTTCAGATCTAATTAGTACGAGCTTACAGATATACTTTCAATAAATAAAAATTGATTGAATTTAAAATTTTATAAGGGAAAATTGAATGTAAATAAGACTGAAAAAAGTCCAACTGGAAATATTGATTGTTCTTGAATTCATTTGTTTGATGATATCAATTACAAGAAAAGAAATTATCATGAATTGGGCTATTATTATTCGATCTTACTTCATTCTAATTAATGAGAAATAGCTACATACCTTTTTGAAGGTAATGAGCCTGCAATAATGTACTCCTCTCTTATGGTATTGAATGTAGTCATTGTGGATTATAAATTTGGAAAAGAAATACATAAAACATCAGCCCATGAGAGAAAGGCAAGCATATTTGTACCCAGAAAACAGTTATGCTTATGGGAAAATGTTTAAATTTGGACCATATATGTGTTTGGTTACTTTAATTAGATCCAAAAATACATGAAGCTTTTTAATGATGCCCTAAAAGTAATTTTAACAAGAGTGAAAATGTCTGAGAATAAATTTAACAGCAAAGGAACTAAAAGCCACCAGCACCAGACAGGTGGAGTTTGAAGTTACTTAGATGATATCTGAAGAGTTACCAGGGAGCTTTGATAAGTTATTGGAGTTGCACAGTTCTTAAGTTCAGTGAGTTATGATAATTGTATATGCCTGTGTAACCACCACCCAGACACTCAAAAAAGTTCCCCCTTGCCCCTTTTCAGTCACTTTCCCACTTTGCTCTAGGACTGACACCTTCTGACTTCTATTATGTTATTACACCTCTTCTAGGACTTCATGTAAATGAATCCTATAGTATGGATTCTTTTGGGTCTAAGTATGTGGCTTCTTTCATTCAACACAATGATTTTGTGATTCATCCATATTGTTGTGTACATGAGTAATTTATTCCTTTTTCTGAGTATAACCACGATTTGTCTATATTTCTGTTCATGAACATTTGGGTTGTTTCCAGCTTTTGGCTATTATAAATAAGGCTGCTATGAACATTCATGTACAAGTCTTTCTGTGAACATATATTTTCATTTCTCTTGGGGAAGTACCTAGGACCGGAATTACTGAGTCACAGAGTAGATATATTTTTATGTTCATAAGAAGCTACCAAACAATCTCCAAACCTGTTAGTCTGCTTTTCTGTGTATTGATTACAGTGTCAGTAGTGCTTCTGTGATTTTAAAAATTAGTTTATAAGCAGTTTACCTTAATATGTAAATTCTACATGATTGGACATGGTTTACTGTATATTAAAAACTGACAAAGATAATTAGAAGCCTAATGTAGTGGCATAATAATGGTCCCCTGGGCTTCCCTGGTGGTGCAGTGGTTGAGAGTCCGCCTGCCGTTGCAGGGGACACGGGTTCGTGCCCCGGTCCGGGAAGATCCCACATGCCGCGGAGCGGCTGGGCCCGTGAGCCATGGCCGCTGAGCCTGCGCATCCGGAGCCTGTGCTCCGCAGCGGGAGAGGCCACGACAGTGAGAGGCCCGCGTACCGCAAAAAAAAAAAAAAAAAAAAAAAAAGGCCCCCTAAGGAAGTTCACGTCCTAATCCCTAGAACCTGTGAATATATTTTACATGGCAGAGGAATTCAGGTTGCAGATGGAATTAATCTTGCTAATCAGCTGACCTTAAAATGGGAAGATTATTCTGGATTATCCAGCTGGGCCCAATGTAATCACAAGAGCCCTTATAAGTGGAAGAGGGAGGCAGAAGAGGGAGAACCAGCGAGATGGTGTGAGGCAAAACCTCATACCAACCTTGCTGGGTTTTTTTGTTTTTTGTTTTTTTATGTGGTACGCGGCCCTCTCACTGTTGTGATCTCTCCCGTTGGGGAGCACAGGCTCCGGACGCGCAGGCTCAGCGGCCATGGCTCACGGGCCCAGCCACTCCGCGGCACGTGGGATCTTCCCGGACCGGGGCACGAACCCGTGTCCCCTGCATCGGCAGGCGGCGGACTCTCAACCACTGCGCCATCAGGGAAGCCCGACCTTGCTGGTTTTGAGTGCAGGAATGAAGATACCAGAAGCCAAGAAAGGTAGGTGAGCCCTAGACCTCAAGAGGGCTTCTAGGTAGAAAAAGCAAGGAAATGAATTATTCCCTAGAGCTGCCCTAGAGCTTCCAGCAAGAGCACAGACCTGCCCACACTCTGATTTTAGCCCAAGACCAACAGAACTGCAATATAATAAATTTGTGTTGTTTTAAACCACTAAATCTGTGGTAATGGGAAACTAATACACCTATGACAAGACCAAATCAATTTAAAACATGATTTTGAAGCTTCAGATTGACATTAAGGCTCTCAAACTGTGATTATTTTATACTGTTCTGGTGTGTTTAGACTGATCCACTTGTTTACCATTTTCTTGGCTCCCCAGATTGTATTACGGTGTATGTTTGGTGGTAGAAAAAAAATGCAATTTTGGCCTTCTTGTTGAAAGTTAGTTTGGTGAATTTAGAATTCTAACTTGACAGTTATTTTCTCTTAACATATTGAAAATGTCATTCCTTTTTTTTTTCCTGGTTTCCAATGTTGCTGTGGTGATATCAGCTGTCAGTTTAATAGTTTTTCTCTAGAGATAACTGATATTTTCATATTGGCTGCTTGTAGGATTTTCCCATCTGTGTTTGATGTTCTTTAGTTTCTCTATTATGTATCTAAGTGAGGCTTCTTTTTCAGTTTAGCATAGATGGGGTTTTATTTTGTCTTCTTGTATGTAAGTATTGGTGTTTCTGATCTGTACAGGAAATATCTCAGCCATCATATCTTTGAATATCGTGTTCCTTCCTTCCTCCCTCCCTTCCTTCCTCCTTCCCTCCCTCCCTTCCTTCCTTTCTTTTTCATTATTTTAGGCTGGGATTTTAATTATACATTTATTGAAACTCTTTAGTCTACCCTCTATATATTTTAACCTCCTTTTATATTCTTGTTTTCTTCTTTTTGTGTCTTATTCAAGTTCAGAAGATTTTCCATACAACTCAACCTTGAAAGGGCTCTCAGTGTTACAGGAAAATTGATTATGCTAGGACTTTATCTTTCAAGCCTCAAAAAATACTTTTCTCTCAAGGCTCATATTTTAATTTTGGGTTTCAGGGGCCTCATTTGGAAGTCTTAAGATGAACGTCGACTCCTTTTGGCATTCATGTTTATAATCAGAATTGTTCCTGAGATAATACATACTTCTGAAAAATAGGGCGAGTGTTATACACAAAAGTATAAGAATAGGAGGCAAAGGATAAAATTTCAGGATTTTATACTAGTATTTCTCTTTTATCCAGTTTATTCATTCATCAGATATATGTGTATTGAGTATTTCTCATGTTCCAAGCTCTGTGAAGGTAACAGCTAAATATGATTTCCTGTTTAATTCAGCTTACAACCTTTGGGGGCTATAAGAGACTAGATAATAAAGCAATATCTATTGATTTTTTCCTCAGGTTAGTGAATGTGCTGGCTGCCCCCTGACCTTCTGTTTGATACGGCCTGTGTTTTTGCTCTTCCCCCCACCTTTGCCTTTGCAGTATATTATTTTTAAAGAAGGGGCTCTAGAGTCGGACAGCCTGAGTGTAAATGTCAGATCTGACAATTAACAACTCTGTGACTTTGGGCAGGTTATGTCATACCTCCAAGTATCTGATTCCTCTTTTATATAATAGGGAAATAATGGTACATTCCTCATAGGGTGGTTAGGAGGATCAAATGAATTAATTAATACACATTAATACACATTAATACACATAAAAGTTCCCAATAAATATAAGCGTATGCTGCATTTGTCCAAGCAAACAAGGCCACATCTCTCCCATAGGCCAAATTCACTTCCTGATGTTGCTTCTCCTTGTTAAAGAAGGTCTTCTGTGTCTGAAAATGTATAAGACACTTTTAAGAAGCTGCTAGACTAGCTATGAGTGACAAGGGATAGGCATTTGCTCTTATGGCCGTTACTGCAGAGAGGGGCCACTAATCCCTAAAATTTATGCAGCTTTTCAAAATTTCTTTTACTTACTGCCAGCAACACTCCTTTTGGAAGAAAAGTTGTATACAAGATACCCTCATAGTCCATATTTTGGACTCAAATATGTAATATGAATGTATGTTATATGTGGTAAAAATTGCATTTAAAAATTGATGACATACAATGACATAATTAATTTTAGCATTGGTTTCATTGCCTTCTCCAACCCCTCCTCCTTCCACTCCCTTGAACATCATTTTGCTTACTTGTGCTATTTTTGATGAGTTTGAAGTCTAGGAAAAAGTATACTCAACAGATATCTCTTTTGTTTTCAAATGTTATGAAATGACATCAACCAGCCAAAGGACCATTCTGAAAGTAGGAGGGGCATTAGCCTAATATGAGAGAAATGGAGAAATAATAATTGTCAGCTGAAGCCTATGACAGACCCAAGATCTGTGCTAGACTGGTGAAATTGAAATTTCAAAGTTGAAATTTTCAAAAGCATAGAATATAGAGTATCACATCTGATGTTGTCGTGCATAGTTTTATTCATGATTTACTAATTATTATGATTTTCTTGGAGAGAAGGCAGTAAGTCTTTAACATACCACACTTTCATTGGTTTAGGCCCCTGATATCTTATCACAGTATGGGAATTCCATAAGAATTAAAGTATTAACAAACTTTAATAAAGAATAGAAGATGAACATAGAGGATCAAATCTGAAGGGGCGTTCTATATCCTTATTTTAAGCATGCTCTGTATAACCGAAGGAAAAATAGAAATTGTCAGCAGAAATTGGCTAAGGGCAGTTAAGGTTAAATGTTGTTCTAATTGTTTTTAATAGAGGAGCAGGAAGAAGGATCAGCTGGGGGAATTAAATGAAGTTTTAAGATAATATAACATAGGGAAGGAAGAACATAAATGTTGCATCTGCAACCCAGAAAACTGAGTTGTTGCTAAATAGTGTGCAAACTTATAAATTAGAAAAATTACCCGGGACAATTGGAAGACACTGGAATAAACACAGTGTTTATAAACAGAACAGAAAGTGTTTATTCCAGTGGCTTCCAATTGTCCAGGGTAATTTTGTCCCATTTTGACTGGCCAATAAGCATTGAGTCTGCCTTTCATGACAGGGTCTAGGACTCAACCTTTCTCTTAAGTATATTTTTATATCCAGTTTATTTGGTGATTTTTTTTCATTAAATTATGTTGTTTATATTCATTTTCAAGACCATGGCAAGTTCTGTATTCAGTGCCATTGATCTGAATAAAGGAAAAAAAATTTATGTAGGCCCCAGGATGTATTTCTGCTTCAAATTAAAATATGCATCCTCATAGGGGCTCAACTACTAATGCACTAGTGGCTGCCGTCTTCTGCTGCAGTAAATCTGATTAAACCTATTTTCTCTTATACATATTCTTGGAGCCTGTCATGATGTGACAATCAATTGATTTCATTCATTCCATCTTTTGATGCTTTTCGACACAGCTAATGTCTCAGGTCAGGTTTCCTGGAAGCAGGGAAGAAGACAGAGATTTGCATGCAGCAAGTTTATTGGGAAACACTCTTAAGATCAACACCTCTGTGGGCGTAAGGAAGTAGGAATAAGCAGAAGGAGAGGTTGAACTGCAATGCGGGTATGACCAAGACCTCAACAATCCCTGGGAGAGCTCTGAAGCTGGGTTAGCCCTTCAGATTCACCCCAGGTGAAGTCAAGTTAGGCGGGCATTTGGTATCCTGTATTGACTCTTAGAGAGAAGGCCTGATCTTGGGTGGAGTGGCTGTCTCAGCTAAGGGTTGTGGGCCACCACCACTCTCAGCAACTGGGTAATGAAACTTCAGCTGGAGGCAAGATCTGGTGCCCTACACTGTTTATTACCATTGCCCTCGAAAGTCTTGCGTTTCTTACCCTCTAATGTATTGTTCAAAAGCTTCCATCTCCTTTTTAATTTCCTTCTCCGTGGCCCTGCCTTAAGGACTTCCAGTCTCCTCTGTGAGGTCTCCACATTTCCCTGAGGCTCTGCTACATGGACCATTGCCTTTTAAAATATTTAAGCCCAGAATGTCACAACGAATCATTGACACTTCTCTGCCAGGTTTAGGGGTTTCAATACCTTAAGGAAATGTGATAAATCTATGGAAGGATTAGTATTAGAACTTATCATTCCTGCTTTTTCATTTATAGCTTAGCTTAAGGAAGAATTTTTTCTTTTTGTAATCTCTCATCTTTCCCAGTCTGAAAATTAGAAAGAAAACACAAAATATATATTCACTTTTGCAGCCTGATCGCTTGGATTCAGAGATGGGGGAGGAACGCATTGGTTGTGGTAACACAGGAAAATATTTTTTCTATATGTTCATGTCTTTTTTTTTTATACAGCAGGTTCTTATTAGTTATCTGTTTTATACATATTAGTGTATATATGTCAATCCCAATCTCCCAATTCATTCCATCATATGTCTTTCTTTCTTTTTTTCTCTCACTCTCTTTCTCTCTTTCTTTTCCTTTTTTTTTCCCCTATTCTCCTACATCCATTAATTGTGAAGTACATACAATGACCTTCAGATTTTCTGTTCATAAGGTTGGATAGTCAAGTGTTTAGCTAGGAGAAAATTATCATTTATTGATTCTTTATTAGACGTTTCCCCATACACTAAGTCTTTTTATTTTATCTTTACAATATATTTGCAGTATAAACAGTGTTATATCTGATTTTATAATTAAGAGAACTCAAGCCCAGTGGGATAAAATGGATTGCCCAAAACACATGGAATTTAAATATTAGTTCTTACCACCTTAGGGCTCTTTCTTTTGTGGTCTGAGGCCTGAATTTTTTTTTTCCTTCCCAGTTTTAATAGAATTTATTTTTTGGAGTAGTTTTAGGTTCACAGGATAATTGAGTAGAGAGTTCTTTTATAACCCCTGCCCATACACATGCATAACCTCCCCCATTATCAACATCCCAATCAAAGTGGTACATTTGTTAGAATTAATAGATCTACATTGACCCCGCATAATTACCTAAAGTCCATAGTTCATGTTACAGTTCACTTCTGGTATTGTACATTCTATGACTTTGGACAAATATATAATGACACATATTCACCATTATAGTATCATAACAGAGTAGTTTCACTGCCCTAAAATCCTCTGTGAACTACCTATTCATCCCTTTTTCTTCCTAAACCCTGGCAACCACTGATCTTTCTACTGTCTCCATAGTTTTGCCTTTTCCAGAATGTCATGTGGCTAGAGTCATACTGTATGTAGCCTTTTCAGATGGGTTTCTTTTACTTAGTAATATAACAGCATTTATATGCCTTTTCCTGGCTTGATAGCTCATTTCTTATAGTGCTGAATAATATCCCATTGTCTGGATGTACCACATTATATTTACTCATTCACCTACTGTAGGACATCTTGATTGCTTCCAAATTTGGCAATTATAAATAAAGGTGATAGAAACATCCATGTGCAGGCCTTTGTGTGGACATGAGTTTTCAACCCCTTTGGATAAATACCAGGGAACAGCTGAATCTTACCATTTTGCATTCCCATCAGCAATGAATGAGAGTTCCCGTTGCTCCACAGCATTTAGTGTTGTCAGTGTTCTGGATTTTGCCCATTCTTTAAGGCTGGCTTTTGTGTTCTAAAGTTTAAGCTGGTTATGAAGATGTACACCAGATAGCCAATTAAGACATTTTTCAGGTGGTCCTATTTGCTTAAATTGTTAGCTTTATAGTTTGATGGCAGAAAACTACAAAGCCCACCGTCTACACTGTGCATAAGTACTTTGGAAGCATTTCTTTGAGAGGACTCAGTGAATGAATAATGCATATTTTTATTCCTAAATTACACCTCTTTGTATCAGTTTGGGGCTTTAGAGAAGAATTTGTCAAGAAAGATTAGATGCGTGAGAAACTTATTGGAAGAGACTGTAAAGGATAAAGAAGGAAGGAGCATGAGAAGGCTGAGGGAACCTTCAAAATATGATCAGGTTTGACATTTGTGAAATGAGAGAGGAAAGGAAAAAAACTCGGGTAGGAGGAGCTTCTGACTGCAATGCTTTCCTGAGAAAGCCTCAGCCAGGCTGATGGGAATCCCTAGATCGAGGGTTGTCTGTTAAAGGAGCCCTGCATTGGGAAGAAATGACCCAACCCTGGTGCCTCTGCTGTGCTCAGTCTCTAACAGGGAACAGCCCAGTGGGGGCGTGCCCTAGGCACGAAAGCTAGGGTAGAGCCAAAGGTGGGGCAGAGAGAGGCTACCTGCCAATATGCCCTGTAGCAGGTACTTGAAGGGAGATCTGGGTAGTGCATCCAGGTCTGCCACATTCTTCATTCCCCTTCCCTTTCCACTGGATTTCTTGCCTTCCCATTCTTAAAAATTTAATTGCCTATTCCTATGCAGTTATCTGCATTCATATATAATGTACTCCTAGAACAAACACAAAAAATTTTTTTAAAGGTTTAAGAAAAGACTTGCTATAATCCTTTTCTCTTTTAGACAAAATACCCAATGCTGTACACCCAGCCTTCTGTAAATGTTTTTTAATTTTGTCTGTTTCCTTCGCAATCAATCACATTTTGCTACCTTATGTTGATTTAGTCTGAATGAGGCTAAGGACTCACCATTTCAGTACAGCTCTAATGATTTTCATCTTTGCTTCCATTTTTTTTGTTCTAGAACTGCATTCCCTGTCTTTATTACGTGCACTTTAATTTTCAATTTCCTATTCTCATAAAATTGTATGGGTGAAGAGCAATACAGTGTTCAAATAATTGCAAAAACTAGGCTGTACCAAGAAAAGTAGTATTAATATCCAAGTTTGCTGTCTGGAAGCACCTGGATAAGATTCTTATATGCTTGTTCAATGATTGATGAACAAAAAGTCCACATTTAGAACATGAAACGGCATTTAGGAACATGGCATTTAGGCACATTTTTGAACATCATTTGTAACTGTCTTAGGTCTGGCTCCCTTAGAAGCAGAGCCTGAGACATGATTCTTATGTAAATGATTTATTTAGAGGGTGCTCTTAGGAGGAACCTCAAAGGAAGTGAGGAAATTAAGATAGGGCAGGGAGAAACTAAGTAAAGACATGATTTCAGATGACATCTAGCTTCAGCCTGATACCACATAAATGTTTGCACTGTCTGCCTGCCTTTTGGCAACAAGGTGGTGGAGCTTTTATGACCGCCACCTCCCACCAACTCACATACTCATGGCACTCAGTCAGTCATCGGTTCCAGGCTGCCTCTGGGTGAAGCACAGCCCATTACCCAAGGACGATCTTCTGGAGAAAGTTGCAGGTGTGATCGGTTAGCAGCAAAACCTGTCCCAGCAGTAAAATGAACGGGGTGGGGGTGAGGGTTGTACCGAGAGTGTCTGCTCAACAGCATTCGTCTTAGGAGAGCCGCTCCCAGAAAGCTTGCTATATTGAAATCGATAGTTATTATTAGATTGTGGAAACAGAGAAATAGTACCAGGCTGAATATCTCTGTCCTTTATTATTTCATGTATCTTCTAGTTAACTCCTAGGCACTGCATTCCTTGTGTCTCCAATATGAAGGGCTTTCGGTTAACTCTTTTGGCCTGCTCTCCAGAATTACTGTGTATTTTCAGTCATTCACTTTGCATCATACACACACACTCACACTCTCCCTCTCTCTCTCTTTCTCTCTCTCTTTCTCTCTCACACACACCTGGAGCAATTAAACCGTATTACATGCACACTCATTTCATCCATGAAATTGTTTGATCAAGTGAGGTTAGCACACCAGGTTCTAAGTTACAGAGTAAAGAAAAATCTCATGTTATTAAATTGAGATTAAGTATGCTTTAGTATTAGGTTTCCTGGAAGAATCATGTAAATTTACAACATTCACATGTGCACTTACCTCAATTGCCAAAGTGATTCATCCTCTAAGCAGGCAGTTACTCAGCATGATGATCAAGAACAGAGAAAGAAAATGGAGAGCCCAAAAGGCTGCTGTACTCTGATTTTCCATTTCACATGGAGAGAACAAAAAATGGTAGAATCTATGGCTTTGGTCATATGTGAAAAGTGAATGTTTTAGATGACATGATATCACTGAATTACCAAATGTACCTTTCTTTTTCCTTCCTTTTAACATTTGAAATTTAAAAGGACTATGAGGAAATCTTATTAAATGATTTTTAGCTAGAAAACTTCAATTTCAGTTATCCCAAATGGTATATTCAGGCACTGCTCTTCTCATGAGTTCTTTATGTGGCAAAAGGAGACTAGTTTTAGGACCTAGTCAGTGATAAAGTAAATTGATCTATTACCTACCCCCTGAGGAAATTCCTACAGGGCTATCTTGCTCTAGACTGTCTAAGTGTCTCATTTGTACCTAAAAACAAGAAGTGTCATTTTTTCCCTATTCAAGATGTCACAAGCCCAATTTTCTTTTGCTAAGGATCACAGTTATTAGTCTCTGAAGGTGCTAGCACTTGAGGGCAAGTCTGAGGTGATTAAAATGCCTCAGCACTTTGAGGATTGGTGCCCTTCCATCACTTCTCATCTCCAGCTGCTTCCCTGTCTGACTCTCCTTCTGTCTCTCATTATGATCCATGGTTATCCATTTTAAGGTCTGCGTAAGTCATGTGAATTAAGGAAAATTGAGAAGCTTAAGAAAATACGTTTTGACAGACATGTACCACTGGTAAAGAGATGGAAACACCGACCCAATTCTATTTATGTCTCCCGTTTTATAAATACACTTACTTTGCCTCTGAAATTCCACCTGTTCTCACTAATGCACTCTCTCTTTCCCTCCCTCCCTTCCTTCCTCTCTCTGTGTCTGTCTGTCTCTGTCACACACACACACATATACAATCCACTGGTCCAGATGAGCTATAGATGCTTCATGCCAGCTGAGGTTTTGGTTTTAATGTCCTTACAACAATAGCACTGCAAAGGTAGTTTGGCACCTGGTAATTAGCTGGATTTGTGAATTTCTATAATATATAACTTCCTGGCTAACCCCAATATACACTGTCTTTGTTGCACTCAACTGAACCAGAGAGCTTTATTCTATGGTTTCACTCTGACAGACAATGGTCTCATGAATCCCAGCACTTCTAAGAAAACCAAGATCAGAAATATCTAAAATTGGGATCTAGGAAGATAGAATCCAAGCAAAGTATCTGCATTTTCAGTATTTCCTTCACTCTGAATTCATTAGATGGTGTGACAGAAGATAGAGAAAAGAAGGACGTATGAGTATTAAAGGGTTTTGAAGTTTTTTTCTCCTTGTGGTGGATTTTAGTTATTTAAGACCACCTCTTTGGGGTAGTCTACACCACAGGTAATCAGTCAGGAGCTTCAATGGCAGTGAGAACATGAATTCATCGAGCTCAGTTGTGCAACATGTAATGAGACAGCAGTGAGTAGCCTACAACCAGAAACTGAAAAACACCCTAAGAAAGAGTTATATAAGTCCATGCCAATCTCTCACTTCGTCCCAGCTTACCCTTCCCCCTCCCCGTGTCCTCAAGTCCATTCTCTATGTCTGTGTCTTTAGCTAGTGGGAAGCAGTCACATAGCACAGGGAGATCAGCTTGGTGCTTTGTGACCACCTAGAGGGGTGGGAAAGGGAGGGTGGGAGGGAGATGCAAGAGGGAGGAGATATGGGGATATATGTACATGTATAGCTGATTCACTTTGTTATAAAGCAGAAACTAATACACCATTGTAAAGCAATTATACTCCAATAAAGATGTTTAAAAAAAAAAGATAGGGAGGTGTGGTCATATATGCTAAAGACAGGCAAGCTGTGTGCCCAGAATAGGACAGCTACTCAGTCAAGATGTGTCAGGGAATATAGTCAAGCAAAGCCCATGTTTATGATCACCATGAACACATGCAGTCCTTTACAGGGGGACTTTGAGACCAACTCCTAAGAGGAAGTGCCTTCTGGAAGCTGTTCTCCCTCCGGTTCCTTTATTTACCACTTTCGTCAAGTATGTAGACATATATTTAGGTACTCTTGGAGCCACATAAGGAGACTGAAATCTGCCTCAACAGGAGGCATATAGAATCTCCTAGATGAAATGCTCTTTTTAAATGACTTAAAGGGAAATAGTCATAATATAAAACCAATAGTTATAGAGACAGAAAGAAAAGCCAGTTTTGGTTAAAAACAAAAACAAACAAACAAAAAACAGTGACCAAAAAGACTAAATATTAAGGAAAAAAAAGATCAAAGCTTGTAAAAGAAGAATAAAGATTTTATCTGAGTTCAACTGAGACACTAAATAAATGAATACATCAAAATAAAGTACAAAAAAAATTATTGCATCTATTCTACATGGACTTTCTCCCTCATTTTTTACAAAGCAAATGTCACTTTTAAATGGCTGCTGGCATGAGCCACACTTGGGTAGCTATGATAGAGAGATTTAGTATGTATGGACTCCAGAGTAAACTTTTCAGATAAGAAATCCTTCCTGTTCCTGTTTCCTAGGTGTTGCCCTACTGCCAACAGCAAAAAACAGCGACAGTTCTTGGTCCACAAACCATTAATCCATTGTTTATATCTCAACTATCCACATGAATTTTATATTAGCATCCAAGTTAACAGAAACAGAAGTGGGCGGGGAATTGGGTGGGCATAGTCAAGTTCTGGAAACAGAGATAATGGTTGGAAATGTCTGAAGATGATAATTCTGTTTCTGCTACCTGGGAGGTAGAGACCTGAAAGAGAAACTGGAACTTAACATTTGCTTTTATGTCAGTAATCCCTGTACTCTTTGGAATTGTCTCCGCTTCATAAACAGAACCTAAAATAACGTCTGCTGCTGCACTTTTCTATTACTTATCACTTGCAGTGATTCAGAAATCAAATATTAAAATATAAAAATCACATGGTTTTCTAATGCTTTTACCTCATGTAGAGGATTGAAATAATCAGAAATAATCAGTGCTAATCCATATTTTCAGTCTAGCACTCTGACTAAGCTGTCCCATTTCTTTTTTTTTCTCCTTCCGAATCAAAATCACACGCACACCAAACACACACACACACACACACACACACACACACAAAAATCCATTTTTACCTTGAATAACATAAAGAGTAATCATCACCCACGATTATTACAGATTAGCAGTAACATTAAGGGACATAATCTGCACTGTACTTCCTTTCATCAAGCAGCATTTGTGTGAAGAACATTTAGATGGATAATTTCACAGCCTGGAAATTATAAAGAATGAGCTTCTGAAACAGAGCTGCAGAACAGGTAGCATCATGTTTTTTGTGATTACCATCAAACACATAATCCTGTGTGGGGGAGGCTTTGGGACTGACTGATCCCTGGAAGGAACTGCCCATTGGAAGCACCACTGTTTACTGCTTCTTCATGCACCAGTGTTGCTGTGCATAGTCTGATATACGTCTGCCTCCCTTCCTGAAGCCACACGTGGAAACGGTACTTGCCTTACTGGGAAACATGTACAATTTCCTAGATGAATTAAAAGGATGCCTAAATTTTAAGCTCCTCCTCATTACTCAGAGATGACGTTTGAGTTTCTTGTTTTGTTCCACTTAATTCTTTCACTTGCACATTACTGATTCTAAGCTATTTATCTTTTAAATCACTGATTTCTGATACTTAATCCCGACACATAGCATCCTTCAGCATGGTAGTGAAAAAGAATTAAAAAAATAGGAGTGATATCATGGAGGTATTGGTAGGAACTATTGACTAGATGTGGGAAGTCATGGAGAAGAGGAGTCATAAGTTTTTAAAGCTTTGAAACTGGCAAAGTAGAATAGTAATTACACTTTCAGAATTAAAAAGTTAAAAGAAGCAAGATCAAGGGGAAAAATGAGAAATTTTGTTTGGAAAGTTTTGAGCTAGTTACTGCAGTTAAGCAAATGGCTGTGTATGGGAGCCTGGAGCTCAGAAGAGTTGACTATACAGGCTGGAGCCTACAGTCAGGGAGTCATCCACACAGGAGTGATGGTTAAAGTTATGGAAAAGGGTGATATTACTAAGGGAGGAATTACAAAGAGACAAAAGATAATGACTGTGTAAACAACCTAAGGAATGCCTGCATTTGAGATGTGAGGAGAAAAAGGTAGCAAAATGATATAGAAAGAATACTCAAAGATGGAGAGGTCAAACTGCACACTCATTGACGGATAAATTGATTCATTCATTCACCCATTCATTTAACAAAATATTTTAAGTTTATTCAGTGTGCCAGTCATGGGGATGAGTGCTAGGTGGACAAAAGTGAGACAAATTAGACCCACCACCACACTCATGGAACTTACGGGTTAGTAGGGGAGACAGACATTAATCAAATAATCTGTGATCACAAAGCACCGGGCTGATCTGCCTGTGCTATGCGGCTGCTTCCCACTAGCTATCTATTTTACATTTGGTAGTGTATATATATCCATGCCACTCTCTCACTTCATCCCAGCTTACCCTTCCCCCTCCCTGTGTCCTCAAGTCCATTCTCTATGTCTGCGTCTTTAGCTAGTGGGAAGCAGTCTCATAGCACAGGGAGATCAGCTTGGTGCTTTGTGACCACCTAGAGGGGTGGGAAAGGGAGGGTGGGAGGGAGATGCAAGAGGGAGGAGATATGGGGATATATGTACATGTACAGCTGATTCACTTTGTTATAAAGCAGAAACTAATACACCATTGTAAAGCAGTTATACTCCAATGAAGATGTGAAAAAAATAATCTGTGAAACATATGAAATTAGAACTGTGAAATTCTCTGAAGGAGGGAAATGGCATCCTCTAATAGTATTTAATGAGGGCAGTTGACCTGGTCAGGGAAGTCAGGGAAGACTGTCCTGGAAAACTGATGACTAAAACAGGAAGGCAAAGTAGGAGTTAACAAGGCTAGGATGAGGGTAATATTGTGCAGAGGGACTCCACTTACCCCATGGCCAGTGGGGAGAGTGGCGTTGTAAATGAGCATAAAGAAAGTTAGTGTATCTGGAGCTCAGGAAGCAAAAGGAAACCTGCTGGGTGTGAGAGTATAACAGTGAAGGAAGCGTCAGGTTATATTTGCCCTGGCCAGCTATGTTAGGGATGTTTTTCTTCTAAGAGCAAAGGGAAGATATTGGTGGGTTTCATGCATGAGTGATATAATCAGATTTGTATTTTGAAAAGAGAACTCTAGCCAAAGTGTAATAAAAAGGTGAGATTGGGGAAAGAGTGGGTACAAGATGAGTAATTCAGAGCCATTCTTGTAGTCTCAGTAGGGGGTTATAAAAACTGGGATTAGATGCATAGCAGTGCATATGAGTAGAGGGAATTAGTCTGCAAAGACTTTGTAGGAGGTAAAATCAACAGATTTGGCCATGAAGGATATATAGACCCACTTGGGTGCCACACCACTAGTAAGGAGCAGCAAGAGTTTTAGGAAGTAGGGAATTGGCACCGCTGTCCAATATTATAGAAATTAAGGAGAGAGGACTATTGGATTTAACAATTAAAATGTTACTAATGACTTTGATAATAACAATTTTCATGGATTGGTGGTAATGGAAGTCAGGATTTAAAGAAAAGTTAAAAGTAATGCATATAGATTCCCCTTAACTATACTCATTTATTCAACAAAATTCTATTCTTATTATAACACCATGCTAGGCACAATTGAGGCATGATTGTCACACAATTGCTGCCTTGTAGTTTATTAGCCTAGAAGAGTGGTCAATGTTTATTGAGCTCTTACTGTATGACAGTTAATATTATTTTACCTATAACAACCCTATGAGGTAAATATTTTTACTTTTCATATTTTTATAGGGGTTGAAGTATAAAAGAGGTTAACCTTCCCAAGTTCACTCAGGTAGTCAGTCTGACTGAATATAAGACTGAATATAAATCTCAATCAGTCTAGCACCTGAATCCATCATCTTAAATGGTTCGATATGCTGGAACCCAGAAAAGGAGACAGGCTTACACAGCAACGGCTCTAACAGAATTATGGACAGAGAGCTATAGGGATGGCAAGAAAGCAGGGCCCTCTGCTGGCTGGTGGGGCAACTGGAGTTGTCAGAAGACATTTAGAGGAAGCAGACAGAAGCTGGAAGGGTAGCAGGGTCAAAAGGTTTTTTTTTTTTTTTTATGACAGGGGATTTGCATCTCAGCAAGGCTAAGTGGTACACAGAGTACAGGCTTTGGAGTGAAACAGATCTGTCTTTAAATACCAACAGTGCAGCATATTAGCAGTGTAATCTCATCAAGTTACTTAAATTCCTGGAGTCTTGGTTTTTTGATCTGAAAAATGAATTAGAAATGGTGAACAACACATGTGAAGGTTTGTAATTTTGAGGGATGTTGAAATAAGAAAACATACATAAATTGCTTGGTCTAAAACATGTACTCACTAAGTATTATTTCTTTCTCTGTATTTCTTATCATTTCTTGCTTCCCTCTCAGCCCCTGAAACTTGTGTTTAAGGCAAAGAGAAGAAATATGAGATTATATGAACAAAACAGGTTGGTCAATGGAGAAAAGTCAGAATGGGATGGGATCAAGAGAGACGAAGGGATTAGCTTTGGTGGAGGGGAATGAAAACTTTTCCTCTGACATCAGAGCAGTCATTGATGGTACAGAGAACGCTCTTGAGAAGTAAACTCCTGGTATGTGTCCTATCCCTCTCCCTTTGCTTACCCTTCCCGCGCCCAAGCCAGAGAGACACACTCTGTGTACTAATAAGCTGGCTTTCTGACTGTAGACCTAATTCTTCAAAGGAGAATTCTTTCGTAACAGAAGGATCCCTGTTTACTGAGGAGTCAAGCTATTAAAGAAATATATTTGTGTTTTAGATCGGTATTTATAGTCTGTGAATTTGTGACTATAAAGGAAATTAAAGGACTACAGCTGTGTAAAATATCTGAATTATCACATAGAGCTTAGCTTTCTTCAGGTACCTGTATTTTCTACTTTGTAGAAAAATTCTGGCTTTAGATAAAACCAAGCAGGATAGCTGTATGAAGCTAACACAAGAAAAAGAAAAGCGGGGGAGCCGCTCAGAAAAGGAGAAAAATTCTGAGCTATATGCCCAGTGACTATCACTGTCTTCTGGTCAATGTGACCCTTTTACTCCTGGTTCAGCACATGGAATACAGGGGTTGGGTTATTCTTGAGTCTAGAAAAGAACCATGACCCTCATGGGATTTTGGCCCTCATTGCCTCTGTGAGCTCCCAAATGTGAATGAGACTTGACCAGCCTTGTTATCAAAGATGTCTTTAGGGAAAGGTGGCAGAAAACTATGAGGATCTTTTAATTTTACAGAGGTTTATTTTAATTTTAACAAAGTTAAAATTTTGTTTTAATGTCCTCAGTGGATAAAAGAAAAAACTCAAATTCCCTTTTCTTTAAAAAAAAGTTTAAATAAAACTTTCTTTTGGGACTTCCCTGGTGGCACAGTGGTTAAGAATCCAGCCAAGCCCTGGTCTGGGAAGATCCCACATGCCGCGGTGCAACTACTGAGCCTGTGCTCTAGAGTCCACGAGCCACAACTGCTAAAGTTCACGCGCCTAGAGCCTGTGCTCCACAACAAGAAAAGCCACTGCAATGAGAAGCCCCCGCACCACAACGAAGAGTAGCCTCCACT
Organism: Orcinus orca; assembly: GCF_937001465.1. Classification (NCBI taxonomy): domain Eukaryota; kingdom Metazoa; phylum Chordata; class Mammalia; order Artiodactyla; family Delphinidae; genus Orcinus; species Orcinus orca. Next base: position 112,046,829 of record NC_064560.1, read on the forward strand.
CACCGCAACTAGAGAAAGCCTGCGTGCAGTAATGAAGACCCAACACAGCCAAAGATAAATAAATAAAAATAAATCTATAATATTTCTTTTTAAAAAAAAATTATTCCAAAAATCTTCATACTGGAGTAAAAGATAGGTCCTTAGGCTACTGTTCTAAGCTACCTTAAAGCAGTTTAACCCATCAGTCTTGTTCTTACACCACAGGGAGTAACACAAGGTCTCATGCCTGATTGAAAATTCCAGCACAGGGACTGCCAAAGCCTATACTGTAAAATAGATACTTTGCCTTCCATATTTCCAGTAGCCCCTTTTGTGCTCTTCCTTTCACCACTCCTCTCTTCTTGGCCTCATCCTGCACAGAAACCAATATTCAGACTCTTCCGATCACCAAATCCTTCAAGTAACTCCTGTCATGAAAATAAAATTTGCCCTTGACAAAACAGTGTTTTTGAGAATTTGGAAAAACAAAATCCTATTTCAACAATGAATATCAGATTAGACTCCAAAATATATTCCAAATCTATGATAGAGAGAAAAAACTATTGCTTTAAAGGAGAAAATAAAATTGTTATCTGATCTCTGGAAGAGATGGATTTCTTGCCTTTGAAGCAAAAAGAGCAATCACATAGGGAAAGACCAAAGTATATTTAAAATATCCTTGGAATACAAAACTTTACTAAAATGAAAAATATAAAAAGTTAAATTACTTGCTACCAGTATAGCAGACAAAAATTTAGTGGGCTTTGAGTGCAAATGGTATTCAAATCTAAAAAGGAAACAAATTCGGAGATTGGGATTGACATATATACACTATGTATAAAATGGATAACTAATATGAACCTGCTGTATGAAAAAATAAATAAAATTTTAAAATTCAAAAAACTAAAAATGCAACAAAGAAAAATATTCACCATGTAGGCAATGATCCAAGAATGTGGACAAAGCAATCACACTAGAGAAAATACAAATAGAAAACAAATGTATGAGGCAAGTATTTTCATCCTTCTGCATAGTAGGAAAATAGAAATAATGTTGACAGAGTTTTCCTATGACTTTTAACTTATACACAACTGACAGCTCTGTTAACTGATACAACCTATTTGGAAAATAATGCAACATAAAGATAATCCTATCCTTTGACCCAGTAATCTCTCTTGTAATTTATCCTAAAGAAATAATTCAGAATAATAAAGAATAATAACAGGTGCTAAGTACAAAGGAATAAAAATGTTTATTGTGGTGGTTTATAAAGCAAAACAACAAAACACTAAAAACCACCAAAATATTCAACAATAAAAGAGTAGTTTATTAATTATGTAACATCAGCCAGGAGATGATTTAATGAGCCATTAAAATGATAATTACAAGGGCTGTGTAGCTAATAGAAACAAGTTCTGATAGAATCACAATATTTCATCACTATATACTCTTATTGCTTTCTGAGGATGTGGAGTTTATTGTGGGGATGGCAGGTTGTAGCTGAATACTTGGATGGTTTTGTAGCGCAGTGGGGGAGTAAGGGATGAAAGGACCTGAATGTTCTGTACAATTGAGGAGCGAGAACCAGAAGTTTGCAGGGAAAATCAGAAGCTGCAGACAGTTGCCAGAGGATAGCTGCGTGGGAGTGGCCAACACACAGAAATGTCCTATAGGGGATGGCATTGCCAAGAAGGAATTTCAGAGAATAAAATACGCAATTCGTGTTTTTAGATTTTTTTTTTTTTTTTTTTTACTATTGGTGCATAGTGTAAGCCCTTCTCTGTCTCCATGTCAAAATTGTCAGAAAAGTCTACATTTTTTCCTAATTAGTGTGAATAAATTCTTCAGGAACTCCATAACTGGATTAATGAGTGGCTAAAACAAGAGGTCTGAAATTGTTTCAGACTTTAATATTGTCATAGTCTTGGCCAGCTTTCTAAGCCTCTTTGGCTTTAGATTCCTCATCTGTGAAATGAGGAATGAGATAGTAATCTATCTAGTTTCAAATGCTTTTGTGACAATTAAATGGATTAAGATGTATACAGCACTTAGAACAGTGTCTGGCACATAGTAAGTCCTAGATACATATAATCATAAGTCATCATCATCATCATCACCATCATCATCACAGTTCAAGACAGAGGTGGGTTGGGAGGATTCAGGATCCAGGTGACAAAAGTTGTAATTAGGACTGTGGGCCTATAAAAAATTTTTTTTTCAAAATTTGGGTCAGTATTTGCATCAACTAGACTTTTGTAAAGCAGAGAAAAAACAATTTCATAGATGGCCTAAGTACTTCGTCTTCACTTAGAGATGTTTAATAGGTGACTATTTAAAGCAAAGGGAGCAATAAGATTACCAAAGTCAAACCTAGATCAAAGGAGAAAAATCACCAAAGTTGAACAAAAAAGTCAAATAATGAGAGGCAATGAGGTAGGAAAAAATGTTATTTAATCATAAAAAGGCAGTCATAACAGGCATGGAAGAGCAAGAAGATTGGTTGATTTTTGTTGAAGTATAGTTTATTATAATACTGTGTTAGTTTCAGGTGTACAGCGAAGTGATTCAGTTATATATATATATTTTTCGGATCATTTTTCCTTATAGGTTATTACAAGATATTGAAGATTATTCCCTGTGTTATGCAGTAAATCCTTGTTGCTTATCTATTTTATGTATAGTAGTTTTCATCTGTTAATCCCATACTCCTAATTTATCCCTCCACCCTCCCTTTCACCTTTGGTAACCATAAATTTGTTTTCTATGTCTGTGAGTCTGTTTCTTTATATAGATTCATTTGTATTATTTTTAGATTTATTATAATTTATTTATTATCATTTCATTGATTTACCTGAGGCTGTCCAACATTCCCAACACCACTTGCTGAAGAGACTGTGTATATTGTATATTCTTGTCTCCATTGTCATAGATTGATTGACCATAGGTGTGTGAGTTTATTTCTTGCTCTCTATTTTGTTCCATTGATCTATATGTCTGTTTTTGTGCCAATATTACACTGTCTTGATTACTGTAGCTTTGTAGTATTGTCTAAAGTCTGAGTTAGTTATGCCTCCAGTTTTGTTCTTTTTCCTCAGGATTACTTTGGCAATTCTGGGTCTTTTGTCATTCCATATAAATTTTAGGATTATTTGGTCTAGTTCTGTGAAATATGTCATGGGTAATTTAATAGGGATCACATTTCATTTGTAGATTGCTTTGGGTAGCCTGGCCATTTTAAAAGTATTAATTCTTCCAGTCCAAGAGCATGGGATATCTTTCCATTTATTTGAATCAACCTCAGTTTCCTTTATCAATGTTTTATAGTTTTCAGCTTATAGGTCTTTAACTTCTTTGGTTAGGTTTATTCCTAGGTATGTTTTATGATGCAATATTAAAAAGGAATTTTTTTTTTTTTTTTTACTTTCTGATATTTCATTGTTAGTGTAAAGAAATGCAACAGAGTTCTATATGTTAATCTTGTATCCTGTTACCTTGCTAAATTCACTTATAGTTCTAATATTTTTTGTGTGGAGTCTTTAGGGTTATTTATATAGAGTATCATGTCATCTGCATATAATGACAAATTTACCCCTTCCCTTCCAGTTTGGATACCTTTTTTTTTTTCTTTATCTTGTCTGATGGCTATGGCTAGGACTTCCAATACTGTGTTGAATAGAAGTGGTGAGAATAGACATCCTTGTTTGTTCCAGAATTTAGTGGGAAGGCTTTCAGCTTTTCACCATTATTATGTTTGTTGTGGGTTTGTCCTAAATGGCTTTTATAATGTTAAAAAATGTTCCCTCTGTACCCACTTTGGTGAGAGTTTTTATTATGAATGGGTGTTGAATTTTATCAGGTGCTTTTTCTGCATCTGTTGAGATCATCATACATTTTTTGTCTTTCCATTTGTTAATGTGGTATATCCCACTGATTGATTTTCCATATGTTGAATCATCCTTGCAACCCTGGAATGTATTGTTGTATTCAGTTTGCTAATATTTTGTTGAGGATTTTTGTATCTATAGTCATCAAAGATATTGGCCTGTAATTTTCTTTTTTTTTAATGTCTTTGTCTGGTTTTGATATCAGGGTGATGGTGGCTTCATAGAATGACTTTGGGAATATTCCCTCCTCTTTAATCTTTTGAAAGAGTTTGAAAAGGAGTGGTATTAGTTCTTCTTTGTAGGTTGGTTTGGTAGAATTCCCCAGTGAAGCCATCCAGTCCTGGACTTTTATTTGCAGGGAGGTTTTTTCATTTGTTGTTTGTTTATTTTTAATTTTAAAAAAATTTTTAATTATTTCTTGAAATTTATTTTATTATTTTTTATTACAGATTCTATTTCACCTTTAGTGATTGGTCTGTTCAAATTATCTGTTTCTTCTTGATTCAATTTTGGCAGTCTGTATGTTTCTAGAAACTTGTACATTACTTCTAGGTTGTCCAATTTGTTGGCATATAACTGCTCATGGTATTTTTTTATGATTATTGATTTCCTGCAGTAATTGGTTGTTTTTTATCCTCTTTCATTTCTTGTTTTATTTGGGTCCTCTCTCCTTCTTGGTGAGCCTGGCTTGTCAATTTTGTTTACCATTTCAAAAAAAAAACAGCTTTTGGTTTTATTCTATTTTTTAATCTCTATTTTATTTCTCTCCTCTGTAATCTTTATTATTTCCTTCCTTCTGACTTTGGATTTTGTTTGTTCTTCTTTTTCTAATTCTTTTAGGTGGTAGGTTAGGTTGTTTATTTGAGATTTTTCTTGTTTCTTGAGGAAGGCCTGTATTGCTATGAACTTCTCTCTTAGAACTGCTTTTGCTGCATCCTGTAGATTTTGTAAGGTTGTGTTTTCATTGTTGTTTGTCTTGAGGTATTTTCAGATTCCCTCTGATTTCATCACTGACCCATTGGTTTTTTTTTTTTTAGTAGCATGTTGTTAAGTCTCTATGTAATTTTTTTTTCCTGTTTTTCTTTCTGTGGTTGATCTCTAGTTTCATATCATTGTGGTCAGAAAAATGCTTGAAATAATCTTTGTCCTCTTAAGTATGTTGAATCTTGTTTTATGACCTGGTTTTTGGTCTGTCCTAAAGAATGTTCCATGTGTGCTTGAAAAGAATATGTATTCTGGGTTTTTTGGATGTAGCGTCCTGTAGATATCCGTTAAGTATGACTGGTCCATTGTGTCATTTAGGATCTCTGTTGCCTCATTGATTTTCTGTCTGGAAGATCTGTCTGTTGATATCAGTGGGGTGTTAAAGTCTTCTACTATTATTGTATTCATGTCAGTTTATGACTTTATGTCTTTTATTATTTGTTTTATATGTTTACGTGCTCCTACATTGAGTGGATATATGTTAATGAGTATAATATCCTTCTCTTGATTGATCCCTTTATCATTATAGTGTCCTTATTTCTCTTTCTTTATGGAATTTGTTTTAAAGTCTATTTTATCTCTATGAGTTTTGCTACCCCTGCTTTCTTGTCATTTCCATTTGTAGAAAATATCTTTTTCCATTCCCTCACTTTCAATTTATGTGTATCTTTTGCCCTAAAGTGAGTCTCTTGTTGACAGCATATTATAGGCTCTTGTTTTTTAATCCAATCTGCCACTCTATGCCTTTGATCGAAGCATTTAGTCCATTGACATTAAAATTAATTAAGTATATATTTATTGCCATTATAAACCTTGTTTTCCAGTTGATTTTATAGTTCTTTTTTACTTTTTTCTTTTTGTTTTTACTTTTGTGGTGTGATGCTTTTCTTTTGTATTATCCTTAAATCACTTTCTTTTTGGTTTTTGTGAATATCTTGTGTGTTTTTGATTTGTGGTTACCCTGGTTTTCAAGTATGTTAAACCATAACTATATCTACTTGCTTTAGACTGATGGTCATGTAAGTTTAAACACTTTCTAAAAGATCTACATTTTTTACTTCCCTCCCTGACATTTTGTGATTTTGATGTCCTATTTTACGTCTTCATGTATATCCTTTTGCTGTTAATTATAGTTATGATTACTTTCACAAAACAATTTTTTAATCTATGTACTGGCTTATTTAAGTGATCTTCATTCCTTTTATATATTTGCCTTTCCTATTGTGTGTTTCCCCTTCCTATAGATTCTTGCTTCTTTTCTATTTAGAGAAGACCTTTCAATATTTCTGTTAGGTTAGCTTTAGTATTGCTATATTCTTTTAGTTTTTGTTTTCTGAGAGATTGTCTCTCCTTCTATTCTAAATGATAATCTTCCTGGTTAGAGTATCCTAGGTTGCAGGTTTTTTCTTTCTTTCATTTCTACTGATAATTTTGAATATATCATACCACTGCTTTCTGGCCTGCAAAGTTTCTGTAGAGAAATCAGTTGATGGCCTTATGGGGGTTCCCTTGTTACTTACTCTTTGTTTTTCTCTTGCTGCCTTTAAAATCTTTTTAACTTTTGCCATTTTAATTATGATATGTCTTAGTGTAGGTCTGTTTGGGTTCATCTTGTTTGGGATCTTCTATTCTTCCCATTCCTGGATATCTGTCTCCTTCTTTAGGTTTGGGAAGTTTTCAGCCATTATTTTTTCAAATACATTTTTGATCCCCTTCTCTCTTTCTTCTCTTTCTGGAACCCCTATTATGCACAAGTGGGCACACTTTATATTATCCCATAGATCTTGTATGTTGCTTTCCTTTTTTTTTATTATTATTATTTGTCTTTCTGCCCACTCTTCTGATTGGGTAATTTCCATTATTCTGTCTTCTAGATGACTTATTCATTCTTCTGCATTATTTAGTCTGCTGTTTATTTCCTTTTAAATGGGATTTTACCTTGGCAATTGAGTTGTCTAATTTTGATTGGTTCCTCTTTATAGTTTTTAGTTCCTTGTTAAAGTGATCTGCATTTCTACTGATAATCTTTCTTAATTCCTTTAGCATTTTTATTACCTCCTTTTTGAACTCAGGGTCTAGTAGACTGGAGAGGTCTGTTTCATTGTTTGTTCTTTTATGGGATTTCTCTTGTTCTTTTAATTGGGAGTAGTTCCTCTGCTTTTTCATCTTACTTAAATATCTCCGACTCTATGACTTTAGGAGAAACAGTTATCTACTGTGGTCTTGAAGTGCTGTTTTTATGTGGGATCATCCCTGTGTACTGTTTGAGTCCCACATTTTTGGTGCCAGGGCTGGTTTTGGTATGGATGCCTGCTATGTCTTTCCTCAGGGTATGCTGGCCATTATCTCTTTGATAAGGGTGTGATTGGTGTTGTGGTGACCAGAGCCTGCACTAGATGTTTAGAGGCCTCCTCTTCTCTTCATGGCTGTCACTCTGTTGGGGTGACACCCCAGTTGTTGGAGTAGAAGCCCTGAAGGTCAGGTTCGATAAGGCTGTTGCCCTTAAGTGTGTGCTCTGTCCTGAAGGAGGTGACAGCTGAAGCAAGTGAGGCCCGTGTGATCACAGTGAACCTATGCAGTGCCCATACAGGTGTCTGTGGTTCTCCCCAGAAGTGGCAAAAAGTCACGTCCCTTTCTGCATTGTGTTCATCCCAGACCTAGTACTAGGCTGTTGCTGGGGACCAGGGCATTATGGCTACAGGAATTGAGATGGTTGTGCTGCCATCTGAGACTTAGCCTGTCTCTATGGTAGGGCTCTCCTAGGGCCTCTCTGCCCCAGATCCCACTCCAAGCTGCATTGTGAGATGGAACTTGAGTGCTCCTGCTGGGAAAGGAACCACTGCATACTCCTTTCCAGGGGCTCTGTGTTGGAGATACGCAATTCTGTGATGCTGCCTGCCACATGGTTTGATTGCCAACAAAGTCTGCTGCTCCCAAACCCGCCACTGCTGTGGGAGTACTGACAATGGGCTCTGATGTCAGCCTTGCCCCCAAATGCCTTGTGCACCCTTACACAACTCACTGCTGCTGGAGCCATGCCCACACGTGAGCATGCTGACAGTGGGGCTCCTACAGGGGGCCCACACACCACCCTATGTGCACTAACAGTGGGCTCTGAGGTTAAGCCCTCACTACATTCCAAGGCCTCTGAGATGTCTCACACAGCTAGACGGAGTCCTCTTCCAGGGTCTGTCCCCTGAAGCCCAAGTTTCAGCACTAGCTGCTGCACATACTGGCAGCCCTTCTCAGGGCATGTTTGGTCTGGGAAGCACTGCAAGGTGGCAAACATCAGTGCTGGTCTCTCTCTGCCCTGATTGCTAGGAAGCCAGCATGTGCACACTCCTCACGAGCGGAGTTCAGACCGCACCAGTCCCTCTGTCTGTCCTGGTAGACCTCCCAGAAGGCAAGGGGTTTTCGCAGGATAAGGAGCCACCCATGTGGACCTTCCCTCTTTCACAGCTACTTCCCAGGGTTGCCATTCATGTCCTGATGACTTTGTTGGTTTTTTGTCCTACCTGGTTACGTGGAATCTTTCTTATAACTTTGGTTGTATAAAAGATCTTTCTGATAGTTTTCGGTTGGTTTTCTGTGAGAATTGTTCCACGTATAGATGTATTTTTGATGTGTTTGTGGGGGGAGGTGAGCTCTACATCCTCCTACTCCTCCATCTTGATCTCTTTCTAAAACTTTAAATTTTAATTTAATCTAATTGTGGAAGGGCAAGTTACCAGAAATCTGATCATTCAGAGGGCTTGATTGGTAATGCCAGGATGTCAACCTGAAATTTTCATGGAATTATCAGAAAATACCTACAGCCATTCTATTAAAGAGAGAAATATAAAAGTTATTTTAGCTTGAATTTTAGTATCTTTCAAACTTGAAACATTAGAGGGCTTAATATAATGGAGAAAAAAGGAGAAATTGTTATAAGATGACATGAATATGATTATGATACAAATTTCAATTTAAAAGCCTCATGTATTTTTACTTTTTAAAATCCTTTTAAAATTCTCCATTTATATATATATATACTTTATTATTTTTAGGTGCTTAAATGTAGATATTTAATTTTCACTGAAAAGTATAACTATACAGAGAAAATTATGAATCTAATTTTTAAAATTAATTCCAATATAGAGCTGATACCATAACCCAGGTATCATCATTTACCTGCTGGCAGCTTAAGTGGATGGCAGGGACAAATACCTTTGAGGTATTTGTTTTCAAATTCAAAACTATTATGCAAGTGAAGTATTCTTAGGAATCATTTTAATTAGTTAATTAACATAGAAATATGTCTTTAATTCTTATATCTGGAAGTAAGGGCTGAAAAGGCTGAAGATAAGCTGGATTCATATGTGTTTAGAGGCTAGATTAGGTGTCCTGGGTCCTAGTCCAGACCAGTAATTCACACAATTCACACCCACATAGATATACCTTAACTCCAGTTGCCTGGGCCATGAAATCAATGTCCATCACTTTTCCCCTAATGACCACATATATCCTTGATGATCATTAGTACTCTTCAGAACAATTTCATCTATGCAGTGCCCATCTCTGAGCACATCTCTGAGCACCAGATAAAAAGATATCAAGGGCTGCTCACTCATTCTTAACTTGTGCTGCTGCATATGGGTCTGTCATGGATGAATGGGAGGAAAATGAGATAGAGCTATAGAAGACTTACAGTGAATTTCAAAGAACCCCAAAACTAGCTTATCCATTTAATGCTTCTATCCATCTAATGGGAACATGTCATGTGTGGTTAGCAGACATTTTGTTTTGTCCAAAACATCCGTAAGACATTTGGCCCATGCCAAAAGGTCCTTGATATTTGGCCTGGTCCAAATTATCAAAAGAAATTTAGTCCAAAACATTTTTGATATTTGATCATATTTGATCCTATTCAAAACATTGATGGAGATGCTTGGTCCACACCAAAAGATCCTTGATATTTTTTATTTGGTCCTGTCCAAAACCATTTTGCATGGACTAAATATGCTCATACACATTTTGGCATGGATCAAATTTCAAGGGCCTTTTGGCATGGGCCAAATGTCTTGTGGACATTTTGGACAGGACCAAATATTCTACAACGGTCATGCACATGAACATTATCCTTTCTTCCACTAACTCCAAACACATCCTCTCTCCAAAAAATAGTGTGAACTGCTAATAAGCAAATACTGCAGGAAAAGAACATTTAGTTCCAAGTCAAGCTACTCAAGCTGTGAGATGCTGACCTGAGATGGTGGTAGATCATATGTGAGTTGTTGGTGTTTCTGTATTTGTTCCACATAACAAGAAGGGGTCACTTGGATTCACAGTTCCAAGTAAAGGAAAAAGACATTTTTCACCAACTGTATCTCAGGAAATTTCATACCAAAGTTTTCCTACAAAGGAACTGTAATGCAGATGCATGTGTGAGTACTTCTAAGTTAAAATAATGTCCTTGGCAGTTTGAAGTCAGTGAAAAAAAAGAAAGTTAACTTCCATTTACTCACTCTCAGGAGAGCCTCCCTCTAGATATGTGTATTATCAAGCCTTTCTCTTTGTTTGATATCATCCCTGTCCCCTTCCAAGCATGCCCCAGAAGGGATGCTGTCTTGGTGAACAGCCCATTGGTCCAGAATATAAGCACTTCCTCTCTGCCCAGCAGAAGACTGGGCACCCAGGATGAGGTTGACTTAGTGACTGAGACCAACTACATGTTTTTTCCACTTAAGAGCAAAGAGCATAAGAGTATGGGCATGACATACACACCCTCCCTCCATCCCTAACACACACACAGAATTTCCTTGTGGGTGAATTTCCCTCGCTGATGGTAGGGTTTTGCGGAGAGAGGCCAGAAGGCTGCAATTCCTATTTCCACCTCCTGATCCAATCCTAATCCCAGCACTTTGCATAGTTAGGGCTGTAGGCATGCAATGCACCCTGGGGCATGAAACTGATTGCTCAACTGGAAATGTATTGAAAAGAAAGAAAAAAGGTTTTGTCTTACTGTGCAGAAGGTTTGGAGCCTGCTGGGTTTCCAAAGCTTTGTATAAACTAAATATTACAAGAAACAGTGCATCTCAGCAGTCATTACTCAGCACAGTTTCTCTTTTCATGCAGTAGAAAAAGACTTGCCACTCCATACATCATTTACAACTTGCTGCAGTGATTCCTCAGACTTAAAAAATACTGTGTGTCATGAATAAAAACACAAGGAAGAAAGAGTTTCATACTATAGAATTTTGCTCACCTAGCATTCCTAAGTGAAATGGATCTGACGCCAATAATAGGAAACATGAACTGAAACAAATGCCAAGGAAATTTATAATTGCAGAAATCATGTGGTTAAGAGCATGTGTTTATGTGCATTTTCTGTTAGTGCTGATTTTTCATTTTATATTTGAAATTTTATAAAGGGATACAGATATTTTTTTAATTGCTTTTCATAAACTACAAAACTATGACACCTAACCAGAAGTCGTGGTGGGTTTCCTCAGTCCTGTAAAGCACAGCTTAGAACACAGAAAGAAGAGAGAGAAAAATGCCAGGAGACAGAGTATCACAGAACCAGCTCCCTAAACCTGCTACTTTACTCACTAGAAAAGCCACTGACCATCAGTAGGAAATTGACGGAAACTTACAAAACATTTATTGCTATTGTATATATGAATACTTGTCTTCCAGCCTTAAACAAATTAGAAACATTAATTTGGAAGAGATGGTGGAAGGGAAGGAAAGGAAAAGAAAGAAGGATGGGAAGACAGTACTTTCAGCAGGCACTCTGGTAAGAAGTCTCAACTGAAAACAGCCTATCCACAGGGGAGGAACCAGAGAAACTTAAAAGCAGAATCAGAACTGCTTGAGGCCATTTAGTGAAGAGGAAAGAAATCTCATATGCATCAAGAGCCTATAAAGGCATCAGTTTATAGAGCACAGCAAAATCATTGATGTTCTTCAGGTAGTGTCACTGATGGGGGGGGGGAATCTATTCAGTACATTCTGTTTTAGAAAGTGAGGGGCTGTAGAATAACCTTTATTTTTTTTTAATTTTATTTTTTAAAAACTTGAGATTTACAGAAAAAAATATGACGATAGTACAGAGAGTTCTCATATACCCACACCCAGTTTCCCCTGTTACAGACACTTTACATTACTATGGTATGTTTATAACAATTAGTGAATCAATATGGATACATTATTGAAAGTTCATACCTGATTCCCATCTTTTCAGTTTTTACCCACTGTCCATTTCCTGTTGCAGAATCCCATCCAGCACCCCACACTACATTTTGGGGTCATGGCTCTTTGGCTTCTAGCGGCTGTGGCAGTTTGTCACACATTCCTTATATATGATGGCCTTGACAGTTTGCAGAGCACTGGTCAAATATTTTGTAGAGTGAGTCTCAACTGGTATTTGTCTGATGTCCTTCTCATGGTTAGTCTGGGGTTATACGTGTTTTTTTTTTTCTTTAATTTCATTTTTTTATATAGCAGGTTCTTATTAGTTAGCTGTTTTATACATATTAGTGTATATATGTCAATCACAATCTCCCAATTCATCCCAACAACACCACCCCTGGCCCCCACTTTCCTCCCTTGGTGTCCATATGTTTTGTTCTCTATATCTGTGTCTCTATTTCTGTCTTGCAAACCGGTTCATCCGTATCATTTTTCTATATTCCACATATATGTGTTAATATACAATATTCATTTTTCTCTTTCTAACTTACTTCACTCTGTATGACAGTCTCTAGGTCCATCCACATGTCTACAAATGACCCAATTTCGTTCTTTTCTATGGCTGAGTAATATTCCATTGTATAAGTGTGCCACATCTTTTTTTTTTAATTTAACATCTTTATTGGAGTATAATTGCTTTAAAATGTTGTGTGAGTTTCTGCTATATAACAAAGTGAATTGTCTATATGTATACATATATCCCCATATCCCCTCCCTCTTGCATCTCCCTCCCACCCTCCCTATCCCATCCCTCTAGGTGGTCACAAAGCACCGAGCTGATCTTCCTGTGCTATGCAACTGCTTCCCACTAGCTAACTATTTTACATTTGGTAGTGTATATATGTCAATGCTACTCTCTCACTTCATCCTAGCTTACCCTTCCCCCTCCCCGTGTCCTCAAGTCCATTCTCTACAAGTCCTAGCTTACCCTTCCCCCTCCCTGTGTCCTCAAGTCCATTCTCTCTTTATACCTGTCCTGCCCCTAGGCTCAACAGAACCAGTTTTATTTTTTTTAGATTCAATATATATGTGTTATCATATGGTATTTGTTTTCCTCTTTCTGACTTACTTCACTCTGTATGACAGACTCTAGGTCCATCCACCTCACTACAAATAACTCAGTTTTGTTTCTTTTTATGGCTGAGTAATATCCCATTGTATATATGTGCCACATCTTCTTTATCCATTCATCTGTTGATGGACACTTAGGTTGTTTCCATGTCCTGGCTATTCTAAATAGTGCTGGAATGAACATTGTGGTACATGACTCTTTTTGAATTATGGTTTTCTCATTGTATATGTCCAGTGGTGGGATTGCTGGGTCATATGGTAATTCTATTTTTAGTTTTTTAAGGAACCTCCATACTGTTCTCCATAGTGGCTGTTTCAATTTACATTCCCACCAACAGTGCAAGAGGGTTCCCTTTTCTCCACACCCTCTCCAGCATTTGTTGTTTGTAGATTTTCTGATGATTCCCATTCTGACCTGTGCGAGATGATACTTCACTGCAGTTTTGATTTGCATTTCTATAATGATTAGTGATGGTGAGCAGCATTTCATGTGCCTCTTGGCCATCTGTATATCTTCTTTTTAGAAATGTCTGTTTAGGTCGTCTGCTCATTTTTGGATTGGATTGTTTGTTTTTTTAACATTGAGTTGCATGAGCTATTTATATATTTTGGAGATTAATCCTTTGTCTGTTGATTCATTTGCAAATATTTTCTCCCATTCTGAGTGTTGTCTTTTTGGCTTGTTTATAGTTTCCTTTGCGTGCAAAAGCTTTTAAGTTTCATTAGCTCCCATTTATTTTTCTTTTTATTTCCATTACACTAGGAGGTAGGTCATAAAAGATCTTGCTGTGATTTCTGTCAAAGAGTGTTCTCCCTATGTTTTCCTCTATGAGTTTTTTAGTGTCCCATCTTACATGTAGGTTTTTAATCCATTTTGAGTTTATTTTTGTGTATGATGTTAGGGAGTGTTCTAACTTCATTCTTTTCCATGTAGCTGTCCAGTTTTCCCAGTACCACTTATTGAAGAGGCTGTCTTTTCTCCATTGTATATCCTTGCCTCCTTTGTCATAGATTAGTTGACCATATGTGTGTGGGTTTATCTCTGGGCTTTCTATCCTGTTCCACTGATAGATATTTCTGTTCTTGTGCCAGTACCATATTGTCTTGATTACTGTAGCTTTGTAGTATAGTCTGAAGTCAGGGAGTCTGATTCCTCCAGCTCCGTTTTTTTCCCTCAAGATTGCTTTGGCTGTTCGGGGTCTTTTGTGTCTCCATACAAATGTTAAGATTTTTTGTTCTAGTTCTGTAAAAAATGCCATTGATAATTTGACAGGGATTGCATTGAATCTGTAGATTGCTTTGGGTAGTATAGTCATTTTCACAACTTGATTCTTACAATCCAAGAACATGATATATCTCTCCATCTGTTTGTGTCATCTTTGATTTATTTCATCAGTGCCTTATAATTTTCTGAGTACAGGTCTTTTACCTCCTTAGGTAAGTTTATTCCTAGGTATTTTATTCTTTTTGTTGCGGCGGTGAATGTGATTGTTTCCTTAATTTCTCTTTCTGATCTTTCATTGTTAGTGTATAGGAATGCAAGAGATTTCTGTGCATTAATTTTGTATCCTGCAACTTTACCAAATTCATTGATTAGCTCTAGCAGTTTTCTGGTGCCATCTTTAGGATTCTCTATGTATAATATCATGTCATCTGCAAGCAGTGTCAGTTTTACTTCTTCTTTTCCAATGTGTATTCCTTTTATTTCTTTTTCTTCTCCGATTGCCGTGGCTAGGACTTCCAAAACTATGTTGAATAATAGTGGTGAGAGTGGACATCATTGTCTTTTTTTTTTTTTCATTGTCTTGTTCCTTACCTTAGAGGAAATGCTTTTAGTTTTTCACCATTGAGAACAATGTTTGCAGTAGGTTTGTTGTATATGGCCTTTATTATGTTGAGGTAGGTTCCCTCTATGCCCACCTTCTGGAGAGTTTTTATCATAAATGGGTGTTGAATTTTGTCAAAAACTTTTTCTGCATCTATTGCGATCATCATATGGTTTTTATTCCTTAATTTGTTAATATGGTGTATCACATTGATTGATTTGCATATATTGAAGAATCCTTTTAACCTGGGATAAATCCCACTTGATCTTGGTGTATGATCCTTTTAATGTGTTGTTGGATTCTGTTTGCTAGTATTTTTTTGAGGATTTTTGCATCTATATTCATCAGTGTTATTGGTCTGTATTTTTCTTTTTTAGTATCTTTGTCTGATTTTGGTATCAGGGTGATGGTGGCCTCGTAGAGATGGTGGCCTCCTAGAGTTTGGGAGTGTTCCTTCCTCTGCAATTTTTTGGAAGAGTTAGAGAAGGATATGTGTTAGCTCTTATCTAAATGTTTGATAAAATTCACCTGTGAAGCCATCTGGTCCTGGACTTTTGTTTGTTGGAAGATTTTTAATCAGGTTCAATTTCATTGCTTGTGATTGGTCTGTTCATATTTTATATTTCTTCCTGATTCAGACTTGGAAGGTTATACCTTTCTAAGAATTTGTTCATTTCTTCTAGGTTGTCCATGTTATTGGCATAGAGTTGCTTGTAGTAGTCTCTCATGATGATTTGTATTTCTGCGTTGTCCATTGTAACTTCTCCTTTTTCATTTCCAATTTTATTGATTTGAGTCCTCTCCCTCTTTTTCTTGATGAGTCTGGATAAAGTTTTATGAGTTTTGTTTATCTTCTCAAAGAACCAGCTTTAATATTATTGATCTTTGCTATTGTTTTCTTTGTTTATATTTCTTTATTTCTGCTCTGATCTTTATGATTTCTTTCCTTAGACTAACTTTGGATTTTGTTTGTTCCTCTTTCTGTAGTTCCTTTAGGTGTAAGGTTAGATTGATTATTTGAGATTTTTTCTTGTTTCTTGAGGTAGGATTGTATTGCTATAAACTTCCCTCTTAGAACTGCTTTTGCTGCATCCCATAGGTTTTTGTTGTCATTTGTCTCTAGGTATTTTTTGGTTTCCTCTTTGATTTCTTCAGTGATGTCTTGGTTATTTAGTAACATATTGTTTAGCCTCCTTGTGTTTATGTTCTTTTTCCCTATAATTTTTTCTAATCTCATAGCTTTGTGGTCAGAAAAGATGCTTGATATGAATTCAATATCCTTAAATTTACTGAGGCTTGATTTGTGACCCAAGATGTTACCTATCTGTCTGGATGATCTGTCCATTGGTGTAAGTGAGGTGTTAAAGTCCCCCACTATTATTGTGTTACTGTCGATTTCCTTTTTTATAGCTGTTAGCAGTTGCCTTATGTATTGAGGTGCTCCTATGTTGAGTGCATATATAGTTATAATTGTTATATTTTCTTCTTGGATTGATCCCTTGATCATTACGTAGTGTCCTTCCTTGTCTCTGGTAACATTCTTTATTTTAAAGTCTTTTTTTTTTTTTTGCGGTACATGGGCCTCTCACTGTGGTGGCCTCTCCCATTGCGGAGCACAGGCTCCGGACGTGCAGGCTCAGCGGCCGTGGCTCACGGGCCTAGCCACTCCGCAGCATGTGGGATCTTCCCGGACCGGGGTATGAACCCATGTCCCCTGCATCAGCAGGCGGACTCTCAAGCACTGCGCCACCAGGGAAGCCCTAAAGTCTATTTTATCTGGTATGAATATTGCTACTCCAGCTTTCTTTTGATTTCCATTTGCATGGAATATCTTTTTCCGTCCCCTCACTTTCAATCTATATGTGTCCCTAGGTCTGAAGTGGGTCTCTTGTAGACAGCATATATTTGGGTCTTATTTTTGTATCCATTCAGCAAGCCTGTCTTTTGGTTGGAGCATTTAATCCATTCACGTTTAAGGTAATTATCGATATGTATGTTCCTATGATAATTTTCTCAATTGTTTTGCATTTGTTTTTGTAGGTCCTTTTCTTCTCTTGTGTTTCCCACTTAAAGAAGTTCCTTTAGTATTTGTTGTAGAGTTGGTTTGGTGGTGCTGAATTCTCTTAGCTTTTGCTTTTCTGTAAAGCTGTTGACTTCTCCATCGAATTTGAATGAGATCCTTGCTGGGTAGATTAATCTTGGTTGTAGGTTCTTCCCTCTCATCACTTTAAATATATCATGTCACTCCCTTCTGGTCTGCAGAGTTTCTGCTGAGAAATCAGCTGTTAACCTTATGGGAGTTCCCTTGTATGTTATTCGTCGTTTTTCCCTTGTTGCTTTTAATAGTTTTTCTTTGTAATTTTTGTCAGTTTGATTACTGTGTGTCTCAGCATGTTTCTCCTTTGGTTTATCCTGCCTGGGACTCTCTGCACTTCCTGGACTTGGGTGGCTGTTTTCTTTCTCATGTTAGAGAAGTTTTCGACTACAATCTGTTCAAATATTTTCTCGGATCCTTTCTCTCTTCTCCTTCTGGGACCCCTGTCATGCGAATATTGTTGTGTTTAATGTTGTCCCAGAGGCTTCTTAGGCTGCCTTCATTTCTTTTCATATTTTTCTTTATTCTGTTCTGCAGTAGTGAATTCCACCATTCTGTCTTCCAGGTCACTTATCTGTTCTTCTGCCTCAGTTATTCTGCTATTGATTCCTTCTAGTGTATTTTTCATTTCAGTTATTGTATTGTTCATCTCTGTTTGTTTTTTCTTAGAATAAACTTTAGAGAGATTTTTTAAATGACATTTCAATTTTTAAAAGGATTTTGTACTTGAGATAGTTACATGTAAATTCTCTTTACATAAAATCGTTTCCCTCAGTGACAATGCCAAGTAAATGAAGTATTCCTGTGTATGTTAGTTGGGTGAATACACTGTAATTATATTCCCTTTAATTATGGTAAGCAAATAAGAAATCACTGATCTGCATTTATCAACCTCTGTTGTTGGTGGGTAAGTGTTGGTTGGGGTAGGGGCTCAGCACTTTATGGAGTTTACACCTGGAGCTTTGTGTGACCCTGACAAGTTCCTTCTGTCTTGGAGAGAGTAAATACTCTCTAGGGGGTAGCCCTCTGTCACCCCATACAGTTATGTGCCCTCACACATTCATAGATGTATTTCTGTTCCCAAAAATCTGCCTTCATCTCTGAGTGGACTTTGTTAAAACGTTAGTAAACTTTGTCTCACTTCTGAGTCACCTACCACTTCAATTCTCTAAGTGGATGTTGTGGATTTCATTCTACATTCCACCACTACTCCACATAGATATCATCTGTGTCATTGGCTTCCCACACTTGATCCCTGTGTACAACTTCCTGAGGAGTAAAAACTGAAAAATTAAAGTCTCTCCCCAAAAGTATACATAGATTAGAGTCACTGACAGCCTGCTTGCTTACCCCAATAATATTCTCAAAGTCCTGTGGTGTAACAAGTGATCCATGTAAGATAGGCGAGTTATGGAAAAATAACTTCAATATATATTTCAAAACAAAAATGTGAGATTATGATCTTTACAGAAATCTTGTTTTATTTAATTTTCACCTTCTGTGCACATTTTTAAGAGGGTGTAATTTATCACGGCTAACATAATTTCATATCTTATGTATTCATAATATGTATATTCAATTTATGTGTAGCGTATATGTTATTTATACTATATATATATATCAAATTTACACTTTTACTGTATTTATGACATCTCTATTGACAACAGTGAATCAGTAGCTCCAAAAATTGTTTATTGAAGTGTAAAAGCTTGATAGAGGAAGGAACACAAAACACTGGCCACCTGAATATTCTTGTTAGTATTGAGAGAAATAATAAATGGGATGCCAGTGGTAGTATAGAATGTGAATGTATATTTTTATAAATTGAATCTTTAATTGTAATGATTACACAAAATCAGCCAAATAAAAATAGAATTATAAAGTACAGAATTATTTAAAAATTTGAGTTTGTTGGGCCATTGAATAATTTTCTTGGTCCACAATGATTTAGCTGTTAATAAAATTTAACAAATGGTAACATAAACATAAAGTCATTGAACTTTTCTCTTAATTCTTAAGATTTTCTATAAATATAATATAAAAAGTATTTTTCATATAAAGTTGATCATATTTTACCATTGAAGAGCACAAATGACATAAACAATATTAAAATTACATTCCTCAGAGTGAAAGGAAATGCAAATGACCTTTACACTATTGTTGAGAAGGTTGTAAAACCAACTGCAAATTAATGACAAATAGTATGCCAGAAAAATAAGAATAAGTTGCTGGTAAAATTTATCTATAAAATTGTACTATTGGATGCCAATGATATCATAAGCATGTAAGAAAAAGGAGATTAAACTGTGTATGTATTGAGGTATATGTGTAGAGTGCACATGTCTATGGTGTGTGTGTATGTATGTATGCAAGGAAATGTTTACTAATGTGTGGGATATCAGCTTTGAGCACTGATATAGAGCCTGTAAGAAGAAACACGCTTTGTTCTATTTTTCACCAAACTCATAGGGATACAGAAGAGAGTGTTTGTTTTGAAGTAGTTAATGATTATCTCGTGAGGTGTGATGTAGACTGGAAGAGGTACCTTTGGAACATGGGAAAAGAGCATTGGCATTGTGTAGCAAGGAAAACATGTGACACAGACAAAGAAGCTGTCTATGAAAATCAATCCAAGCATTATTCCTTCAAAGAGAATAGATGGTGATCAATAATATTCTTAATTCGTTATTCTAGAATAACATTGACCAAAAGAACTTTATGCAGTGATGAAAAATATTTTTTATTTGGTCTGTCAAACATGGTATCTCCTAGGCATATATTGCTGTTGAGCACTTGAAATGTGGCTTGTGCAACTGAGGAATTCTAATTTTATTTACCTTTAATTCTTTTAAATTTAAATGTCCACATATGTATGATGTCTACAATATAGGAGAGCACATTTCTCTGAAATAGTAAACACATTGAATATGATGAAATCACAGCTACAGTGAGTCTATCTTTTCATTATGCCATATGAGGAAGTGGACTGTAAGTCAAAGGCTTCTTTTCTACACAATTTTCCTTGCTCTAGCAGGGGAAAGATTTGAGTTCTTGAGTTAATAAAATAAAAAATATTTCTTTATTGCACTGATAATACTAGTAAACAGAGTTTGTATAATTTGAAGTGACTTACTCAGGTAACATATTTCAAAGATATACTCAATAACTTGAGCAGTCTGACCCTAAAAAATTCAAGGGAAATATGATTTTGAGGACAAAGTATCAGGATTTCTTTTGGAGACCAACGTCCCTACAAAGGATTTAAATTTTCCCTTCATGTTTGTTGTCACTTGTTGGGGAAAGAAATTGATAAGAGATTATTGAGTTTAGTTTTTCTCATCTAAAAGAGGAAATAATTTTTTAAAATCAGAAAAATATGGAAATAACATACCATGTTCTCAGAGAGAAAGAATTATTAGAATAAAAATGTCAACTTACTCAATATTAATAAATATATTTCAACTCCAATTAAAGTATTTGTAGGGATTACAGTTTAAAATTATTTTTGAGAATTGACAGATATCTTAAATGGATAAGAAATAATAATTTCAGAAAATAGCCGATAAAAACAAATGCAAGAATAGTGAAAAGGACTTTACCTTAATAAATATTAAAAACATTATTAATATACTGTAGTGTAAAAATGAGATATTCAGGGCTTCCCTTGTGGCGCAGTGGTTGAGAGTCAGCCTGCCGATGCAGGGGACACAGGTTCGTGCCCTGGTCCGGGAGGATCCCACATGCGGTGGAGTGGCTGGGCCCGTGAGCCATGGCCGCTGAGCCAGCGCGTCCGGAGCCTGTGCTCCACAACGGGAGAGGCCACAACAGTGAGAGGCCCGCGTACCACAAAAAAAAAAAAAGAGAGATATTCACATAGAAATAGAAATCATTGGAATCTAATGGAAAATTCAGACTCAGACTACAGATCATATGAAAATTTAATATATTACAAGGATGGTATTTTATTTCAGTAGTGCTCACACACTAGTTCTGCATTTGAAAGAAAAGAAAGTTGGATTCCTATCTCACATCATAAATAAAAGAAAAATTCAGATGGATTGAAAACTTTAAAGAAAAAGACAACTTAGTACAAACTGTAAGAGATATACACATAATAAAGGAGTGGGGAAGAACTTCATGATCAAGATGGGCAATCCAGAAACAACAGACTATAAAAATAGTAATATCATTCTACAAAATTATAAACTTTTATATTAAAAATTAGTATAACAAAAGCCACTTGTTAAATTGTACACATTTGAGTTATAGATGGCAAACAAAATATTAATATTTAAAATGAGGACCATGTACAAATTCATATGAAAAAGCTAATTAACAATAAGCAAAAGTCCCAGAAGTGCAAATCCAAATGACCAATGAATATATCCCCAAACCTAACAGTAGCCAGAGAAATGAAAAGTATGGTAACAATGAAATATTTTTTATAGTCCAATTGGCACAAATTAAACAGAGCAATATCTATTGTTTGGAGGGATATGGGGAAAACAACCTTCTCTTAATTTGCTGGTGTACATAGGACATAGTCTTTGGGGGAAGCAATTTAGCAACAAAATTTGTTAAATTTGAAAATACACATACCTTTCAACTCAGTAATTCTGCATCTGGAACCTATCTCATAAAATTAAAACAACAGTGTGCCAAGATATATGTACAAGGATGTTTATTTCAGCATTGTTATTGTGACATAAAACTGGAAACAAAGATAATAACCATCAGTAGGAGAATGGTTGAATAAATTATGGTACAATGACATGAGTACTTTGTAGCCATTAAGAATAATTAATTAAAGCTATATGAGCTAATGTGAAAGGATTTCTGTGAGGCCTAGCTGAGAAATGGTACAGTAGGACCTAATTTTCTTAAATGACCCGGCAGACTTGAATCAGATAATGAATAGATAGATTTATAAATGAATGTAAAAATAGAAAAAAGGTAGATGAATGTTTACACATGACTATTTCAACATAGATAAAGTTACAGAAAAATACACATCAGTATGTTTAGACATGTCAACTTATTTTAGTGGAAGAAAATGTGAGAGTTGGTTGCGAGTGGAGGTAGAGAAAAAAGGTGAGGAGAGGGAATTTAGATAGATACAGATATATAGATATAGATAAGTGTCTGCTTTAAAGCAAAGACAACATAGGTGATATCCTATTTTGGAAAGAAAAGGGTTAGATCCATAATTTCTAGCCTGTAAATGATATCTAGTTGGTAAGCTAAAAAAGGCAAATATAAGGAAGACATATAAAATGATTATATTATAAAAACAAAACCAGGGAAAAAATCCGACAATGACACTCAAAAACCTGAAAAAAAGAAAAAAAATTCAAGCTACTTACCATGCCATACCATACACTTCAAGAAAGTACCTGTTCCCAGACTTCTTTTCTGCCACATCTCTCATACATTACACTACAGTAACTCTTCTGAAACTCTTCTAGTTGCCCACAAGTACACACAGACACAAAACATATTATTTTGTGATTTCATGCCTTTGATTATACTATGTGTTATTCATCCCCATGTCTAGAATTATGTTTGGAATAAGATTTAAATGCTTATTGAATAAGTTAGTAAATGAATGAATAAATGAATGAATGACTGTCACTCTCTCTGCCAGGAATGTCCTTCACCTACATGTTCATTTGATTAATTCTTACATGCGTCTTTAAATTTTAACTTACATGTTTCCTCCAGGGAATCTTCCCTGAACTCCCTAGGGGCGTGTCCCTCCTCCACACACCCTATCCTCCTATTTATCCCACCTACCAGCACTTACTACATTAGAATGCTATTATCAGATTTCATGTCTATATCTTTTACTGAGTAGATCATAAACAATTAAAGAACAGTGTCTGGGATTAATTTATCTTTGGGTTCTTTTTCTCTAGCACAGCGACTGGCATATAATGAATGTTCAATTAATGTTTGTTAAACTAAAATTATAGACTGAGAAAAATAGCAGACTTCTGGTTTTAGAATTATAAATATATCAATATTGCCATTATTTTCTCCTCTAAAAATTTAACTCCAAATTCACAAGTCAGTAGTTAACACACACAAAAAAATAAATTACAGAAGAGAAATTTCCAGAACTAAAGGAATTTCCCAGAATTCAAAATTGAAGAGGCTGACCAACGAATCACACAATTACTTTCCAAAAAATCACACAGGAGGCATCTTTATGGAATTTTAGAATGTCAAGGATAAGGAAAAGATCCTAGACGTTCTTTGAAAGAAAAATTAACAATGTTACTTAGCAAGGGTCAAGAAGCATCATTTTTCTGGACTTTTTCACAGCAAAATGGAAAACAAAATATAACATTCTAATTGGAGAATGTTTAAAATGTAAATTTTTATGCCAACCAAACTAGCAATCCTTTTTGAAGGTAAAGTAATTCCAAGACCAAAAGTGTCTCAAAAACTACTTTTCAAAGGAGAGTACTGAAAGATATTCTCCACAAAAATTAATGTATAAGTAATTAAAAAACAATGAAGAAAAAGAGAGCATGGATACAGAGAACAGAGGATAAAAGTTGAGAGAAGAAAGACATTCTCAGAATGATGATTTAGAGAACAGCAAGCCTAGAGAATAATTGTCCAAATTGAATGAGAATGCCGAGGAGAATTGAACTGACAGAGTACCAGATACTTCTCATCATGTGGAAGAGTGTACTGACCTATACGAAGCTATGGGAGAATGAAGCAATAGGTTCAAAGAAATCCAGAGAACTATGATAGTAAGCAAATCAATACCAGTAATGTAAAGTAGGATAATATATCATGACCAAGTGGGGGTTTATCCTAGGAATGAAAAGTATGTTGAACATTCATAAATCCATAAAATCAATCCACTAGTATTTAATTTTATTAACTTAAATAATTTAATGTTACTTAATTCACCATATCAATAGGCTAAAACAGAAAATATACAATTAATTGATACAGAGCATGATTTGAGAAAGTTCAAGATACATTTATGGTAACAAGTCTCAGCAAACCAGGAAAAGAAGGGCAGTTTCTCAACTTGATCGAGGATGTCTGTGAAAAATCTACAAGTAACATTATATCTAATGCTTTCCCTTTAAGATAGGGAAAAAGAAATCGGAGGGCTTGGAGAGCAAAGCACTATTGCTTTCCCTTATAGTAACTTTCAAAGTGACTTTAGTTTTCAATACTTTATGTTACTTTAAATATGTATTACTTTAGTAAATATAAAATTTAATTTAAAATAGTGCTATGATTTATTAACATAAAGGAAAGTAATAAACCAAGGGAAATGAGCTATGTCGTGCCTACATTTCAAAGTGCTTCTGAGTTTGGTGTCTTTAAATTATTTTTGATCTGGGATCACAATTTCAGCATTTAAGCATTACATACTTACAAAGCTGGTTTTCTACAAAACTCTCAATGAAATCCAAGAAAAGTAAATAAATTCCTCAAAAATGGGAAGTGAGGCCATATAAAATTATCTGATAAAAGCCAAAACCAAAGCCCTTGCGTCCACAGAGGGTCCTAATCTGGTTAGTGGGAAAAGATTTGAAAAATGACATTGCCCAAACAACATCAGAAAATAAACCTGTTCTTCCCCAGCTGTCACTTTGGAATAGAGCTGACAAGCTGGTTCATACTACATTACTTTGATGGATCACACTGTCACAGATTATTTTCCTTAGGAACATGCATTTTAATAAGTAAAAAAAAAACCTAAACCAGTAAAGTTAATGAAGGTAGGATTTAGGATTTAGGCATCTACACAGGCTTATAGGAGAAACTAAGGAGTTTGGGGCTTTGCAGGAATCCCCCAGGTTAAACCAGTAGGTAGAGATCTACTTGGCCTGTGCCTCTGTATCTTGGGAAAAGTATCTGAACTAGATGATATAAAAAACAGAAAAGCAGTCCACTTACTTTCCTGTGGCCCAGCTCCTGGAATTTTACTCCCCTGTGAAATCCAGTATAACCAATATTTCATTTTCAATTTCAACTTGTAAATTACTTCTATAAGGGGAATATTATAAGAGGTAAGTGATATATTTTCAGAGCAACTGGAAAATCTCAAGACCTAAAATTTTCAGCATCTGCAATCAAGTTTTACTTTGCTTAATCCATGCAGAGCAAGGTATTTGCAGTGTAAAGCAGGTAATTTCATTCATAATCATGAACTGTGTATTTAAGTAATCAGTTCTATGCATAATTATTCATTCTGGATGAAAACCTGTGCCTAGCTTTTCTGGGGATATGTGCACATTTTTTCCAAATTCAAAACCAACCATAAATGCTTTAAAACTTGGTTCTGTAATGATTTCTGTCCATTGACAAGACATGCTAAATGTATATAGAAATGATTCTTGGAAGCAAATGGGTAGGAGGGGGCAATTCCTATGGAAGAGGAGTGTGGCTTGTCTGTAGTATCCACAGCCTGTGACTATTATGCAACTCTGTTAACAATAATGCCCACTAATTCTATGAGATCAATAACCCACTGACATTATTGACAATCCTCAGGTTCCTGCAATGTACACTCCACCCACCCCAAAATCTTCTGGGCAAGTTCCAAATGAATCCCACCTGTGTCCAACAATGTGACTACAGCTTCTAGAGGCTGTTGCTTCCCATCAAGTCGTTCCTGGGAGTCCCCTCTGGTGGCTGGCCATTTACTCCTTTTGCCAAATCTTGAACTATTCTCTAGGGTTTGGTCACACATGCTCCTGCTATTCATCTGAGAAAACACTAACCTCCACGGAGTGCTACAACCCCAAAACATTTCAAAAGAGCAGGCATCTAACAAGTCAAAATGATGCTAACTTCCATCCAGTATTCACTGCCCTGAAGCAATGCGGTGTTCTGTGAGGAAAAGGCAAGTGCCTACCTCTCTGTGTGCCATTTTGTGAGAAAATGGTCAAAAGTAGCACTCCCTCCTGGCTCAAGTGAGAATGTCCCTCATCTTGCCCCAAACTTACCATATTGTGCCTCAAACCTGCTCTTCCAATTGAGCTTTTTTTTTTCTATAATCATTACCACCATTCTTTCATCCACTCATGTGCAACTTCTTTGAAATCTCTCTGTTCCAGTTTCCATATCAGATGATTCAGAAGATTCCATTGATTTCAAACTGTCTTTTACATTGTATTTCCTACTTATCATAGATTCATTTATTCTATATTTATTCTATATAGACTTACTATATTTCTTAAAAAGCAAACAAGGTTAGCACTATATTAGAAGTTTAGATTCAAAAATTTAAATAAGATGTAATAGAAGAGTAGATAAATAATTGCAATATTGTGCAAAAATAATTTAGGCCCTCATTACTTTTTACTTGAACTATTTAAATATTCTTTTTTTTTTTTTTGAGAACTAATTAAAGCTCTCAAACTTCTAGAATCTTCAATTCAATCCAGATTGCTCCAAGCGATCAAATTAGTTTTCTAAAAGCCTGGTTCTGAACCTATACACATTCCCTGGTTCTGAACCTATACACATTCCCTTCTTAACAACCATGGGAGTATTCCCATTGTCTAGTTAATTAAATCCTAAGTCCTTTGGTCAGCATTCAGACCTTCATGAGATTCAAAACACCTTTCTAAACTTTAATTTATCCATTCTCCTGCAAATAACCTATGCCCCAGCCGACCTGAACTAGTAACCATTTCCCTAAAGATTTTTCTTTTTCTTTCATGTCTTGGTTATAATGCTGTTGTTTCTGCCAAGAATGTTTTCTATCCTGCCATTTCCAGAGATCTCATACCAAGCAGAGGTAGAATTACTTTCTTCTGAATTCTTACATTACTTCCCTTGTCATCTGGCACCTCATACATATTGTTTTATATTTTGTTTATTTATGTCCATCTTTCACCTCTCCTAATAGAATAGAGGTTCTTATAAAGAGTTTACAGCTTATTCGTCTTTTATTTCACATGCCACACAGTATATAAACCAGATTGCATACTCAATTTGGTGATTGCATGAAAAATTATTTTATGAGCAATAAATCCCTTGACTTATAGCAAAGGTGACTGAATGGAAATATTTGTCATGTAAATCCTATTTTCTGCTGACTTCCATTATGTAATTAAAAATATGTTTCCATGGGGAAAAAAACAGTAATACATTTAGGAAGAAACTGGTGAGAAATGTGGTGACTAACTCCATGAAATACTGAACAATGTACACAAAAGACATTAAGTCTAGAGGCTGTTAGGCTTCCCTAGTTATTTTCATTTCTTGACACCTAGTTCAATAAGTATTTGGTGATTAATTAAATAAAAGAGAGTCTCCATTCCTCTATGGAAGTCAGTTTTTGCATTTAAACTGTTATTTTAAGTGAGGTGTCTGCACTGACATATTTGAGGGGAAAAGTCAAAGCTGGACTATTGGACAAGTCCAGTCAGGGTAAGCCTCGTGGCTCTCATCTTACTTGTCACAGTCTGTGATGACACAATCAAGTCTGGGGTAGAAAAAAAAAGATGATTTGAGGAAAATTACATAATGCATTTAGAAGAAATTCATTTCTTTTCAAGTTTAAATTGCCTAATTAATCTTACTTTATATTATTTGCTGTGGTCAACATGGAAATGTGCTCTTCAAATCCCCCATTGAGACAGGACTTGTTGCCCCGGCTTTCAGGGAAGAGCTGCCAGCTTTGAATTTCTTTAGGGTTTGCCTCAATTGCAGGATGCTGCATCATCCAAGGGCACACACTTCCAGGGACAGTTCGTATACAATAATGTAATAAGTGATGGTATAATTAAATTAATATATGATAGGGACCACTGCCCCTGCAACATGTAGTTCTTTAATGATGGCACTAATATCTGCCATCACTTAATCTCCCTCCCAGGATGCAGTGTTGTTTTTTATTACTCTTTTGGCTGGGAAGGGGGCCAGTATCTGAGGTTTCCATTTGGTCTTCCAAGCCAAGGATTGCCTGGGGACTGGGCAATAATCACTGGGTGGGTCTACAGACACAGTGAACCCACTATGAGCTAGATGTAGCCAGGATTCCTTTATTAGCTGACTCTCACAAAATCCCACTCTAATGGAGGGGCAAGAAGGATCACAGAGATGAATTGGGAATCCAGGTACCAACTTCAGTTGGCACTCTATGTCCAATAGTTCTTTAAATGTCTAAGTAACCCCTGTCCACGAGTTCAGCCACCTTTAGTATTTCTGTTAGTGCAATTCTTCTGGCAAAACCCACAAACAAACAAAAAACCTGTTTTTTGATTATTATCTTCAAACATCCTTATGTTGCCTTCTTACATGGGAACAACATTTCTGGTTGTCAGCTATTTTTCTCTTTTGTTTTAAAGGTAACATTTAATTAACTTCTGATTTACATTACTAAAAACTAGCTGTATAACTTACTGTTACTATTTGATGTCCCTTTTTCTCTTGATTTGGAGATATTCTTTCTATCTTTACTTTTTAGCAGTTTGACAGTGATTGTCTTGGTATGGTTTCTTCACATTTCTCAAACTTGATGTGCCTCTAAGACCCCCCTTCAGAAATGTAGGCTGTATTAACCACAGCTGCTAGGATTGCTGCCAGCATGGCCTCTTCACCTGCCAATCCTCTTAGGAGATTGTCTTAGTTGAAGAGAGTCACCATGGCCAAGGTTATATCACTTTCCCGAGGAGATCCAGATCCAGTGATCTATATAAGTGTGTATGGAGAACTCTGAAAGGTCATTCTATCTTCAAACCCCCCACTCCACTCCCCTCACATACACAGGGTTGGCTGAGTCTTTTGTAGAGACTATGTCATAGCTCATCTCCTCCCAGTCTTAATGCTTTCCCTTCACTTCCTCAGTACTGATGACAAAAGGATCCCCAAATAAACTTCCTACATGCTTACCAGAGAACCAACATGTGATAATTGATGTAAAGAACATTTTGCAGAAGCAGAAGGTAGGATGAGATTTTGGAGCTAGATACCAACTGTTTGGTTAGCAATGAGGAAATCATCACTTTGGTAGGTAGATTAAAGATGACCTCTGGCACAAGGTAGTAGTCCAATTATGTTAAAATTTTCACCAGTAGTCAACTAGAATGGTATACCAGTGGAAGGGAATGCATTAACTGTTGTGATATATCAGGTAAATAAGAAATATTGGGATAAATAGTCACTGGCAGGACAAGGGACTGGCTATTGCTAAGCTATATTGATATTTTGGAAAAACAATAAAAGGTTGAATATAAATAATTAGTAATTAAAAGCTAAATGTGAAAGAAGTGGTAGGGCAGAGGGAGTTGATGACCAGGTCTAGGAATTAATTCTAAGTGGAGAAACATTCCAAAAAAGTGAAAGTCCCAACAAACGAGGTCTGCAGTGCTAACGTTAGAGTCCAGAATACGAAAGAATATAACTCTAACACATGCTATAAGGATATTTTGGATGAAGTTCCTGACAGTCTCGAATCCCCAAATTTCCCTGAAACTAATGAGCCTGAAGAGATGGCCCAGTACTCCACATTAAAGACTATTTTTTTCTAATTGCTGGAAAATTCCACGTAGGTCTTTCCCCCATGTGATCTCTTCCGAATCTGTCTCTTTCTCCCCTTCAAGACACTAGGACTATAATGAAGATTAAAATTGGAATATAACTTAGCTGGAGATGTGCTGGGTCTGATAAGGGAGGAAAGGGACTGTACTCCAAAGCAACTGTGGGATTTTGGTAGGATTCTGAGGGTGCTTGATCAAAGAGAAGTGAAACATAAGTTGGAGAAGGGAGAGTCTAGTAGTCTTCCAATACTTTCCTGGGATAGAATACTTAACAGCCTGGCAAGCATGCTGGAGATGGTATAGACACATTGCTAGCATGGCTTCTAGAAGCATGAGAAAAGTGATGTCCCATACTAACTGAGGTGGAAATAGTAGGATTGCCATGGAAGATGGTGGACAAAGGCATAATCAGGCTCAGAGAAGATGGCATGCTCTAGGGGATATATTATGTAATGTAAGAATACTCACTGGAGAACTGTACTTCAAAGGAAGGCCTGAAGGATACATCGTATACGAAAGCAATATGAAACACACGGATGGGTTCCACTTCTGCTTAGGCTATAGATAGCCAAAAGAAAAAGTTGCGTCCACCCTAACAACTAGGAAAAGTTGGATAATACAGTAAATTACAACATTTCCTAAGTCTATCAGAGAATAAAATAACAAGGTAAACTGAATTTCAAAGGGCAATAAGCCCTCTGAGAAGATACAGGACCCATGTACTTTTTTGCCTTTGGCAGATTATGTGAGGAAGAAGTAAAGTCCATAAAAGAAGAGTTGCAAAAATTCACTGACGTATTAATTAACTCTTAAAAACTGAGTGTTGGCAAGCATGGCAGTTTAGTGTCACTGGCAGCCCCAGGAGTAAGTTTGGTTCCCCTATAAATTCTTTTCCAGGGTGCTCATGAGAAATATTTGGGACTAGGTTCAGAGAGTGTGATGAAGCTCAGTAGGAGGTATCTGGCTGCCACTGGAAGACTAGCACAATGATCTCCTGCTTCTGGAATAGGATAGAAGCAAGACATGTCTGCCTCTGGGATAGGGACAGAAGACCTTCCCACCATCAGGTAACAGTGACTGATTACTTCTAGGTAAAGAGTACAAGGAAAAATACTCTATTCCTGATTGAGGAGCAGGAAACCTTATTGAGCTCAGGATCCAAGCTGTTACAAAGCTGAGATCTGCTTCTACCAGGGAAGGTCAAGAAATGTCCTCCTGTGCGAGACCCACCATAGACACAAGGCAGAGGTAGGCAGGCATGGGGAGGAGAAGCAAGGGCACTGTAAAAAAGCCTCAAGAGGCCTAGCTGCACAGAGCCTGCTGAAGACAGAAGTTGAACCAGGAGAACAGAGAACACTGTCACTGTGAGCTTATCACTAAGTAAAAAATCACAGCAGTCCACTGCTGTGGATGGGTCAAGAATGTGTGGACAGAGGCCCCACTGTGGTGAATCCAAAGAAGGACTGCTGAGAGCTGAGATGGAACAGAAACCCTTTGGTACCACAGGTCACACTGTAAAGCAAAAGTTACAGCAAACCACTACTGTCATGAGCAGAAGGTTATGATAGGGGTGACAAAACCCCAACCCAGCTCAACTTCTCACTATATCCCCTGCAAAAAAATACTGATGGTCCATTTCTGGATGTAAGTACCCTTTACCTCAGGCTCTAGTGTTCTTATATACACAATATGAAACATAATATAAACCGATGAAACATACAAAAGAGCAGGCAGAAAATAAAATACATTGTTAGGAGATAAAGCAATAAGAAAAACCTAGAAATGATCCTGATATTGTATCTAGGAGACAGGAACTTTTAAAACACTACAATTAATGCATTAAGGAAACCAGAGGAAGCGGTAGACAACATACATTGAAAGATGGAGGAGTTCAGCAGAGAGATAAAAACCATTTTTAAAAAATCAATGAAAATCTAGAACTAAAAAAATATCAGATAATTTTTTTAGTGTGCAGAAGACCAGATATATCTGATTAAAGAGTTACTGAACTTGAAGATACATCAATAAAAATTATCTAAACTCTAACAAAGAGAAGTAGCTGTGGTACAATGTCAAACAGTCTAATCTATGAGTAATTGGAGTTGCAGAACAAGAATAGAGAATAGGACAGAAAAAAATAATTTAAGATATAATGACCCATTAGTTTTTAAATAGTTAATAAAATGAAAGAATCTTACATATACAAGAAATCTACAGATTTCCAAGAAATAAAAAAGATGAAACACACACACATTCAGGCATATCATACTCAAATGGCTGAAAATCAGAAGTAGAAAAATACTTGAAAGCAACCAGATAAAAAGAAACACACATATAGAGGAGAAAAGGTAAGAATTATAGCACACTTCTCAGAATTCTTTACGAAACATAAGAAAATGGAGTTATATCTTTAATGTGCCAAAATTTATAAACAAAAACTGTCAATTCAGAATTAAACATTTAGGGAGCGTATCTTTCAAAAATGAAGGCAAAATAAAGACTTTTTCAGAGAAACAGAAGATGGAAGAATTCATTACCAGCCATCAAGAAATACTGAAGAAAATTCTTCAGGAACAAGTTTTATAAATATCAGATGAAGATAAATGGATATACACAAAGAAATGAAGAGTGCCACAAATACTAAAAGTGAAGGTGAATTTAATAGTCTCTGTATATTTAATTTTGATAAAGAATAATTGACTATACATAGTAACGTATTTTGGCAATTATATATTTAGAAGAAGTAAAATGTATGACAATTAGTAATGTAGTAATTAGTAATGTAGTAATGTGATAGAATTATCAATAAATAAGTGTAAATGACTAAACACCCTCATTTGAAATATGGAGTATAACAGGTTGGATAAGAATAAAAGCAAGACCAAACTACATGCAGTCTCCAAGAGATGTATTTTAAATATAGAGACATAAGGGATGAAAAAGTGAAGTTATGTGAAAACATGAATTAAAGACACTTAGTGTCAATTAATATCAGAGAAAGTACACTTTAGAGAAGTAAATATTACCAGGGATGCAGAGGATATCACATGATAATAGTAGTTTCAATTCTACCAGAAGACATATATAATTCCTAAATGTGTATGCATATAAAAACAGAGATTCAAAATGCACAAAACAAAAACAGAATTTAAAGGAGAAATAGACAAATTCACAATTATGGCTGGAGACTTCAACACTCCTTTTAATAACTTATAGAACAAAGAAACAAAATCAGGGATGGAGAAGACTGGAGAGACATTATCAACCAACTTGACATAATAGATGCTTAAAGAACATTCCATCCAACAAGAGCTGACTTCATGTACTTTGTAAGTGTACATGGAATATTCACCAGAAAAGACCATATTCTGGGCCAGAAAACAAATCTTAATAATTTTCAAAGAATTGAAATCATGCATACAACATATGCTCTCTGATTACAACAGAATTAAATTAGAAATTGATTACAGAAAAGATATTTGGAAAATGTCCAAAGAGTTGATAACACACACATGAGCAATATAATTTTAAGTAACCCATGCCTTGAATTAAAAACAAAATTGCAAGGGAATTTAGAAAATATTTGGAATGCAATGAAGATAAAAATATAGCATATCAATATTTGCAGAATAGAGCTAAAGAAGTATCTGGAGAAAATTTATAGTTAAATGTTTATATTAGAAAATAATACATCAGCAGTGGCCAGGGCCTAGGAGGGAGAGAGGAATGAATAGGCAGAGCACAGAGGATTTTTAGGACAGTGAAAATATTTTGTATTACACTACAGTGGTGAGCACGTCATTATAAATTTGTCCAAACAGAAAATGTACAAAGAATGCCTCTTAATGTAAACTATGGACTCTGGGTAATAATGATGTCTCAGCGTAAGTTCATCAGTTGTAACAAATGTACCACTCTGGTAGGGGATGTTGATAATGGGGAAGCTATGTATTTGTCAGGGCACAGAGTATATGGGAAACCTTTGTTCCTTCTGCTCAGCTTTTCTGTGTCAAAAGTTCAGAAATAACAGAAGTAAAACCAACAAATAATTGATGTAGTAATTAGTAAAATTTATTGTATACACACCAAAAAGACAATTTGCAAACTGGAAGCACTCAAACCAAAATATGGAATGAGGCCCAGGGTATATTGTTATAAAGAAGTATATATGTGAGAAAACAGTGACTGTGTTGTCTTTACAGTGATTGGCTATAACAGTAGAATTTTCAGTGGTTACCTCATATTGACCTTGGGAAACAGTTCAAGCTTTGCTTACGCTTTCCAGAGGCATAACCAAGAAATGACTCAGGTCAAGTTAGTCTTGCAAAATAAACTAAGTTAAAAGCTTTATCTGTATGACTGAAGTAATTTTGTGCGCTCAGGGAGTTTTCAGGGCTGATCTCTACTTGTTTCTGTTTGTTTGTTTTTTATTTTAATGATTCCCCTCTGATATTCTCTCAGCAGGCAGAGAATAACCAACCAGTATAGTATCATTCTCAGTTACCATTGTTCATTTAATCAGGCCAAAGAATCACATATTCACTTTTTCCATTAGTTGAGTCATTAGGCTAGAGAGCCATGGAGTCATTAGCTTCATCATTTATGTAGTTCTTGTTGATTTCATCCTGTTGTCTGATCCTGTGCATATCACTTGGCATGCGAATGGATCCCAACAGGCATTTAAAACCCTCAAGAGTAGACAATGCTGAGGAGAACAATAGCCAAAGATTGAAAAATTCCCCAGAATGAAGATTTCCAGGAACCGAAAGTTAACCAATTAAAGAAGGGTTTCGATTTTTTTAAAAATATTTACATAAGCACAACATAATGTATTAGCAAACACATATCCTCATGATTACTTAGGACAGGATGAATATTGAGGGTGTTTTATTTCAGGAGGTGGTGCAAGCAGTGGTAATCAGATTTTCCTGGTTCACAGTGTGAATGTCTTGGGTAATTTTTCTGAGTGGCCACATAGCAACAGGCATAAAGATTGTCCACGTGTCCACATAAAATGAGCTGTTATGGTGATTTCTCTAAAGTTTATATCAAGTTGTTCAGCTTTAGTTTATATGGCTTCGGGAAAGGGACAGTTTTAGTTTCATAGTGATTCCAAGTCAAAATGGTGGGGGGAAATTGGAAATGTTAGTTTGGAGAATTCTAGGCAAATACTGGAGGAAACGAGAAGAATTCAGGATCCAATCCAGTTTACAGGTAGAAAACAAAACATCAAAGACAATTAACAACACTAGAATATGATACCCACAAAAGCATATTATTGAAACTTTTTTTCCCTCTAATCTCCATTTTTTATCAAAGACTAATTTGTTTGCAAATATCGTATGTTAGCGCATATGTGTGGAACCTAGAAAAATGGTACAGATGAACCAGTTTGCAGGGCAGAAATAGAGACACAGATGTAGAGAACAAACGTATGGACACCAAGGGGGGAAAGTGACGGGGGGGTAGTGGTGGTGGTGGGATGAATTGGGCGATTGGGATTGACATGTATACACTGATGTGTATAAAATTGATGACTAATAAGGACCTGCTGTATTAAAAAAAAAAGACTAATTCAATGCAAATTCTTTTTTCTTTTTTTTTTTAATTGCGGTACGCGGGTCTCTCACTGCTGTGGCCTCTCCCGTTGCAGAGCACAGGTTCCAGACGCGCAGGCTCAGCGGCCATGGCTCACGGGCCCAGCCGCTCTGCGGCATGTGGGATCTTCTCTGACCGGGGCACGAACCCATGTCCCCTGCATCTCAACCACTGCGCCACCAGGGAAGCCCTGCAAATTCTTTAGTTTTAATAAACTTGGCCTGATTATTTACGTGAGTGCAAGAATAGCAAGAATAGTGATAGATAATGTAGACTCTTTTAAATCTTATTTGCTGGAACTTTGCACAGGGAATTTCATATTAGACCTTTAAAAGTCTCTTTAGGTAAGAGGTCAAGCCATAGACTTTTCGAGTTGTATCCTGTTAACAAAGAAAACGGATTTTTATTGAACTTATACAAATACAAATATTGCCATGAAAAATAAGAAGTTTAGTTAGTGTTTAAGGAGAGGAGAAAAGGGTCCTTTAAATCTAGAGACAAAACATTAAAGAACCAGCAACGTTTTAAATGAAGTCATAAAATTATAATCATCTCCATTAGTTCATTTAGTCCCCTGTAATTAATTCTTCTTGCTCTTGATCTTTTGTTAGCAGTTTTATAAATTCATCAGTTTTCCATCAGAGTTTTAGAAATTCTTATCCAGTTGAGTGTTATGATCTTAAAGTTATCAGAAACCTGCATTCTAGAGTACTTGTCAGGGCCTTTTCCATGAATCTCTTTGAAGATGAAGCACTTTTGCAGGAACACTTTTGCAAAGGCATCAGTGTGAAACAGTAACTGTCTGCAAATGACAAAAACTTTAAAAATGGCCATAGTTAAAGATCTGGTTAGAGTTCACATACACATACAAAAAAAATGTAATTGACAAGTAAATTTGGGTTTTTTTGTGATAAATAATAAAGATAATAGCTAGAATTGTGACTGAAAATATTATAGCAGGACATACCAGATTTTTAGGAATTTCATAAACATATACCCTAAAGAAAGTTTAGCATACTTCTTATTTGGCAGTGTTTCCCATGAAATTTAACATATACAAAAAGTCACAGAGTTGTAAAAAACTTAGCTCTTTTAGTAGAGAAGAGCCACATTTTTTTAAAGCAATCAAAGACCTGATAAAGACAAAACACAGATTCTTTGTTTTATAGGCAGATTGCGTTGAAGATAAAGAAAAACCTTTGTTTACAATTTCTCATTAAGAGCAGACCAATATTCTAATAAAACTTTGTCCTTTTGACAAAGAGACAGCCAAATTCTAATTTTGCACCAGTATACTTATGGTATTAATATTCCCTTTTTAAAAAGTTAAATAGATCCAGTCCAAATAGATCAAGTCAGCTTGATCATACATAAAATACCATTCACAAGATTCCTTTACCACAAACCTTTTACAGCTTTCTATATCTATTTAGGTTTTTTCCTATTTTTTTTCTGGAACACTTATTTTTTAGCACAAAATTATTTTCTTATCCCTCAACAAAAATGTATTTCCATTTCTCATACCTTTTATTTCCCCAAAACACACATATTTCTCTTCATATATATTCATTTTCTTTTACCCTTATTTCTAGTAGTTTTTAATAATTTTTTAAAATTAATTTATGTTTATTTTTGGCTGCATTGGGTCTTCTTTGCTGTGCGCAGGCTTTCTCTAGCTGCGGGGAGTGGGGTCTTCTCTTCGTTGCAGTGCACAGCCTTCTCATTGTGGTGGCTTCTCTTGTTGCAGAGCACGGGCTCTAGGCGTGCGGGCTTCGGTAGTTGTGGCACACGCGGGCTCAGTAGTTGTGGCTCGCAGGCTCAGTTGTAGTGCACGGGCGTAGTTGCTCCATCGCATGTGGGATCTTCCCACACCAGGGCTTGAACCCATGTACCCTGCATAGGCAGGTGGATTCTTAACCACTGCACCACAAGGGAAGCCCTCTAGTAGTTGTATAAAACTCCTTCAATCCTTTACAAATAAATTATGGCAAAGGATCGTCTATAGCAGTCTATTTTTTTAAAAACCTCCCCTCTCCCACTTTTTTTTTTTTTTCCTTCAGTTCTGTGACAATGTTTTGGTTACTTCCTGGGGTATTTACATTTCAAAGACATGATTTAGAATTTCAAGGGATAGAGAAAGAATGTAAGTTTTCTCCCAGATGTTTTGGGGTAATTGCTATTTAAAAATTTCCTTTGTATTATAGGTCAGATGGTATGTGGTGGTTTGTCCATTTCCTTTATCAATCACCACAATATCCTCTTCTTCATGCTTATCAGAGATTCCATTTCTTAGTGTCCTTATCAGGCTTTGTAACAAGCACCTGGCTCTTAATCCACAGTATCTTGTGCCTCCTAGCTTTACAAAATGGCACACCAAGATTTCCAGTTTATTATCCTGCTTTCCAACCTTGTCTGCCAGCTCCAAAGCTGGGAGAGTCATGGACAACGGCATGTCCTTCTCTAATCTCAGCACTTCTTCCAACTTTCCAACATGAGTTTCAGCCTCTAGGTGGGCATTGGTGTCCCTTTGTTTTACTTCTTTGCCACAGTGCACTATGCACAGTTCCTCAAACAAGAGCATTAAAGCAGCCAGCATTTTCAGGGTGTCCCCATACCCATGCAGTGGTCCACAAGCATCTAACTTACATGGCATCCCTCCCCACATAGAGGTTGATGGCCAACATGGGATTTCCCCAGTGGATGTTTCTTTCCCAAGACTAGGGAATTTACTTAAGAGACTTGTATTCCTCCCACATAGTACATTTTTCAGTGTGGCACAAAACATGTTTATTAATAGACACAAATGTCTTTTGTCACTATAAAAAATTAAAAAGCCAAAACAGATAAAATTATGTTTAGCACTTAATGTTTATCTTCGAGAAATGATCTAGATATTCAATGAATATCCATTATTTAGTTTAACTCAGTTAAACTTTGATCTTATTTACATTTATTTAAATTACTTGTTTTTAGCAGTTATTCTTGGATTAGACATTAAACGGTTAACCATTACCTAAAGTTATATTCCTTGTTGAAAAATTGTGAAGGCATGCCTGTATTTATTAAACCAGCAAACTTAAACCAACACTTATTTATCAAAGATTATCCCAGATCGTGTGAACTTGTAAAACATTTGGGTTAGTTTCCATGTTTCTGAGAGTATACTTGATTTATATAAACTCTTAATTTTCTTTAAGTCAATTAAATAGAGCTCTTTACATATAAATTTTTGTAATACCATCTGCAGGTAGAAAAATATCACATATCTATAACATACACATAGAGATACATAAACATACAGATAGAGAAAAATAGAGATCTTACAGCTTTTGTTTTGAAAATTTTAGCCATGTCTCAAGTACAAAACGAAAGAATAGTTAGATCCAAATTGTGTTTCTCACAGATGGACTAAGTCAAGGTTAACTCAGATGTCCAGTCTTTTATGGGCGTACCTCAGAAATACTATGGATTTTGTTCCCCACCACCACAATAAAGTGACTATCACAATAAAGCACGTCACATGAATTTTTTGCATTTCCGGTGCACATAAAAGTTATGTTTACACTTTACCATAGTCTGTTAAGTGTGCAATAACATTATGTCTAAAAGCACGATGTACATACCTTAATTTAAAAATATTTTATTGCTAAACAATGCTAACCATCATCTGAACCTTTAGCATGTTATAATCATTTTGCTGGTGGAGAGTTTGAAGTACTATGAGAATTACCAAAACGTGACACAGAGACGTGAAGCAAACAAATGCATCTGGAAAAAAAAAAGCACCTATAGATATGTTCAATGCAGGGTTTCCACAAACCTTCAATTTGTACAAAATGCAATATCTGCAGAGTGCAATAAAGCAAAGCACAATAAAATGAAGTATGCCCGTATTAAGTATTTCTTATTGGCTTCCATAAATATCTTTTTAGAGCTGTTTTCGGAGTCATTTTGTCCTGTAGAAGCTTCTGTATACCAGTCAAAGGATGCATTTCATTGTCTGAGAGGTTTGGAATTCTCTCTTTTAAGGGTGCCCTTTAAGGCAGACTTATCTAAATTAAAGTTTCCCCAAAGTGGCCACTATAATCTCAAATTATTCTAAAGTTCACCCATTTTTCTAAAAAGGCACAAGATCCAGGCCTATCGTGGGTAGGCAGGGTTTTTTTTAAGGAAGGAGGAGGAAGAGATTTAGACCAGGTGGAACCCATCTCTGCCTTTAGATTCCCTAAAACAAATAATCTGTAGGAAGCCAGTAATCTCTGCCTAAAACTTTAGTACTGCTGCCTAAAACCCAGAGAATCATGTTTTTTTTTCCACTTACAAACAGAAGGGTGTCTTACCAAGGAGCTTCAACAAACACAAACAGAAAGCAAATGTGCACGATAAAGTTGGAGAGCTCAGTATGCAGAGAGAGTGGAGCTCAGATCCAAGAGAGACTTGCCTCAAATTCCAAGGTCCATAAGAAAGCAGTGAGCTCAGTGGGCTCTGTGGATACCAGCACCTGGTTGCTTACTAACCTCAGAGTCACTGGGGGTCTTCTTTGGATCCCGTTTCTGACTCCATGAACTGTCAAAAGTTCAGAAAGAACAGAAATAAAACCAATGATTCACTGAAGTAGTAATTAGTAAAAGTTTATTTTGCACACACCAAAATAAAAAACAAAAACAAAAGCAGTTTTAAAAGCACTCAAACCAAAACATGGAATGAGGCTCAGGGTATATTGTTATAAAGAAACATATATGTGAGAAAATAGTGACTGTTTATTCTTTACAGTGATTGCCTATAATAGTAGAATTTTCAATGATTACCTCATATCAATCTTGGGAACAGTTCAAGTTTTGCTTATGATTTCCAGAGGCATAACCAAGAAATACCCAGGTGAAGTTATTCTTGCAAAATAAGCTAAATTAAGCTTTATCTGTATGACTGAAGTAGTTTTGTCTGCTCAGGAAATTTTCAAGACTGGTCTCGGTTTTGATTTTGACAATTGTGAAGCTAAAGTTGGTCTAAAATATAAATACTATTAAAAAAAGAATGAAAGGAGGACACCATTAAAGAGCCTACAGATCAAAGGGATAATAATGGAATATTACGAAAATATTATTTCCATAAATTTGATAACTTAGATGAAATGGAGAAATTCCTTGAAAGATACAAACTACCCCGGTTCATTCAAGAAAGTAGGTATAGGGGCTTCCCTGGTGGCGCAGTGGTTGAGAGTCTGCCTGCAGATGCAGGGGGCACGGGTTCGTGTCCTGGTCCGGGAAGATCCCACATGCCGCAGAGCGGCTGGGCCCATGAGCCATGGCCGCTGAGCCTGCGCGTCTGGAGCCTGTGCTCTGCAACGGGAGAGGCCGCAACAGTGAGAGGCCTGCATACTGCAAAAAAAAAAAAAAAAAGTAGGTATACTGGATAGCCCTGTATCTATTCAAAACAATTGAAGTGTGGTTAAAGTGATTCCACAAAGAATATTTCACTGGTGAACTCTATCAAACATTTAAGGAACAAATAATACCGACTCTACACAAGTTCTTCCAGAAAAGAAAACAGCAGGGAATCCTTCTGACACCTTTTATGAGTACAGCAGTAATAATAAAACCAAAGACATTATAAGTAATGAAAATCACTATTTCACTAATAAATATAGGCATAAAAAATTTTTAACAAAATAAAAGCAAAACAAATCTAGTAATATATAAAAACAATTATACATGATCAAATATGGTATAGCCTAGGATTGCAAGATTATTTTAACACTTGAAAAATGAAACAATATAAAGTACCATATTAAGAGATTTAATAAGAAAAAAATAAACATGCAATTTTCTAAATAGAAAAATTCTATACCCATTCATGATAAAAATTATCATCAAATGAGGACTAGAAGGAACTACTTGGTTCACTGTGTTACATTGTGCATGTTCAATATAGGAGTTGATTAATGTCTAAAGGGGAAATTGCATGAGTAAATGGGGGGGTCCTTTCTTTGTGGTTCCTTTTTTTCTGGGACCTTGACCCTCAAGTTCTAGCTTAAGGTCCAGTTTTTGCATCTTCATCCCAGTGTAACTCCCTTTAGGTCACTGCTTTCTGTCTGGCTTCTATGAAACTAGTTGTGTATTGGCAAATGTTCTGAGAAGAAAAGAGTGGAGACTAGTATTCACCTCAGAGCACTTTCTCTCTTTCCAGAATCTTATACCTTCAAGTCTTGGCTATCTTCTTTGCTCTATTATGCTTCCAAGTAGTTGTTTTCTGTATTTTGTTCAACTTTAATGCTTGTTTTGGACAAGAAGATTAGTTAAATACAAGTTACCCCATCATAGAAACAGAAGACTCTTTACTTAATTTTAATCTCTTTTACCTTTAGACATATTCAACATGCTTATTATATATTTTGTGTAATAATTTCAATATTTGAACTTTTTGTGAGTCTGCCTCTCTCAGGTTTTTTGTGCCTGCTGGATTTTGATCATGGAGTCCACCTAACCTACCCATTTAATGATTTTTGACTATAAACTTACCTTCTTTTGAGAGCTAGACTGAAGGTTGGTTCTCTCCAGAAATGATTTCCATTTAGTTCTACTACATCTCTGGATTACTACTACTTAAGTGATTTTTTTTTTTTTTTTTTGCGGTATGTGGGCCTCTCACTGTTGTGGCCTCTCCCGTTGCGGAGCACAGGCTCCGGATGCGCAGGCACAGCGGCCATGGCTCACGGGCCCAGCCTCTTCGCAGCACGTGGGATCTTCCCGGACCGGGGCACGAACCCGTGTCCCCTGCATCAGCAGGCGTACTCTCAACCACTGTGCCACCAGGGAAGCCCAACTTAAGGGATTTTTGACATGAGAACTTCTACATTTCAAACCAGCAAAATAACGTAAATTTGGTATACAAATCTATGTGAAATATACTTACAGTTGTAGGTTTCCAGACGAAATACTGTTTTCCTTACTCCCCAAATCATGGATTCAGAAAAGGGATTTTCTCTAAATAGTTTCCTGGGAAGAAAGGCAGGTTCATTTCTAGATGCCCTTATACCAAGGATTAGCTTTTGGAGGTTCTAGCCTAATGCCAAGGTAGGAGGGACCCCCTGTTAGATTTCCTACCTGAAGCTGGTTTTAGACTTTGTCTTGTGTCTTTTGTGAGGCCATGAAAACTCAATATTAAGTTCATTCAGATTTGGAAAGTGTCTTCAGGATGGAACTAAAATTCAGTCTTTTGCTACTCCTTCTAAGTTCCTAGTTTTACTGATTTTTTGACTTCTGATATTCCATTTCTAATAACCAACCCTTTACTATATATTTTAAAATTGAGTTTAAAATATTTTATCCATTTTGTTTATTCGTTCTCAGGGAGAAGGTTGGTAAGATTCTATAGACTGCCTGACT
Organism: Orcinus orca; assembly: GCF_937001465.1. Classification (NCBI taxonomy): domain Eukaryota; kingdom Metazoa; phylum Chordata; class Mammalia; order Artiodactyla; family Delphinidae; genus Orcinus; species Orcinus orca. The sequence goes on from NC_064560.1 coordinate 112,089,411, forward strand.
CCAAGAAGTAGATGTCTCTAATCACTTTCGTGTATATCATTTTAGTTGATTCTTATGACTACCTGTGAAATGGATGTTATTATGATTGACATCACTCAATCAGGGATATTGTTACTCAAAGAAGTAGAGTAACTTGCCCCAAATCCACGGTCAGAAAAACAGTAGAGCTTTGCTTCACACCAGATTTTCTGACACTACACCCCATTTTTTTCATATTTTATTGGTCATTTTTCCACTTGTGGAGAATAATAAGTTTGGCCTCCCAAATTTACATCAGTTCAAAAGTTGGAAAAATAACACACACACACACACACACACACACACAAATTCTACTCTGGGTCCCACTTATTTGTAGCTCTAAAATTTCTCACGATTCATCAGACAAACCCAGTTTAGAAAGGATATAGCTATCATCATTTTTGCAGCTATTCTGACTGGGATCACCAGATATTCTCCATCAAAAGAATGTCTCTGAACAGCAGCTGCCTCCCAGAGAAAATTAATCATAATACCAGGAGTTAGAAAGATCCTACACAGATTTCAGGAATATTGCATTTTTTTACCTAAAGTTCACATTCTTTCTGCTGTGTTTCATTACAGAATCTAGATATCACACAAAAACATCACAGCTATAGTCCTAACTGTATGTATTGTAATAAAAAATCTTTGATCCATGTGATATAGGCCCTGCAGGCAAAAACTTCTTTGTGTTAAGAAATACTCTGTCACCACTATGAGATCCATTCTTTTTGGTAAAAATATTTCCAGCACAATCAAGGGGAAAATAACATACTTAGGCAAAACAAGTAACTGATGTGAGAATGAGCAAAAAGTATTGTTTCGATTGATTAAATCTCCTTTCATCTTCATTCTCTCAGGTTTATAGAAAGTGCGTAGTTTGGGGCTATGTTTGTTTTTTTATGTTAGCCATTGTCATCAGGTCTTGTCATCAGGTCTTCCAGCTGTCCTTTGTGTGTCCCACTTTAGCCCTTTCAGAGACTGGACAGTCCTTTTAGGAAACCCATATTCTAGACTTAGCTGCAGAGAAATAAATTGCTAGCTTTCGAAATTCTTGCGAATGTCAGTTGATGTTTTTGTGCTTTGTTACTGAATTTCATTTATCTGATAACTTTTACATTTTCTTTGCAGATGTCTGGATGTGTAACTGCCCTAATTCTTTTTTCAGATGCTGTAGGTTTTTATAGAGGGTTAGAACACTAAGGGATTTTATATGCTAAGAAATATATTAAGAAATAAAAAATATTTTATTAGCCATCTAGCTTTATCACATTTGTGTGGGGCTTGAGGTTCTCATATAAATAGGCAGCAAATGACCTAAATCCACTAATGGTTCCCTAAAGTTGGAGAAAACAGCAATACTTTATCTATGGCCCCCACTGCACAAAAAAACACAAGTAAGTTTTTGTTGTTGTTGTTCCTAATCTTATTTTTCCCCAGCTTTATTGAGGTATAATTGACAAATAAAAATTGTATATATTTAAAGCGTACAACTTGGTGTTTTGATTTGCATATACACTGTGAAGTAATCACCACAATCAAGCTAGTTAACATATACATCACCTCACATAGTTATCATTTTCTTCTTTTTTTGCGGTGAAAACACTTAGGATCCACCCTTTTAGCAAATTTCAAGTGTACAATACAGTATTATTAACTATAGGTGACATTGCTTGCCTAATCTTATTTTTTTAAGGGTGCAGGAATAGAGAGCAATTAAGAGACTTTCCCAGATACACATAGCTCTAAAAGAATCCAAGCCTCCTTCATTGTGGCAGGCTATGACTTTATGACAACGTACACACTGAGTGTACTTGTGTCTGCATACCCTTATGATTGGAGAAAAAACCACATTCACTTCTGAAAGAGGCTGCCTTGTCCCTGGCCTCTGTTGTCCTCCTCTCTTTGCACTCAATCCAGTTGCCCTGATCCTGAAGTTCCATAATCAAATCACTTCATTATTTAGTCAGTTCAGTATGAAGCAAATCTTGTTGCTGATCTCTTTCTGATCTTTTGACCTAGTTCCAATAATTGGTCCTTTTTTCTTAATAATATAGTGTGATAAAAAGCATATGGGTTTTGAACAGCTGGGCTCAAGTCTCCGGTCTACTAACTTTAGAAGTGTGACCTTAAACAAGTTACTTAATTTTGAGGGGGTCTTGATTCTCTTTTATTTTTTTATCCTATAAAAGGGAGCTGATAATTCATACTTTGGAGGGCATTTGTGATAACTAAAGTAACGTGTATTAAAATGTTTGGGACATGATAGACGCTCAAAAATATTAGTTCCCTTTTCACTGAGAGTCTTGACACAGTATAGATGATTCATTCAGAAGTTAATTAAAGATAATTTAATTACAATACTTTATACAGAGGTGTGAGCAGGGTTAAAGGATGAACAGCAGATGGTGAAGCACACAGGAACTAACAGCAAGTGGAAGTTGTTACCACCCTAGACCTGAATGAATAGAGGAATCCGTATCCTGAATCAATTGAGACATACTGGCATATTTGGGAGGCTGCTTGACATGTTCTGTAGCCTTCATCAGGAGAAAGCAGCTGCTGACAAAATCCCCCTGCCTGGGTAGAGGGAGGGGGTAAGTGGAGGCAGAAATAATATACTAATCTTTCTATCTTCATGCCCTCTGATGTTCTGCTGAGATCTTTTGTTGACTGATCCCAATTGGAAAATAGAGGGCAGGAGAGCCCAAATAATGCTGTCCACAGCCATCACCTCCCTGGGACACAGCAGACATAGAAGGGTAAATAATGAAACCAAAAGAGCAAATGGAGAAGCATCAGCACAGTTTCTTCTCTTTACTTTCCATTTCTATCGTTCCAGTGTTCTATTTACCTACGTTGATCACTTTTCTCACTATTAGCTGTCAATAGACTGTGAGGTCTTCTAAGGCAAGGATAGTATTTATGCATGACTCCAACATTTCCTAAAGGATGCACCATTAAACAGGCTGTGTGCGGAAAATGCAACCTACTATATACCTCTCTTGGAAAAGTACATTAGCAGTATAAATGCTCTCAACAGTTCTGTAGAAAATGATAGTAATAATAAATATTTGCACACAGAATTATTTTTCAAAGAATGCCACTAATGCAAAAGCACTAGTTCCAGGAAATGCAGTTTTGAAAATTATTGCATCCCTAGTGCCTCATCTAGGATACAGAATATGCTGTACACTCAATAAGCATTTCGTAAATGCATAAATAACAGGGTTCCTCTGTAACTGGGTTCTGAATTGGTTTTTCAGAAGAAGTTTTTACCTTCCTTTCCCTAGCCTTCCCCCAGAAACTGAAATCTTGTCTCCTAATAAGAGTCTGATTAACTGGAGTTCTACATCTCCTCTCAAGGTACCTATAGGGCTAGCTGCCTGTGGGTGATCTAGTTGTATTATGAATGAACAATAAACATCATCATCATCAAACTCTTCACCTTTTGCCTTTATTTTTTACTCCCAAATATGATGCATCTTACTGTGTTTGGGGAGATCTTATTACTCCTGAGAGAAATGCAAACAATACTGGAGATGTCTGGTTCTGAACTCACAAGGTGCCACCTTCCAGCCACCTGCCTTAGCTTCCTTCCATAATCTGTCCCCAAGTATGTCCTTTTGGCATTGGTCCAGTCCCATTGGATGAGACTATTCCAGTTTTAAACCCTTCCCAGAGAATGCTGGTCACCATTTTCCCTTCCATACACAGAGTCTAGAGCATGCAACAATCTGATTTATTCATCTTCTAGGTCAAAAAATCCACAAGGTTGGATGAGATGAGATTTCTGTAGAACTTCCTTGAGCACTACCAGGCTGTCTTCCTACCATCATAGAACCTGCTTTTAAATAACATTAAACTTGAAATTAAATCAAAACTGTCAACAGGAGAGTCAAATTTAATGAGTAAACATAGGGGAGATGGAAGTTTCTTGAGGAGATTAACTCTATTTTCTCAAGAGGGTTGCTAATCTTAGGGAGTAGAAAAGCCAGAAAGAATAAGATGCCAAGAGAAGAAAGACAGCTTCCATGAAGAGATAAACCCCTTAATAATTACCCAAGTTCTGGGCTTTTCCCTCTTCTCTTCCTAGTTTGGTGACAATGGGAACAGACTGGCAGAGGAAAAGGATCCCTCATTACACAGCAGTATATGCACTCTTCATATTTAGAACAGCAAAGACAATGTTCTAAGGGCAACATAGACTCCAACCATAATGAACAAAGGTTCTAGGGCTTCATTTCCATAAATATTCTGGATGGTAAGACTGCTTTCTGTGTTTTCAAAAGGACACATGTACACACAGATAAAAATTAAAGTTCTCCTCTGTTCATAGAAACATGTCAACATATGCTGCAAAGTCATGGAGAAAAGAATGCATAACTCATGCTTCTTCTCCAATTATCAGCTGAAAGGGGATCACTGGCCTAGAATTTAGCTTCTATTATTCTACCAGTAAGGGTTTGATCTGGGAAGCAGAAGCATTAGGAGTTATGTGGAAAAAAGAGTCTATATAGAGATTAGACAGTACACACTATGGAAGGTGATACAGAAGTCTATGAAAGCTCTTGTTGCTTCTGGTGTTGGACATGAAGCTTCTGTTGATCAGCATGGTTGGCAGTGGAAAGAAAACCTAGGCATGAAGCAAAGGAGAGTGACAACAAACTGGAAATCGGGAGGACAGAATAAAACCTATGCCTGTATCCAGTCTCAGTGATGTGGTGTTTTGCCAAAGAAGCTGGTACCCTTTTCCACTAACCTGGACATGCACCTAGTGTAGGACTCAGAGAAGCTGAATGTGGTGAGAAAGAACCTGGAAGAGCTCCAGGCCAAAGTGCTTTCCCTCCTCAATCAGGCGAGATAGCAGGTCAGTGACAATATGCACCTGTCATGCTATCCTAACCTTCAGAACATAATGACTGCTAATTTTCTTCCTCATCTCAAATCTTGCACAAATTTCTCCTATGACGCATCTTAACCCAGAACCGTACAGGGCAAGAAATTCTGGAAATCATACTTCTAACTTAGAGCAGTTGACACTATATAAAACCACAGCAGTTATACTTTTATTTTAGAAATTTAGAAACTTGGAAAGGTATCTGAATAGATTCTAGGGACAGTATCTATATCAGCCACGGAATTCAGAGAGTGGGTTGGACCACAAAGAACCTCATAGTTATTGAGGTCAAATAGCCATGTGTCTACTTATTCTGATGCTATTAGAAGGTGATATATTGCACCTCTATTCCCTCTGTAAAACCAAGGATTTCACTGATGTGCAGTCCTATGCTGGAATGTCAAATTTTTTACTCAGCAATTAAATAGACTTCTTTATTAATAATGCTAAAACCTCGCCTTGTTCTCCTGCCATGGTATTTGGTTTATTCCTAAAACACTTTTCATAAGGGTATAAAGATCTGTGATAAGAAAAGCATATGGAAATTAAACCAAAAAAATTCTGACAGCTGATGATTAAACTGAGTACAAATTATCAATCTGAAAATAAAGTGCTTTACTGCAAGTAAAATAAAAAAGGTGTTGATTTATACTTGATTCATGGTGCAAGTAGTTGCATTATGAATGATCAATGAACATCATTAGAACAATGTCACACTATTACAATTATGGTGCATCAAAAATGCAAACCTAATTGCTTAGCTCTTAATGAAATACAAAAGCCACATTTTAATAATGTTAGGGTTGTGGTTCAAACAAAAAAACTTATATAGTCAAAGTTAAGGTGACAATAATCTATTTCTAATCCTTGACATAATCTAGAACAGGTAATAGAGGTTCCACACATCATTCCACCCCTCCCCATAATGAACCACAGAGAATGTCTTCAAAATCTAGTTGCCTGGCTTTCATAGGAAAAAACACGGTCCTCAGTCAGGTTGATAACTCAGTTTACTTCATCTGGTCCAATCTGAAAATAGATTAACATATATAATTAAGGAAAAAGAAAATAGAAATTTTACTATAAATACTTGCAAGTGTTTTGCATTAGAATTTAATCTTCGATCTGATTTGCATAAAGCGAGACACTTAGGGCAAACCTTTTCTTTTTAATTATATTTTTGGATATCTTTATTGGAGTATAATTGCTTTAGAATGTTGTGTTAGTTTCTGCTGTATAACAAAGTGAATCAGTTATATGTATACATATATCCCATATCCCCTCCCTTTTGGGCCTCCCTCCCACCCTCCCCATCCCACCCCTCTAGGTGGTCACAAAGCACCGAGCTGATCTCCCTGTGCTATGCAGCTGCTTCCCACTAGCTATCTATTTTACATTTGGTAGTGTATATATGTCAATGCTACTCTCTCACTTCGTCCCAGCTTACGCTTCCCCCTCCCTGTGTCCTCAAGACCATGATCTACCCCTGCATCTTTATTCCTGTCCTGCCCCTAGGTTCTTCAGAACCATTTCTTTCTTCTTAGATTCCATATATATGTGTTAGCATATGGTATTTGTTTTCCTCTTTCTGACTTACTTCACTCTGTATGACAGACTCTAGGTCCATCCACCTCACTACAAATAACTCAATTTTGTTTCTTTTTATGGCTGAGTAATATTCCATTGTATATATGTGCCACATCTTCTTTATCCATTCATCTGTCGATGGACACTTAGGTTGCTTCCATGTCCTGCCTATTGTAAATAGTGCTGAAATGAACATTCTGGTACATGTCCTTTTTGAATTATGGTTTTCACAGGGTATGTGCCCAGTAGTGGGATTGCTGGGTCATAGGGTAATTCTACTTCTGGTTTTTTAAGGAACCTCCATACTGTTCTCCATAGTGGCTGTATCAATTTACATTCCCACCAACAGTGCAGGAGGGTTCCCTTTTCTCCACATCCTCTCCAGCATTTACTGTTTGTACATATTTTCATGATTGCCATTCTGACCGATGTGAGGTGGTATATCATTGTGGTTTTGATTTGCATTTCTCTAATGATTAGTGATACTGAGCATACTTTCATCTGTTTGTTGACAATCTGTATATCTTCTCTGGAGAAATGTCTATTTAGGTCTTCTGCCTATTTTTGGATCACATCGTTTTTTTTTTTTTAATATTGAACTGCATAAGCTGCTTGTATATTTTGGAGATTAATCCTTTGTCAGTTGCTTTGTTTGCAAATATTTTCTTCCATTCTTAGGGTTGTCTTTTTGTCTTGTTTATGTTTTCCTTTGCTGTGCAAAAGCTTTGAAGTTTCATTAGGTACCATTTGCTAATTTTGTTTTTATTTCCATTTCTCTAGGAGGTGGATCAAAAAGGATCTTGCTGTGATTTATGTCATAGTGTTCTTCATATGTTTTCCTCTAAGAGTTTTATAGTGTCTGACCTTCCATTTAGGTCTTTAATCCATTTTGAGTTTATTTTTGTGTGTGGTGTTAGGAAGTGTTCTAATTTCATTCTTTACATATAGCTCTCCAGTTTTCCCAGAACCAATTATTGAAGAGGCTGTCTGTTCTCCATTGCATATTCTTTCCTCCTTTGTCAAAGATAAGGTGACCATATGTGCGTGGGTTTATCTCTGGACTTTCTATCCTGTTACATTGATCTAGATTTCTGTTTTTGTGCCAGTACCATATTGTGTTGATTACTGTAGCTTTGAAGTATAGTCTGAAATCAGGGAGCCTGATTCCTCCAGCTCAATTTTTCTTTCTCAAGATTGCTTTGGCTATTCAGGGTCTTTTGCGTTTCCATACAAATTGTAAAATTGTTTGTTCTACTTCTGTGAAAAATGCCATTTGTAGTTTGATAGGGATTGCATTGAATCTGTAGATTGCTTTGGGTAGTAAGTATAGTCATTTTCACAATGTTGATTCTTCCAATCCAAGAACATGGTCTATCTCTCCATGTGTTTGTATCATCTTTAATTACTTTCATGAGTGTTATAGTTTTCTGCATACAAGTGTTTTGTCTCTTTAGGAAGGTATTTTCCTAGGTATTTTATTCTTTTTGTTACACTGGTAAATGGGAGTGTTTCCTTAATTCTCTTTCAGATTTTTCATTGTCAGTGTATAGGAGAGCAAGAGATTTCTGTGCATTAATTTTGTATCTTGCTACTTTACCAAATTCACTGATTAGCTCTCGTAGTTTTCTGGTAGCATTTTTAGGATTCTGTATGTATAGTATCATGTCATCTGCAAACAGTGATGGTTTTACTTCTTCTTTTCCCATTTGTATTCCTTTTATTTCTTTTTCTTGTCTGATTACTGTGGCTAAAACTTCCAAAACTATGTTGAATAATAGCAGTGAGAGGGGACAACCTTGTCTTGTTCCTGATCTTAGAGGAAATGGTTTCAGTGTTTCACCATTGAGAATGATGTTGACTGTGGGTTTGTCATATATGGCCTTTATTATGTTGAGGTAGGTTCCATCTATGCCCACTTTCTGGAGAGTTTTTATCATAAATTGGTGTTGAATTTTTTCAAAAGCTTTTTCTACATCTACTGAGATTATCACATGGTTTTTATCCTTCAGTTGGTTAATATGGTGTATCACATTGATTGATTTGCGTATATTGAAGACCTTGCATTCCTTGGATAAACCCCACTTGATCATGGTGTATGATCCTTTTAATGTGCTGTTGGATTCTGTTTGCTAGTATTTTGTTGAGGATTTTTGTGTCTATGTTCATCAGTGATATTAGTCTCTAGTTTCCTTTTTTTGTGACATCGTTGTCTGGTTTTGGTATCGGGGGGATGGTGGCCTCATAGAATGAGTTTGGGATTGTTCCTCCCTCTGCTATATTTGGGAAGAGTTTGAGAAGGATAGGTGTTAGCTCTTCTCTAAATGTTTGATAGAATTCACCTGTTAAGCCATCTGGTCCTGGGCTTTTGTTTGCTGGAAAATTTTTAATCACAGTTTCAATTTCAGTGCTTGAAATTGGTCTATTTATATTTTCTATTTCTTCCTGGTTTAGTCTTGGAAATTTTTACTTTTCTAAGAATTTGTCCATTTCTTCCAGGTTCTCCATTTTATTGGCATATAGTTGCTTGTAGTAGTCTCTCATGATCCTTTGTATTTCTGCAGTGTGAGTTGTTACTTCTCCTTTTTCATTTCTAATTCTATTGATTTGAGTCTTATCCCTTTTTTTTCTTGATGAGTCTGGCTAATGATTTATCAATTTTGTTTATCTTCTCAAAGAACCAGGCTTTAGTTTTATTGATCTTTGCTATTGTTTGCTTTTTTTCTTTTTCATTTATTTCTGATCTGATCTCTATGATTTCTTTCCTTCTGCTATCTTGGGTTTATTTATTTATTTATTTATTTTTTTGGTTCTTCTTTCTCTAATTGCTTTAGGTGTAAGGTTAGGTTGTTTGTTTGAGAGATTTCTTGTTTCTTGAGGTAGGATTGTATTGCTATAAACTTCCCTCTTAGAACTGCTTTGGTTGCATCCCATCGGTTTTGGGTCATCATGTTTTCATTGTCATTTGTTTCTAGGTAGTTTTTGATTTCTTCTTTGATTTCTTCAGTGATCTCTTGGTTATTAAGTAGTGTATTGTTTAGCGTCCATGTGTTTGTATTTTTTACAGATGTTTTTCTATAATGATTTCTAATCTCATAGCATTGTGGTCAGAAAAGATACTTGATATGATTTCATTTTCTTATATTTCCTGAGGCTTGATTTGTGACCCAAGATATGATCTATCTGGAGAATGTTCCATGAGCACTTGAGAAGAAAGTGTATTCTGTTGTTTTTGGATGGAATGTCCTATAAATATCAATTATGTATATCTGGTCTAATATGTCTTTTTTTTTTTTTTTTTTTTTTGCGGTTTGCGGGCCTCTCACTGTCGCGGCCTCTCCCATTGCGGAGCACAGGCTCCAGACGCGCAGGCTCAGCGGCCATGGCTCACGGGCCCAGCCGCTCCGTGGCACGTGGGATCTTCCCGGACCGGGGCACGAACCCTCGTGCCCTGCATCAGCAGGCGGACTCTCAACCACTGCACCACCAGGGAAGCCCCTATTATGTCTTTTAAAGCTTGTGTTTCCTTATTTATTTTCATTTTGGTTGATCTGTCCATTGGTCAAAATGGAGTATTAAAGTCCCCTAATATTATTGTGTTACTGTTGATTTCCCCTTTTATGGCTGTTAGCATTTGCCTTATGTATTGGGGTGCTCCTATATTGAGTGCATAAATATTTACAATTTTTGTATCTTCACCTTGGATTGATCCCTTGATCATTATGTAGTGTCCTTCTTTGTCTCTTGTAATAGTCTTTACTTTAAAGTCTATTTTGTCTGATGTGAGAATTGCTACTCCAGCTTTCTTTTTATTTCCATTTGCATGGAATATCTTTTTCCATCCCCTCACTTTCAGTCTGTATGTGTCCCTCGGTCTGAAGTGGGTCTCTTGTATACAGCATGTATATGGGTCTTGTTTTTGTATCCATTCAGCCAGTCCGTGTCATTTGGTTGGAGCATTTAATCCATTTACATTTAAGGTAATTATTGATATGTATGTTCCTATTACCATTTTCTTAATTGTTTTTGGTTAGTTATAGTAGGTCTTTTCATTCTGTTGTGTTTCCTGCCTAGAGAAGTTCCTTTAGCATTTGTTGTAAAGCTGGTTTGGTGTTGCTGAATTCTCTTAGCTTTTGCTTGTCTGTAAAGATTTTAATTTCTCCATGAAATCTGAATGAGATCCTTGCTGGGTAGAGTAATCTTGGTTGTAGGTTTTTCCCTTTCATCACTTTAAATATGTCCTGCCACTCCCTTCTGGCTTGGAGAGTTTCTGCTGAAAGGTCAGCTTTTAACTTTATGGAGATTCCCTTGTATGTTATTTGTTGCTTTTCCCTTGCTGCTTTTAATATTTTTTCTTTGAATTTAAGTTTTGATAGTTTCATTAATATGTGTCTTGGTGTGTTTCTCCTTGGATTTTTCCTTTATGGGACTCTCTGTACTTCCTGGACTTAATTAACTATTTCCTTTCCCTTGTTAGGGAAGTTGTCAACTATAATCTCTTCAAATATTTTCTCAGACCCTTTCTTTTTCTCTTCTTCTTCTGGGTCCCCTATAATTCGAACGTTGGTGTGTTTTATGTTTTGCTAGTGGTCTCTGAGACTGTTCTCAATTCTTTTCATTCTTTTCTTCTTTATTCTGCTCTGTGGCAGTTATTTCCTCTATTTTATCTTCCAGGTCACTTATCTGTTCTTCTGCCTCAGTTATTCTGCTACTGATTCCTTCTAGAATATTTTTAATTTGATTTATTATTTTGTTCATCATTGTTTATTTCGTCTTTAGTTCTTCTAGTTCCTTGTTAAACGTTTCTCATATTTTCTCCATTCTATTTCTGAGAGTTTGAATCCTCTTTATCATTTCTCTGAATTCTTTTTCAGGTAGACTGCCTATTTCCTCTTTATTTGTTTGGTCTGGTGGGGTTTTCCCTTGCTTCTTCACCTGCTACATATTTCTCTGTTTTCTCACATTCTCTGACTTAGAGTTTTTGGGGTCTCCTTTTCACAGGCTGCATGTTCGTAGTTCCCATTGTTTTTGGTGTCTGCCACCAGTGGGTGAGGTTGGTTCAGTGGCTTGTGTAGGCTTCCTGGTGGAGAGGATTGGTGCCTGTGTTCTGGTGGGCGGGGCTGTATCCTGTTCTTCTGGTGGACAGGGCCTCGTCCTGTGGTGTGTTTTTGAGTGTCTGTGAACTTAGTATGACTTTAGGCAACCTCTCTGCTAATGGGTGGGGTTGTGTTCCTGTCTTGCTGTTGTTTGTCATTGGGCATCCATCACTGGAGCTATTGGCCATTGGGTGGAGCTGCGTCTTACTGTTGAGACGATGATCTCTGGGAGAGCTCTTGCCAATTGATATTACGTGAGGCTGGGAGGTTTCTGGTGCTCCAGTGTCCTGGACTCGGCCCTCCTACCTCGGAGGCTCAGGCCCAACACCTGGCTGGAGCACCAGGACCCTGCCAGGTACAGGGCTCAGAAGAAAAGGAAGAGAGGGAAAAGAACAAAACAAAAAAAGAAACAAAAACAAAAAAGCAGACAGAACCCTAGGACAAATGGTGAAAGTAAACCTATACAGACAAAATCACACAAAGAAGCATACACACTCACAAAAGGAGAAAAGGAAAAAAAAAAAAGTATATATATATATATATATATATATATATATATATATATATATATATATATATATATATGTAAGAATAAAGGAAGAGAGCAACCAAAATAAACAAATCCACCAATGATAATAAGCACTAAATATTATACTAAGAAAAACATAAAACCAGAAACTAATTAGATGCAGAAAGCAATCCCAAGTCTACAGTTGTTACCAAAGTCCACCACCTCCATCTTGGGAACATTTGTTGTCTGTATTCTTCAGATGCAGGGTTTATCAAGTTGATTGTGGGAATTTAATCTGCTGCTCCTGAGGCTTCACAGAGAAATTTCCCTTTCTCTTCTTTGTTCCCATAGCTCCTGGGATTCAGCTTTGGTTTTGGCCCCGCATCTGCATGTAGGCCACCCTCAGGAGTCTGTTCCTCACCCAGACAGGAGGGGGTTAAAGCAGCAGCTGATTAGGACTGTCTTGTTCACTCAGGTTGGGGGGAGGGAAGGGTATGTTAGTCATAATTGGAATACAGGGCAAGCCTGAGGCGGCAGAGGCCAGAATGAAGTTACAGCAGCCTAAGGCATGCTGTGTGTTCTCCCGGGGAAGTTGTCCCTGGATTCTGGGACCCTGGCAGTGGCGGGCTGCACAGGCTCCCAGGAGTATGGATAGTGGCCTGTGCTTGCAAACAGCATTCTTGGTGGCAGCGGCAGAACATTAGCGGTTCATGCCTGTCTCTGGTGTCCAAGCTGATAGCCGTGTCTCGTGCCTGTCCCTGGAGCTCACTTAGGCAGTGCTCTGCCTTCTTTGGGCACACTGGGAAGGTATCCCCTCTCCTCACGTACCCTGAAACAAAGGTCTCTTGCCTCTCTGGCAGGTCCAGACTTTTTCGTGGACTCCGTCCCGGCTAGCTGTGGCACACTAGCCCCCTTCAGGCTGTCTTCATGCAGCCAACCCCAGTCCTCTCCCTGAGGTCTGACCTCCAAAGCCCAAGCCTCAGCTCTCAGCCCCCACCCGCCCTGGTGGGTGAGCAGACAAGCCTCTCAGGCTAGTGAGTGATGGTCGGCACCTATCCTTTGTGTGGGAATCTCTTTACTTTGCCCTCTGCACCCCTGTTGCTGCGCTCTCCTACATGGCTCCGAAGCTTCCCCCCCATGCACCCCCCATCCCCACCAGTGAAGGGGCCCCCTAGGGTGTGGAAACTCTTCCTCCTTCACACCTCACTCTCAGAAGTACAGTACCATCCTTATTCTTTTGCCTTTGTTTTTTCTTTTACCCTACCCAAGTATGTTGGGATTTTCTTGCCTTTTGGGAAGTCTGAGGTCTTCTGCCAGCATTCAGTATGTGTTCTGTAGGAGTTGTTCCACATGTAGATGTATTTTTGATGTATTTATGGGGGGGAAAGTGATCTCCACGTCTTACTCCTCTGCCATCTTGAAGGTCTCCCCAAGGCAAACCTTTAATATAACTGTGTGGTGTAATTTCAGTATCTCGTGGATAATCCTAAGAAGATGTATACAGAGAGAAAGAGAGAGAAAGAGGTATTAATTGAGATGGCAAATATGTTGGATTTTATCTACACATGTACAACAAGAAAAATTTTTTCCAGTGGATTAAGACTTTAGATCTAATCATCCAATTGTTGAAAAATCATCCATCTCTTAAGATGTGGTGCCAAGATCAAATGCCTTTGTTAAGACAACAAAAAATAGTTACTGAAAGAGAGTCTGGGAAATACTGCAAAGTGAGCTTGTTTTATGTTCCTTGCCTCCTTAATTCATTCACATTCCCATCATAGTAAGAACTGCTGGTGTAGGACAGAATTTACAAAACCTCAGTGGACATACCACCAGGTTCTGAGTTCACACCCCCTCTTCCACTCATAAGCATATGGAAATTTCCTGTGTGCTTTTTATCTCCATAGGTTATTCTTAAGTCAGCTGTCAAATTTAGTATGGGGTTTTGCTTTCATTATGCAGATAGCACTAGTAATGTTGGGCATGGTAGCATCTGAATCCATAAATTATATATTTTATCCTTATATATTTTATCCATCATTTCGGTAGCATCACTCTTCCAACTCCAGGGGATGCATCTAAGTAAAATGATTATTTTCTTATTTATGTATTTATTTATTTTTGGCTATTTTTCACATGTATGGTATGTCAGGAGATTGGGAAAAGCCTGTGAGAATACTGCTAGCATCCCTAATCCCTCTGACCTATTTGCCTCAAAGAATAAATTAGGTGTGGGAATCTAATAATTTCAGTGAAGTTGGTAATAATGAAACCACTTAGTTTTCCTGATAATCTTCTCTTCATCCCTAAAGCACCTTGTACACCAGAATTATCAGCATCCCTGCACCTTAAATACATTTTATTAAGGCTTAGAATTGCTTTTACAAAAATGCTCATCAAATTACTGTTTTACCCTTAGGAAATTCTAATATCCTTACTTTAATATGCTCAGAGAAATTCCCTTTTTCCCACACCTTAGCAATCTTTACACATTCAAAGACCTCTATTCATTTTACTTTGATACTTATCCAAGTAAGAGTTTTATTTTAATACTTTCTCTAAATATTGAGTGTATCTCTTCTGGCTCTGATCCCTGGGTTGCCAATTTAGTCAACCCTTCCTGAGTGTTTACTTCAGGCACAAAGCTTTGTTTTAACTTGATCTCCTGGAATTCCATGGATTATGTACGATGGCAGCTATTTCTCTGCATTAAAAAAACTTTTTTTGAATACTAAGACCACATTTTACTATTCTTAAACTGAAGAATTATAAGGGAAAATGTTTTCCTTATCAAGTAAAATATCCCAAATCCTGATGCTTCCGAAACCTTCCTTCTTACAGAAATCTCATCTATACTAAAAGGTTTCAAAGGCCTCTCTAGTTTACATTGTCAACATCAAGCATATTGGCATAATCTACTCCATTCTTAACATCTTCCTCTATATCCATAGTCAGGGTTCAAAGTAAACTTTGTAAGCCACTGGAGATGAGATTTAGCTCACTGATGTTTTATGCTCCAATGGATATCACTTGTTCTTGGTTGCTACATTTGCCCTTTTCCCCACAGTTGGTTCTGCCTCTTTGCCCTGCTCCTGTAAGGCTTGACTTTGTCTACCTGGCTTTCTTTTGGCTTCTCCAGAATCTGGCTTCAGTCCTGAACATGGCTTTCTATTCTCATGACACAGAGTAGAAACTTCTAACTGCTTTATCCAGCTCAGATTCCTGGGATTCACTCCCCCAAACTATGTGATATCCCAGATATCCCCACTTATTCATAAGGAAATTACTTATCTCTCTTTTTCTCCCTCTCTCTCTCTCCCCCTGCCCCCACCATATTGTAACCTATATCATTTATCTCCCAAGAAAGAATACTAGGTAAGCATTACTGTTCCTGCCACTAAGAAAACAAAATAGGTGAAGGCTGTTTTTGGAAGCAGCAACATTTCAGAAAAAAACAGTTTGGGGAGTGGTGGTGGGATGAATTGGGAGTATGGGATTGACATATATACATTAATATGCATAAAATAAGATAACTAAGTATAAAAAATAAATAAAATTCAGAAATAAAATCTTAAAAAAGAAAGGAAAAACCAGTTTAGAGTTTAGATTTTCAAATTTTTCATTTCCTAACTTGCAACCAAATTTAGGATAAAGAAACTTTCTGCTACATTTCTGCTGGGGAGAACATAATCATTACGTGATTGCTACTTTTTACCAAAGAAGATGAAAAGGGATTCCAAATAAGATTAATAATTTTGAACATTTATAGTTGAGGAGTGCTTGTAAAAGAAGAAAACAGATTTAAAACAAAGCAAAACATATTATTTTGTATCTGAGGAGCAGCTTTTTAAATCATATTTTTGCTGATCCCTAAAGGGATGTGCATTTGTCAACTTATTACGGTAAACAGTGTCATTATTTACTATTTGTAGAATTTCTATACTGTTTGTTTATACTAATAAGTGTCACTGGACAAGCTACCCCCCTCTCTGGGACTCGGTTGCTGCCTTGTAAAATAGAGGACCTAGATATGAAGATCACTGAAGCCCCAGCCAACTCTGACCTTTTAAGATTTGTACACTAGCTACTCACTCTGGTCTAGAAGCTCTTGTGCAAGGCCTGCAACCTGAGCAGCCAGCAGTCAGAGCACATTTTCACAGTCTGATGTAGTACAAATCTACCCACCTGTGCACCTTACAATGGATAGTCTTTAAATTACTGACACACTCAATAAGCTATGTCAATAAACTTTGTGTACATGTGTGTGAGAACTAAGTGTTGCACACAGATATCTGTTTTTCCTGTCACCTCTGTCACCTTCTTGGTCTGATGAACCAAAATGTGAATTTCTCTGTGAAGCCTTCCTAGCTTTCTCAGAATTAGTTGTCCCTTTATGTTCCTTTATAATATTTTGTTGGCATTTCTAATATTGGAATTTTTTTCACATACTTAATTGTAATGATTTTTTTTTTTTTTTGTATATCTGTCTTCCTACTGGACTTTAAGCATCTTAAGAGGAAAGTATTTGATTTTTTTCTTAATCCCTTATATTGAACACATTGCCTGGTTTATATCCAAGAAACAAATGCTAGTTGGATAATGAATGAGTATTCTTTTTATATTCGATTTAATTTATGCCTTTTGGGAAGAGGAGTAGGTCAGAAATGGACAGAGACATTTTAGGAAGTCTAGAAGTTGGTTTTCCTGCTTAGATACTAAAATTGGCTTATAATCTTTTGCAAATAATATCATGGAAAGGTTGTTAAATAGACATAGAAGTTTTCATTTTTTACTCTTACCATAAGACTCACTGCATTGTGCCAGAGGCTTACTTTTTCACATTTATTTTACTTTTTACAGTTTTCAAATTGACTGTATATAATTACTTTCAGTTAACTTCCCTCAGCCGATCAGCAGACCACAAACTCAACTTAAGCAGTTATGAACAGAGCTTTGTGATGACAATCTATCCTTACATTAATTGTTACTTCATTAAAAGTTAGGGCTCAGGGAATGACAGTAGCTATATTTGAGTTCCTCATTTACGGTTACATTAATATATTTAAGATAAGACTTCTCAATCAGGGAGCCAAGAATATTAAATGTTTTAAATCATCTTTATCAGAATTCTTAAGATGGCTCTAACAGTAAACGCATTCAGGAAGATACTAGAATTTGTTTAATGACTCAGAGTAAACCTGGGTCCTGAAGGAAAGGATCATGTTCTTTTCTGTCACTTGACCCCAATGTGGGTAGCTAAACACCTGTTTGTGCATATATCTACTTGTAGCTCTCTAACTAAAACAATAATCTCAAGCAAGTATGGTTATTTTGAATATATACCTGTATCTAGTAGAAGTTGACTGGAAAAAAATAAAACCCCATAGAATAAGAAAAATGGGATCTCTAAGGTCTGAAGCAGAAATCTGGCACCATGTGAAGGACCATAACAAGATAAGAAAGAAGAGAGAAAGGGAACTGATAATGTTCGAACTGTTCGATCAGTAAAAAGCAAGTGCTGCATACACAGAGTATGTGAGGGCTTGAAGCTACTGAATGCCTAGAAAAGAGAGGTTCAAGGTTTCTGAATGAAGGGTTGGGAAAGTGGGGTGTCACATGAAAGGAGAGGTTATAAGAAAGATCTGAACTCTCATAAAACCAGCTAGGGAAGATATTGATTTCCTTGGGACTAATGATGAACTTGACAGAACTTAGAAAGCTGGTCAGTGAAAACAGCTGAAATTAATGAATGAATCCTCTCTGTGTAAAGTTGGACATAATACTGAACCTCAAACTGTAGTGACTTGAATTTTGTAGTATAAACATCAGGTTACTATGTTACTAGTCAGAAGAAAAACTGGAATTCAGCCCTAAAAAGAAATGAGCTATCAAGCCATGAAAAAACATGGAGGAACCTTAAATGCATATTACTTCCTTCCTCTCAATTTTATTGTAAACCTAAAACTGATTTTTCAAAATTATTATAAATAAAATAAATTTTTTTAGAAAAGAAAAGCAGGAGAAGACAAAGCACCCAAAGTCTCTAGATGTTTACATTGAAAGATTAGTGAGAACAGGAAGATTAGCAGATGCTTCACATGAAAATAACAAAGAAAGGTAAGAATGCCTGTTGATTTCTTGGGAGTTAGTGTTAAAAATGATGAGTGTAAATCACATGGATCCTTTGTTTTGGGGTACCCTCACAGTTCTCCAAGATCCCAAATTCTTTTTAACTTGATAAAAAGGACATTCGAATAGATAGTAAGTTAGTAAGGATAGGCTAAGTTATGTTGTGGTAATAAACAACCTCCAAATCTCAGTGACTAAACAAAAAAAATGTTGTTTCCTCTATGCAGAGTTCTAGAGAAACTGTTCTCTATGTAGTAGGAGATCTAGGCTGATGAAAGCTCCATTATCCTACCGTTTCACCATTTAGCACTTATGGCCTCCTTAACTGATAAGGCTGGAAGAAAATGCTGTAGAGTCCCACACTAGCAATTAGATGCTTCAGCAAGGCAATGAGACACATCACTTCTCCTTGCACCTTATTGGCTGTAATCTGTCTTATGGACACAGCCAATTGCAAGGTGCTGAGAACTTCAGTCTTCTCTGTGCCCTGAAGAAAGGAGAATCAGATATTGCTGAACACAAGTAATATCTATCAGGTGGTTTTCCTGTGTGACTTGTGTTTATTGTGCCTCGAATTCTCTGATCTGTTTTCTAGTCTAGGTCCTCCACATATAACTTATTGTAGGTCTTTGATTAAAACCCTGAAATGACCTGTTAACAGAGATTGTAATGAATTGGAGGACGTTGTATTTTATCTTTATATAATTGGGTTCAAATTTTCAAAAAATTAACAAGGAGTATCAGGGACGCTATCCTTCTCTGTTTCTTTCAAAATTTTTCCAAATGGCCTTCGTCATTTATTTATTTATTTATGAAAAATTCAGGGGTTTCTTGGTCAAGGGTCTCTGTTAGAGTATCAGAAGATATTGTGCAGGAGATACTTAAGACCTGGAAGATGTAACAAAAATGGGACTTTGACAGATTCCAAACAGAGAAGAATCTGATCCGAACATGGTGAACTAGGCTGTGAGCCCCTTGACATAAAGGCTGTGAACTCATTCACCTCAGCATTCTTTGAAGTTAGCCCAGTGCCTGGAAATTAGTAGGAGGTCAATAAATATTCCTGAGAGAATGGCTGAACTTAATAAAAAGATCTGTAATCTAAATAAAGCTTCATTGATGAAAATAAATAACCACTAATAATTCTATTTCTCATTTATTCTTTTGTCTCTGCCCCATCTTTTCTAAGATCTGTGATAAAAATCATAAAACTGAAAGGTTCCTCAGAAATCATCTAAGGATTTGTCCCAGAGAGGCTAAAGGACTTTACCAAAATATGTGTGAAGGAGAGAGGCAAGATAAATGGTGAATTTTCTTGACCCTTAGTCTAATTCCCTTTCTCTCCAGTGAAGTGGTCCTCCTTCCCACGGGGCCATCCAGGGTTCTTTCATTTATAATGTAATTACCTGTCTGCTCCATGTTCCATGACCCCACCCCCACCTACTGCTCACATGCATCACAACCACTGCCATTCTCAAATGCTTTAATTTTCTTTGTGGTGTTTATTATACTCTGCCATCATATTATATAACAAGTTTTGCTGGTTATGTATGTTGTCTACTCAAATGTAAATTCCATGAAGGCAGATCTTTTTTTTTCCTCTTCGGCCTGTTGCATCCTGAAACTTAGATTGGTGCCTAGAAAACAGTAGAATCTCGATAAATATTTTTGAGTAAATTAATGAAGTGATAAATGAATGCACTGAAAAGGAAATATTTGAGTATGAATGATATGAATTCTCTAGTGTGTAGAAAGGTAAAAACTACCTTTATAATAAAAGGTAATGCATCTTCATTTATGGGAGTAGCTAGGACTGCTTAGAGCAAAAATATAAGTTATTTTTGGACCAATCCTTGAAAAGCTACTTGATTTAAAATTTGGAGGAGCAGGCTGCTCTAGTAAAGAAGAATAGAAAGAAACAGGAGTTGTTAAAGTAGGAAAAGAACTAAGAGAGGGTTTCAATCTTATGGAGCCATTGGACTGTGTCAGTGCTGCCGGGAGGGTATGCCTTACAAAAACAAGGAAGTGATTAATGATCTTTGTAGGTGTATTTTTCTCTGAAGTGATAGGAGTGGAAGTCTGACTGGTGAAGAGTAAATGGAAACATTATTCTGTGTGTTTGAGACCTGTTTTTGAGATACAACTGCTATGTGATATTGAACCATAATATGTGTGAACTAGTTTCTTCATATATAAAATGAGAATAATAAAACACGTCTCATCTACCTCACAGGGTTACTATAAGGACCGAGTGACCACAGCAGGCAGGCCTTCCTATCATGTGAAATATAACTATGGAAAGTATTATTTGGGGCAGTAATATTTCAAATGAATTCTTTAACAAGAAAAAATATATATAGATATTCATTTGTGAGCTTTCTTTCCCAGTAATCTAGGCTTACCTATAACTGAGGCTGAGCCTGTCAAAAGGCTGATGGGGCTCAGAGCAGGCTGCCCTGAAATATGCCAAGGTGGTGTATTGATTATTTTAAATTAAAGTTACTTGAGAAATAGCTGGTATACGAAGAACACTCTGACCCTCCTGTGTTCCCTTGAAAGCAAGAGATAAACCTCCCGTGTGAAGATATCCTCCCTATGCCTGGAGGAGGGAGAGCGTCCTTATTCCCAGAGATAGAGAAATCAAGGCAGAGAAAGCTGTATAAACAAACGTTTTATTTCTTCATTGATTTGCTATCCCAAGCCAAAACCCGTTTGTTTCGTCACATGTTCACAAATAATTGATTCTTATTCTGGAAAGGTATATAAACAGCCTGCTTCAGTCACTTGTTAGTCCCATACCTACGGGACTTCCATATGTACGGAATTAAATTTGTGTTTTTCTCCTGTTAAGTTGTCTTATGTCAATTTGATTATTAGACCAGTGAACAGAACCTAGAAGGGTAGAGGAAAATTTTTCCTCCTCTACAAAGCTATTAACTATTTCCTCCTCATCTTCTTTTACAATATTCGTCTGTGGTCAACAGGTAGATACGTATACTGCATGCATTAGCCAAAGACCACATAATCTTTACAATCGTTGATACTCAGTCTTAAAAATAATCTGCTATCAGATCATCAGGTTAAGGAGCATGTTTTAGCGTGCTCAGCCCTGGACAGCACCAAATCATCTCATGCTTAACTCTATAGCCAGAATTCACTAAGTCAAGGCAAACCCCAGCCCCTCAATCTTCACACTCCTGAAGCATGCAAATGTGAATAGAAAGTCCAAGATTCATTAGGCCACTTGGAGAATGGAGCAAAAACACTGACGATAAAGAGAATGACAGTTTCATCATAGTTAACTGCAGCTCTGAAAGGTTTGTAGCAAAGGCAAGGCAAGGGAACAGTAGGAAGTTATTGCACTGATAATGGTTTTCTCAAGTTTTCGGTTTCCACCTCCCATATATACGTTCAGTAAGGTGGCAGAGCTCTGTGAATGGGCCTTGTTTTTCCTCCCTGATTTCAGAGTAATTGTATAAGTAGGTGGCAGAGTTCTCACTAATTTTATTTTTCTTATCCACAAAATAGGTCAATGGTGTCTACTTAGAAAATCCGCCTGCAGTGATTAGATGATGTGTATATAGTCACCACGTCTCTCATATTCATTTCATTTTTGTTCACCCTGTTTATCTTTGCCCCTTCCTTGAGTCTCACATCATTTCAAACACCAACTACTAATCTACTAACTGAAATAGCGTGTGTTCTGTATATAAAAAGCCACCCCATCTTAACAAGGCTATTGGATGGCCAGGGTTAGAATGAATACTGTTCAATTAGCAAGGCAAAAGAAAAGGATGGGGTGAATGTGAGATTTTTAACTTCTTTTAGCAGTGCCATTTCTGAAAATATATTGGAGCATAATGCCCTGTAAGTCATAAAAAAAAATGTTCCCTGTTCCAGAGGGTTTACCATTAAAAGAAAGAAACTAGAAACATGGAAGTACACACATTCGTAATTCTGGAAGTACAGAACTAAATGCATAAGTACGTAAATAAGAATGAAATGACTGTGGGTTTCGGTTATGGGTAAAATGGAATCAGAATACACCACCCTGTCTCTTTCAAGGAATGCACTTAGAAAACCTAGGCAGAAACATGGAGGATCTTTTTGAGGACTCAGAAAAGGCAATCGAAACAGGCAGTTTGAAGAAGAATACCAAGCCAGGGGTACTGAGTTAATAATTTTTTTCTCTCTCATATCCCCCAGCCTGGTCACAGTCTCAAGGCTGCCAGAAACTGAGAAGTGATCTTGGGCGTGAACAGAGAGAAGCTCCAGAGGAACATCCTAGTTCAGGCTCAAAGAGTGGGAAACTTTAAGCAATGGTGGCAGCATCTGAGACCCACATGCACCTAAAACTGTGAAGATGGCAGGGGAACTTTCATTTCCTATCAGAATAGCTGGGGTCACAAAAGAGTTTGGGAAATATACATTCCTTCTGCTCTTTGTCTCTCTCTCTCTCTCTCTCTCTCTGTCTCTCTTTCTCTCTGTCTCTTCTCCTGCTATGTTATCTCAGACAGGGGCATAGTGGTAGGAGGGCATGATAGACTATAATAAATAATGCCCCAACTTTCTGCTCTCAGAACCAACAGAAAGGCCCAGGAATCACAGAGTACCAGGGAGATAGTGAAGAAAGTTACTATAATACATGCAGATGTTTATGAATGCCTAGGTTTACCCTCAAAGATGTACATGTGGTACTCCTATACACCATATTAAAGACACTGAGAACTGAATCAAAAGATAGACCACCACTCAGGTCCCAGACTGGCCATGGGGTGATGCACACCCAGGAAAGATCCAAATAGAATTGCAAAAGCTTTGAAAACAGAAATGACGTTGAAACCACATCCTACAGAAGACTGCTGGTCAGAACTTGTGACCTAAACTTAACTAGATATTGCCTGATAAAACCAAAATATCAACGTTCATAACAGGACTTAAACAAGACCCTTGTAACACAGTATTCAAATGTCAAAATGCAATACAAATTTGTTCAACATATGAAAAAACAGAAAACTCTCAATTTACATGGGGGAAAAAAAGACACCCATGCAGAGATAACACAGATGTTGCATTTATCTAATAAAGATTTTTATTTTATTTTATTTATTTATTATTTTTGGCTGTGTTGGGTCTTGGTTGCTGCGTGCGGGCTTCTCATCATGGTGGCTTCTCTTGTTGTGGAGCACGGGTTCTAGGTGCATGGGCTTCAGTACTTGTGGTGTATGGGCTCAGTAGTTGTGGCTCGCGGGCTCTAGAGCGCAGGCTCAGTAGTTGTGGCGCACGGGCTTAGTTGCTCCATGGCATATAGGATCTTCCTGGAGCAGGGCTCAAACGCGTGTGCCCTGCATTGGCAGGTGGATTCTTAACCACTGCGCCACCAGGGAAGCCCTCTAATAAAGATTTTAAAGTAGCTAATACTCCAAGAAACAAGGGCAAGCACTCTTGAAACAAATGGAAAGATAGAGAACATAAGCAATGAAATAACAGACTTAAAGAAGAACCAAATGAAAATTCTAGAATTAAAAACTACATTTATCAAAATAAAATACTTAAAAGGCTCAATAGCAGAACGGAAATTACAGAGGAAATAGTCCTTGAAGTTGAAGATATATCAATTAAAAATACCTAATCTAAAAACAGAGAAATAATAGATTGAACAAAAATAACAGAGACTCAGGGACCAGGGTGGCAATACCAAAATGTCTAACATTGGTTTCCTTAGATTGCCAAAAATATGTATTTTTAATAACGGTTAAAAACTTCCCAAGTTTGGTAAAAGACACAAACTTAAAGATTCAAAAAGTTCAGTTAACTTTCAAAACTAGAAGCCCAAAGAAATCCATGCTAGGATATATCATAATCAAACTGCTGAAAATTAAGAAAAAAAAAAATCAGGAAAGTAGCCAGAGGAAAATGGCACATTACTCCTAAGGGAATAAGAGCTTGAATGGCTAAAGATTTCAAATCAGAAGTTTTGGAGGCCAAAAGCAAGTGGTACTACATTTTTAAAGTGTTGAACTTTAGAACATGAATTTACACATGTGCTAAAATTTGTAGAATTATAATTTTAAAAAGACAGTTTTACTGTAGATTAATTTTAAAAGTAAAATTCAAAAGAAAATAAATACTTGAATAAAAAGAATGAAATAATCAGGGTCAAGTAATTTATCTCTGGGTTCTTCTCCTTCAAAAGCTGCCACATTCTATTTCATTTATTTTTACCTCAACATCTTCTGAAAGAGGGACCTCATCCTTCAAATCCTTGCTCTCCTGCTTTCACTGAGGTCAGACTCAGATAAAGTAGTCACTGAAGAAACAGAGATCATAACAAAAGCCCCAAGGAAGTGCACATGGGCTACAGTGTTTCATAAAATGTGTTTAAATAATTAAGTTTTAAATTTTTTTATTAACATTATAGTCTGAGTTTTGAGTCAAATACTTCTATGAGACTAATTAATTCATTAATTATTCTGACTACTCCCAATTATCAGTTCCCCAAAGGCAGCCACCTTCCACATTTTTATCTTATTCTTTTGGTACTTAATATAGTAAGATTTTATTGCTACTTTTAAAAGTTATTTTCGGTGGTAAGAATTATCTCCGAGCTTCTCCAAATGCAATATGATGGTTTAGTCTCTGGTACACACACACACACACACACACACACACACACACACACACACACACAGAAAAAAATTAGACACTTCCTATTTCCCATATTCTCTCAAAATAGACCAAAATTTAAAAGATATTCAGTGATTGCATTATTTTACATTATAAAAGCTACTACTAAATGAGCCATGAATATTACTATGGTTATTTTCTTTCTCCTTTTTTTTTTTCCTATCCATATATTGGCAATTGTCTTAGTTTAGTTGCTTTTTTCCTATGTATTTGTTATAAATCATACCACAACCTTCAAAGTGATACAAATCTCCTCTCTCAGTTTGTTTAACCCATTGGACAGTCTACCACTTAAAAAAAATCTTTGAAGTATCTCCCAGACTCTTCTGACCTGCTTCAGTGTTACCTGGTAGATCTCTAGACCTGCTGAATATTAGTCATTATGACTCTCCTTTCACCATCCTCCTAAGGATTCCCTTTGTCTTCTGTTAGATACTCCATTTCTTAAATATTTTTAAATGTTCTCACTTCATAATACCATTTGTGTCACATTAATTTTTCTTACAACATTCCTAGGCCAAAAGAAATACCTAACATTACTGTTTATTGAGAATTTAGGTCCCAACAAATTTATACTGGGAGTTCATGTGGTGTCGAACAATGTCACCGTATCCTCCTTGATTACCAAAATACTCCGTGGTACCCTGTGATTTTTCTGTGGCTTCCAAGGCAAGTTGGTACGGTTTGAGAAATGTGGTTCCAGGTTCTAAGTCTTCCTCTTTCACAGTTCACCTCTTAGCTTTGGTGGTATCAGGAAGCTTCCTGCAAAAGAGTATATCAGAGTTAATTTTTTTTGGACACATTGACATTTAAAACTGCCCATCTTCTGCCCTGATATTTGATTGATATTTTTTCTCAATATAGCTTTGAGTAAATCATTTTATAGGTGCATTTTGGAGCTCAGTGTAGGCTCAGTGAGGACGGTGACTTTTTCTATATTATAATATTTCCAAATACCTGGCAGATGGTAGGCAGATGGTGGTGAGAGAATGAATAAAGATATCCCTGTATAGGCCTAAAACAGGTTCACCAATGACATCCCAACATGAATAAGTATGTCATTTTTTTAATGACTTGAACATATGACCAATTGTTTGGAAAAGTAAAAAATCCAATGATCTGAAACTATAGTGCAAAACAGATTAAAATGTTTATATGTTACCAACTAGAAATGGAAAATTGGAGAAAAATGTGTAGTTTTGAACTAAACTATACCATTTAATTATAACAGTGTCACCCATCTTTTAAATTTATAATATATTGCTTCTGCTTTTAATGATGTTGTCAATATTGTAGCCAGCCTGGGCTTGGTTTGTAAGCCAGCTTTTCATAACTTGAAAGTCATCCTATATTTATAGTATATTAAATGCATGAGCCAATAAGTCTGAAGCTGGAATAATACATCAATCCGCAATGAGAACTGCTTTTCATTTAGCCATTGATAAGTAAAAGATAACTGAATATTCATCTTCTTGGAAGGCTATTTTAATAATGATCCAATTATTGTCCTTTCTCAATAATAAAGTCAATCACTCAAGCAAACTTGCCGTGTTCTAATCCCAGTGAAAATGAGCATGTCTAAGTCCTGTTAGATCAGTGCTAATGAGGCTGGCCTCTGAGACTTGAGTCCTTCATGAGTCCCATGGCCTCCTGCTATATTCTGTTGCAAGACAAACTCCATGAAGCTGCAAGTAGGAGAATTAAATGGAAGGTCTATCAGTGCAAACTTATCATTATTACAATGAGCAGTTCAAATCAGCATCAGTAG
Organism: Orcinus orca; assembly: GCF_937001465.1. NCBI lineage: Eukaryota > Metazoa > Chordata > Mammalia > Artiodactyla > Delphinidae > Orcinus > Orcinus orca. The sequence continues at coordinate 112,116,104 of NC_064560.1, forward strand.
CAGCTTGTATAGGAAGGGCAAGAATATTATATGTTCATTCCATTAACTTTGATTCTGTATCTTGAATTCACACATTCTCAAGTTGGAAGTATCCTATATTTATGGATCTTAACCTCCGTTCTACTTGTATAGAAAGTGAGTTGTAGGATAACTTCTAAGTGGTTGCCCTACTACCATTTAAACCTCAGAAGGAAAAAGGAACTTCTTTGACTTCCACATAAAATTCCTCAGCTTTGAAAACAGCTATTATCTTCAGCCTCCATTATACATCTGAACAATCTTCACCTCTCCTGTTTGAATATCCCCTTTTCTTCATTCTTCATATGCTACTGTTTTTCAGTCTTTCTTAGCGTATGTTAAGTAACGCTATATACAACCCTTTAGAAATGGTCTGACTAGCTGAACAAACAGGGGTATTAACATCCTCACCCTAGATGAATTCCTTTACCAATACATCCAAAAGTTGCCTTAGCTTTTGCTACAGCCTGGTTCACAATGAGCTTACCGTTGATTGAAACGCATAGACGTTTCTAGTGAGTGTTTTTCTTGTGTCATAAGCTACCCAGTTTCCCCTCCTCCCAATATTTTGGGGACTCCAGGTACCAGTCTCTGTTTATACCTGGACATTTGTATTGACATTAGAGCCACCAGGCAAATGTTCCTAAAAGGTTGCTTTCATCCTTTCACTTCCTGAAGAAACTCCATCATCACTCTCCGTGGTTTCCAGTGCAAGTTTTCATGACCCTATTTGTCTCCATGCAACCAATCTTGAATTTGGCCCTAAAAATCCTCGGAAAGAAGTTCCAGTAGAGTCTACCCTCCACATTTGACTTTTTGGTTTCAGGAAGTGACAAATGGGTTCTTCCATAAACCTCCTTCCTTCACCACACTTCTGGTTTTCTTGTGCCACAAAAAGCATTATGTAACCCTGACATTTCTATTCCTAAGTGCTGCTGAAACTGATTGTTTTTGATTTCTAATTACTTGAATCTTTGAAAGAAGTTTCTACAATTTCTTTTTTTGTAGGCTACTTAAATTTCAGCATAGAAGGCTAGATGCAGTTTTATAGCTATGCTTGAGAGGTTCTATTTCAAACTGTTTTAAGATGGGGAAGTTTTAAGTTAGCTGAAGTGTTAACAGTAAAAGAAAAGATTGTAGCTGATTTTATCACACACATAATGACATAATCTAAATATACATATTCAAAAGAGAGGTAAATATATAAACTTCCTAGTCTCACTCAAAATAGAAGTAAGACTCTTGGTATTTATATTTGGAAATGCTTTGTATAATTCATAAGTAACGACTGAATTACTATTATGTTCTCTGCTTTCAAGATGTTTGCAGTATATTTGGGAAGACATTTAAACCTTCTAGAAACATCAGATTAGAACTTAATAATAACAAGCACCCTCACAGATATGATTTTATTTAATCTCACTGCAACCATGTGATTCAAGCCCATATGGTATTATAATCTTCATTTTGCAAATGAGGAGTTTGTGGCTAAAAGAAGAAAGGGGACATGCTCAAGGTCACACAGCATATAAGTGGATAGAACTTGTGTCAGCCTCGTGTGCTAACTCCTCACCTGGTGTTCTTTCTACTTTACATCTAACATGATCTCTGTCCCATCCCTCTTTTCCAAATTTAGAGAGTCTAACTAGAAAGTTATTTTTTTCCTTCAGTAAGTATACTATATTGCATTTAAATTTCTTACCAATTTCCCATAGTTATTATTAAATTCTTAAAAGTTGAGGTGGGACTTCCCTGGTGAAGCAATTGTTAAGAATCCGCCTGCCAGTGCAGGGGACATGGGTTCAAGCCCTGGTCCGGGAAGACCCCACATGCCACGGAGCAACTAAGCCTGTGTGGCACAACTACTGAGCTTGCGCTCTAGAGCCCGTGAACCACAACTACTGAGCCCACGTGCCTAGAGCCCATGCTCCACAACAAGAGAAGCCACCACAATGAGAAGTCAGCGCACCACAATGAAGAATAGCCCCTGCTCACTGCAACTAGAGAAAGCCCGTGCAGCAGCGAAGACCCAATGCAGCCAAAAATAAATAAATAAATTTATTTTTTAAAAATTGAGGTAAGTACCCAGCTGTAAACAGAAATATTGGGTGTAAAGTATATATTATTATAGGTGATACCAGTCAGTGATTTTCTAGTAAGTGTTTAACAATAGGTTCTTGGGGGGAAGGGGGATGCTACTTTGTAACATTTATCTATTTCCATGGTGTAAATACTACTACCATAGTTGATCCCAAGCCACATCGAGATGTCTTTGACTGTCCAGTGTTTGTGGAGTTGGGAAAAGATGTGCACAATCAGCTGTCACAGGCTGGTGTGAGCTGCCATCAGCCCTCATTGATTACTTTCCCCTCTAGAACATCTTGTTTAAACTAGTCACAAACTTGGCTGTCATCCATCATTTTTAAATTTTTCTCTTATGAACTTTATTGAGGAATAATTTACATACAATAAACTGCATCCATTTAAAGTGTACAATTCATTGATTTTTGACAGCTGTATAGACCCCTGAAACCACCAACTACACTAAAGATACATCACTTCCATTGTGCTTCAGTGTAGGGAACCCCTCACTCCATTCCTGGCAACCACTGATGTGCTTTTTATCCCTACAGATTAGTTTCATTTTATATAAATGGAATTATACAGTAAGTATCCATGTTGTAGTATATATCAGTAGTTAATATTGCTGAATGGTATTTCATTGTTACAGTTTGTTTTTCCATTCGCTTGTAGGTACACACACAGTTGAATTGTTTCTTGTTTTTAGCTATTGGAAATAAAGCTGTTATGAACAATAACATATAAATCTTTGAGGAGAACTATGTTTTTATATCTATTAGGTAAATATGTAGGAGTATAATGGCTAGAAAGTGTATTTTAAGCTTTTTTACAAAATTGCCAAAAGTTTCCAAAGTGGTCATACCATTTAGATTACTAGCAGTAGTCTCTCTTTTTAATTTTAGCTGTACTAATGAGTAGATAATAGTATCTCATTGTGGTTCTAATTTGTATTTACCTGATGATTAATGATGTTGATGATTTAACTATGTCTTTATCGGCCTTTCATACATATTATTTTCTGAAGTGTCTTTTCAAATTGTTTTCCCATTTAAAAAATTAAGTTGTCATCTTATTGAGATGTAGGAATTTTTTTCATATTTTGGGTACTAGTAAAAACATTTACCTTTCATTTTTCACAAAGAGGTAGTTGAATATTAGATGAAGTTTAAAGTGAATTATGGAAAAATAATCCCATACATTCAACAGTACTTTTCTGGCATGATTACATACCTTTTGTTAAATTTTGATAAGCACAAGAGTTCTGTGAGGAAAGTAGGGTAGTTATAATTATCTTGACTTTCAGAATGGATAAACCAAGTCTCAGGTAGGCAGTAGAGCACTTGTTAAGCACATGGGCTTTGGAACTAGACCACCTAAGTTCAAATTGTTATTCACCATTTAATAACTAAGGAATCGAGCAAGTTAATTGAGAATCTCTAAAACTCAGTTTTCTCACTGGTAAAATGTGGAAAATAATAGTGTTTAAATCAGAGTAATTATAAGGATTAAATAAGATAAAGCTTGTAAAATTACAAATTTGCACAAGCTATAATTAAAGGAAGAACATAGGTACCATAAAAACTGTCCATACTGATTGACACAGGGAATTAAAGACAAGAATGATGATATTCAGTTGAGAAAATCATGAAGATGAAATATGGGAGCCTCAAGTTATTTTTATCACCGAAGAAAGAAACCCATTTGAAAACAAAGTCAAAATAAAGGGAAGCAGTGTCAAAGAGGAGAGAGAGAGAGAGAGAGAGAGAGATTTCTACAGACGTGATTTGAACAACTGGCTTCAACCATCCCTGAATCTAGATCAACCCACTGTCAGTAAAAATCTACTACACGTGCCAGTCTTGATTTAGTGTTATTTGGAGAGCCGAAGGGCCATAAGAGGGATGTCCTGTGATGATATGGTGCAGAAGAGAGGCATACTAAAGAGGGATGTCAATGTGATCTCAAACAAAATTAATCTGATGAAAGCAGAATCTGATTAGTTTTTTACCAGTTCTGACTTGTCTTTTCTTTGGCTATTGGCACCCCACCGTACATATAAATCAACTCTGTTTAGTTAAACACAGTGTATGTCTTACATACCTGCACACACAAGCATCCTTCCTGCCAGGCTTGAGGTTTCTCTGGGCAGTGTTGTGTTATAAATCAATACTGTTGCCATTGCCTCTCAGAAAGGAGATTCTCCCCAATATCCATATTCATTATGTCCATGGAGACATATTGTTTATTGACAGACTGACTTATCTTGATCATCATCTGAAAGAATTTTGACTATCAGAGATGGGACTGTAGGCCTGCAGCCAGAGAGAAGGGCAAAACCATCAAGAGATAAATGTGTAAGAAATAGAAAGACTTCTATTTTGGCTGGTGCATAGTGGATGAATAGGTAAGTGGCAAGTGTAGAAAGACTGGCTGAGGAAAAGATGTAGAGAGCCCCAGACGGCAGGCTGAGGAGCCTGGACTTCCCTCCGAAAATAAAGGAGAGTCAGTCAGAGAGTGGGTTTGAGCAAAGAAATGCCCTCTGCAGAGCTGTGAGACAGAGTAAAATGGCTTAGTGGAGAGAATCAAGGAAGAAGGAACCACACAGAAGACTCTGACAATAGTTTAAACAATAAATAAGAAAAGCTTGACTCAGAGTCATAGCAGTAAGAATCAATAGAAGAAGCATCTTGGGGGATGGAACTAAAGATCTTTTCACATAATTAGTTATGGAGGGTATAGGAAGAATCAGAGGTGACCCCTGGGGTTGGACCAAGGTTGACTTACAGGAGGTCCTGCTGGCATTCACAGGGCAAGGACTTGCAGAGACAGGAAGCAATGGGTAGTTTGGGTTGGGGGAGGAGGATTAGGAATGATGATAGCATAATTGTGGACTTTTTGAGGCTGAAGTATAGGAAGGTTACCCATGTAGCAGGCAATTGAAAATGAGTATATGGATCAAGAAAGAGAGGTAAGGGCCAGAAATAGAAAATTTGGAACCATAGGCAGGGAAGCTAAATTTTAAAAACAAAGTGAAGGAAGTACAGCTCTAGAACAGAAGTCAGCAAACTACTGCATGTGGGCCAAATTTGGCCAGCCACCTATTACCATTACTAAACGTTTTATTTTCAAATAATTGTAGATTCACATGAAGTTGTAAAAATTCATAAAGAGATCCCATATAACATTTACTCAGTTTCCCACAATAGTAATATCTTATAGAACTCTAGTACAGTATTTTAACCAAGATATTGACACAATAATAGTCTGCAAATCTTATTCAGATTTCCCCAGTTTTCCTTGCATTCATGTGTGTGTGTGTGTGGGGGGTGTTTATTTGTGTGTGCGTAATTCTATTCAATTTTATCACGTTTAGGTTCATGTATTCACCACCTCAGTCAAGATACAGAATAGTTCCACCACTACAAAGGTCTTTTGCATTGCCCTTTTATAACCATACTCACCTCCCTTCTCCCCCACCTCAACTCCTGTCAACCACTAATCTATTCTCCATTTCTATAATTTTGTAATTTCAAGAATGTTACGTAAATGAAGTTATACAGTATGTAACCTTTGGGGATTTATTTTTTTTTCACTCAACATTAGTCCCTGGAGGTTTGTCCAAGTTGTGTGTATCAAAAGTTCATGTCTTTTTGTTGGTTAGTAACATTATATGGTATGGAACTACCACATTGTTTAACCATTCACCTGCTGAAGAACATCTGTGTTATATTGAGCTTTTGATCATTATAAATTGAGTTATGAACATTTGTGTACAGGTTTTTGAGTGAAAGTAAGTTTTCATTTCTCTGAGATAAATGCCCCAGGGTGCAGTTGCTAGGTCATATGGTACTTGCATGTTTAATTTTATGAGAAAATACCAAATTGTATTCAGAGTAGCTGTACCATTTTACATTTTTACCAGTAATGTATGAGTGATGCTCTACCGTTTATTTTTGTAAATGAAGTTTTATTGGGACACAGCTGCACCCATTTGTTTACATCTATGTCTAGAGTTGCTTTCATACTACAAAGATAGAATTGAATAGTTGTGATAGATACCATATGGTTCACAAAGACTTAAAGATTTACTGTTTGATGCTTTATAGGAAAAGATTTTCTGACCTCTTCTTTAGGGATTGGTCTCTGTCTTGCTGGGAAAGTAGACCAGGGCTTAGAAGCCTGGCTATGCGTGCTTTGCCTAGAGCAACAGAGTACAGCATAGAGGAATGAAGTCTGAGTTTCAAGCAAAGAGATCCATAGCTACTGAAAGCAAAAGAGACTCTTGTGCCTGTCCTGATAGTTTGCTTCGAGGGAAATTATGAAAACAAGGAGGGAGTGGGAGGTGGTAAAAATATCAGTTGAGACTAAGGTGAATTATCACATTTATTCAGTTCTAATGTCATCAATTATAGGAAGCGTATTTATTTTTTTATTTTTAGTTAAAAAATTTTTATTGAAGCATAGTTGATTTACGATATTATGTTAGTTTCAAGTATACAGCACAGGGATTCTATATTTTCATAGATATTCCATTTAAAGTTATTATAAAATAATGGCTATATTTCCCTGTACTGTACAATATGTGCTTGCTCCTTAACTGTTTATCTCTTAATCTCTTAATTTGATACCCCTATCTTGTCCTTCCCCACTTCCCTCTCCCCACTATACCAGTTTACTTTCTATATCTGTGAGTCTGTTTCTGTTTTGCTATATACATTCGTTTTATATTTTAGATTCACATATAAGTGATAACATAGAGTATTATCTTTCTTGATCTGACTTATTTCACTAAGCATAATACTCTCTAGATCCATCACGTTGTTGCAAATGGCAAAATTTCATTCTTTTTTGTGGTTGAGTAATACTCCATTGTGTGTGTGTGTGTATCATCTTCTTTATCCATTCATCTGTTGATGGACAGTTGGGTTGCTTCCACATCTTGGCTATTGTAAATAGGGCTGCTCTGAACACTGGGGTGCATGTATCTTTTCAAATTAGTGTTTTCATTTTCTTTGCATATATACACAGGAGTATTGCTGGAATTGCTAAATCATAAGGTAGTTCTATTTTTAGTTTTCTGAGGAACCTCCATACTGTTTTCCATAGTGGTTGCACCAGTTCACATTCCCACCAACAAAAATAGCAAGATTTTAAGGGGTAAAATGGTTGGAAGTTTTTTAAATCAGTTATAAAATGCACCCAACTGAAACTGAAATGTTTGAAAAATGTATGTGTGAAAATGGAAGAAATATAGGTGTACAGAGGTATAGTAGAGTACTATAGCTAGAAAGGAATAATGGCCACCATCGCATGATATTGAAGTCCAGGAAGATGATCTAAAGGATAGGCTGGAAAAGAAAACTTGAAACAGATGCTGAAATCTTGAGAAATTTGATAATATTGACAATCTTATCAGTCGCCACCAAGTATTTCATTTCTAGGAAGTTACAGTTAAATTTCTTTCATATTAGATCATTGTTTCTCTTAGCATTTTCTTAAAACAGGTGTCATTATCTTCATGTTATGGACATGTAAAGTGGCCACATGGTTCCTGGAATTTGCCTAAAGTCAAAAGACAGGGAAGTGGCAAAACTTCTACATAAATTCAAGCAAGCATAACTGCCTGCTAGAATGCCCTAAGACTGCAGGCACAGATGACTAGGATGGAGAGTGTGTTTTAAAGATAGGATAGGTTTCACTCCACTTGCCTTTATGGTAAAACTTATTTATTTGAATGGGCTGGTAGAGGCAGCAAAGAACAAGAACACTGATGCCTCCAGCTCCATCTCCTCCCTCCACGTTTCAGGGGAATGGCTGCAGGAATATAGAAGGCACTGTCATCCGGGAAAAGCTAGGATTTAGGAAATCAGGTGGCAAGGTATGGATGGAAGAAAAAGAACATACAAATGTAGAGAATCTGTTTCCACACACACAAGGCCTGCTGACAGTAGGAAATGGGTGATAGACAGGAGGAAAGAGGGCCTTGGGAACCCTGATCCAGTCCAGATGGAAATCCCACATCTGCCAACTCTCTTTCTTTCTCTTCTACTCTTGTGTACTGGCTTAAGATATATTACCATCAGAATTCTGCTCCAAACTGCTCCACTCTTGATCAGCTCTGAAGCCAGAGGACCTCTAAAAGCTCGTATTACTTTATTATTCTTGCCGAACAACCTCAGCTTGCTCAAGCAACACTGATGTCAGTCAGGTATCCTGGGTACCTTCTCATGTCGAAGCATATCCATTTGTTTTCTAATCCCGCAGCATTAAAACAAAACAATAGCCTTATGTTCTTTTCATCTACCACCATCTTCTCTAGAACCTTCTTTCAAATCACTGTTAATTTTGGGAAAAGGTCCGCGTTCTGTTTTGCTCTTTTCTTTATGATTTTCTCATACCCACAACCTGATTTCTTTACAAACCTCTCACAGTTTCTTTCAGGCCCTCAGCCCTTTTGTGTAACCTGTAGGGTTACATCAGATAGATGGCCCAGGAAACACAAAGGAGCAGAGAACAACGTAGAACACTAATCTATAGACAATTAAACAGAGGTACTTAAGAGCTAGCACGACGACTGAAAGCTCTCCAAAGTGCTTATGGGTCCATGAAAGATGACCTCAGATAATAAATTTGGCACATGGCCAAATACTGAGACCTGAGCAGGCATTTTGGTTGCTTTCTCTCTCTCTCTCGTATTTATTCAATAGATTTCAAAAAAACATATGAATGATTAATTCAGTCTCAAGAGACTGGCTGTGATCTAATTCACTGAGGCTGTCTGCAAAACAAAAAAAAACAAGATCAGAGGGATTTGGGAATTCTAGCAGGGCTAAAATATAATGGCACATTTGTTAGATTTCTCCCTTTGTTTTCCCATTTAGTAATATCTGTACTATTTAAATGAATCGTCAGATACCTTGGAAATAAAAAGAAGATGATGGCAAAGTAAAATGGTGGTGGCTTTCAGAATACATTTATTTTTACCTTAACTGAAACCACGGACTTTGCTTTTTTGGACATGATTAAGACCACCAAAGCAATTTTACCATCATTCCCCCTTCTACTCTTTACTGCTTGATTTTCTAGCACTGATGAATAGGTGTGATAATTCCAGTTCTAATGTTAGGTAAAGACAAGAAGGTAAAGGGACACATGTGTGCCCGAAAAAGAGGTTTATGTGAAAGCAGGTAATGTTTTTTTCCTCCCCTTCTTTCCTTCTTTTTTTTTCTTTCCTTCCTTCCTTGTTTCCTTCCTTCTTTTCTTCTTTTATTCCTTCCTTCCCGCCCCCTTTTTTTGGGGGGGGGGGTCAGAGAGAAGTTGGGCATTCTAAGAATTTTCTAAAATGAACGTGTGGTTCCACTTACCAATGTTGAGCCTACCTGTAAACTCATGAATGTGGGGCTGTTAAGAGACACATGTATTTTAAACTGAGAGGAGACAAGCAAAAGAAAGGACTGAGTGACCCTGTTCTAAGCTTCCCCTAATCTATTATGAAAACAATTAAGAGGACGAAACTACAGTTTAAGAACCAATAAGAAAATGACGGTGACTGACAGAGTTATTAAAAAAGCAATTTTTGGATGCCAAAGGGAATATAGTTATATAACAGTTTCAGTATTATTGCATAGTCTCTTTTAAGTTTCTCAGAATTTATTACCTACATTTTTCTGGCTTATAAATTATTTAATTTTGATTAGTTAAAATTTGCTAGGTCAATTGAATCAGCTATGCAAATTAATTAAACATTTGAAATATATTATTGATATTTTCTGCCTCATCAGTTTGAGGAATAAAATTGAAAAAAAATCCTTTTATATTCAAATTAGGATGACTCTGAGCCCCAGACCCTTTTTTCTGGGGTCCTTACTAGACCCTCAATGTATTTATACAGGCCTGAAAATCAACCCTTCACATGGCTAGCTGTCAGCTGCCTGTGCAGAGAGGAAGAGCTGGATGAGCCCCAGTGAAACTATTTTCAAGACAAAAGAAGGAATGAAACTTTCAGTGCTCCTCTTGAATTTCCTGTGGTCTGTTGGCATTTTGTGTTAAACACCACCTTCTCATTAGCACTATAAATATCCCCACATATAGGGGCATCCAGCATTTGGCATCAAAGATGGCATTTAAATCTATCCGTTATTCCCCCAACATTTATCATATATACGTTAAAAACAAAAAAATCCACCAGTATAAATTAGTATCCTACCTAGGAGTTTTCTGCATACAAATAGGAAAACATTGAAGGATTCAGTATAATTTATAAATAAGAAAATATAGGATGTTACAGAAGTTTTCTGGGGAAAAAAAAAGGCTCAAAAGCAAGCTCCTCAGGCAGTGTCCTACAAATGGAGATACATACCCAAGCAGCACTCACATGAGGCCTGATTTATTTCAGTAGGGAAAACTCACCGTGACATAAGCAGCGGTAGCTGTGTAGGTCTTGAGTTGCTCATTGCCTTCTACAGTAGTGCACAGAAATCTTGCATGACTGAATATCAGATTCTGGGAATTGGATCCCCACTCTTTGGTTGCAAGGCTTCTAAATTGTATGTTTAGGAAGCAACAGTCTGTCTTCTGGTGTGACCCATGGTAGAGGTATAAGCCTTGATATTGTAGCCGTATGACTTGGCAATATGACCTTGCCAAGATTTTAGAAAATGGCTTTGCCATAAGACTGGCAATCTAGTAGCTACATGTCACCATGTTAGCACCAGCCATGCCCTGGCAATGTGAAAGATAGTCTAGGGGACTTGATTTCAAGTATATTTGTTGACCAGGAAACTTGGGCTATACCTAGTTTCCATTGAACTTTGAAGGAATTCAGTTCATTTTCTGAAAGACCATCCTGCAGACAGTCTTAGACAAGTTATTTCTTAATACTAAGTTTACCTCCCAAAGATGGCCTCTAACCATATGGCATACTTCATTGTGTTAACAAGTAGTACCACTTTAACTTGTGCTCATTTTCAATAAGAGACAGTGCAATCATTGATGTCATTGTGGGAGACTCTGAAAGTAGGTCAGTATTGACCAGGTGACTAATCCCAGGGTGCAGATCATATTTACTCAAAGCAGACAGGGTACTGCCATTTGTAAGAATAGCCTATAGGAATACATTGTCAAGTCCAGAAAAAGTAAGAAGACCATATCCTTGGCTCAGGCAAAGATTAAGCAAAGGTCAACCAGGGTTTCCAAGGCCTTTTCCCTGACTGAGGAGCCTATGTTATCTTGAAGGGAGGAATAGCTGTACTTTATCCTTTTTAGCCTCTTGAGGACTCATTACTGGTTGTTATTTTCATTGGTCTGTACTGGCAGAGCATCTTGTCAGAGTCAGGCGAGAGGGCAAGAGGACTGGATTAAGGGGAGTTCCATTAACAGACACTAAATTGGCTGCCATCTCTCCCCCTATTACTTTGGTACTGGATGGCATGTCCATCTTCATGTCATGCTAGCTGAGGAAGCTCATCGTGTGGTGGAAGCACAATCTTGTGTTTTTTTGGTGTTCCATCACCAAACTGAACAGGTAACAGTGTTGTCCATCCAGTATATGAATTGTATGTGGAGGCATCTGCAGTTGGACACACTGTGTCTCTGCATCAACCTCTGAGTCTCTTGATGACTCTGGAGTGTCAAGGAAGTGGTCAGCTATTCTCACCCCCACAAGGACTCTATTTGGGAGCCCTCTTTATCCCTCCCTGTCTTATAGATGGTCTTTATAGTTTCCTAATACCTATTCTATCTTATACCAACTAGTCGGTCCTTCAGTGAACAACTGATGGGTTATCTCCATTGTGTGTGTTCATCTCCATTGTCTGCTTGTGTATATATACATGTGCAAATGTATGCAGTTCATCAGGGGGCATGGTTCAATATCCCCCTTAATGGAGCTCACTCCTTTCTGAGTGACTCTCTCTCTCTAAGGCCCTTATTAACAATCTAGGAATTCAATATAGGTTTTCTTATTCCCTGAAACTCTCCCATTTCTCAGGACTTCATAGACTAGTTTTCATGAACAGTGACCTGTCATCCCAATATCCAGCCATGCTGCCCAAAGTAGACACCTTTAAGACTTATCTTATCTGTGAGGTGGGACTTTGATCTCTAATCCTTTTAGTTACACTAGAAGTCCATGTTGGGTCTTTGGTCAGATGCTTAGTACCAGTTGTCATGGAAACAAGGGCAAATAACCAAGGTGCACTCTTACAGAACCTACTATAGCAGTGTCGTTGGGTAAAATCCAAGGAGTCAAGAGAAGCAGCAGGTATGTGAACCCCTATTACCTATTACGTCCTCAGGCTGAGCACAGAGATCAAACAAGACTGAGCATCAGACTCTGGGCAGGAGACCCTAACCCTTGATCTGTGGAACTATTAAGTTGTATGAAAAAAAAAAAAAAGCACAGTGCATTCTGGTGTGATGAGGGGCCAGGATGTAATAATTACATAGCTTAGTAGAATCACGTCTTTGACCATATCCTGCCAGCTCAAATTTCATGGTTGTGGGTGAGAACCAGCCCCTCCTCTGACGTGATCAAGAGACCAGTCTCAAGCCTTGCAGTTGCAGTTGTATGACATGACAAGCTAGTAACAGAATTCATCGCAACAGTATCCATGGTTGAGGAAACACCAGCTTGATTTTTCAGTATCATCAGAGGTGTACTAAGGTCTAGACCATCACTGATTTCCATAAGCACTGGGCTGTATCTTGTTTCTATGCAACTTGAGGGGGCCAGCTTGCAAGGTATCCATCCTGAATAAACTAACCCTTACATCTCAAAAGGCTTCAAGCAGAAATGGCAAATTATCTCCAGAGTTTAAGCAAGTTAACTTAAGTGAATGAAGTAAAATACATTAAGAGACAGTAAGTTATATGGTGAACCAGACAGGAACCGTTCAATGAGGAAGTCGTTGCCAGCAAAAGCCATTGTTGCCCTGTGGGAACGTGGACCTGTTGTTGCCAAAGCTTCCTTTTACCAAGAAAATAAGAAAAATGGCAAATACAGAGTTTGATATGAACTATAATTATTTTTACAACAAAACCCCTCTTCAGACCGACTTGAGTTCTTAGATGACTAGTTAGCAACCTCCAATAGCGTATAGCTTCTTATAAAGTTCTGAAGCACTTAAACAAGGGGAAAATAAGTAAGGATAATGAAGGCTTTGCTCAGGAAAGCATTCTGTGATTCTATTTAAATAGCCCCCTTTTTAAGCCTAATCAACATCTACTAACCCTATAAATCTGTTTCTTTGAGGAATGGCTTTACTTCTTCTTGGAAGACTGAGTACACTTTACTGCTGCCAAGATTCCCTATGATATTTCAAAGATATTATTTGCTGCCTTTCTTGTTGCTTTTGCAACTTTGTTTATACCACCATAAACATGGGACAAAAGAACTTGTTTAAAGTTCAACCCTCTCGAGCTAAATCTGGACTATTACTACAGAATGCCATAACTCATGTCATTTCATCCTTGAGATGGAAGAAGGGGGTGTGGTGCTGGGTGTGCTTGAGTGACAGCTCAGTCTCTTCTCATCAGTTTATTAGTTTCCTGTGGGTTATCTCAGTAGTAAAGCAGAATGGTTTTGGAGAAGAAGTAGGTCTCAAAATTTAACTAGGGGTTTTCGGAGTATGCAGTTACTTGCACAATCATCAATAATATTTTTAATTTTAATTGTCAACTATGCTAAATTAAAGAGAATACAAGATACAAATAACACAAGGGAACAAAAAAGTACAAGGTCCTTTAAATCATATAGTAGAAAAATGAGTAAAGTCAGATGGAGATAGGAACTCAGGGATCATTACCTTGAGGCGGGAGGTGTTATGAATTCAGGACTCATTACCTTGAAGTGGGGAAAGGGAGGAAGAAAGAGTTGAGGAAAGGAAAAGGTGAGGTTGTTTACACTAAGGCACTGACAAACTGTTCAGTCAAAAATGTGCCCCACCCATCTGCAGGGTTGTAAAAACATCCATCTCAGAGGTGGGAGAAGGATGTGAGTAAGTAGGCTCATATTGGAATCTGTGGTCTTCTCCTCCTGGGCTCTGAAGGAACCAACCTTAGCCAGGAAAAGTTAAATTCTTTAATTGTTCAAGTTATCAACAAGAATTTCTTGAGGGCTTATAGGTTCCCAGCACAATGCCTGGCACTCAATGTTAAAAATGAAACAAACAAAATAAACAAGCAAACAAAAAATATGGGGTATAGTCTCTCTCTCCAAGGGGTTTGCAAGCTACTTGTATGTAGTTATCTGTTACTGATAAGGTGCAAGGGAGTTAGTGTAAATCACATGTGCGAGAGAGGGATAGTCAGCTATGGCTTTTATCCTTAATCAGCATTACTGTGTTTAGAAATCTTGTTAGCTATAGTGACATGTAGATGTATGTGTGTTGGAGGAGGGGGGCAGTGGTGGTGGTGGTGGTGGTATTTGGGAAGGGCGACATTTAAATTAGGAAAATTGCAAAGATCACAGAGAAGGAAATTTTTAGGTCTGTTGTTGGTTTTGGTCTGACAGAGTTGAAGTCTCTCAAGTCAGTCCTTTCATTCCAAAACAACGGAAGTGGATGAACAGCAAGTCTTGCAAAAGCATGGAGCAAGCCAGAGAGAGAAGGTAGACCAATTGTGTCTAAACAGTTCAGTCACAAAAACAGGAACACATGATGGTCCAGGGTGACCAAGGTTGTCAGTGAGAGAAGTGGGAGATGCTGTGATCTGGATGATGGTGACCTTGTGATTGTGTGACCAGGAGAGAGCATGACTTGAGCTCTGTCATTAGGGGACAGATAGGGAAAGAAAACAAACTGCTGGGCTAGTAGTTACAGAACCTGACATGGGAACAAATGAAGAGGAAAAATGAACTATCACACATCTTTACTGTAAATGGATATCAGGAAGCAAAACTATGGAAAAGAGAAATCAGAAATACAATGAACATGACCCAAACGTGGGAAAAAGTAAAACAGCAATGACAGTAGAGCTAAGGACCAAAAGAGGTGTTTTTCATTAGAATGGAAAACCCTTGGCATAAAATGGCTAGAATGGAGTAGAGTCAGAGGGATGCTATAATACTTGCAGTATGAATGGAGAGGAACAGGCACACTGAAGTAGACAGACCAAGGCATGGGAGACTGCTACAGTGAAAGAGGGGGGCCGGGCTGAATACAACAGCAAGCTGAGAAAGTGAAAGAGGACAGACTACAGAAGACCTGACTCTCTAGTCTGGCCCTACGTCTTTCCCATATCTCTTCCTCAAATTCTTTGTGATGCATATTACTATCTTCTAACATCCTGCATTTCTTTTTCTCTTGAAGGGTTTGTAGAGTCCTTTGGGAATTGGGTATATTTAGAGTTGGAATTGACCTTCACAGTATTTGCGTAGGTTGCCTGTGTAATCCGGTATTGCCGTATTCATTTGCATTGTATTGCAGAAAGGAAAAAAAAAAAAAAAAAACAGCATGTGCCTCTGGGTAGTATCCTTATGCCAGGAAACCTGTTCAGATTCTAAGTGTGGGGAATTATAAACCTCAGGCTTGTCAAAGGCCCAGAAGATCACTAGATAAAATACGCCCTAGACATAGAGCAGAGCTTACACATCTTTACTTCCTCTATTGGGATAGGAGTAGTGTGGACATGGTGGGCGCCTTAACTTGCAGAGGACTATGGATGATATTGCGATATGGAGAGGCTGAACCTGCATCAACTTTTGTCAAAGCTTCCTCCTTTGAGCCACATACCATGAGATCAATAAATTTTGGTAAAATTCCAAAAGCAAAATCAGCCTCCTTTTTCCATACATTGCATCCAGTTGGTCCCCTAGAAGGACTGAAAACACCAGGGTATTGATCAGTGTAGTTGTTTGCTACAGGATCCCTAGCCAATCCCCACTAGAAAGATGCTGGCAAATAAAATTTTGGAGCTACAGCTATAATTACCTGGAATGTTGGTGAGTTTAGTAAAACTGTATACACTTTTACTTCATAGGCTGCTCTGGTTATTTTTAAATGATGTCTTTATTTCTCAACTCCCAAATAAGAAACACTTTTGTGTAATATTTAGGGTAGTACTAGAGGAACTCATGAGGAGTCACCATGTAATTCAGTCATTATAATGTCGTTAACCAAAACCTTCTGAGTCCTAGAAGGGACAGGTTATAAAATTGATGTCTCTATAGATACTATCTTTGATTAAAACTACCTCTATTTACCAGGTAGAGGAGATGAGTAGCTGGGGTGGGGTAGGGAGATTTTTTTAATGTCTTCATATGAATATGAATTAATTAACTCTTACAATGGTATTCTGGGCAATTAAATCTGGTTACTAATAAGTCAAAATCCTGAAATCATTGGCTGCCCCAGAGCAGGTTTAGAACAGGGTAAAAACGTCAAGAGTAGTCAGTGACAAGACCAGAGTAATGCAGCTGAAACCAGGTGACCCACTTGGACTAAGGTTAGATGCTGAAGGATTTCAACATCAATGAAATTCAATCTTGGGTTCAGTTGAGTATGAAGAAGAGAATTCAGTAATGAGACCAACTGGAAGTGAAAGGAAGTCCAGGTACAGAAACTTATTTTTTAATAAGCATTGCAGAGCCATCAGCTCAGTTTCCTGGAGCTGCCCTTGGACATGACCCACAGGAGCGTTATTTTTGGTGAGGACTGTGGGTCTCCTAGCCCTCTTTTATTCTCCCTACTTCTTTGCAGATTTCTGCATAGTACACAAGTGCACTTACTCATGGCCCTTCTTCAGAGGAACCTCTTACAACTCATGCATCTAGGTCTCTTCATTACACTGAATTATGAAATATCATACATTTTACTAAAATTAAAATTCTTTTAAATTATCATTTAGGGCAATTTGGCACCTCTGCCTCCCTCTTCACAGCTAGCCTCTATGTGCCATCTCACATAACTTTTAAAAAGTCACGCAAAAAGTTTGCTAAGTACAAGCATAGTGTCAAAATATTAAGGAATAATGTCTCTAATTTAGAAGAGAAAATTGTTTTAAAACACATTAACACAAACATTAATATGCTTCCTACCACTGCTAATATTAAATCATGTTGAAAGGAAAATAAGCAGAGGCACTTTTGAATTGGAGATTGGTAAACTCCCAAAATAAATTGATCACAGATGGGATTCATCGAGGGCCCTGGGCAACTACTTGGCCCAACCCCCTTTCCTCCCTTGATCCAGAACTCAGTGTTTGAGGTCTCTTAGCCAGGTGCTGGCACTGACCTGCAGATGTCTTAATTCAGTGCTCTACACTACTTTTATTTATTTATTTATTAATGTTTATTATTTATTTATTTATTTTCTTATTAGTCATCCATTTTATACCCATCAGTGTTTACATGTCAATCCCAATCTCCCAATTCATTTACACCACCACCTCCACCCCCCGCCACTTTGCCCGCTTGGTGTCCATACATTTGTTCTCTACTCATTTGTCTCAGCTTCTGCTCTGCAAACCGATTCATCTGTACCATTTTCTAGGTTCCACATATATGTGTTAATATACGATATTTGTTTTTCTCTTTCTGACTTACTTCACTCTGTACTCTCCAGATGCATCCACGTCTGTACAAATGACCCAATTTCGTTCCTCTTTATGACTGAGTAATATTCCAGTGTATATATGCACTACATCTTCTTTATCCATTCGTCTGTCAATGGGCATTTAGGTTACTTCCATTACCTGGCTATTGTAAATAGTGCTGCAATGAACATTGGGGTACATGTGTCTTTTTGAATTATGGTTTTCCCTGGGTATATGCCCAGTAGTGGGATTGCTGGGTCATATGCTAATTCTATTTTTAGTTTTTTTTGTTTCTTTGTTTTTTGTTTTTTTTTGTTTTTTTGCGGTACGCAGGCCTCTCACTGTTGTGGCCTCTCCCGTTGCAGAACACAGGCTCCGGACGCGCAGCCTCAGCGGCCATGGCTCACGGGCCCAGCCACTCCGTGGCATGTGGGATCCTCCCGGACCAGGGCACAAACCCATGTCCCCTGCATCGGCAGGCGGACTCTCAACCACTGCGCCACCAGGGAAGCCCTATTTTTAGTTTTTTAAGGAACCTCCATACTGTTCTCCATAGTGGCTGTATCAATTTACATTCCCACCAGCAGTGCAAGAGGGTTCCCTTTTCTCTACACCCTCTCAGGCATTTGTTATTGGTAGATTTTCTGATGATGCCCATTCTCACTGGTGTGAGGTGATAGCTCATTGTACTTTTGATTTGCATTTCTCTAATAATTAGTCATGTTGGTTAGCTTTTCATGTGCTTCTTGTCCATCTGTATGTCTTTGGAGAAATGTCTATTTAGGTCTTCTGCCCATTTTTGGACTGGGTTGTTTGTTTTTTTAATATTGAGCTACATGAGCTGTTTATATATTTTGGAGATTCTCCTTTGTCCATTGATTTGTTTGCAAATATTTTCTCCCATTCTGAGGGTTGTCTTTTCATCTTGCTTATGGTTTTTTGCTTTGCAAAAGCTTTTAAGTTTCCTTAGGTCCCATTTGTATATTTTTGCTTTTATTTCCATTACTCTAGGAGGTGGATCAAAAAAGATCTTGCTGTGATTTATGTCAAAGAGTGTTCTTCCTATGTTATCCTCTAAGAGTTTTATAGTGCCCGGACTTACACTTAGATCTCTAATCCATTTTGAATTTACTTTTGTGTATGGTTTTAGGGAGTGTTCTAATTTCATTCTTTTACATGTAGCTGTCCAGTTTTCCCAGCACTACTTAATGAAGACACTGTCTTTTCTCCATTGTATATCCTTGCCTCTTTTGTCATTCATTAGTTGACCATAGGTGTGTGGGTTTATCTCTGGGCTTTCTGTCCTGTTTATTTCTGTTTTTGTGCCAGTACCATATTGTCCTGATTACTGTAGCTTTGTAGTATAGTCTGAAGTCAGGGAGTCTGATTCCTCCAGCTCCGATTCTTTCCCTCAAGACTGCTTTGGCTATTCGGGGTCTTTTGTGTCTCCATACAAATTTTAATATGATTTGTCCTAGTTCTGTAAAAAATGCCATTGGTACTTTGATAGGGATTGCATTGAATCTGTAGATTGCTTTGGGTAGTAGAGTCATTTTCACAATATTGATTCTTCCAATCCAAGAACATGGTATATCTCTCCTTCTGTTGGTATCATCTTTAATTTCTTTCACCAGTGTCTTATAGTTTTCTGAATACAGGTCTTTTGTCTCCCTAGGTAGGTTTATTCCAAGGTATTTTACTCTTTTTGTTGCAATGGTAATTGGAGTGTTTCCTTAATTCCTCTTTCAGATTTTTCATCATTAGTGTATAGGAATGCAAGAGATTTCTGTGCATTAATTTTGTATCCTGCTACTTTACCAAATTCATTGATTAGCTCTAGTAGTTTTCTGTTAACATCTTTAGGATTCCCTATGTATAGTATCATGTCATCTGCAAAGAGAGACAGTTTTACTTCTTCTTTTCCAATTTGTATTCCTTTTATTTCATCTTCTTCTCTGATTGCCATGGCTAGGACTTCCAAAACGATGTTGAATAATAGTGGTGAGAGTGGACATCCTTGTCTTGTTCCTGATCTTAGAGGAAATGCTTTCAGTTTTACACCATTGAGAATGATGTTTGCTGTGGGTGTGTCATATATGGCCTTTATTATGTTGAGATAGGCTCCCTCTATGCCCACTTTCCAGAGAGTTTTTATCATAAATGGGTGTGGAACTTTGTCAAAAGCTGTTTCTGCATCTATTGAGATGCTCATATGGCTTTTATTTTTCAGTTTGTTAATATGGTGTATCACATTAATTGATTTGAGTATATTGAAGAATCCTTGCATCTCTGGGATAAATCCCACTTGATCATGGTGTATGATCCTTTTAATGTTTTGTTGGATTCTGTTTGCTAGTATTTTATTGAGGATTTTTTGCATCTATATTCATCAGTGATATTGATCTGTAATTTTCTTTTTTTTTTAGTATCATTGTCTGGTTTTGGTATCAGGGTGATGGTGGCCTCATAGAATGAGTTTGGGAGTTTTCCTTCCTCTGTAATTTTTTGGAAGAGTTTGAGAAGGATGGGTGTTAACTCTTCTCTAAATGTTTGATAGAAATCACCTGTGAAGCCATCTGATCCTGGACTTTTGTTGGTTGGAAGATTTTTAATCACAGTTTCAATTTCATTACTTGTGATTGGTCTGTTCATATTTTCTATTCCTTCCTGGTTCAGTCTTGAAAGGTTATACCTTTCTAAGGATTTGTCCATTTCTTCCAGGTTGTCCATTATAGTGGCATAGAGTTGCTTGTAGTCGTCTCTTAGGATGCTTTGTATTTCTGCTGTGTCTGTTGTAACTTCTCCTTTTTCATTTCTAATTTTATTGATTTGAGTCCTCTCCCTCTTTTTCTTGATGAGGCTGACTAATGGTTTATCAATTTTGTTTATTTTCTCAAAGAACCAGCTTTTAGTTTTATTGATCTTAGCTATTGTTTCCTTTGTTTCTATTTCATTTATTTCTGCTCTGATCTTTATGATTTATTTCCTTCTGCTAACTTTGGGTTTTGTTTGTTCTTCTTTCTCTGGTTACTTTAGGTGTAAGGTTAGATTGTTTATTTGAGATTTTTCTTGTTTCTTGAGATAGGCTTGTTTTGCTATAAAATTCCCTCTTAGAACTGCTTTTGCTGTATCCCATAGGTTTTTGATCGTCATGTTTTCATTGTCGTTTTTCTCTAGATATTTTTTGATTTCTTCAGTGATCTCTTGGTTATTTAGTAATGTATTGTTAGCCTCCATGTGTTTGTGTTTTTTATGCTTTTTTCCCTGTAATTTATTTCTAATCTCATAGGTTGTGGTCAGAAAAGATCCTTGATATGATTTCAATTTTCTTAAATTTACTGAGGTTTGATTTGTGACCCAATATGTGATCTATCCTGGAGAATGTTCCGTGTGCACTTGAAGAAAGTGTAATCTGCTGTTTTGGGAGGGAATGTCCTATAAATATCAATTACATCTATGTGGTCTATTGTATCATTTAAAGCTTGTGTTTCCTTATTAATTTTCTGTTTGGATGATCTGTCCATTGGTGTAAGTAATGTGTTAAAGTCCCCCACTATTATTGTGTTACTGTCGATTTCCTCTTTCAGAGCTGTTAGCAGTTGCCTTATGTATTGAGGTGCTCCTATGTTGGGTGTATAAATATTTACAATTGTTATATCTTCTTCTTGGATCGATCCCTTGATCATTATGTAGTGGCCTACTTTGTCTCTTGTAATAGTCTATATTTTAAAGTCTATTTTGTCTGATATGAGCATTGCTACTCCAACTTTCTTTTGATTTCCATTTGCATGGAATATCTTTTTCCATCCCCTCACTTTCAGTCTGTATGTGTCCCTAGGTCTGAAGTGGGTCTCTTGTAGACAGCATATATATGGGTCTTGTTTTTGTATCCATTCAGCTAGCCTGTGTCTTTTGGTGGGAGCATTTAATCCATTCACGTTTAAGGTAATTATCAATATGTATGTTCCTATTATCATTTTCTTAACTGTTTTGAGTTTGGTTTTGTAGGACCTTTTCTTCTCTGTGTTTCCCACTTAGAGAAGTTCCTTTAGCATTTGTTGTAGAGCTGGTTTGGTGGTGCTGAATTCTCTTAGCTTTTGCTTGTCTGTAAAGCTTTTGATTTCTCCATGGCATCTGAATGAGATCCTTGCTGGGTAGAGTAATCTTGGTTGTAGGTTTTTCCCTTTCATCACTTTAAGTGTATCATGCCACTCCCTTCTGGCTTGGAGAGTTTTTGCTGAGAAATTAGCTGTTAACCTTATGGGATTTCCCTTGTATATTATTTGTCATTTTTCCCTTGCTGCTTTCAATAATTTTTCTTTGTCTTTAGTTTTTCCCAATTTGATTACTGTGTGTCTCGGCATGTTTCTCCTTGGGTTTATCCTGTATGGGGCTCTCTGCACTTCCTGGACTTGGGTGGCTATTTCCTTTCCCATGTTAGGGAAGTTTTCGACTCTAATCTCTTCAAAGATTTTCTCGAGTCCTTTCTCTCTCTCTTCTCCTTCTGGGACCCTTATAATGCGAATGTTGTGTTTAATGTTGTCCCAGAAGTCTCTTAGACTGTCTTCGTTTCTTTTAATTCTTTTTTCTTTATTCTGTTCCACAGCAATGAATTCCACCATTCTGTCTTCCAGGTCGCCTATCTGTTCTTCTGCCTCAGTTATTCTGCTACTGGTTCCTTGTAGTGTATTTTTCATTTCACGTATTGTATTGTTCATCTCTGTTTGTTTGTTCTTTAATTCTTCCAGATCTTTGTCAATCATTTCTTGCATCTTTTCAATCTTTGCCTCCATTCTTTTTCTGAGGTCCTGGATCATTTTCACTATCATTATTCTGAATTCTTTTTCTGGAAGATTGCCTATCTCCATTACATTTAGTTGTTTTTCTGGGGTTTTATATTGTTCCTTCATCTGGTACATAGCCCTTTGCCTTTTCATCTTCTCTATCTTTCTGTGAATGTGGTTTTTGTTCCACAGGCTGCAGGATTGTAGTTCTTCTTGCTTCTGCTGTCTTCCCTCTGGTGGATTAGGCTATCTAAGAGGTTTGTGGAAGTTTCTGATGGGAGGGACTGGTGGTGAGTAGAGCTGTCTGTTGCTCTGTTGAGCAGAGCTCAGTAAAACTTTAATCCCCTTGTCTGCTGATGGGTGGGGCTGGGTTCCCTCCCTGTTGGTTGTTTGGCCTGAGACGACCCAACACTGGAGCCTACCCAAGCTGTTTGTTGGGGCTAATGGCGGACTCTGGGAGGGCTCACGCCAAGGAGTACTTCCCAGAACTTCTGTTGCCAGTGTCCTTGTCCCTTAGTGAGCCACAGCAGCCCCCCACCTCTGCAGGAGACCCTCCAACTAGCAGGTAGGTCTGGTTCAGTCTCCTCTGGGGTCACTGCTCCTTCCCCTGGGTCCTGATGCACACAGTACTTTGTGTGTGCCCTCCAAGAGTGGAGTCTCTGTTTCCTCCAGTCCTGCCAAAGTCCTTCAATCAAATCCCACTGGCCTTCAAAGTCTGATTCTCTAGGAATTCCTCCTCCCATTGCCAGACCCCCAGGTTGGGAAGCCTGATGTGTTGCTCAGACCCTTCACTCCAGTGGGTGGACTTCTGTGGTATAAGTGTGCTCCAGTCTGTGAGTCACCCACCCAACAGTTATGGGATTTGATTTTATTGTGATAGCACCCCTCCTACCATCTCATTGTGGCTTCTCCTTTGTCTTTGCATGTGGTGTATCTTTTTTGGTGAGTTCCAATGTCTTCTTGTTGATGATTGTTCAGTTAGTTGTGATTCTGGTGTTGTCAAAAGAGGGAATGAGAGCATGTCCTTCTACTCTGCCATCTTGAACCAATCTCTATATAACTTTTAAATAAAGCATTTAGGGTTTCAGTTTTTTAATCTTCAGTTTTCTTGTATTACAGATTGGCTCATTCATACATTTTTCCATTTAACTTGTTATAATGTGGCATCTTATTCTTTCAGTTGTGTGTGTGTTTGTGTGTCTGTGTTTGTGTGTCTGTGTTTGTGTGTCTTTGTTTGTGTGTCTAAGCCTCCCATGACATCATACAGTGCTTGGTGTCGTGGTCCACTCCTTAACCCGCCCCAATTCCCCTGCAGTAGCAAAAGGCAATGGCAGTGTTGTAATAGCCGTGATGCTGTATCCAGGCATCAGTGCTCTGGGTTTGAATCTTGACTCCCTGCTTGCTAGGTTTGTAAACTTCAGAGGTTATTCACCATTAGTTTTCTCATTACTTGTGATGAGTAAATCTTTTAACCTTAAGCAATGCCTGACAGTATTAGGCTAAAGTGACCATGGTACTTGCATGGGGTACAAAATTTAAGGGGGCACCAAAAACCTCAGTAATCAAGATAAATAACAGTTTAATGTTTTAAAAACTCAGAAGGTCAGTAGTGATTGGTTAACTTGTTGATTTGAGTCCACAGTTGAATTCTCAGGATCCACAGTTTTTTCAGGGTCTAAAAGATAGTAACCCTGACTCAGGCATTTACAGCCACCTTGCAAAGCATATACATTCATCAGTCCTGGTAGCGCTGGTAACTACTAAAAGTAAAAGATCACCCCCACAGTTATTAAGTCAGTGGTTCAGTGTAGAACTTAGCCACATGTGGAATCACTGGGGATGCTCAAACGTATGTATTTCTTTTGAACCCCCTTTACAATTAGTGCATACAGATAAATCCTAGGCTGCTCCCTTGCAATTGTGCTTGCCTTTTCTCATTTGTAAATGAAACCATATAGAACTTCACCCTGGAAATTTTTCTAAGTATTCATTCCCAAGACAGTATTAAATCACAGACAGTGGCAGCTGGAGGCACTGTGGTCTCTGAGCACATATCAAAAATCCTGAATCGTCAATTGACAATAGTACATCAGCAGGTTCTCTCATTGCTTTGGGACTTTAGAATGTATAGCTGTTTAGAATATAAGACTGTCCCTCACCTCCTTCCTCCGCCCCAAAACAGGCTGCCTTTTCCCCTCTCCCTCCTTCAAGGAAAATTAAATGAAGACAACTAACGAGCAGATTTATTTTCTTTCAGCAAAGGTCAGCAATCCCACAGCAGCAAATTAATCCCAATTAGTAATGATATTTTGTCTTGATAAATGATGACACATTTGATTTACTGTGTTTCCAAGATGCAGGCAGCAAATGTTAATAATTTGGTTTGCTGGGAATTTATACTCTTGCTCATTTCCCATTTGTTGATCAGTCGCAGCTCGTGAAGACTTGGCTGCTTCAACTAATGAACTGAGGGCCTTGCAGGAATAATGGGTGTGTTCTGCAGGCCTAATTTTTTTTTCATGCCATCTGTAGAAATGCAGGTTCCTTTCAGAAAATATCTCTGGCAGCCAGGAAAGTGATTATGATCATATCAATGTCACTTGGAATTTGTATTTCACTTGTTTAATGGCATCCCCAATAAATGAGGCTTTCTGTAGAGAACAGAACTAATTATAGCAAATTTAGCATGTGTATGTGTATGTGTGTGTAACAAGAAAAGAATTCATGAATAGAAACATACCTAGTCTTTCCTCATTTCCTTAAAATATTCTGATAGCAGTGATATGACTTACATAATGATTTATCTGCCCAACTGGTATGGTTTTAAATTAGACAGATGAGGATATTTTCTTGAGGTCTTCATAACCAAACACGCCATCCTTTTGTCTGCAGTAAATGCAGACGTAAGTCAAATGTTTTCTCTTTTCCACCCCCTGGTCCCTGCCAAGATCATTCAGCACTTTGGGGATTCCTGGAGGCACTTTGACTACTCACAAGGGCTCCCAGGGCTGTCCCTTGAGGCTGTGCAAATCAGGCTGTGAGCCATTTTAGGACCAGCACCTGCCTTCCAAGCATCACCAAAGATTCAAGCCAACAGGAAGCCCTGGGGAAGGTTGGCCTTCCACCTCTGAAAGGCTGATATGCCTTTCACACATCAGATAAAATCTTTGCTACAGAACACTGCTGCAATTGGCTGCGACTCCAGGCAGGCTGGTCGACTTGTTTACATGACACTGTGAAAATGAGATATGCAGGATCATTACCCATCCTCATTTAAGAGCTGGAAATGTTAGAAGTCCTATTAGAATCTCCTTCAGGGGAGCGGATGTTTTCCTCTCATTCTTTTTTTTTTTAACCATCTTTATTGGAGTATAATTGCTTTACAGTGGTGTGTTATTTCTGCTTTATAACGAAGTGAATCATCTATACATATACATATATCCCCATATCTCCTCCCTCTTGTGTCTCCCTCCCATCCTTCTATCCCACCCCACTAGGTGGTCACAAAGCACCGAGCTGATGTGCTGTGCCACTGCTTCCCACTAGTTATCTGTTTTACATTTGGTAGTATATGTAAGTCCATGCCACTCTTTCACTTCATCCCAGCTTACCCTTCCCCTCCCCGTGTCCCCAAGTCCATTTTCTACATATTAGTCTTTATTCCTGTCCTGCCCCTAGGTTCTTCAGAATCTTTTTTTTTTCCTTTTAAGATTCCATATATATGTGATAGCATACGGTATTTGTTTTTCTCTTTCTGACTTACTTCACGCTGTTTGACAGACTCTAGGTCCACCCACCTCACTACAAATAACTGAATTTCGTTTCTTTTTATGGCTGAGTAATATTCCATTGTGTATATGTGCCACATCTTCTTTATCCATTCATCTGTCGATGGACAGTTAGGGTGCTTCCACGTCTTGGCTATTGTAAATAGAGCTGCAGTAAACATTGTGGTACATGACTCTTTTTGAATTATGGTTTTGTCAGGGTATATGCCCAGTAGTGGGATTGCTGAGTTGTATGGTAGTTGTATTTTTCGTTTTTTAAGGAACCTCCATACTGTTCTCCATAGTGGCTGTATCAATTTACATTCCCACCAACAGTGTGTGAGGGTTCCCTTTTCTCCACACCCTCTCCAGCATTTATTGTTTTTAGATTTTTTGATTATGCCCATTCTGACCATTGTGAGAGGATATTGCATTGTAGTTTTGATTTGCATTTCTCTAATGATTAATGATGTTGAGCATTCTTGCATGTGTTTGTTGGCAATCTGTATATCTTCTTTGGAGAAATGTCTGTTTAGGTCTTCTGCCCATTTTTGGATTGGGTTCTTTGTTTTTTTGATATTAAGCTGCATGAGCTGCTTGTAAATTTTGGAGATTAATCCTTTGTCGGTTGCTTCATTTGCGAATATTTTCTCCCATGCTGAGGGTTGTCTTTTGGTCTTGTTTATGGTTTCCTTTGCTGTGCAAAAGCTTTGAAGTTTTCTTTGGTCCCATTTGTTTATTTTTGTTTTTATTTCCGATTCTCTAGGAGCTGGGTCAAAAAGGACCTTGCTGTGATTTATGTCATAGAATGTTCTGCCTATGTATTCCTCTAAGAGTTTTAAAGTGTCTGGCCTTACATTTTGGTCTTTAATCCAATTTGAGTTTATTTTTAAATATGGTGTTATGGAGTGTTCTAATTTCATTCTTTTACATGTAACTGTCCAGTTTTCCCAGCACCACTTATTGAAGAGGCTGTCTTTTCTCCATTGTATATTCCTACCTCCTTTATCAAAGATAAGGTGACTATATGTGTGTGGGTTTATCGCTTGGTTTTTCTATCCTGTTCCATTGATCTATATTACTGTTTCTATGCCAGTACCATACTGTCTTGATTACTAGAGCTTTGTAGTGTAGTCTGAAGTCTGAGAGCCTGATTCTTCCAGCTCCGTTTTTCTTTCTCAAGATTGCTTTGGCTATTCGGGGTCTTTGTGTTTCCATAAAATTTGTGAAAATTTTTGTTCTGCTTATGTGAAAAATGCCAGTGATAGTTTGGTACGGATTGAATTGAATCTGTAGACTGCTTTGGGTAGTAAGTATAGTCATTTTCACAATGTTGATTCTTCCAATCCAAGATCATGGTATATCTCTCCATCTTTTTGTATCATCTTTAATTACTTTCACCAGTGTCTTATAATTTTCTACATACAGGTCTTTTGTCTCCTTAGGTAGGTTTATTCCTCAGTATTTTATTCTTTTTCTTGCAATGGTAAATGGGAGTGTTTTCTTAATTTCACTTTCAGATTTTTCATCATTAGTGTATAGGAATGCAAGAGATTTCTGTGCATTAATTTTGTATCCTGCTACTTTACCGGATTCACTGATTAGCTCTAGTAGTTTTCTGGTGGCATCTTTAGGATTCTGTATGTATAGTATCATGTCATCTGCAAATAGTGACAGCTTTACTTCTTTTCCGATTTGTATTCCTTTTATTTCTTTTTCTTCTCTGATTACTATGGCTAAAACTTCCAAAATTATGTTGAATAATAGTGGTGAGAGTAGGCAACCTTGTATTGTTCCTGATCTTAGTGGAAACGGTTTCAGTTTTTCACCATTGAAGATGATGTTGGCTGTGGGTTTGTCATATATGACCTTTATTATATTTAGGTAAGTTCCCTCTATGCCTACTTTCTAGAGGGTTTTTATCATAAATGGGTGCTGAATTTTGTCAAAAGCTTTTTCTG
Organism: Orcinus orca; assembly: GCF_937001465.1. Lineage (NCBI taxonomy): Eukaryota > Metazoa > Chordata > Mammalia > Artiodactyla > Delphinidae > Orcinus > Orcinus orca. The sequence continues at coordinate 112,144,247 of NC_064560.1, forward strand.
CATCTATTGAGATGATCATATGGTTTTTCTCCTTCAATATGTTAATATGGTGTATCACATTGATTGATTTGCATACATGGAAGAATCCTGGAATAAACCCCACTTGATCATGCTATATGATCCTTTTAATGTGTGGTTAGATTCTGTTTTCTAGTTTTTGTTGAGGATTTTTGCATCTATGTTCATCAGTGATATTGGTCTGTAGTTTTCTTTTTTTGTGACATCTTTGTCTGGTTTTGGTATCAGGGTGATGTTGGCCTCGTAAAATGAGTTTGGGAGTGTTCCTCCCTCTGCTATATTTTGGAAGAGTTTGAGAAGGATAGGTGTTAGCTCTTCTCCAAATCTTTGATAGAATTCACCTGTGAAGCCATCTGGTCCTGGGCTTTTGTTGGTTGGAAGATTTTTAATTGCAGTTTCAATTTCAGTGCTTGTGACTGGTCTGTTTATATTTTCTATTTCTTCCTGGTTCAGTCTCGGAAGGTTGTGCGTTTCTAAGAATTTGTCCATTTTTTCCAGGTTGTCCATTTTATTGTCATAGAGTCGCTTGTAGTAATCATTCATGATCCTTTGTATTTTTGCAGTGTCAGTTGTTACTTCACCTTTTTCATTTCTAGTTCTATTGATTTGAGTCTTTTCCCTTTTTTTCTTGATGAGTCTGGCTAATGGTTTATCAATTTTGTTTATCTTCTCAAAGAACCAGCTTTTAGTTTTATTGATGTTTGCTATTGTTTCCTTCATTTCTTTTTCATTTATTTCTGATGTGATATTTATGATTTCTTTCCTTCTGCTAACTTTAGGGGGTTTTTTGTTCTTCTTTCTCTAATTGCTTTAGGTGTAAGGTTAGGTTGTTTATTTGATATGTTTCTTGTTTCTTAAGGTAGGATTGTACTGCTATAAACTTCCCTCTTCGAACTGCTTTTGCTGCATCGCATAGGTTTTGGATCGTCGTGTTTTCATTGTCATTTGTTTCTAGGTATTTTTTGATTTCCTCTTTGATTTCTTCAGTAATCTCTTGGTTATTAAGTAGTGTATTGTTTAGCCTCCATGTGTTTGTATTTTTTACAGATTTTTCCCTGTAATTGATATCTACTCTCAAAGCGTTGTGGTCAGAAAAGATACTTGATACGATTTCAATTTTCTTAAATTTACCAAGGCTTGATTTGTGACCCAAGATATGATGTATCCTGGAGAATGTTCCATGAACACTTGAGAAGAGGGTTTATTCTGTTGTTTTTGGATGGAATGTCCTATAAATATCAATTATGTCCAACTTGTTTAATGTATCATTTAAAGTTTGTGTTTCTTTATATATTTTCTTTTTGGAAGATCTGTCCATGTGAAAGTGGGGTGTTAAAATCCCCTACTATGATTGTGTTACTGTCGATTTCCCCGTTTATGGCTGTTAGTATGTGCCTTATGTATTGAGGTGCTCTTATGTTGGGTGCCTAAATATTTACAATTGTTATATCTTCTTCTTGGATCGATCCCTTGATCATTATGTAGTGGCCTACTTTGTCTCTGTAATAGTCTTTGTTTTAAAGTCTATTTTATCTGATACGAGAATTGCTACTGCAGCTTTCTTTTGATTTCCATTTGCATGGAATATCTTTTTCCATCCCGTCACTTTCACTCTGTATTTGTCCCTAGCTCTGAGGTGGGTCTCTTGTAGATTGCATATATACAGGTCTAGCTTTTGTACCCATTCAGCCAGTCGATGTCTTTTGGTTGGAGCATTTAATCCATTTACATTTAAGCTACTTATCATTATGTATGTTCCTATTGCCATTTTCTTAATTGTTTTGGGTTTGTTACTGTAGGTCTTTCCTTCTCTTGTCTTTCCTGACTAGAGAAGTTCCTTTAACATTTGTTGTAAAGGTGGTTTGCTTGTGCTGAATTCTCTTAGCTTTTGCTTGTCTGTAAAGATTTTAATTTCTCCATCAAATCTGAATGAGATCCTTGCTGGGCAGTGTAATCTTGGTTGTAGGTTTTTCCCTTTCAGCAGTTTAAATATGTCCTGCCACTCCCTTCTGGCTTGCAGAGTTTCTGCTGAAAGATCAGCTTTTAACCTTATGGTGATTCCCTTGTATGTTATTTTTTTATTTTCCCTTGCTGCTTTTAATATTTTTTATTTGTATTTAATTTCTGATAGTTTGATTCATATGTGTCTTGGTGTGTTTCTCCTTGGATTTATCCTGTATGGGACTCTCTGTGCTTACTGGACTTGATTAACTATTTCCTTTCCCATATCAAGGAAGTTTTCAACTATAATCTCTTCAAATATTTTCTCAGACCCTTTCTTTTTCTCTTTTTCTTTTGGGACCCCTATAATTCGAATGTTTGTGCATTTAATATTGTCCCAGAGGTCTCTGAGACTGTCCTCAATTCTTTTCTCTTTATCTGCTCTGCAGTAGTTACTCCACTATTTTATCTTCCAGGTCACTTATCTGTTCTTCTGCTTCAGTTATTCTGCTATTGTTCCCCTCTTGAGAATTTTTAATTTCATTTTTTGTGTTTTTCATGATTGCTTGTTTGGTCTTTAGTTCTTCTAGGTCCTTGTTAGACGTTTCTTGTGTTTTCTCCATTCTGTTTACAAGATTTTGAAGCATCTTTACTATCATTATTCTGAATTCTTTTTCAGGTAGACTGCCTATTTCCTATTCATTTGTTAGGTCTGGTGGGTTTTTACCTTGCTCCTTCATCTGCTGTGTGTTTCTTTGTCTTCTCATTTTGCTTAACTTACTCTGTTTGGGGTCTCCTTTTCACAGGCTGCAGGTTCATAGTTCCCATTGTTTTTGGTGTCAGCCCCCAGTGCCTAAGCTTGGTTCAGTGGGTTGTGTAGGCTTCCTGGTGGAGGGGAGTAGTGCCTGTTTTCTGGTGGATGATGCTGGATCTTGTCTTTCTTGTGGTCAGGTCCACGTCTGGTGGTGTGTTTTGGCATGTCTGTGACCTTATTATGATTTTAGGCAGCCTGTGTGCTAATGGATAGGGTTGTGTTCCTGTCTTGCTAGTTGTTTGGCATAGGGTGTCCAGCACTGTAGCTTGCTGGTCGTTGAGTGGAGCTGGGTCTTTGCGTTGAGATGGAGATCTCTGGGAGATTTTCTCCATTTGATATTACTTGGAGCTTGGAGGTCTCTTGTGGACCAGTGTCCTGAACTTGGCTTTCCCACCTCAGAGGCACAGCCCCGATGCCTGGCTGGAGCATAGAAAGCCTGTCATCCACACAGCTCAGACTAAAAGGGAGGAAAAAAGAAAGAAAGAACGAAAAAAGTAAAATAAAATGAAGTTATTAAAATGAAAAAAAAATTTAATTATTAAAAATTAAAGAGTAGTAAAAAAAGAAACAATGAAAGAAAGAAAGAAGAGAGCAACCAAACCAAAAACGAAATCCACCAATGATAACAAGCACTATAAACTATACTTGAAATAAATAAATGGGCAAACAGAACCCTAGGACAAATTGTAAAAGCAAAGCTATACAGACAAAATCACACAAAGAAGCATATACATACACACAGAAAGAGAAAGAGGAAAAATACTTATATACCCAGGTACGTGGGGAGTTTCTTGCCTTTTGGGAAGTCTGAGGTCTTCTGCCAGCATTCAGTAGGTGTTCTGTAGGAGTTGTTCCACATGTAGGTGTATTTCTGAAGTATCTGTGGGGAGCAAGGTGATCTCAAACGTCTCACTCCTCCACCGTCTTGAAGGCCTCCTTTGCCTCCTCCAAATCTGGCACAGCATGGCAACTCTCTCTTTGACCCAAAATCGAAGGAAGAGGTATGTTCAATAGTGGAAGAATAAGTCACGAGCAGAGGCACTTTTGTTCCACTTTCATTTTATAATTCTGTGGGATCACATCACAACCACTGGAATATCAGAAGTGGCGGTGACTGGGGCAGAGGTGGAACGTGCAGTAGCGGTCGGACTGTGATGCAGGAGCCGGAAGTGACGGTCGAGGCTGCTGCCAGGATGAAGGCGGTACTGAGGCTGTGAGAACTGGACAGAGGCAGCGGTGGCCGGGCTGGGGTGCAGAGAGTAGCAATGGCCGCAGTGACCGGTCCTGCAGGAGTGGGCCAGAGACTGCAGAGAGCCGCAGTGGGCTGATGTCCTCTGCAAGCAGCAACTGCTGCAAGAAAACACAGTGCCAACATAGGATCTTCCTCTCATTCTTAATCATTGTTCTTAGCATCAACTAATATAAAATCAATTAACTTCACTCTTCTTGCTTAAGGGGACACTTGTTATTATGGTAAATTACTAGTTCCACATTATGTCTCTTCCATTCTTCTTTCCTTCCCTGAGGCTTCTGTTCAACCACTCTCTTCCTGACCCAATTGGTTTTTCACTCCGGGATGGAGTTGACATTCTCTGCTGTCTCTAGAATGCAAATGGTTGGTGACATTTGACTGTGGTTTCAAAGCCTGATGATTTGGACTGATTCAGGGAGAAGAATTCATAAGATGTTATTTTGCCAGACAACTTGCCTATTTCAGTACAGTACCCTGCTTTTCAGGGAGAGATAATATTTTTTTTTTCTTATTCTTCCCACAGTGTCCAGGAGAGCAGTAGTTCCCTCTATTAGTCCAGGTCCTCTGGGAAGTAGACACCAAGATGCAATTAAATGTGCAAGGATTTTACAAGGGGAGATTCCTAGGTGCAAAGAAATAGGGAGACAGCAAGAGGAGGTAAGGAGCGCCCTAGGTTATTATAACATTAGTGTTTTAAAGTTTCTCTCTTAGTGAACATGACATAGGATTCGATTATCCTCCAGCTTCACTGCTGTACCTAAGTAAGGCAGTGTATCCTAGTGCTACTTTTCAGGAGAAATACCACATATGCTAGAGGATAAGAGCAGAGATGAGGATTGGGATTGAAAGGAGTAATAATCCTTTTAATTCTCAACCCTAGGTTTGGGATAGAACTTTACATTTTACTAAAGCAGTTTCATACAGATTATTGCTTTTGATTCTGACAACAAAATATGAAGTCAGTATTATTCTTGTCAGTCAAAAATGAACAAGCTGAGTTAACTTATGAGAAAACATCAAAAATCCTATTGAGGGACATTTTACAAAATATTCTTCAGAAACAATAAGGTCATGAAAGACAAAGACTGGGGAAGATTAAAAGAGACTTACAAGATTTGATAGTTAAATACAATCTAAGGTCCTGGACTGGATCCTATACCAGAGCACACATACACACCACAAAAATTTTCCTCTAAAGGATGTTTTAGGATAATTGGAAAAATATGAATTTTTCTTAGGTTAGATAATTAATTTCCTTATTTTTAGAATTGTCATGTGTATGTGATAGAATGTTCTTGTTTGAAGGAAACACACACATGGAAGTATCTGGGGGTAAAGGGGCATCATATCCGTAACCTACGCTCACATGGTTCAGAAAAAAGTCACATATGCACACACAGAATGATAAAGCAAATGTGATTTAGAAACAGTTAATATTTGGGGAATCTGGCAGAATGGTATACAGTGTGTGTCTATGGTCATTTTTTGTACTATTTTTGTAATTTTTTTCTAAGTCTGAAATTATTTTTAAATACTTTTAAAACTATACCCTAAAACATGTGAAATGAACAAGGCAGTTTCCGTGCCCCATTTTACAGGTGAGCAAATTTGGCTCAAGGAAAGTAAATAAGTGCCTTGACTACGTTCACACAATAGATCAGTGTCAGACTGAAAACTTTAATCCAGACTCACCTCCAATCCCAGTGATCTTTTCACAAGCCAAACACATCATCCCTAAATAGAGGGAGCTGCAAAATGACTTGGCTCCAGAGTCTACAGCTCTATCTCCCTAGTTTTTCTGTTGTGGTACCTTAGGCTGTATGGCACACTATTGCATCCTAACATAGCTGACCCTCAGAGAAGAGGGCCTTGTCTCCGTTGATGGTGAGATGTCTCAGTCCTAGATTCCATTGCCCTCATAATCCAAATTGTGGTCAGTTAATTCATCTGTCTCTACCTGTAGATAATTCTGTTCTTGGTCAAGGGGAATTCTCAGATCCTTGGGCTAGCAGATAGTGCCACATCAGCCATGCTGTTGGCCCTGCTCTGACTGTGTACCTGAATACCAATACCTCTGACATTGTTTTGTCCCTTGAAATTAATTCCCCTCTTCATATTGCAGTTCTGACATGTCTTATTTCCTTATGCCTGAATCCCTGCCTTTGTTTTTTATGTCTGGTACCCTTTCTTGTTTTCCAAAGACTATATACTCCAAAAATCCTCATGGGAACTTAATTCCCATTCCCTAAAACACAGTCTCCAGGAATAGTTTAACCTTCAGGACCTCCCTGGACCTGCCTGGGCCTTCTGCTCCTACAATACATCTGCTATATTAATCAGTATTTCAGTTTTCCAGGTCCCAGATGTCTCTTGCTCAGCCGTCTCTCCAGAAAATAAGTTCCATTACGGTTGATTGCTATTCCCTGGGTTCCATGATAACCACAGAGCATAGTCCTTTTCAGTGGGACTCTTTTATTGGAAAACTGAATTTGCATCTGGTTCATTCTTCCTTTGAAGTCCAGCTTCAGTCCCAGATATCCTCTAAACCCTTCCTTGGCCGCCTCTGTCCTTATTATACCTCCCATGCAAATACCTCAGTATAAGCTCACCTATCCTGCATGTTAGAGGTTACCATGGGTTGGTAGCATTCTTTTCCTGCATAAAGCTTGTTCTCTATCCTTCTAGGGACAACATGGTCAGAGGAAAACTAGGCTTAGGAGACAATTCTGCTCCTAACTGTGTTGTCTTGCACAAGTCACTTAATACCTCTGGACCTCAAATTTCTAATCTATGAGTAGAGAGAGAGTTGGATTAGAGAGTCTCCAAGGTTTCTCTTAGCACAAAAATTCGTGAAATTTTGGTCTATCCAGTGTCAAAAGTAAACATTCTAAAAGTATTTGATAATGTGATTCTTACCTCACAAGGGCTTATTATCAGAAGGTCAGGCGATGGAGTGCTTCCCATAGAGGCACTAGAGAGCCTTCACTGAGTTGCTTTTCCTGTTATGTTCCCAGAGGGTCTAACTTTGATGTATCTTCAATCAAAGGCAATAGAACCAGTCCTCTCAATTAGCCAAATGATAATTTGATCACATTTCTACTCTCGAACTGTGTTGAGTCCTGACATCACAATGTATGACCCAGTAAAAATGCAGGATCATGACGTGTGGCCAAATGTGCACTAAGGGGTTTTTGGCCACGGTCACTGCAGTGGCAGTGCTGGTATGACACAGTGGAGAATGGGAAGGTCTAATGCCATGTTTGATTGTATCTTTACTCAAAATACTCTCTGTTCTTGTTACTCATAATGTGCTCCCAGAGAAACCACCAGCACTGGTGTCAGCCTATTAGAAATCTAGAATCTTGGGCCCCATCCCAGATTTTTTAAACTTTTTAAATTATAGTTGATGTACAATATTATATAAGTTACAGCTATACGACACAGTGATTCACAATTTTTAAAGGTTATACTCTATAGTTATTACAAAACATTGGCTATATTCCCTGTGTTGCACAATACATTCTTGTAGCTTATTTATTTTGTACATAATAGTCCCCTACCCCTATCTTGCCCCTCCCCACTTCCATCTTCCCACTGGTAACTATCTGTGAGTCTGTTTCTTTTTTGTTATTTTCAATAGTTTGTTTATTTTTTAGACTGCACAGATACATGATATCATACAGTATTTGTCTCTCTCTGTCTGACTTATTTCACTTAGCATAATACCCTCCAAGTCCATCCACGTTGTTGCAAATGGCAAAATATTGTTATTTTTTTATGGCTGAGTAGCAATCCATTGTGTGTGGGGCTTTTTTTTTCTTCTTTATCTGTTGATCTGTTGCTTCCATATCTTGGCAATTGTAGATAATGCTATGAACATTGGGGTACATGTGTCTTTTCAAATTAGTGTTTTCATTTTCTTTGGATATATACCCGGGAGTGGAATTGCTAGGTCATATGGTAGTTCTGTTTTTAGTTTTTTGAGAAACCTCCATACTGTTTTCTATAGTGGCTGTACCAGTTTACATTCCCACCCACAGTGTTCGAGGGTTCCTTTTTCTCCACGTCCTCACCAACGCTTGTTATTTGTGTTCTTTTAGATGATAACTGATCTGATAGGTGTGAGGTGATCTCTCATTGTGGTTTTAATGATGGCCCGTTGGCCATCTTCATGTCCTCTTTGGAAAAATGTCTGTTCAGGTCTTCTGTTCATTTTTTAATTGGTTTGTTTTTTGATGTTGAGCTGTAGGAGCGGTTTATATATTTTGGTTATTAACCCCTCACCAGTCATATCATTTGCAAATATTTTCTCTAAATTGAAATCTTTTAATGAAATGCCTAAGTGGTGCATGTGTGCATTAAATTTTGAGAGGCACTGCTCATGTTGACAGGAGAGGATCCGTGTCTCGTGGGGCCTGAAATTTATACAACTTTGGAAACTATCTTTAAGAATAATGAGAGGGCTTCCCTGGTGGCGCAGTGGTTGAGAGTCCGCCTGCCGATGCAGGGGACGCGGGTTCGTGCCCCGGTCCGGGAGGATCCCACGTGCCGCGGAGCGGCTGGGCCCGTGGGCCATGGCCGCTGGGCCTGCGCGTCCGGAGCCTGTGCTCCGCAGCGGGAGAGGCCACAGCAGTGAGAGGCCCGCGTACCGCAAAAAAAAAAAAAAAAAAAAAAGAATAATGAGAAATTATAACATACACCAAGCCTACATTCTCTTCACTGTCTTTAGTACTCAAGACATATCCTGACCTTCCCCTCCACTGTTCCCTGTTCTATCAATACAGAATCCTGCTAGAATGAGAAGCACATTGTATCAAAGGAGTTAATTCATGGTGATGAATGTATTTCCCCTCTTACATAATGATATTAATAGCTAATATTTAATGAGTACTTACTAAGTGTCGAGAGTTATTTTAGGAACTGAATATGGATATGTCATTTCATTCTTACAGAAATTTTAAGAGATCAGGTGACCTCTTTTAGATTAACACTAATCTTACTTAGAGATAACATTAAGTAACTCATAGTAAGTGTCAGAGCAAAGATTAGAACGCTGGAGATCTGATTCTAAGGCCCACATTCTTAAAGATTAGACCATACTGCCTCTTGATGGTAAAATTAACATTTCAAAAGAGCCCTTTAGTCACCAACCAAAAAGAAAGAAAGAACTCTGGGGAACTGAGATACTGTAATGGTGTAATAAAGCCTGCATTTGGGGAGGGGATAAGGGAAATGTCTGCCTTTTGGCCTCTCCTATTTCATCTTGTAAAGCAGCTCTGTTATTCCACCAGCCCATAAGGCAGGCTCTGACAGTGGCTCTTTTATTAAGCATTTTTACTCATAATTTGATGCCAGATGCTCCCTTTTTGAGCTAACTGCAAAGCTTCAAATGGGAGGGGAACTTTCAAAGAGCCAATAACGAATGAAGTATGTCATTAAGAATGTTTTTACTAGATTTTTCTGTAAGAAAGTCCCTGATATTCTAATTTTTTTTAATTCTTTACAACAGAAGCTAATGAAACTCATAAAAGTAGTTTCCCTTTTCATCACTATCTGAAAAGAGATAAGTAGACACAAAAACCTTTCAAAAATATCCTCAACCAACCACCAAAAAAAAAAAAAAATGAATAAAATGCATAAAGAGTTAAAATTAACGTTTTTTTGTTTTGTTTCGGTGAAAAAATACTCTTTAGTATATATGTCATTTTCTATTTTCTTTTTCCTTTCTTCTGACCACATTTTTAGGACTGCAGCCAGGACAATAGGATGTAAAATATCATATAGATAAGAGTCTACTGTATCATTGTCTGTAATGGATATATACATGTCTAAACCGATTTTGTTGGGCTGCACTGGCTAGGAGATATACCCCAGCACAGTGGCCCCTGTGGCTTGGTTCATTACCACTGGCCTTCAGGACCTCAGTGGGAGGCTCCCTAGTTCTCTGGTCCTTCTGGATGCCAATAGTTGTGCTGTTCTTTAAGTCAGCCATCTAAAGAGAGAATAAAGGAATCTTATTTAAACTATATTTTGAGATTGCTTGTATGATTCGTAATGAAGCTTCTGAAGAGTAGGAAAGCAAATATCAATGAAAAATAAGAGTGTTCCACCATTTTGACTTAACCACACTAAGAAGAATTAAATCTGTCTGGATTCTGTGTGCAGGTGTGTGTGTGTGGGGGGGGGGTGTCGAGAATGAGGAAGGCAAGCTGTAAAGAGAAAGGGTATATTTGCGTGGAAATTGAAACCCTAAAGCATGTTCACAAAAACTGCAGCTACATAAGCAAAGGTTGTCTGAAAATACTGTTTCTAAATATAGCCTTAATCATATTGACATGGAAAAGAAATGACATAAAAAGTGATGAAATCAAAATAAGGCAATTTATGCCATGAAGAAACTTGAGCTATAATGATTTCTGAAACAGGTGTTATAAAGAAGAAAATTGCCTAACTTTTTAACTGCACTGTTATATTTAAGAAAAATGAAAATTATGTAAAAGGCCTATGGCAATTTGCAAAGTATCAAGATCAACGAGGTTAGCAAAGTAACTCTATTATATCTTAGTGCTAGACTTTTGGGGAAGCAAGTGTAGCTGAGTGATAACAGAGTGTGAATACGAAGGCCAGCTCTCCTTATTGGTAGAAGAATATTATGAGCTTCATGGAGCAGGAAGTCAGAAAGTCATTCAACGGACTGGTGTTATTATCTTAGTTACCTAGAAGAGATCAATCTAGAAATCAAGTAATGATTTGGGACGTAAGTCAACGAGAAGCACTGGGTTACTTTTAGAGTTAGGAGCAAGAAGCATATTAGCACATTATCTCTGCCAAATGATAGAGTTAAGACACCAGAATCCATGCTGACCTTCTGCAAGGACCAAAGCAGCTAGTACAGACTCGAAGTAAAAAAACAGCCGGACAGAAAATTCCTAGGACGTTGTGAAGCAGTACAAGAACAGTGTTTGTTTTCTGTGTTTTTGTTTGTTTTTATTACTGGCAGCATCAAAAACGAGCAAATAATATCAGCAGTTTTTGTTAAATCAGAAACAAAATGTAACTTTGTTCAGAGGTAACTGATAATCGAGTTACTTAAATACATATGAATATCTCTATGTATTTATTAAAACTATAATTTAAATTCTTAGGCAATATTTCATTGCCACCCTTATTTACAAATAGCAAAAACAGTAAAGAAATGTTTAAGCAAATAAAATTATTATGCAAATCAAAAGTATCTAATAGCTTGTGCAAATTGTAGCAATAGCCTAACTTGCCTCAATAAGTCTGCATGAGTGGGCTTTATGTAAAAAGCACCCTTGATTCCTTTTTCTCTTTCATTCCCACCTATAATGGGATTGTGATTTTGTCAGTACTTCTTCTTAAATAATTCCAGATTTTTATTTACTTATTTTTTAATAAAATTTTCACTTTATTGCTTTAGTTCAGGGTTTCATGATCACTTGCCTGGATTATTACATGATTGTCCAAAAAAAGGCTTTACCTACAGCAGTCCACCAGTAGACTGATACATCAGTGGAATAATGATGATTATAGGGCATGAGTCCAAAGAACATAATGACTGTAATCATTGTGTTTTAGGCACATTGAAAAATAATTTTAAAATAAAACCACTTTTGAAAGCAGTTTGGTAGTTCCTTAAAATGTTAGAAATAAGTGACCATGTGCTCAGTAATTCCACTCCTAGGTATATACCCAAGGGAAATGAAAAATTATTGTATACACACAAAAACATATGTACCAATTTTAACAGTAGCATCATTTATAATAACCAAAAAGTGAAAAAATCCAAATATCTATCAACTGATGAATGTGATATATCCATACAAGGGAATATTATTCATCCATATAAAGAAACGAATTCTGATACTTGGTAGAACATGGATGAACCTTAAAAACTTGTAAGTGAAAGAAGCCAGTCAAAAAGTACCACATGCTGTATTATTTCGTGTATATAAAATGTCCAGGATGGGCAAAATTAGAGAGACATAAAGTAGATTAGTGGTTATTCAGGGCTGGGAGAGAAATGTGGGAAGTGACTGCTAATGTATATTGAATTTTTATTTGAGGGTGATGAAAATGTTCTAAAAATTACAATGTATATAGTGGTGTTGATTGCACAACTCTGAATATACTAAAAATAACTAAACTTTATATTTTAAATGGATGAATTTTATGATGGTTGAATCATATTTCAATAAAGCTGTTTAAAATAACAATAATAATCAATAGAGTTCCACCCAATATCTAGAACTTAGAAAGCTGGAAGATATCCTGCACTCAACAAAAAGTAAAAGATGGATCAACTACAAAATCATAATTTTTATTGTTTTTATAATAGACCTGATATCACCAAGAAACCAGGTAGTTTGAAATCCAAAGAAAGAAAGGTTTTCTTCAGTAGTGGATGAGATGTGGGCACTGACTTAACCTGTGGCAGAGGAAGGGAGAAAGAAGTGCTTGGTGCCATACAAGCAGGTAAAAGGAAATTAGTTACGTTTTGAAGACATGCTAAAGGCTAGATCATAGGTGCAAATATAAAGTCTAAAAATGCAGAAGTCTAAGAGAGCATCTTGGAGAAAATATCTGATACCTTGGGATAGGAAAAGATTTTTTAGAAATTATAACAAAGGCAAAACCCGTAAAAGAAGAGCTTGCTGCATTGGACTGCATCAAAATGGAGGGCTCCCGCTCTCTGTAAGACAAATCCATTGTGAAACCTGTGATTTGTAAATATTTTCTCCCAGTTCATGCCTTATCTGTTCATAATTTTACCAGTTATTAAGCCTATGCGTGGGCTTAATAGCATAGGCTTCAAGTCACTGAGGCTGAGGTATTTCCTGCCACTGCTGAATGCCTCAAACTGCCAGCAAGAGAGAATAAGCCTTCTGGCATGGCATAATTCTTTGAGGAGACTAATCAACCATTTGATGACAAATTGACTAGGTTGAGCACTTTCTACCCTGAAATACGCAGATTCATCTTGACTGGGACTGACTAGGTTAAGGGTATAGGTTTGCCTTTTCTGCCCTCAGGACCTTGGCCAGTTCAAGGGCTAACAGAATATGTGGTACAAAGACACAGGATTCTTCACAGTATCATCTCAGCCTAAGAAGACCTGGAAGTGGCAAAATGGTTATGGGTTGTACAGTGAGTCTTCACATACTGCAACCACCCACAGACTTCCAGCCTGAAAGGTCACTGAGATAGCCTCTTAAAAACCCTGCTCAGGCATCAGTTTAGATACTAATCTACGACTATGGGGCACCATCCTCCAGGGTGTGGTAATTACCATAAATTAAGTGCTGTGTCCTCAGTAGGCAGAATGCACGGGTCTGGAAACCAACATGTACAAGTAGGAGTGGCCCCACTCAATATCACCCTCATTGTTCTACTTAAGGTATACTTTCTATCCCTATAAGATTTTAGGCTTTGTGCATCTAGAGAACCTGGTTCCAGATGGTGGTCACTTCCGCCAGGTCATTTGATAAAGTCCCACTGAAATTTAAGCTCTGACTACCACTCAGTAATCTGTACAAAGACCAGGAGGCAAGGAAAGGAATTGCCATGCTGGCACGGGTAAATGTCCTTTATTGTTAGGAGTTTGGTAGGTAAGAATATGTTTGGCACACAAGTGATTTTGGGGTACCTCGTGTTGCTTCCATGCTTAGATTCAATAATAAATGAATAAGTGCAGAAGTCATAGCCTGAGAAGGGCATGGTAACATATGGGTCCCATCCCTCAGGGATAAGAATCTCGGTACACACAACAGACAAGTCATTTAAACCAGGAGAGGCACCAGCTGAGTGTGAGGGCAATCTAAATAGTATAGAAGAGGAGATAAGTGGTAGCATTAGCTGTCCCTCCAAGATCAATATTAGTGGTAGGGGCTATAGTATTTAACATTAACCCATGAAATAAGAACAAGCCAAATACTAGAGTAGTTGTTCCTGGATGGAGGGAATTACCTTAAGAAGCAAGTGGTGCTCTGTCCACATTCCCTCTTCAGTGCGAGGCACTCATCTCCTCAGCTAGTGTGACTATCATCTGCTTCACTCACCAGGAATTGCTCTCAGCACCAAGGAACTGATATCCTAAGGTTACATTCCCTCTTGTTGGTGGCTGGCAGCCAGTGGTTGGTTTGTGTGTTGATACAAAGGCCTGAGTCCTACCCTCAGCTTAAGAGAACTCCAAAGGGCTATTTTAGCCTTTCAGAGTGACCTCCCTGCCACCAATCTGTAGGCTCTACTGAGGTCTTAGGTGCAACCACATTGCAGGTCAGCTTCTCCTCATTCCCAATTCTGGCTTGGGTATAGGTGTATATCCTATGAGAATTCATCCCTAAACCTTTACTCAGTTCTTCTCTATCTCAAAGTCTGCTCTAGGAACACATTCTAAAATTACAGGCTTAATTACAGATTACATGTTTAATCATTAATCTACATAAAAACTTGGCTTTGATGTGCCACCTAATCAAATCAATATGGCAGTGAAGAAGTTCACAGGAAGCAATAAAGATGCAGATGATAACTGAGAGGTTGTCAAAATGGGCAAGGCCAATTTTGATCTTGCCTAATACCATCTGATACCAACAATCTGAAATCTGTCAGGATCAATGACTCAGAATAAACAACCTGACAACTTTACCTTAGATTTATTTAGGTGTTATTTTTCTTTGCATTTTTAGATGCAATTTTGAAAGTAGAAATAGTATACAGTACTGGCTGCTTTATTTAAAGTTCAACGAGAGAGTGGCCTCCATCTGTGAAAATCTGTCTGCCTTCATTCCAAAATCAGATGGAGTAACTGGTAGATTGAATAATAGGAAAAATTTTTGTAGGCCCCAGGAAATATAAACTGTTATCCAGTCAATCTGTATCAGATTGAATACAGATTGAAGCCAAATAAAGTTTGAAATACTTGCTTTGATGCCAAGTTTCAGTGTTAACTGAATATGAGCAAAGCACTGGAAAGAAATTTGGAGACAATGAAGAAGTAGAACTCTCTGCCTAGCAAGAGAGAATCCAGATTTCCATAGAATCTGTGGATCTAAAAAGAAAGTTGTTAGGGATATGTCTTATCTAACAAAGTGACCTTTATTTAGCACCTAATGTGTGAGGTGATTTCACATAAATTATAAGAAAGACTTGACAGAGAAATGAAGGGCACTTCATGCATATCTTTTCACAGGATGTAATGGATTACAATTATGGTACAAAAGGATTCTTAACTCATTGAATTCATGTCAGATAGGGATTTTTGAGAACAGTTTTTAAACCTGAAGGGGGCACAAATATATTGGACTGAACCTGGAGGTTATTCTCTTGGAAGAGATGTCTATTTGAATGAGATCTGTTGACATCAGTGTGTAAAACGAAAATCTAGAAGCATTTTATTGTTTTCATACCATTGGACAAGACCAGGGGTCAGCAATTTTCCCAAGTCACCTTGTCAGTGCTGGTAAGTCTAAAATTGACATACAGGGCTCTCAGGAGGGAAACTGGAACAAAGAACATAATGCAAATCATAGGCAATTTTTATTGCCTAAGCATGATTTTTTTTCTTTCATGTAAAATTATATTGCTGCAAAACCATGTGACTGTGATGCCTCATTTTCATCTACAGTAAGATGAAAATGTACTGGGCTTTCTCAGTACTATGTAAA
The DNA here is from genome assembly GCF_937001465.1 of Orcinus orca. NCBI lineage: Eukaryota > Metazoa > Chordata > Mammalia > Artiodactyla > Delphinidae > Orcinus > Orcinus orca. The sequence continues at coordinate 112,159,956 of NC_064560.1, forward strand.
AAGGGAGTAAAAATTCTTTTTTTTTTCATTTCCCACAGAGTATTTGTGAAATGGGCAACAAAAATACTTAGAGTACAAATTACGTCATCCTTGTATCAATTAAGATGTCTTTGGCTTCAAGAAATAGATTATCAGATTGAAATTGGCTTAAAGAAAAAAATATATCCAAGAAGTCTGGGGTAGGGCAATTCCAAGGTTAATTCAACTCACTGTGTCAGAGCTATGGGTCAGGTGTTTCACTGTGATTTCCTTGACTTTCTATCATCCTTCTCTATTCTCTATCTTTCTTAGGATCTATGAAGTGGTTACACTCAGGGCTGCAAGATACTCCCTTTAGCTGCAAGCTTCAAACCCACATGAAGCAGAATCTAAAGTCAGGAACTAGGCTGGTTCTTCCATCGTGTCTCTATTTAAGAAATAGGAAAACTTCCCAAGAAGCTTCCCATATGCATTTCCCCTTCTATTTCATAGGCCAGGGTTATATCACTTGCCTAAGCCTAGGCACATGATTGGAAAGGGAAGTGGAATGTTCACGGTTGGCCTGTAACATTCAGGCTGTAGGTCTTAGAAGGGGCCAGGAAGCCTAGGAAAAACATATCTAGCAAAATTGGGTGCTGGTGGTATAGAAGTGGGAGGTGTTTTTATAATACTTCTTGGGTATGAAAAAAGGATTCTGCCACAATCCTCAAATTAGTTGCTGTTATGGGCTGAATTATGTCCTCCCAAAATTCATATGTTGAAGTCCTAGACTCTAGTCCCTCAGAATGTGACAATATTTAGAGACAGGGCCTTTAAAGAGGTCATTACAGTTAAATGAGAACATTGGGTTGAGCCCTAATCCAATATGACTAGCATCCTTATAGGAAAAGGAAATTAGGGCACAGACACAGAGGAAAGACACATGAAGACACAGGGAGAAGACAGTCATCTACAAGCTAAGTAGAGAGGCCTCAGAAGAAATCAACCCTGCCAACACCTTGATCTTAGACTCCTATTCTCCAGAATTGTGAGAAAATAAATTTCTGTTGTTTAAACGACCCAGTCTCTGATACTTTGTTACGGCAGCTCTAGCAATCTAACACAGTCGATATCTTAAAGTTCTACTGCCCTTTTTCTAGTCTTGACCCTATGAAATCTTAAACTAAAATATTAGTTTCAGAAGAGTTAATTTTACTTAGTGTCCTCATTTCTCACATGGGATGGTAAATAACATTTTCTTCCAATTAGTCTCAGACCAAGAACATTCAAGTAGTTTCATGGAAAATAATGCAATAAGTTGTTCTAATTTTAAGTACGTAGCTTAAATTCTAACTTGGTGCTGTGCCAGAATTTGTTGCCTTTATGCATATAAGAATACATGATTAAGAATTCAGAGTATATTTATAGAGTGTGTTGCAGGAACTTTTTCTATTATTTCAGAATTTGAGTGAGTTGGCAAAGCAGAAGACAATGAATGTTGATTTTGTTAAGACTGCACTTTTCCCATTTTTATTTTTATAAACTTTTAATTGTACATCATACACATGGGAAAGTATACAAATTATAAATGTACATATTGATTAATTTTACCTACTGAGCATACCTGGGTATATAGATATGTTCATACATACCCATCTAGCTAAAGAAGAAGAACATTTTGAAACACACCAGGAGCCCCTCAAACCCTCTTCCAGTTTTACCTAACACCCAAATGTAACCACTGGATTGACATCTAATACTAAAAATTGTATTTGGATATTTTAACTTCATAACAGTGTAATCCCATAATATATAGTCTTCTGATTCTCATGTTTCTTTTTTTCTAAAAGTATATATACTTTTCTATTATGCCAATACCTCACAATGTGTTTATCCCTTCTAATGTAGGTGAATGTTGGACTATTTTGAACAGTGGTAGTTTGACAATTCTGGTAAAAATATTTTGGTGAAATAGGAATTAAATTTCTCTTGGGGGATACCTAGAAGTAAAATTACTGGGCAAAGGGTATATCTTCAGCTTTAGTAAATGCTGAAAAACAGTTTTCAAATTTATTTATACCAACTTGTACTCCCACCAGCAGTATTATGAGAGTTTCAGTTGTTGTCCATCTTCAACTCTTGGTATCTTCTGTCTTCTTCTCTTCACTCATTTTGCCAACACATAATGGTTTTTTTTTTTTAACATCTTTATTGGAGTATAGTTGCTTTACAATGGTGTGTTAATTTCTGCTTTATAACAAAGTGAATCAGTTATACATATACATATGTCCCCATGGCTCTTCCCTCTAGCATCTCCCTCCCTCCCACCCTCTCTATCCCACCCCTCTAGGTGGTGGCAAAGCACTGAGCTGATCTCGCTGTGCTATGTGGCTGCTTCCCACTAGCTATCTGTTCTACATTTCGTAGTGTATATATCTCCATGGCACTGTCTCACTTTGTCCCAGCTTGCCCTTCCCCCTCCCCATATCCTCAAGTCCATTCTTTAGTAGGTCTGCATCTTTATTCACATCTTGACCCTATGTTCTTTTGACCATTTTTCTTTTTTTTTTTTAGATTCCATATACATATGTTAGCATATGGTATTTGTTTTTCTCTTTCTCACTTACTTCATTCTGTATGACAGTCTCTAGGTCCATGCACCTCAGTACAAATAACTCAGTTTTGTTCCTTTTTATGGCTGAGTAATATTCCATTGTATATATGTGCCACATCTTCTTTATCCATTCATCTGTTGATGGACCCTTAGGTTGCTTCCATGTCCTTGCTATTGTAAATAGAGCTTCAATGAACATTTTAACATGACTCTTTTTGAATTATGGTTTTCTCTGGGTATATGCCCAGTAGTGGGATTGCTGGGTCGTATGGTAGTTCTCTTTTTAGTTTCTTAAGGAACCTCCATACTACTCTCCATAGTGGCTGTATCAATTTACATTCCCACCAACAGTGTGTGAGGGTTCCCTTTTCTCCACACCCTCTCCAGCATTTATTGTTTGTAGATTTTTTGATGATGCCCATTCTGACCAGTGTGAGATGATATCTCATTGGAGTTTTGATTTGCATTTCTCTAATGATTAATGATGTTGAGCATTCTTTCATGTGTTTGTTGGCAATCTGTATATCTTCTTTGGAGAAATGTCTATTTAGGTCTTTTGCCCATTTTTGGATTGGGTTCTTTGTTTTTTTGATATTGAGCTCTACGAGTTGCTTGAATGTTTTGGAGATTAATCCTTTGTCAGTTGCTTCATTTGCGAATATTTTCTCCCATTCTGAGGGTTGTCTTTTGGTCTTGTTTATGGTTTCGTTTTCTGTGCAAAAGCTTTTAAGTTTCATTAGGTCCCATTTGTTTAGTTTTGTTTTTATTTCCATTTCTCTAGGAGGTGGGTCAAAGAGGATCTTGGAGTGATTGATGTCATAGAGTGTTCTACCTATGTTTTCCTCTAAGAGTTTTATAGTGTCAGGCCTTACATTTAGGTATTTAATCCATGTTGAGTTTATTTTTGTGTATGGTGTTAGGGAGTGTTCTAATTTCATTCTTTTACATGTAGCTGTCCAGTTTTCCCAGCACCACTTATTGAAGAGGCTGTCTTTTCTCCACTATATATTCTTGCCTTTTTCATCAAAGTAAGGTGACCATATGTGCGTGGGTTTATCTCTGGACTTTCTATCCTGTTCCATTGATCTATATTTCTGTTTTTGTGCCAGTACCATACTGTCTTGATTACTGTAGCTTTGTAGTATAGTCTGATGTTAGGAAGCCTAATTCCTCCAGCTCCATTTTTCTTTCTCAAGATTGCTTTGGCTATTCAGGGTCTTTTGTGTCTCCATACAAATGGTGAAATTTTTTGTTCTAGTTCTGTGAAAAATACCAGTGGTAGTTTGATATGCATTGCATTGAATCTGTAGATTGGGTAGTAGAGTCATTTTCACAATGTTGATTCTTCCAATCCAAGAACATGGTATATCTCTCCATCTGTTTCTATCATCTTTAATTTCCTTCATCAGTGTCTTATAATTTTCTGCATACTGGTCTTTTGTCTCCTTAGGTAGGATTATTCCTAGATATTTTATTCTTTTTGTTGCAATGGTAAATGGGAGTGTTTTCTTAATTTCACTTTCAGATTTTTCATCATTAGTGTATAGGAATGCCAGAGATTTCTGTGCATTAATTTTGTGTCCTGCTACTTTACCAAATTCATTGATTAGCTCTAGTAGTTTTCTGGTGGCATCTTTAGGATTCTCTATGTATAGTATCATGTCATCTGCAAACAGTGACAGCTTTACTTCTTCTTTTGCAATTTGGATTCCTTTTATTTCTTTTTCTTCTCTGATTGCTGTGGCTAAAACTTCCAAAACTATGTTGAATAATAGTGGTGAGAGTGGGCAACCTTGTCTTGTTCCTGATCTTAGTGGAAATGCTTTCAGTTTTTCACCATTGAGGACGATGTTGGCTTTGGGTTTGTCATATATGGTCTTTATTATTTTGAGGAAAGTTCCCTCTATGCCTACTTTCTGGAGGGTTTTTATCATAAATGGATATTGAATTTTGTCAAAAGCTTTCTTTGCATCTATTCAGATGATCATATGGTTTTTCTCCATCAATTTGTTAATATGGTGTATCACGTTGATTGATTTGCATATATTGAGGAATCCTTTCATTCCTGGGATAAACCCCACTTGATCATGCTGTATGATCATTTTAATGTGCTGTTGGATTCTGTTTGCTAGTATTTTGTTGAGGATTTTTGCATTATGTTCATCCGTGATATTGGCCTGTGGTTTTCTTTCTTTGTGACAACGTTGTCTGGTTTGGGTATCAGAGTGATGGTGGCTTCGTAAAATGAGTTTGGGAGTGTTCCTCCCTCTGCTATGTTTTGTAAGAGTTTGAGAAGGATAGGTGTTAGCTCTTCTCTAAATGTTTGATAGAATTCACCTGTGAAGCCATCTGGTCCTGGGCTTTTGTTTGTTGGAAGATTTTTAATCACAGTTTCAATTTCAGTGCTTGTGTTTGGTCTCTTCATATTTTCTATTTCTTCCTGGTTTTGTCTTGGAAGGTTGTGCATTTCTAAGAATTTGTCCATTTTTTCCAGGTTGTCCATTTTATTGGCATATAGTTGCTTGTAGTAATCTCTTATGATCCTTTGTATTTCTGCAGTGTGAGTTGTTACTTCTCTTTTTTCATTTCTAATTCTATTGATGTGAGCCTTCTCCCTTTTTTTCTTGATGAGTCTGGCTAATGGTTTATCAATTTTGTTTATCTTCTCGGAGAACCAGCTTTTACTTTTATTGATGTTTGCTATTGTTTCCTTCATTTCTGTTTCATTTATTTCTGATCTGATCTTTATGTTTTCTTTCCTTCTGCTAACTTTGGGTTTTTTGTTTGTTTGTTTGTTTTTCTCTAATTGCTTTAGGTGTAAGGTTAGGTTGTTTATTTGAGATGTTTCTTGTTTCATAAGGCAGGCTTGTGTAGCTGTAAACTTCCCTCTTAGAACTGCTTTTGCTGCATCCCATAGGTTTTGGGTTGTGTTTTCACTGTCGTTTGTTTCTAGGTATTTTTTGATTTCCTCTTTGATTTCTTCAGTGATCTCTTGGTTATTAAGTAGTGTGTTGTTTAGCCTCCATGTGTTTGTATTTCTTACAGAATTTTTTCCTGTAATTGATATCCAGTCTCATAGTGTTGTGGTCAGAAAAGATACTTGATACGATTTCACTTTTCTTAAATTTACCAAGGCTTGATTTGTGACCCAAGATATGATCTATCCTGGAGAATGTTCCATGAACACTTGAGAAGAAGGTGTTTTCTGTTGTTTTTGGATGGAATGTCCTATAAATATCAATTAAGTCCATCTTGTTTAATGTATCATTTAAAGTTTGTGTTTCCTTATTTATTTTCATTTTGGAAGATCTGTCCATTGGTGAAAGTGGGGTGTTAAAGTCCCCTACTATGATTGTGTTACTGTCAATTTCCCCTTTTATGGCTGTTAGTATGTGCCTTATGTATTGAGGTGCTCCTGTGTTGGGTGCCTAAATATTTACAATTGTTATATCTTCTTCTTGGATCGATCCCTTGATCATTATGTAGTGTCCTTCTTTGTCTCTGTAATAGTCTTTGTTTTAAAGTCTATTTTGTCTGATACAAGAATTGGTACTCCAGCTTTTTTTTTTATTTCTATTTGCATGGAATATCTTTTTCCATACCCTCACTTTCAGTCTGTATGTGTCCCTAGGTCTGTGGTGGGTCTCTTGTAGACAGCATATATACGGGTCTAGTTTTTGTATCCATTCAGCCAGTCTATGTCTTTTGGTGGGAGCATTTAATCCATTTACATTTAAGGTAATTATCGATATGTATGTTCCTATTACCATTTTCTTAAATGTTTTGGGTTTATCATTGTAGGTTTATAGTTTTCAGAGTGCAGGCCTTTCACCTCCTTGGTTAAGTTTATTCCTAGGTATTCTTTATGATGCAATTTTAAATGGGATTGTTTTCTTAATTTCTCTTTCTGATAGTTCATTATTAGTGTATAGAAAAGCAACAGATTTCTGTATAGTAATCTTGTGTGCTGCAACTTTATTCAATTCATTTATTTATTCTAATGCTTTTTGGTGGAGACTTTAGGGTTTTCTATATAAAGTATCACGTTATCTACAAATAGTGACAGTTTTACCACTTCATTTCCAATGTGGAGTTCTTTTATGTATTTTTCTCGTCTGATTGCTGTGGCTAGGACTGCCAATACTATGTTAGATAGAAATGGTGATAGTGCTTTTTCCTGATTTCAGAGAAAAGGCTTTCAGCTTTTCACTGTTGAGTATGATGTTAACTGTAGATTTGTCATAAATGGCCTTCATTATGTTGAGATATGTTCCCTCTGTACCCACTTTGATGAGAGTTTTTATCATGAATGTATGGCGAATTTTGTGAGATGCTTTTTCTGCATCTATTGAGATGCTCATAGAATTTTTTATCCTTCCTTTTGTTGATGTGGTGTATCACACTGGTTGATTTGCAGATATTGAACCATCCTTTCATCCCTGGAATAAATTCCACTTGTTCCTGGTACATTATCCTTTTTATATATTGTTGAATTTGGTTTGCTAATATTTTGTTGAGGGCTTTTGTATCTATATTTATCTGAGATATTGTGTATAATTTTCTTTTTTTAGTAGTGGCATTGTCTGGTTTTGGTATCAGGGTAATGGTGGCCTCATAGATTGGATATGGGAAAGTTCCCTCCTCTTCAATTTTTTTGTAATAGTTTGAGGAGAGCTATAGCTCCTCTTTATATGTTTGGGAAAATTCCCCTGTGAAGCTCTCTGGTCCTGGACTTTTGTTTCCTGGGAGTTTGCTTTTTATTAAAAATTCAATTTCAGTACTAGTGATAAGTCTGTTCAGAATTTCTGTTTCTTCCTGATTCAGTCTCAGCAGGTTTTATGTTACTAGAAATTTGTCCATTTCTTCTAGGTCCAATTTTTTCGCATATAACTGTTCATAGTATTCTCTTTTGATTTTTTGTGTCTCTGTAAGATCAGTTTTTATTTCTCCACTCAGTTTCTTGTTTTATTTATCTCGGTTCTCTCTTTTTTTCATGATGAGCCTGGCTAAAGGTTTGTCAATTTTGTTTATCTTTTAATAAAACCAGCTCTTGGATTTATTGATCTTTTCTATTGTTTTTGCTCAATATGTGGCTCAAACCACTCACTCCCCAGGGCAAATCACTGTCTGTGCATAATCTCCCTTTTCCTCTGAGTCTCTTCCCAGGGACACAGGTCCTGACCTGACTGCTTCTCTTCCCTTTCTACACAATCCCATGTGGATCTTTCTTACAACCTTCGTGTACAGGAAACTTTCTGCCAGTTTACAGTTAGTTTTCAGTGAGAAATGTTATACATGTAGGTGTATTTTTGATATATTTGTGGGGGGAGGTGAGTTCCATGTCCTCCTACTCCACCATCTTGATAAATCTCCCCCTGCCAATAATTTTATTTTAATTTCACATTTTTTAATTTTCATATTCCTAATTGCATCTTAATTAAAATATCCATATAACTCCACTAATTATATATATTTTCCTGCAGATGTTGTAACAAATGTATCCTAAATACTAGGATTTAGGACTGTCTGTAATTTCAACATCTATGTTGTCTGTGGGTCTGTTTCTGTTGATGGATTTTTCTCTTAACTATAAATCTAATTTTCTGTTTTTTCATCTATTTAGTACTTCTTTTAATTTTATCCTGTGCATGAGGGATGCTTTTGTAGGGACCCTGGATTATGTGGCTTTTCCTCCCCCCCTCCCCAAAGTGTGTTGAGTTTGTTTACCAGTCAGATAAATAGCTGGCAGAGTATCTCAACTTTATGGAATCTTCATTTTAGTCTTTGTCAGGATGTGTCTTATTATTTTTCACCCTTAAACCTAGGATAAATCTTTTAGTCTCTAGATAGAATATTTACTTGTAAGTCATAAAAATTCAAGCTGTTTACCAACTCTCCTAACTACAAAACTTGAACCTCACACTCTGTCTTTTTTCATTAAGCAGCTGCTGAAATCTCACATTGGGTATTTTCATCTTCCAGCTATAGTTTACTTTGGGATAATTGGAGTCTCTTCTAGTGCATGAAGAGTTCAGATCATCATCCAACAATCTAGGGAGAATTTATATGCTGGTTTGGAACTGTCCTCTATTTTGGGCTGCCTTCCATTCATTTCTTTTTTGACTCTTTAGTACCCAGCACTTTTATTGATCAGTTTTCAGATCTGTTATTTCTGTTCCCTGTTTTCCTACTCAGAGTGTAATGTTCTCTTTCTATTGCTGAATTATCTTTTCTTATCATGGTTACACTGCTTTCTGAGCTTCTGTTTTTTTCAATCTGCAATTTGAATACCCAAACTTTTGTGGAGTTTGTGGATGGCTGTATTGCTTTCAGATATTTATTTCCCCATTTTCATATAAATTGAAGTTTATAGTGTTTTCCGTCTCCTTGTTATTCTCTAGGCATGAGCAATAGAAGGTTTTGTATCCTTTCCTTATTGATTAGCATGTGTTATTGGAGGATTGTGGAGAGATTAAAACATATATGATTGTTTTTATGCTGCATAAACATAGAATTACATTCAGAAAACATTTGAATGTCTAAAAGTGAACAGAAAAAAACAGAAACCCTTATCTTCCCAAGATATTGTCCAGGGATAGGGAAAGGATATCTGATTGAAGGAAGTGCTGGCAAAATGAATAGTCACTTCCTATCTAGACATTGTGTCCAGTCAATTTAGTAAAGTAATTATAGATGGATAACACATGTTCATTGTTGAGCTAGGTGCTTCAGAAAATGAGAAGAAGCATAAAACTTGGCTCCTACCTGAAGAAAATTACAGATTAGTTTTGGAGATAAGACATTCATACGGAGATAAGTACTAATATGAGTTAATAATACAAAAGTTTAAGGGGAAGTATGACTAAGGGGCAAATAAGTAGAACTGACAAAAGTTATACCTTTGGAGAAGTTTCTTTGAACTGACTCAAATGGAGATTTTCTATCACAGTGGCAATAATCAGGCCTCTATTCACCAGTTCTGGGGCTATTCAGAAATATATGTTAAATAATTTATTAATGGCCTGTCCACATATTCCAGTCTAAGAGAACTTATAACCAATTAGTCATGGCCAAAGATCCCCATGGTGAGATCATTGTTATAATCACAAAACGCAGGAGTCAGAAATTCAGGAGTCTACTCCAATTTCATCATCTCTTACCATCCTCTCTCAGGAGAGATGAGAGACACTACATTTCTTCCCAAGGATGCTCTTGCCCCTTTTCCCAAATACATTTCAACACCTTGGTGAAGAGAATATCATCTCAGTCTTCTGCAGAAAAAAAAGTGAAAGGGTAAGGATTAGGTCATGATCACAACCCATAAATCTATTCCAGCATTCCTACCCTTGGAAAATGTTTAGCTTTTTTATGCAAATAATTATCGTTACCTACCTGATTCCCTGGGGTTCCCTCCTACTTTATAGACAGAAATTCTGTTTTGTTTCTGCTGACAATAAAGTTCAATGGAAAAAAAGAAAAACTACTTATTTTCCACCTCATTACACCTCAAGGTGGCGAATAAGATATCTCAGTTAGTCACTGGGTAGGCTTATTAAGAAAGCTTTTTTTTAAAAATAACCAACTTATATGTCAGCCTTCCAGATACTGTTTACCCTATGATTATTGGATTCAGAGTTCAGGGGTCAGTCAAGAATTGGGGGAGCATTTATATGGTGCTCTTAAGACTTCTCCTTATTTGTGGCTACCTTCAGTTCTCCTCCTTTTGACTCTTTGCTAACTAGTACTCTGATTCATCAGTTTTTAAATCAGCTTTCCCTATCACAGTTTCCCTACTCATGGTGTAACTGTCTTTCTATTGCTGAATTATATTGTTTTGCCATGGGTAGGCTATTTGCTGAACTCCTATTTTTTTCACAGCCTCCAGCCGAGTCTCCAATCTTTTGTAGAACCACCATATTGCTTTTCTTCTCTTCTTTCTTTCAGCCTGGGAGATTCAGTATCCATCTTAGACTAATGGTCCCAGATGGTTACTCATATGGTTGGTGTCTCCGTGGGAGGACTGGAAGGTTGAGCTCATCTGGGACCTCTCCCTCTTCATTTAGTAGTCTCAGGGTCTCTGCACATAGTACTTCTAGGTGAGTAGTCAGACTTCTTACATGGAGGCTCAGAGGTCCAAAGGGAAGGTTCCAAGAGGTCCAGGCAGAAGCTGCAAGATTTATTATGATCTAGTCTCGTAATTTCAGAAGTTAACTTCTGTTCTATTCCATTAGTTAATAGTACATAAAGCCAGTGAAGATTCAAGAGGAGAGGGATTAGACTTTACACCTTAACTGGAGGAATAGCAAAGATTGTGCAGCCATCTTAGACTTTACACCTTAACTGGAGGAACAGCAAAGATTGTGCAGCCATCTTTAATCTATTATAGGTTTTCTTATTTTCAGAAATCCTTAAAGGGGTGAAAAGAATCTACATACAATAGATTGATATAAAAATCAATTTAGAGAAGGGTGAAATAAGTCAAATTTCAACCAAAGGTGAAAGAGGTATAATTATAAAAAGGAGAACAAAACAAGAATTTAAACTCCCAGCAGATGTTACTGTTGAGGCAGTGTGGACCAGGGAGGGGAGGGACAGGCTTTTAATATCTAACAGAGACTCATGTTCTTTAGGAATCTTAAACTTAAGCAAGTCTTATCCAAACTAAGAATAATGAGATCCATTAGAGATTCCCCAAATCTCTGAATAGGAGCTCTTGAGTTTATCACACTATGCTCAGCAGGGACCATGGAGCCCTCATCCATAAGCGTGAACCCTGCTTGTGCTGAGACACCCCAGCTCTGATGACCAAACACAGGAACTGGTTGTTCTCCTACCAAAGTTCACAGACATTACAGCACAAAACACACTTTGAAACTTTTGCAATTTTTTCCGCCCGAAGAACTCTGATTAAATAGATCTCTCACACTGTGTTAGTCACCCCTTGATAGTATCTCAGATTTCTTTTGGAGAGGAGAGACATAATTAAAATTGGAAAAAAATATGTAACAGTAAACTTGCCTTTTATTTGTTAGTTTTTCACTGTCTTTCTTTATTCCTGCTAAATACACTGTATACATAAGAAAAATAAAATATTGGCCCACCATCTGAGAAACTTGTTTTCCTGAGTGGTTCTGAAAATGACCCACATGCTCTCTCTTGAGCCCCACTGTGAGAAACCAAACCTTTGTGAGACTGCAGTTGGCAGAAGAATCTGAGGCCATAGAATATTATATTCCATGAATAAGCACAAGATGCCCAGGAATCAAAATAATGCCTTTACTCTACTGATGGTATTGTTTGATCAAATACATGAAAAATGATTCATTTAATCACCTTAATGTAAGGGATTTCAGCTCACACTTCTTCATTAGGTTTTTAAAAATATTCTTGTAACAATAGATTTTACTCTGCCTGAAGAATGAACCACTAATTAGTATTTTTCCCCATGGTAAATAAATACCTTAAAATGTAAAACAAAATCAATACTCAAAATATTTTTAAATTAGTTACATTGGGCTTCTTTTATAATGTTTTTATTAAAAAATATTTTCATTTGAATCCCATTATTCCTTCAAGTCATTAGCTTTAATTGATCTAATTTTAATGGTTTCTCACATGATGCATGTAACTGGTTTATATTAGCATTCTGTCATCAGCTAAATAAAAAACGTCTCCTTGGTATAGTTAGTTTCTCTGTAGTTAAAATCACATCCATAAGGGCACCTTTTGCAGAGTTTAGAATTAGACCTTTTTTAACACTCACATATAAGAAGAGCAAATGGAAATTTATGAGATATTTATCAACAGAACAGAATTTTACAAAAAAATACATTATAAGAGAGCTGGTTATTTCCTGAACTTAATTATATGTCCTTCAAGTGACCTGGACAAAAGTTGTGGAAGCTATCTCTTCACTACTCATCTTTATTGCTTTCATTATTCAAGGGACACATATTTCTCGATGGCCATTAGGAAGAAGTCCTTGGTTCCTTAGTACCCCACAGACTCTGCCAACTGAGCAGTTAATGTATTTGAACAATGACATATATAGGAAAGAGTTAAAAAATGATATTTTAGATGCTGAAACTTCTTTTAAAACTTTAAAAAGTAGAGTAAGAGTTCTAAAGTTCAAAGAACATTTTTACTGCATTCATAAACTGATATGTACCCCTTTTCTTTCTCTCTGTCCCTATAGAACAAGCATAACCCTCATTTGCAAAAAGTATAAAAAGTGTCTTGCTAAAGTAGAAGGAATCTGTCCAGGAAGACAATTTACAGTTATACAGCTTTGTTACCGATTTCAGCTTGATCTCACCTAGACAAACATGGCTTCTCATTTTAAACTTTACTTGCATACTTAACTAGACAGATCATTCAGTTACTCAGTACATGACATGGGAGCTTATTATTGAGAAGATTCTTTATATACCTTGTGATATGGCCGTGAACAAGACAGAATCTATGTTTTCATGGAGTTTGTATGTAGTATTTCTTGAAGAAAACATTTCTCCAAAAGCACTTGATGCTCTGAAGTTGAATTCTTAAGATTCTACACCCATCATTTACTAATCTTGAATCCAGGTTATCTTCCATTAACTACTGTTTGTAATGTTTTCCTTAAAGGCTAGGTCTCACCTTAACCTCAATTACTACATTTTCCTCATATTTGACCAGACTGTGGTTTTCATCATATTCACTCCACTTATCTATTCTCTGGTTTGCACTTTTTGCTTCCAAGCTATCTTTAAGGTTAAACTGTGGGTTCAAGCTAGCTGCTAATATCATTCAGTTATTAGCTTAAATGTGGTTTCCTTCCTTGCTCTTCCAGTCTAAATTAGGTATCCCTTCGATATTTTAAATTAAAAATATAGACTTAATCTATATTTTGTCATAGCATTTAAAACAGTTTTTACGCCATCTTTTTACAATGCTTGTATTCCAAATAAACTATAATATACTACCTGAGGCAAACATGTTTCTGTGTATGACAGAAGGAATATAATGACAATACACATATATTAAAGGAGGGTTTTCTTCCATACATTATCTTAAAATCGTGAATCTTGTGATTGGCCAACTAAACAAGTAAAAGGGTGATAGCCCAAAACTAGGAATGAAACAGGGTACCATTTGTGAGTAGTTCATATGTAGATTGCACGTATATGGACTTGAACAAATAACAACCCCACACTCCTTCCCCACAAAAAAAATAAACAACAAAACGTCTCAACTCCTGAGAAACAACTTTCAACTTGTTAATTCTACATGACAGGGGTTAAAAAAGAATAATGACAAAAGTAATGCAGTGGCTCTATTGGAAAACTATCTTAACAAGTAAACTGGATAGTCATAGTATGCCCCTTACCCCCATATATGTCGTTAATGTCATTGATTCATCATACTCAATAAGGTATTTTCAGAAAAAAAAAAACTTGATTAATTACAGCTTACAATGGCAAACACAGCAGTGGCTGTCACTCTGCTAGGTGTTGTTGAGTTGACTTGTGTCAGGATTCTGCCTGACGGCTGTTGACCACATAAGAACTTTAGGTGATAGAAGACAGTTTCTACCTAAAAATTAGTCTTTTCAAGAGTACCTAAGACCAAAAAATATTGCCTTGGCCCAGGAGTATTTTCCAAAAGTGTAAAAGTTTATTTCTCCAGAGGATTTTGCTAGTTTTTCCATAAGACAATGATGTCTGTATCTTATAAAATCAAGCAGAAATTACTCCTGCCGGTATTATAATAAACTAGTTAATATTGAGTACTTTTATGAGGTAAGAACTAAACCAAATTCTCCTTGAAAACATTGGATGAATTGTCAATTTACATCATTGAAAAAAAGAATTTACAGTATGGAGGTCTATATCTACCAGTTTTCTTCATTACAATTGAATGCAGTAATCAAGCCTGATTTGCAGAGTCTAGTACAAAAGGAAAAATTAGCATCCCTTGTTTAAAAGAATTCAAACTTTCAAGGCAGGGACCGTCAACCATTAAACCAAGCATAGGATACTGTTTAACTGCACAGACTGTATACCCTGGCTATAATTTAGAGTTTTTATATCAAGTACCTTGCTATATATGTATAATTACAAATAAAAATCTTTTGTCTTCTAAAATAGGCACAGCTATCAACATTTGCGCACAAAGGAACTATAGCACAGAAAAGCATGATGTGTTTAGCTAAAACATCCCAGGAAGTCAGCAGGAGTACTCAGGCAATAAACTAGTATCCTAACTCCAGTCTAGCTCTCTGTTTACTTTATCAGATTTCATCTCCAAATCGAACTGCAATTTCAACAAATGGCAAAGACATTTATGACCAATATATCCTGCTTCCCCTTAAAACATCACCTCTAGAGTTGATTCTGGAATTTAATTGTATGAGACAAACAACAACTGTTGCTTTTTTGAATTATTTTTTTTCTCCATTCAGAGTCCAAAACATTACCAGATTCAGGAAATGAAAAAACTCATAAAGCAGTAGCTCCTTTCTATCCAGTGTAGCTAAGAGATGCAATTAATAAAAATGGAGAGATTCGACAGCCCAGCAGTACCCAATGTAATAACACCTTTTATGAATATGAGACATAGGTCCCAGGGCATCTCGAGGCAGGTTTCTGCTCTATTGATTACATTGTCAGACAACACATTTCATATCACTGAACATGTCCTATATCAGGAGATGTGGGAAAGGGACACTAGAGGAAACATAAATGTCAGAGGAAGTAATAGTGCCTGTGAACCTCAGCACACATTTCTTAGAGCAAGAACAGTGATCTGGTTTGGGAAGCCAGTTTCAGGAGTGATCGGAAATCAGAAAAGCATCTATTTCCCAGGGAAGAACTTAAATACCTACTAAGTATAGACAACAAGGCATGAAATTCTAAGCTATGGAAAATGTTCATTTCCTAGGAATTGCCAGGAGGCTAATCAAATTTCTCATCCTTGCTTTCATGCATTTGGCAAATTATTATGTGCCAAGTCTTATACTTAGTCACACTGACTGCTATGATGAATGAACTCCTGTTCATTGTATGCAAGTATTAATTCAATGCAATTGTCATGTCATTCTGTGCCCTATCTCCACAAGTTTTGTCTCCTATTAGTCTCTCCAGCAAGTTAAAACTTCTAGTCAGTAGGTTTCATCAGATATTTATTAAAAAGGGAAGGATTCTCAGCATGTCAACTGCATTCTTTTCAATGATTGTCCTAAATGATTGTCCTTTTAAACTGGTGAACGGAAAGTTTCCAGATTCTCCACATTCTTTTTCTAATGCCCCTAACCTAGCTCTCACTCAACTCTGTTTTCATAGTCCCCAGCTGGCCCCTCTGTCTTTTTAACTGAAAGGCAGAAAGGACATTTGTTGGGGCAGAGGCATTTCTAATGAAAAAAGTCTCTCCAGGCAGAAATGCTTTTTTTGGTCATTCAGAGATCCTATTAATTTGCCTAAGTCCCTTTCAGTGTGTCATAGATGGTACTGAACATTTTATGTACATAATTTCTAGGTGTTTATAAACACTACACATGGAAATGTCATTCACACTTCAAAAGCAAAGCAGGGATGGAGATAGGTTTTAAACATAAGTATGTGAAGGAGGAGATATAGTTTGCCACTGTGAGGGGGGTCATGGGGGGCAGAAATGGAATATAGCATAAATTGGTAATATCCAACTTCCTGAGATGGTGAATTTGGAGGTGGGACTCTCCTTAGCATAGAGATTTAGAGAGTAAAACACAGTTTCTAAATTTTCCTTTTTCCTGTTGAATTAAATTAGGCAAAACGTGCGGCCTCTGCTATAAAATCTCTCCTGATGAGTGACACACTCCGTAAATACGTCTATTACAGAACAAGTATTACTTTGTTGTTCCCATATTTGTCATATTTATGTCCCAATCTTGGGTTGTATACCTTTTGAAGCAAAAACGTCTGCTAATTGTTGTTTGATCCCCAGAACCTTGCATACTATGTGGTAAATCAAATCTGTAAAACAACAACAATTTTAATAATGTATTCAACACTTAACATCACGTTAGGCATGGTGTTAAATTCTTGGCATTCATAATGCTAGTTTATCTTTATAATAACCCAATGATTTCAATACTTCTTCTTATTTCCATTTTACTAATGGGGAAACTGAGGCTTCCAATTCCACAAACACTAAATTTAGGCTCTGCATTCAGGGATTGATCAATAACCAGAAGCCCCTTCCTAGTTAAGAGGCACAGTTTAGCTTTTCTTCAGTTCCAGCAGCAGCATCTAACTACTGAGATATAAATAAAGGAAAGTCTCGGCTCCTGTGTGGGTCCACAGAACCAAAGTTCAGGGTGCGGTGCACACGAGCAGCTCAAGTAATATATGCTTGGCTGGAGCGACAGCTTCTCTTGAACTTAGGAGCATGACCACGGTGGTAGCTGGTGGCAGAGGGTTCTTCATCCCATTTAGAAAGCAACACATCCAGACCACAAGTTCTTATTATCCAGGTTTTATCTAACTTGTTTCCTCCTACGTCCAAGAAGAGAAGGTATGGATTTGTTTCCATCTTTGTGCCTTGTTTCCTCTAGGTTGCTACCATATATAGAACCATAGCTGGGCCTGTCTATTTTATGTCATCCTGAAATCCTTTTGTTTTAAACATTTCTCTTTGAATTACCACTTTGGTGGAAGGGGACAAATTAACCAGTGAATACATGGCTTGTTGTTGTACTTTCTTCCACGGTAACTAGTGTGTTATTTTTTCATCCTTTTTTTATACTTTCAACCTGGAGAGAAAGAAAATTCTGCCTTTACTACTTCTTTCTCTTTCTATCCATTAGTTACCTCCCCCAAAAGAGGAAAAACTGAAGTGATTAGTCAGAGCTAAGTACTGAATGTAACATAAAAGGCCCCCAACCAACAGTGGCCTTTTGCTTCCAGTGCTTTCACCCAAATGCAGCATTCTCTCTTCTGTGTCTGGAATTCATGAGGTAGGCACACACTGGGCAGAGCCCACCAGCCTCTTCACACTTTCAGTTCCATCTCAGACTGGGGTAGAAGGGATGTGTGTGAAGCATAGTTTTCGTTCTTGTCTGTCTGACTTGTAGAATAAAAAGATTCAGGGTCAATTCCACAGATCCCCCAAATGGGAAGGATTAGGACAGTATACTTTGGCTTGCAGGTTGATGTTTCATGAAGGAAAAGAAAATACAAAATAAATCCAGAAGAGCCCTACACTTGTTTGTGTAATCTCCTTGGCTGGCAATAAATAATATTGGCTCTTTATCTCCCATTTAGCTATTGGTTTTTTGTTTTTCTTTTTTTGAATGTCATCAATCCCAGAAAGGTGAAATGATGAATGATGGGATTTCACTACCAGAACACCACCTTGCATACTTAACAACTATGTACTTCTTTCCTCTACTTTGCAATCCTCCAGAGATCGTTAGGGCAAAGGGGAGAGGTATCGAGAAACAGGAGAGGGAGTTTGAGGAGACATTGGGAAATCCCTAACTCAACAATTGGACCATGATATCTCCTAGGGCTCAGCCACCTAGGTTCCTTCTTGGGTCTTTTTGTTATATCAGTTTAGATTATACCCAAATTAATCCAGGGGAAGGGGTTCCTCAGAAATCTGGCCTACTCTCTTTCCCTGTATTCCCTTTCCCACAAGTCCCCAACTATACAGACCCTAGTTCACACCACAGTTTTCAAGATGTCTTTGGTTATGATATACTTGTGAACTAAAGTACCATTTTATCTCTACAAAAAGTTATGTATTTCTTCCTCTTTACTGACATTCTTCAAAGCTGATGATGGCTTCCTTTCATTTTTAAAATCAGATAGTAAAATTCTTTTTAGTCCTCCTATTTTCTATTTTTACTTCTTACCAAAAATAAATGAAAACTTTTGGATATTTATGAGTTCACCTTTGCAAATACAAGTACAGAGTGATGGATGGTGCCTGACTCTCATCAATTAACAATTTCAACACGGCTTTTTTTTTTTTTCCTTTGTAGTGGCTGCCATCACTGGCCTCTCTATAGTAAATGCATTTGCTCTTCTGGAATATTTTTCACTAAAATGCATAGCAAACATCACTCTAAAGAACAGCTCAAAGGAAAAAATACACAATACAAATTTCCATACATTGAAGGCATCTGTGGAAAGTAAGATGTTATAACTTAGAGAATCAAGGATTTTAAATTAGACAGCCTGGGTTCAAATATCATTTGTTATCTATAAATATTGGTCAAGTTTACCTCTCCAGACCTCAGTTTCTCATCTATGAAAGAGAATAGCAATAGTTGCCTAATGCAGATAAAATGAGATAATACCTGTAATGCGTAGTTTGCAAAATGAATAACTCATTGCTGATACGTGGTAGTCACTCACTCACTGTTAATTCTTCTTATAGTTAATGCTTTGATTCTTTTCTAAATTCATCTTCGCAAGTAATTGACAGTCAGTGTATTTGAAGGCAGTGTCTGAAGCCAAGATGTTTGCCTAGTTTAGGGAGAGTGAATGTTTTGTCAAGCCATTGAGGCCTACTCCACATTCACAAAAAAACACAAAATGCTTACTGCACTGCAGAACACTAATTATGCACCCTATTTATAATAATCTTACAAAGTCTCATTACCTACAGCAGTCACAATGCATTCATCTCATTTCTGTTTAGGCTGGGAAAATTACAGGAAGGCCTTGTCATTCTTTTTGGAGTTTTCTGTATTTGGTGACATTTCCCCAGCTTGCTGCAAAACAGCAGCTGCAATTAATTACTTTTTGAATCTACTAGAGGGCAGCTTGTAAGTTTCCTACTGCCCTCTGTCACTTCTGGCACAATGAATTCTCTTTCAGACTTGCATTTTACAACTTGCATTTTAAGCGTTTCAAAGATTGCAGGGCCTGAACATAAAACAGTAGAGTGGGGGACCATTTTGTATTTAGTGTTTTCCCAGAAAACCAGAAAATATAGCACTATAATGATAATCAATCAACTTGGGATCCTGGTGTTTGCAATTAACAAATATTTTTACTTTTAAAAAAGTTTGAAACTTTGTAAGGAGGCAAGGATATACAATGGAGAAAAGACAGTCTCTTCAGTAAGTGGTGCTGGGAAAACTGGACAGCTACATGTAAAAGAATGAAATTAGAACACTCCCTAACACCCTACAAAAAAATAAACTCAATATGGATTAGAGACCTAAATGTAAGACCAGACAGTATAAAACTCTAAGAGGAAACCGTAGGAAGAACACTCTTTGACATAAATCACAGCAAGATCTTTTTTGATCCATCTTCTAGAGTAATGGAAATAAAAACAAAACTAAACAAATGGGACCTAATGAAACTTCAAAGCTTTTGCACAGCAAAGGAAACCATAAACAAGACAAAAAGACAGCCCTCAGAATGGGAGAAAATATTTGCAAACGAATCAACGGACAAAGGATCAATCTCCAAAATATATAAACAGCTCAGTATTAGAAAAACAACCCAATCCAAAAATGGGCAGAAGACCTAAATAGACATTTCTCCAAAGAAGACATACAGATGGCAAGAAGCACATGAAAAGCTGCTAAACTTCACTAATTATTAGAGAAATGCAAATCAAAACTACAATGAGGGGGCTTCCCTGGTGGTGCAGTGGTTGAGAGTCCGCCTGCTGATGCAGGGGACACGGGTTTGTGCCCCGGTCCAGGAAGATCCCACACGCTGCGGAGAGGCTGGGCCCGTGAGCCATGGCCGCTGAGCCTGCACGTCCGGACCCTGTGCTCCGCAACGGGTGAGGCCACAAAAGTGAAAGCCCCGCGTACCGCAAAAAAAAAAAAAATACAATGAGGTGTCACCTCACACCAGTCAGAAAATCTACAAACAACGAATGCTGGAGAGGGTGTGGAGAAAAGGGAACCCTCTTGCACTGTTGGTGGGAATGTAAATTGAAACAGCCACTATGGAGAACAGTATGGAGGTTCCTTAAAAAACTAAAAATAGAACTACCATACAACCCAGCATTCCCACTACTGGGCATATACCCAGAGAAAACCATAATTCAAAAAGAATCATGTACCACAATGTTCATTGCAGCTCTAATTACAATAGCCAGGACATGGAAGCAACCTACATGTCCATCGACACATGAATGGATAAAGCAGATGTGGTACATATATACAATGGAATATTACTCAGCCATAAAAAGGAACAAAATTGGGTCATTTGTAGAGACGTGGATGGATCTAGAGACTATCATACAGAGTGAAGTAAGAAAGAGAAAAATATCGTATATTAACGCATATATGTGGGACCTAGAAAAATGGTACAGATGAACCGGTTTGCAGGGCAGAAATAGAGAAACAGATGTAGAGAACAAACGTATGGATACCAAGTGGGGAAAGTGGCGGTGGGGTGGTGGTGGTGTGATGAATTGGGAGATTAGGATTGACATGTATACGCTAATATGTATAAAATAGATAACTAATAACCTGCTGTATAAAAAAATAAAATTCAAATATTAAAAAAGAAAGTTTGAAACTTTGTAGAAATCAAATTGTTGAGTTGGCATCATCTTATGCTCCCAAAGATTAGTAAAGATCTCAACCAGTTTGGGCTTGCCTATGCTGACCTCATCACTTTCCAAAATTTTAATCATCTGAAAGTGAAATACAGTGAGCAAGGATAATCCCAACCTGGAAATTCTTGTCAGTTCCTTTTAGTCAGTAATTGCAAATACTTCCACTTTGTTCAGAGCCTGTGTTAAATGAAATGTCTTGCATTTGTTTTGTCTTCAAGTTTTCAAGTCATACGCAGATACATGTCATAGAACTTTTCATGTTACTGGAGTCCATCTCCATAACTGACATTAAAACAAGGTGAGGGGTTGTGAACGGTACAGGAATTCACATAACCTCAATCAGATAAGTGATTCCCTAGTTGATCATTTATAAATGATCTCAGAAGGCATTTTTGATAAAGGTTTTATGTAGGAAATCTGATGTTTTACAAATTAACTTTAAACAAAATGGTGTTGTTGCATATATAAGAAGACAACATTTGAGATTAGGTCACTGTCTCTAATCTAAGCACTTCTTCAGCACCTACCTTGTACCTGCTCAATATAAATAGCAAACAATTCTCAGCTTCACAGGTAATGAAAGCTAGGCCAATTCATACTGACCTCTTTTAGAAGTTTCTAGACATAAATATTGTGAAAATGTGATGTTCAAAGAATACTGCCAGGACTTCCCTGGTCTTGCAGGGGTTAAGAATCTGCCTGCCAATGCAGGGGACACGGGTTCAAGCCCTGGTCCGGGAAGATCCCCCATGCTGCGGAGCAACTAAGCCCGCGAGCCACACTACTGAGCCCACGTGCCACAACTACTGCAGCCCTCGTGCCTAGAGCCTGTGCTCCACAACTGACTGACTGAGGTATCAATATAATCGTTTATTAGGGAGTCAAATGTAAGTGAGAAACTAACCTTCCATATTCCAATTTTCAAAGGAAATGACCCAAAACTTGTTCCCAGAATCGTGAATCTTTACATTTACTTCATGAATATAATAAGGAACCAGAGTGTGAGGGGAGGATATTGTGAAACAGACTGGTGAACACAGTTCTTTAGAAAGAGTTGTTACTTTGCTGAACTCTCACCACCCTCTTTTCAAGTGATGAGAAGTGAGGCACCACCTTCTAACTGCGAACTTAGAACATGGGCTTCCAGGGCATCAAAATGTAATTTTCAAAAAGTTAACTCTCACGTGAATAAACAGTGAATCTATGTCAATAGCTTATTTAACTCCTTAATGAGTCAAACTGCCTGATAACAAAACAATAATATATATATATTTATATATTTTTATATATAAATAAATGCCAGATACTATTTCAAAGTTAGATAGAAAATTGTGTAATGTTCCATAGGACCAAAAAAAAAAAATTATAACCGTAGAAATCACCAGTCTTCTCTAAAAAAATATCGTTTGCATCTCTATTGATCAAAACAAATTTGTAGCTGATCAATATTCTGTAAGTTTATACCTAACTTTTCAGAATCTAAGACCTAATTATTAGTAAATAGTAAGTCACAAATGTTAGCTTATTCTGGAGTGAAAGATGACCTTTGGACAGGCTAGTCAGACAATGCTCATATGAATTTGAAAGGGCACATGGTAATCTTTTTGCCTTTTTTATAAGTTTTGGATAACATCCTTGATAAGGAGATGACTCAGAGTGTTTTGAGATATATTCCCTGCAGTCCAAAGATAGAGAGCAGTGCCTGACTTGGCTGAAGAAGCTAAAGTGGACTACAGCGGGAGTCTAATCCGATCCCTGGAAATGTAGAAGGCAATGGTCAGGCAGACTAACATCCTTGGCGGTAGAGTCAGTTTAGTGCTAAAGCAGTAAGATCATCCTGAAACCCCAAGTGTTGTAGGAGTGTTTTCCACTGACCAGGTGTGGTCAGTAGAGGTGTGGTAAGTAGAGTCCTCTTGGTTCTGACCAGTATGGCCTTCCAGAGGGGTACAGGGACCTCAAGAGATAGGCTGGATGCCCAGGGGCTGAGTTAGAAGTTATAAGAGACCATCTGGGAGATAGATATGTTTGGCTAATTAATGAAAACTGCAGGAAAGAGATGCCAAGCAGACGACCTTTGAAGTACCAACAAAAGCACCCATAAGAGATCTAGGGCTTCCTTGGTGGCGCAGTGGTTGAGAGTCCGCCTGCCGATGCAGGGGACACGGGTTCGTGCCCCGGTCTGGGAAGATCCCACATGCCGCGGAGCGGCTGGGCCCGTGAGCCATGGCCGCTGAGCCTGCGCATCCGTGCTCCGCAACGGGAGAGGCCACGGCAATGAGAGGCCCGTGTACCTCAAAGGAAAAAAAAAAAAATCTGTGAAAAGAGATAGATCTAGCTTTCATCATTAGCTAGGCCCACTCAGGATCACTAACTTTAGCTACCTGCCAGGCCCATATTGCTAACAACTAAAACAAGTAATAACTGGCCTATAGACCGCTAGACTCACCTACCTCAACCCTCACCCTAGCAGGAAAATTGAGAATGAGAACATGAAGGAAGCAGAGAATAGAAGTACCTCACACCCCTCCCCATGTAGGCTTTCTGCGTGAAGTAGATTAAATCAGAGATTTGGGGGGGGGGGATGGTCTCTATTTCCACAACACATACCCCACCCATAATGCTGTGATTTTTTTTCACTAAACCGTATTGAGTTTTTCCCCAGGTTTTTTAGATAAAACTGACATATGACATTGTATTAGTTTAAGGTATACAACATGATTCGATACATGTATATATTGCAAAATGATTACCACACTAAGCTTAGTTAACATCCATCACTTCACATAGTTGTAACTTTTTTTCTTGTGATGAGAATTTTTTAAATCTATCTTAGCAACTTTCAAATATATAATACAGTTTTGTTAACTACAGTCACCATGCTAAACATTTCATCCCCAGAACTTATTTATCTTATAACTGGAAGTTTGTACCTTTTGATCACCTTCATCCATTTCCCCAACCATCCACCCCCTGACCGAAGTAGATTAAATCAGAGATTTACCACTAAGTCAAATTTAGAGTTTTAACTCTTATGTGGAAATGGATATGAATTTTATTGAATTTCTGAATTATGAATTTTTATGACAAAATGACTATCTTGTTTGTTCATTTTCAATCTGAACGGGAACAGAAAAGTAATGAGCCTGCCCAAGTTTTCATTGAGGGGCAGGGGAGGAATATAACCCTTTAAATAAAATTTTAAAGGGAGAATGGGAAATAGAAATAAAGATGCCTCTGGTTACCATCTACATTCCATGCTTTTTCATTAGCAGTAGAAATTGCTTCTCTTATGTGAGGAAATTGATGTCAAAATCTCAGCCTCTGTACCGGCTGCCGAGTTGAACCTCGGAGACAGTTTTGGGTGAAGTAGAAACGAATAGCTCTATTGCTTTGCCCAGCAAAGGGGAACACAGTGGGCTGTTGCCCTCTAAAATTGTGTGTCCCAACCCGGGAGGATTATATAAGGGGTTTTATAGCAATAGATCAAGGGTGGTGTTGGGGGAGGCCAGTGCACGCCCTTAATCTCATCTCAGGTGGTCTCCTAATCTTGATGAGCTTCTCTGCTCCCTTTAATCTGGCCTCAGGTGGTATTTTGGCTACTCCTCCCTTGATTAGCAACCGTTCAAATCTGCCCTTTAGAACTCAGGGAAGGTCATGGAGGCTGGAGTCTTGCCTGCAAGAAACAGGGGACAAAAAAAAGGCCTCCGTGCCCGGGAGCCCCACAGGGCTCCACTCGGTTTCAAAACCAGAGAACAGGACTTAACACCTCTCAGGGACCACATCTACTCACCTCAGCACAATCCCACATTACACTTCTGGGGTTTAGGAATTGAATGTAAAACTTTGCCACCGAGATGATAGAGAAGAATCACAACTAAAGAAATAAAAATTATAGTAAATGATACTTTGTTCCCCATCTTCCACTTTTAGATGTCTGTGCTATACTTTTTAGGTGTGTGATGTAAAGAAAAATATAAGCCGTTCCAACGCGGGTAATATTTTTTGCTTTCTTATATGACATTAACTTGACAGCCAGGAAGATATGTGATATTCCTTATAAGTAAAATATTACTTTTCAAGTAGTTATACATTTGAACAGAATCTTTTTTGTTTTTAGCTTATTTGGGCTCGGATGCTACGTGCTATTATAGCAAAAGTGAGGCTTTTGAAATTAAATAATCCTTGGGTTGAATCCCATCTCTACCAGCTTTTAACTTTCTGACTTTGAGCAAGGTATTTAATCCTTTAGTGCCTCAGATTCCTCATCAATAAAATAGGGATGGTACCCACTTCATTACATTTTACATGGAATTTCCCACCCTCCTATATTTCAAATAGGGATTGGATAGTTTACCAATCATTTCATGCCTGACGGGGGAAAAAGTATTCAACTTCCTGAAAAACTAACTTGTAATCTTCAAGGCTTATTATAACGTACCTGACCTGGTGAATAGTTTTTTTCTTCTAAGCTTGACATGGAAGCTTTGGATTTGAATTTCAAATTCAAACAGCTTCCCATTAGGTCTACTGTGCTGAGCTCTCCTCCTGGGACCACGAGAGGGGCATTTGTTTTCCTTAGAACTCTGAGCTGCCTGTCTGCAGCAAGTGACCCTTAGGTTCTAAAGCCAGGCACATTGATTACTCTTCTGCTTCAGGTCATAATTCAAAGTTAGAATTGGTTTTGAAAATCTCTAAACAATTTTGGTCCTGGGATAGAAATACTAATTTCAAGTCAGCTGGATTGAATTCTCAAGCTCTGGAGACAACAATTTATTAGGGGGGGTATGTGTAAACCTAGATGCTGGCTTCCTGTGAAATTTTGAGAAAAAAATAAAGATTCTTTGAAAGAAGATTATGAAACAGAGGAGCGCTGAAGATGGATGTTTTTGTCAGAACCCAGTGGGAAGAGGTGGTGAATGAACCAAGCTCCAGAACAAGGGGGATATTCCTGGGTCTCCATGACTCCACCAGGGACTGAGGAGCAAGAACTAGCTCAGATATTGTCAGAAAAGGAGAATTCTGAGCATGAATCTGGAAACAGAGTCCAGTAAAAGGCAATATGAGGGTGAGATCAGCTGATCAATTGAGAAAGGGCCAAAGAACGCTAGGTGCAGTGCAAACGAAACCATTTTGACACACTCTGAGGACTCAAAATTCAACAATACAACAATTTCTACAAAAACAGGGACCTATATTAATTACATTTAAGAAGAAAATCAGACCTTTCCAGTGTGCATGTGAACACTTTGGTCAACACACATGGGCAAATGGTCTACGTTCACAATTATATAGCATTTAGTAGAGCCAGTTGTAAGTCTGGCACTCTATACGTGAGTGAGTCCAATAGTTCAGCATTGCCAGCCTGAGAATATACCAAAGCATTTCTCCATCAGCTCTGGACCTTGTTGGATGAAAGTTGTCCCTGAGGACATTTGCTCCCTGCATTCCAGATTGCAAACACCTGCTTGATGAGTGGGTCCCATAAAGACTGCAGCATAAGAGAAGGTCAAGGGGTAAAATGAAAGACCTCCAGAGGCAAGAAACTCATCATCATGAGATAAGTGGCTGAAATCAGAGGTGAGGCTGTGAGGGTATTAGTCTAGGCATACGAGGGGTACAACAGTCACAGCTAAGAGTTTAATGCGATGGTAGACATTAGACAGGTATTATAAATAAGTGTTAAATTACCAGTCGTAATAAAGATTAGAAATGAAAATAAACAGTTTCTATGAGAAAGCAACTAGTGGAGAGGGAGACATAATTTTGATGGAGAAAGTCAGAAAAAGACCCTTTTGAGAAACTGACCTATACTCTGAGATCAAATTACAATCACAATAGAGGACATATAAGGGCTCTTCCAGTGTACAGTCTACAAGCTATGAGAAGGCAAGGGGAAATACCCACTTCTAACTACATGGATGAATATAGGATACATTAAATAGTGTCTGGGAGTATTGAATGAGGCCCCGACACAAATTAGCCCCTTTCAGGGCCTGTCATAGTCTCTAGAATACTAGTATTATTCCATTCCCTCCAGTCTTGCATTACATTGTAGGAAACTTATTTTAAAAAACCAATTGCACCTCAAGTTAATTAATAGAGTTCTTCTATATGTAGGGAGGAGAGTTTCCATAACCTTCTCTGTCACTAGTCCTGGAGATAAGAAAGCTATTTACAGTTATCCTATGTCTTTACAAGAGATAACTCAAAGTCGTCTTCCCAGAAAACTGGCTTCTTTCCATTTCTTCCCCAAAACTCATACATGTCCTTAATTTTGCCAAATTTTCAATTGTTTTGCTTTTGGAAAGGCCCAATATATGGTTTTCCAAAGGCGTTTTCCATTATTATTTAAAATGTTTTTGATTCATTTGTACTCAACTCAAATTGTTGCTTAATAAAAGCCAAATTTTGAAGATTATCACATCTTTCCTTAAGCTTTTAAGAGGTAATTATGTTCTGCCAGAAAGAAATAGAACTGGACTTCTGAATAATGGTAAAATTTGTTCTGTAATCAATCAGATCTGGAGTCTGGAGGGGTTAAAACAAAACCAAACAAAATAAAAACATACTAACTGCCTTGATCGCTGGCTACAGGAAACTGACAAACTTTTAAACTCAAAAACAAGTGGAAAAGATTCTCAACTAGTGAAAGAAGACATGTTTCCCGGAAAGCCAAAAGCTTGGTTTTAGATAAATCTATTAGAGACTGAATTCAGTTTACAAATTTACTAAAAAAAAAAAGAAAAAGAAAAAAACAGGTGAGAGACTTTAGTTTCAGTCAACTGGCTGGCTTCTTGTGCCCTGAGGAAGAACAAATGGCTGAACAGCCTGAAGTTACTCTACTGGCGAAGGAGAAAATAACCTTGAAACAGATCACTTAGTCAGACCTCTCATCATTTTAACTACTACTCAGCACAGAATGGCACAACATGGATAATAAAGTATCATGTTCCCAAAGGCAGCTCTTGAAAGGCTAGCTTGGCAAGCTGTTCATTTCACCTGGAAACTTCAATTCAACATTACAACAAATGGAGTCTGGCATGGAGCTGTGAGAAGTCTCTAATTTATTAACATCAAGAGGCAAGTTTTAAAGGGACAGTTTTCCTTTCTACTCATCATACTTTAGCAAAGGTCAGAATCATTTACGGTTTCAAAAACGTGCAAGCAAATAATTTTGATTACACAGTAGTGCAAGCTAGGGACGTTCTTCCTCACACTGATTGGGTGAGCCTAGGAAAATCCAAAGAATAGGACCATCATAAAATTGTGATACATTTTTCTTTTCAGTGCCATTCAGCTTGAGGGTTCCAGTTTATCTCTTTCCCCACCTAAACCCAAACATTTTTCTAGATATCTCACTAGTGATGGACCATTGATCCTGAAAATACAGAGGTGTTCTCTAAGATTGTGTTGCCCAGAGCTATTTGTTAATAGTAATCATTAATTATTTAAGCTACCTCAGCAATAATGTTGCCAACATATGAGCCTGAAGAAAAGGCTCGTTATTTAATGTTTAGATTTATAGTTTTGTCTTCCACTTTTCTAAAAATACACAGAGAGGAATAAACCTTCAATTAAAGTGAAAGGCTAATATGAGAACATATCTTAATTGTGAATAGATTTATTGGGTTAAGATTTATTGGGCTTACAAAGCACAAACCTCTGGGGATTAGACATCATTGAGATCCTTGGCACCTAAAGAGAAATTTTGTTCAAATGTATGGGTCAGGATTTAGTGGTTGAGAACAAGCAAGATTTTCTGGAGTTCAAGCAAGTTGATAGTATTTTTATGAGGTTAAGCTAAGGCAGATCATAAGCTTACATCACATAAAGAGATCATATTTCCGGATCTTTAAGGATTCTGTGGGGGCTCCAGATTGGCTAAAAGGAAATCCACTGACTCCTCAGTTTCTGCCAATCATCAGCTCCATCTTTTTTCCATTTTCTTATCATACTGTATTTCCGTAACATTCTTAAACTCCTTTGCTCTTCTGTCTTTTCATCACATCTCGTGAGCAAAACCTCAAGCCTTATGCTGCCTACTCTCTGCTTTTTCTCTGTCTTCACTCCAGTAGCCAAGTGGTATTATTGGTATTATTATAAATCGCCTATTGGTATTATAAATTTGAGCTCACTAGCCTCAAGGGAGCCATCAAAGCTGTTTAGCAATCCTGCTCAATACTCTGATCCTCTGCTCGCTCAATTCCCCACCATCTTGCCACTGAACGCCAGGTAAATGCACACGCACGCACACACACACACACACACACACACACACACACACACTTCTTTGTGCCTCATCTGTAAAAAGAAGCTAATAATAAATCTCCTGGGTTTGTTGGAAGAATTAAATGAATACGTAGCTCTTACAATAATGACCAGCAAAAAATAAGGGCTACATAAGTGTTACTTGTCATTTGTTATTTTTATTATTTTATTATTATCATTATTATTAACATGCAATTGCTTATTTTACATTTCTATTTGAAGACAGATTAAACTCAACATATCAGGACTGAATGTAAGACATTCCTAAACAAACATTTCAGGAGCGCCTAGTGCAGCAGCCCCATTCATCCAGTTTTACAAGCCAAAGCTAAAGAGACACTCTTGACCCTCTCTTCTCTCTCGCCAATCCTTACTCTGATATCCAGTCCACTTAGCAGCCAACAGAGTGGTAGACACAATGTGATATGGTAGGCACTAGATTGTCTCTCCCCTTCTCGTCCTCATATTCTTGCCACATTTTCTTCCTTCCAGTTCCTTACACAAGCAAAGATTTTGCAAACGCTGCATCTTCTGTCCATAATGCTCTTGCTCTACATGCTCATATCTGATGAAAGAGGGGACATTACTGTGAATTTTGCAAAAATAAATATTTCTGCTTTCTGTTTTTCAATTCAGAAAATTTTTTACCGTCTTATTGAAACATAATACCATGTTTATTGTAAGAAAATTAGACAATATACAAACATAAAGAAGAAAATAAAACTCACCAATAATTCTTCCTCTCTATTATAACTCTTAATATTTCAATATATTCTCCTTTTTCTTCACATTACTGAAATGTAAGTTTCTTGCAATCAATGATAATACTCTAGTTAATACAAATTATATCTTATTGAGAGCTATCTATACAGTATCAGATACAGTGATACACATGAAGGCTACAAAAATTAGTGAAATGCCACTGTTGCCCTCAAAATAACTGCCAAGTGGAGGAGATGGACACACACAAATATAGAAGCTGCTCTACTGGCATACATATTAGGTTCGGAAAATCTCTCCTCAGATTCAACTTCTTGGTTAGTACAAAGTGCTATATAAGTAAACATTAACACCATCTGTTGGTGGTAGTCATACTTGACTGGCCTTTAGCGTCAATGTACTTTCCTTTTTTAAAATGAAAGTTCACAAGTAATAAGCGATGCTGTGTATATGACAGTGGTGCTTCTCCAGCTTGTAATATGGTGGAGACAATTGTATTAAATGTGAAGAAAACACAGAAGAGAGACAGGTGGGGTATGTGGAGAATACCAAATCTCTCTTTTTGTGGGAATATCAAGGCTAGAACACAATGTTAATGAGTGGGCAAAGAAATCATGGGGAAGGATTACGACTCCATCTTGTTAAGAACTAAAGGTCTCAGTGCCATGTTTCTGAGGATCAGTGTCTTTACTCAGCAGTGGTAAATAGAGACATAGAAGGTGAATGGTCAGGCTGAATCTCCCCTTATCTTAGGATGGCCCAGGAAATTACTAGTATTGCCAATTTAGGCTTTTAGATTTGTAAATTTGTTAAAGTATTTTTGCAAATTGCTCCTCTGCAATTAATTTAGATGAGACAGGCATACATGTACACACACATTCGCACACCACACACACACGTATACAAATGAGCCTCATATTTGTGGATTCTGTATTGTAAATTTTGGCTAATTGCTAAAATTTATTTTTAACCATAAAGTCAACACTTGAGCAGTTTCATGGTTATTTGCAGACATGCACAGAGTGAAGAAAAATTTGAATTACCTGACGCACAATCCCAGCTAAAGTCAAAGAAGACGATACTCTTCCTTCTTGTTTCAGCTCCCGGTACTGTAAACCAGTGTCTGTTTCATGGTCCATTAAGTGCTACCTTTTTTGAATTTTTGTGCTTTTTGTTGATTTCACAGTTTAAAATAACCCCCAAGGGTAGTGCTCAAGAGCTGTCTAGTGTTCTAAGTGCAAGAAGGCTGTGATGTGACTTTCAAAGAAAATATGTGTTAGATAAGCTTCATTCAAGCATGAATTACAGTGCTGTGGGTCTTGAGTTCAATGTTAATGATTCAGCAATATATATTAAAAAGGCATCTTTAAACAGAAATATGCATGAAACAAGGCTATGTATTGATCAATTGACAAGAATGTTGTGATTGGAGGCTTTCAGAAACCTGTGTATTTCCCCTAGGAGCAATGATTCAGTGTTTGCTAATTCAGTGTTTGCAACAGCTTCACAGAACAAAACTAATAAGAATGAGAATCAGCTGTATGTATGTATACCTGTGTGTATATACACATATACATGTATATATACATACATACAATATATAGTTTTTTAAACACCAACATATAACATACATATATACAAATATACATATTGATTAAACAATTGACTAATATTCACCATGAAGAGGGACCTTATTTTTCCAATCCCTGAATCAGATTACATGCTGTAAATTGCATTTATATGTTTATGGAAGACAACAGAACCTCTTTGAAACTGGAACTGTCCCAGGAAATCTGCTGCTCATGAACACTGCCTGCTGACACCAATTCCTACTGAAGGAGCAATGACTAAAGAAAGTATAGGAGATGGAAAAATCTGTCTGTCTGCTTCAGCTTCAGCATTCTGGCCAAAGAATATTTTTCAGTACCTGAGCAAAGGGAATTAGAAAAAAAAAAGAGGAATGACTACCAAGAATTTATTAATTAATTAATAAGACCCTCCAAGTATAATTAAATCCCTCTACCTCCAAATCAGAATATTTTTACATCCTTCTTATTATCAATATTTTTAGTATTTATTACTGCCCTTATGGGCCTCAGCTTTCCATCTTCCAGATTAATTTAATTAAATTCCCTTGGCTAAAAACCAAAAAACAAGTAAGACTTCATACATAGAGAGATATATGTTCTTGAATCAAATGAAAAGGAGATGTAGAAAGAAGTAAACATGAAATACAGTTAAGAAATATGTAGCTCAGACTTTGGCCAAAGAAACTAAGAAAGGAGAGGCAATTTTCAAAGCTGAAGTTATGTGGTTTCCTTTCTATTTAGAGGAGGATGGTGACCAAATTTGGATTTTTATTCAAGCTGGCCTTTGCTTTTTGATGCCATCTTCCAGAAACAGCTACCTCTTTGTGAATAGATATGTGAGTGGTGACACAAAATGATTACTCCTAGAAGTATGCAGCTCAGTGTGGAAATCCCATGCCTATTTTTCAAGGTGGTCTCGAATTCTTTATCTAATTTGTCAAAACTTGGTCCTGTGCCCGGGTTATACTATCAATTTTAGGTATTTTTAAATGTAAACAATGACTGCCAAAAGACTGCTCTAAATCTATCCCCTACCCCTTTGGAGAATGAGGAAAATCATCTATTTTCTTTAAATATATATTCAGGAATTTGATTTTAATTTCAACTGCCAAAAGCATTGGCGAAATCGCAGTCCTGAAGTACAACCATTCTTAGCTACATTAACTGGCAAGAACAAAAGTGCACTCAGTGTGCATAGATACTGTTGGTCCAGGGACAAGCTCTGCATTCTAACAGGGGTGTCCCTGCCTCTGCAGACAGAAGAGGACCCATGACAAATGATGTGCACCAAGAGACTGACAGCTCATCTTCTCCTGCCCTTGCTTGCTGCATTACACTTGGTGGAGAGATGTGTAGCATGTTGGTAACACACGATCCCTCCTCCCCCCATAACATGTTCTCAGTCATTCCTCTCATGCCCTCTTTTGCATCAATTGACCTTGTCCAACATTCAAGGCTCTTTTTTTTTTAAATAAATTTGTTTATTTATTTATTTTTGGCTGCATTGGGTCTTCATTGCTGTGCGCGGGCTTTCTTTAGTTGCGGTGAGCGGGGGCTACTCTTCTTTGCAGTGGGCGGGCTTCTCATTGCGATGGCTTCTCTTGTTGCAGAGCACGGGCTCTAGGCACGTGGGCTTCAGTAGTTGTGGCACGTGGGCTCAGTAGTTGTGGCACATGGGCTTAGTTGCTCCACAGCATGTGGGATCTTCCCGGACCAGGGCTGGGCTCGAACCGGTGTCCCCTGCATTGGCAGGCGGATTTTTAACCACTGCGCCACCAGGGAAGCCCTCAAAGCGCTTTAAAGTTAATGATCTTAGACTCTGGAAACAGTCCTTAAACATATAAAAGGTTATTATACAGAGAATAATAACCAGCTGTTTCCCATCTCACCTGAAGATGGAACATGGGCTGCTGCCATTCATTCCAGAAGGACCAAATAAATGTTCTTGATTATGAAGATGATGATGACTGTGATGATGATGATGAAGTAACAGCAGGTATGGAGAAGACCTGGACTGCAATCTGAGGAACCTCACTTTGATAAAAGAAATATCCTGACATAAGAAATTCTGAATCTAGTTGCAGATTCAAATTTACTCTGCATTCAGCAAGAATTGGCTAAGCATCAACTGCGAGACCAACACTGTGGCAGAACCCAAGGAATATATGAAATTATGGGCTGAAAACCTGTCTCTGTCAAATTGACTTACAACTTATTTTAAAATGACTTCCATATGTGAAATTATTAAGAAATGTTTAAAGATAACATGTAATTACTGTACTATTTATGAGTTCAGGCAGTTTGAGTAATCAAAGGAGACTTCATGGAGGTGACGCTTCAGCTAGGCCTTGAAGAATACATAGGATTAAGAAATAACTGAAAGATATGTATTCACTCTTTAAATATTTACTGTATAGCTATGGTCTTCTAGTACTACCAGAATCATAGACTGATAAAATTAAGTCCTGTTTGAGATTATAAAATACCCTTTCATTATACAAATGAGGAAATGGTGTCTAACCCTTACTCCCTCTGGATGGCCAGTTGCAGCAAATTATCACTGTAAAGACAAAAACCAAAACTAAGAAACATTTCCATTGTTAAGAAATGAATCCTCATATGAAACACAGTTTTTTGTTGTTGTTTAAGTTTTTTTTTCTTATAAAAAATACTACTAAGGTTTGCCATACAGTTCCTATATTTGATTATTCTTTTAGTTTTATTTTTTGGTAAATGTACGGTCTTTAGCAAAATGTCTACAACTAATCTCCAGTTTAGCATGGTTGTCTAGTTTATGTATTAGCCACAGTTGTTAAATTCCAGGTTATTTTATACTAACTTTCAGACATCAATAAATCTTAGATTATACTTTGGAATAGTTTTTTTTTTTCTTCCCAATAATGAGAGCAAAGAAAAGAAGCCAGGTATGCACAAGGCATTTGTTGAGAGGTAACATACACAGGGGTTAAAGCTTAGTCTCTGAGTCAGATTAGTTTGACATCAAATTCCAGTACTGGAATTTGGGTACCTGTGGACAAGTTAATCTCCAGAGGCCTCAAATCCCTCTTCTATAAAATAGAGAATATTATACCTAATTCACAGGATGATTGTAAAAATGGAAGTTAATAATGTATGCAAGGTATTTAACGCTGTCTGGCGTATAGTATATTCTCAATAAATTATAAGTAAATGTTAGTTATTATGTATTTTGAAGTGGAGATGAGTTACACTTACGTTTGGCCACTAAACTGGTGTCAAGGTTGCTGACCAGGTAATTGTCGTCACATTTATGACAAAAGGTTATCAGTTGTGCATGAAGTTGTAAATGCATCTAATTGAACAAGCAATTGTCAGGAAAAGAAAGATGAGTAAGAGACTACAGGACTGCTCTAGCTTGAACGTCTGTTAATTATATATAAAGCCTCTTAAGGAGACTTTTATCAGATTTTTGTTCTAATTCTGAAACTAATTAATAAAATTAGTTTAAAATAAAATAAAAATAATAAAAATCTCAGAAAACGCAAATATATAAAGAGGTCAACAAAAATCACCTACAATAATGCCCTGTGAAATCAAGACATTGATTAATTTCTTTTCAGGTTTTCATATATATATGAAATTTTCAATATATATAATTTTGTGCATATATACAATTTATAAACTTTACATTTTAAAACAAGTATTAGAGTCCAACCACATGAACATTTAATATTCTGCTTTTTCACGTATTATATATTTTCTAAGACATTAAATAATATTCAGAAATATTATTTATTATATAATATTCCATTGAATTATTTTTATATTGCCATTTTTAGATGTTGTTTCTAATGATTATCTATAAATAATGCTAAAATGAACATCCTTGGAAGGAAATCATTGTCTCTGTGATGCTTAGGATAAATGCTTAGAAATGGTTTTTACTGTATTAAAGAAAACTGATACTTTCAAAACTGTATATGCATACAGGTAAACTTCCCTCCAGAAAGTTTATGCCAGTTTACACTCTCATTATAGTATAAACAAGTGTTCAACACCCAATTCACTGCCCTTCTCACTATAGGCCGTCATCATTCATCATAGCTGTAATAATGATTGCTGGTAATTACTAAGCCCTTACCATGCGGCAGGACCTGTTCTATTTTACAGATGCTATATTTGAAAATCTTCTCAGTAATTCTGTAACGTATGTTATAATGAACCCCATTTTAGAGATTAAAAAACTGTGGCACAAACAGATTAAGTCAAATGTCCAAAGTTACTCAGTTAGAAATGAAATAGGGACTTAAACCCAGATAGTATGTCTTCAAAAATACATTATTATTTTCCCATAACACTCATCAATATTATTTTAAAAAATATTTTCTCAATTTGAAAGACAAGAAAACTCATTGTTTTAGTTTCTGTAATTTCATTAGTAAAGTTCATTTCTAATACGTTTATTTGTTTTATACATTTTATTTTTTAGTGTGAATTTTCTATTCATGATTATCACTTTATAAAATACTTTCTTTTGAGGGCTAGACTGTAAAATTAGATCCTGATTTACTCTCTTTGGAGTAATAATAAATATGGATTTTGAAGGTGGTGATACAATTTTTTCATTTGCATGAATTTGGAGACAATTTGCTAATTACATTCTCTGGATAGCTTTGGACTCCCTGCCTGACAATGTGTATTGCATTTTTACATGTCCTTTTAGTTGTTCGCTTTGGTTTGAAATTGATGGATCTCCTGAAAGCAAAAAGTCACAGGAGAGTTAATGAGTATGAAATGGTGAATATTGAAAACATTTTAAATATTGATATGAAAATAGATGTCCTAGCTGGGTATCTTTTTGTTCTGCTGTTTCTGGAATGAATACATTAGTTTAAAATTTTTAAGCATAACAGATGTGAAGCGCTAGTGTTTGGATTGGTAATAGACTCTTCTCTGCCAGATTTGCTGGTAGACTTTCCATACTCTGGAAATACTGGAGACATTTACAGCCCTAGTGATATTTCCAAATGCTTTAATAAACCTAGTACACTCATATGATTACGTGTAACTCTAGAAACACCCCTGAACTAGAAGAAATTGCTACACTTAATGGGGCATGAGGAGTAGCTGTTGTATTTAAGGGCAACAGAGAAGTGGATGGATGGGCATGACGTTAGGATGCAATAGGAAGAGAAAGAAAGCGATGAGCCAAATGTCTTTTGCTCCATAAAAAAAAAAAAAAAAAAACTGGAAAATGAGAAATTAGAATAACTCGGTGAGGCCAAAAGGAGTGGCATCACTCCTTGGAAGACTGACACGACCCAGGGGAATCTGGAAGTCGACAGAGTGCAGCAATTTGGCTTGGGGCTGGGTGTGCAAAAAAGCTGCACCAGCAATGAAAACGTCTCTCCCCATTTTCTCTCCACTTTAAAAGCTATATTTAAAACAATTATAACAACGTATTAGGACCTTGATAGGAGATAGATGGTCCAATGAAATGAGGTAACTGAAAAGTGTTAAGTAAAGGGGTTTTTTTTGTTTTTTTGTTTTAACAAGAGGGTGAGTATAGGTTAAGGGAGCCAACAGGGTTTGGTGATGCACCCAGGGTCTGTTACACTTCTAACAGAGTGGAGCTGTTACCACTTCCAACATGAAAAGACAGGGATGGTGGGGAAGAGAGGGTATTATAAGAATTTGGGAGAACCATAGATATTGGCAGAGAAGCAGTCATGGCTAAACTGATTTATCTCTTCTTCCTCTGATCTGTTGGTGCCTCCCGTTGAGTAAACCCAGCAGGAAAGTAGAAGGCAAGGGAGTCTCAGTATACAATCCATAGTGGTCTGTCTCCCAGGGCTCAGAGCAGTGCAGAAAAGAGAGGAGAAGGGATCTGGAAGGGCAAACAGGAGAAATAAATTTTGGATTTGATCAGTGTTAATAAGCTCTCTGA
Source organism: Orcinus orca (assembly GCF_937001465.1). Lineage (NCBI taxonomy): Eukaryota > Metazoa > Chordata > Mammalia > Artiodactyla > Delphinidae > Orcinus > Orcinus orca. The sequence goes on from NC_064560.1 coordinate 112,197,583, forward strand.
AGCAAGTCTCAGCTCTAATGCCCTTCCATCACTGATTCCACATCTGAAAATAATACGAATATCCATGACACTATAGAGATAACTCCCCTACCTAAAAACAACAATTATTCAAGAAGGAAGGTTTTCAATACAAATGTCTTCCTAAACCCTGCCACCCCCCAGTTCTCTCTCAGTGCCCCTCAGAATCCAGTGGTGTCCTATATATCACAGTCCCTCATTTTGACTGAATGGAAACAGCTGACACGTTCACAGGAGGATATAGCAATAACAAACCAAAAAATCCCCATCCTGATTGACAGGGAGTAACTCATCTGGGTTGATACATACGCAATAAAATAGGTAAACAATCATGAAGATGTAACCAAGCCAAAGTGATACAAAAAAGGGCATATGTAGACTGATGCAGGACTTTTTACAAGCTAATATATGCAAGCTATAAATTCCCTGACACCTTGATGGACTAGCATTTCTGTGGTTAGAGAAAGGAGAATTCAAACATTGGGAAATTTTAAGTAAACAGTCAATATTTTAGGAGAAAAATAATAAAACAAGAAGGGTAGGTTCTCACATCTAAGACCTAGCAGAAAGCTCTGTTTCCTAGAACTCTCCTTAGTAATTTATTCAGGGAATTTCCATATGCATAAGCAGTGTGCTGCTCAATGTTTAAAAACAAACTCTCTGGGGGAAGCAAATAAAATGATTTATAGAGTTTCTTTCTGATTTCCGTGGTATAAATTTTCACGCCAGGGCCAATTTCAGGCTGCAAATGTGATGTCACTGAACTGAAATTGGGAAGTGATGCAATTGGCTCTTGTGAGTCGGTACGACCTGGCTCCAGCACACCACTGGCAGAGGCCTCTATGAAATGGACAGTAGGCACAGAAGAGCCCACTTGGGAAAATGCACCAGTTCTTCCATCAACCACTTACGAGGGAAGGTTCCTTGAGGAAGAAAACATTCATATCTAGTGTTCACTTTACCCAGTTAGCCACTTATCCTGCTGAGTCACAAGAAACAGCCAAAATGGTGACTTGAGATCTTGGACCCAGAGCAACCCTAGTACCATTGTTTGGTTAAGGCCTTGCTGGGGCAACCTACAGCTTACTGCTAGTTGCCTCTTTGGAATTAATCTCTAAGGCCTGATATCTTACACACACACGCGCGCGCACCAGAAAAAGACACAGAAAACCAACACCTGTGGGTTCTGTGTTGGATATCCTCCATTTATGCCCGCTAAGTCACTCCACCCTGCTTTATGCCCAATGAGTCTGATCTGTAGGAACTACACCAATGGGCTCCATTGCCCCCTGACTTAACAGTTGGGTTTGGATAACGGGAAGAATGAGCAGATTGACAAAGGGAGAAAAGTGACATCAAAGTATTCTCCTAGCTCCTGATTGCATCCCTCCTCCACAGGTCACAGGTCCTGTTAAGTGCCCCCCTTTTACACAGCTGCTTTATCTCCAACTTCTGATAATGACTCCCTTCCCTGTCTTCTTCAGGCTAAAACATAGTAAGGACTCTCAACACTTTTTAGGTTCTCTTCATCTTGCCCTAAACCATGATCAAAATACCCTTTTTGAATGAGTTATTTTCCCCTGCCAGGACCCTGGTGGATGCTGGAACTAGGTGTGGAAAAGGCACAACCTTTTTGCTGGTAATAAGTAATAGTATATACAGTAGGTACAATAGCATTGGAGACAATCTTTCTTATAGACTGCTTGGATGCTGGATACATTTTTGTTATATTAAATCTATTCCCAATGGTAAGCTGGAAAATTTTCAACAACCAGCTCTTAAGAAAAAAACTACTGTCTTCCCTGTTTTATCTCCCCGTTTTTTTCCTGCCAGTCTGGGACAGATTATGTACCTGAGGACAAATAAATCAAGGCTTCATCTACCTAACTCCCCAAGTATCTAGTGAGCTAGGTTATGCCTTTCCCTCTTCCCCTAACTCCCTACTGCCTCTGACTATACTCTTTTGGTCACTGAGACGTCTGAGATATCTTTACTGTGAGCACCAGAGACAAACACTATAAATCAGAAGCAGTGAAAACATCACAATTAAGCATAAAACTTGACAGATGATTTGGCATTTGAGGAAGGTTAAAACAAATGGATATTACACGCTCAGGTATATGCAATGGGGGAATTTTAGCTGGAGTCCAGTAATAGTTCCTTTATAAAACAAATGTCAGAGGAAAAGAAAACATAGCCCAAAGCACCTTCTCTCCCTTGTGCCTAAGCAAGAGTTTGGCACCCTCCTGAGAGAAAAGAAATGAGAAGTGTATACCCTGTGGTTCATTTCCCAAAGGATATGACAGCATAAAGCCTAGTTTTTAAAGTCTAATATTAGACACCTCCCTTACCCTCCGCCATATAACATACTCTGCAGTCCTGGAGGCTACAATGCAGCTTAAGGTCTCTGGGGGCTTGTGGAGGCAGGATCATGAAATGCCTCAGAGATATTCATTGTACCTTTATGAGTAAGAAAATAATAGGCCATTTAATGCACAATGGAGACAATAATCCTGAATGTTATGGGAAAATTATACTTATTATCCTCAGAATTCTTTCATAATAGTAATATAACTGAAGCTATCAAAGAGAAACTTGTTGTTTCTTTTACAGGTTAATTCTTTTCTCCAGTTGCATTAGTTTTGAAAATCCTCATGGTTAAAAATTTTAATGGCAAATACTCTATTCCACACCATCATTGTGCTTTTTCTGGTGGGTTCCATGTGGTCCAAGTGGTCAAGATTCTATAAAGGCAGGCCATTGCATTTTGGGAAAAGATAAGTCTAAAATCAATTGGATCCAAGATGCCAAACACTGAGGGAGAAGAATAAGACATAGCTTCTACCCTCTACTGAGTAGGGACGTAATGAAACCAAGTACAGCCTGGGGAGATAAGTATGCCAGTGGATTTACATGGAACAAACATGTAATACAGAGAAAGGAAAAGGGAAAGCTTTTTGGAAGAAGGGACATCTGAGCTGGACTTTCAAAGAAAGAATAGTTTTCCAGATCAGTAAAGGAAGGAAGAGAACTCCAGATGAAGTGAAAAGTATTTTACAAAGGGATAAGAAGATGTTTCTCATCAGTTAACAGTAGTCTGCTATTATGAGCTATAAACACAAAGTAATGACACTAGAAAGGAAGAAGGAAACAGTGAGGGCTTTGTTATCTTGTGGGTCAGTGCTTTTAAGTGGAGTTCATAACCTCCAATAGGGACATAAGATGATCCATTGAGTGTTTAAACTTCAAGTCCTATTATTTTTTAATCTATTTACAAGAAGGTCATGGGTCAGGTGTCATATGAAATACATGAGGTAATCTTGAGTGAAGAGAGTTCCTTAACATAAAGGGAGAGGAGAGAGAAATAGGACTCTCAATCGCCCTTTTATATTAAGCAATTTATGTAGCTTACATGTTGCTAGTCAAGTAGATTTACTGCATAAATATCTAGTTTCAATTAAATCCTCAAATCAAAAGTGACCAAAAAAAGAAACTAGGTTAAAGATAATACATTACTATATGCACTAATATAAATCAATAAAGGGAAAGAACAGATACATTTTCTAATTCTAGGAAAACTGTCTGCCACATATCAAACTTTTAAAAAAGCAGCCTAATCAAATTACACATAGTGTCAGCCTAGAAACATAAATCATCAAGAACAATATTTGCAACATGATTTATATCCATTATTATAAATAAAGAGCCTTGCCCCAAGCACAGATTTTCCCTCAGTTGATTAGGTAATGGACACTGTGAAGGCATCATGATGAGCCCCGAAACATTCACAAACTAAGCAGCTAGATCATGATACATACCTTAATTATTTGTTCAATAATACCTGAGGCTATTTTATGCTCAAGCCAGTATTTACAAAGTTTCACTAAAATTTAATAATAAATAAGGCCTGTAGATTGTACCAATGCCAATGACCCGGTTTTCATGTTTGATGTTATATTAGCGTTAGACAAGATGTTTGAACATTTGAAGGAAGCTGAGTGAAGGGTACCTGGGACCTCTCTTGACTATTTTTGAAAATTCCTGTGTCTATAATTATTTCAAGGTTAAAAAATTTTAGATTTAATTATAAATATTTGTAAGTTGATTTTAGGTTTCCTCCTTAATAACAAAAAACAAACAAAAAGCTATGTAACCATTGGGTAAATCCCTGTTCTTCCTGATACACTAAAAATGGATGAAATAATACATAAAAAAACAACTTGGAGGGCTTCCCTGGTGGCGCAGTGGTTGAGAGTCCGCCTGCCGATGCAGGGGACACGGGTTCGTGCCCCGGTCCGGGAAGATCCCACATGCCGCGGAGCGGCTGGGCCCGTGAGCCATGGCCGCTGAGCCTGAGCGTCCGGAGCCTGTGCTCCGCAACAGGAGAGGCCACGACAGTGAGAGGCCCGCGTAACGCCAAAAAAAAAAAAAAAAACTTGGGAATAAACTAAAATGTGTTCTTCTATCAGCAAAATATCAGAAAGACTCATAGAAAATATTGCTGAAGGTTTGACGGAAAAGAAATTGGAATAAATAATGCAGTGAGCAGGATTTACTACAGCGTTGCAAAAAATGCAGATGTTTAATAGCAAGCCTTAGTTTTGGTATTTGTTATATTTTGTTTCAATAATTAATACATGTAGAGCTCTTTCTTTTAGGTAACACAGAAACGTGAACTAAGGGAGATAAATTCTCACCAACAATTTTTTCTTTAATGGTAATAATAGATCATGGTGGGAAAACCCGTTGAAAGTAACCACCAATGGAATTGTTGCTTTGAATTGAAAGTTTTTTTTAATTCCAGGATTATTTTTAAAATTAAAAAAAAAGTGTTTTAAATATAGTAGAATCTTTGGAATCCTTCTGATGTGCTGGCAAACCTATCTGACTGCCCTGATGCTGCCCGTGTGCACAAGTCAGAATGATAACTGTCCTACATCCCCCACTGTATTCCTGTATAGTCACCTCAGAGCTTATAATAGTTATATACATGCCACACTCAAGAGGACTTGAGCCATAGCACTGAGGACAGTATTTACAATATGAGAGTCAATTTGATTTTAGCAAAACAGGTTTATCTGTCACATTAAATTCATGTTGTTTTGTTTTGTAGTTTTGTAGTTTCCCTTGTATTTAATATGTAATTTGTCTTGATTGTATTCTTGTACACAAGAATACAAGCAGATGGAGCTTATACCTAGCTTTAGGTTTATAAATACTTAAGTAACATTATTGTAAAAATCACTTAAGTTAATACTCAAAATCCAGGAGATTTAAAAAAAATTCTTTAAAGGGAGCCACACATTACTCAAGTTAGAGAAACATGGCCTAGGTCCTTTTCAACTCTCCCAAACTCCAAGTGAGATTTCCATGAAATAAATCAACAGATAAGCAGTTTGTGTGGGAGCAAAGAGACAGGTAGGGAGAGGAAGGAGAGGAGTCCCACAAAAGCAGAAGCAGCACTAAAAAGGTGACATGATACTAAGGGAAAATTTTACCAACCACACACTTTTGTCTGTTCCATTGCTGAAGATACAATGACTATTACTGACTCCTATGACTGTGTCAGTTATATGGATACCTGAACAGCACACAAAGACAGACAAAACCATGACCGTTCTGTGTAACCAGATGCCATTCTATCACAGGTCCGCCTTGCCTGAAAACTTCTCAATTGTCTGTATTAAGGATTTCTAACTGAAAAGTAAGACAGTATAATTTTGTGGCAGATGAAATGGCCACATTACTGAAGACCAAAGCTGCCAGCATTTCTAATACCAGCAGTGTAAAGGTTGCACTTATGTGACTTTAATCAGTCTCTAAATAAAGAGCATAATTATTTCAGAAGATTAACTACAATGAAGATTTTTTTTTATTACAGCTTGAGATAAGGTCAGGATTAGGATGCCCTGTAACAAGATTTCTTCCCCTGTATTCCCCACTATAAAAAAAGAGGGGTGCACAAATATTGTTACAAGGAGATATTTATATGCATAAAGAATGTAATATCAACCACAACAAAATGCCTGTGAAATATTATATTTTTTGTGATTGCCAAAAGCAAGAATGAGATCAAATTGGCTGAGAGGTGATAGAAGAATTTCTTTTGATTTGTCAGAGCTTTAACATATATCTTTGCTTTTTATGTGCTCTTTTTGTGGAGTCTCTTTCTTCCTCTTGCTCAATACACTCCCAGTCTCTTTCCCAGAGCACGTTTCATTTTTTTTCCAAATGGCATTCCAACACACTTTCCCGGGTTCCTATCTGCTTTCCAATGACTGACACCTGGGTGGCAGATGGTACAAATGGCCCGCTATATATTTCCTGGATTGATGAAGAAAACTTGCAGGAACCTGACTGTATTGGCCTGATGCCTTGTGGCAGAATTGGCCGCTCGGGAGGCGTGACAGTAACTGGAAATAATTTTGATTAAAATGATCTGGAGCTTGTTGAGTTGCAAGTGTTATTTTTATTCCTCCTCTTTTTTATACTTACGCATCCCTGGATTTTTGCCTTGAAAGCCATTATGAGTAAATTGGACACCACAGCATCTTAAAGCTCAGACAAAATCCTCTTTTTCTGGGAGTGCATTTTTCCTGGGCCAGATGCACTTCATAGCTCTCCATGTCCTTATGTGCGCCATGATGCTCTGATCATATGTGGGTATCGATTTGCACATCTCTGTCATGATCTCTATTGTTCTGGAATGGCAAGGACAACCAATCTGACAGTCTAGGTATAGAGAATGATCACAGAGTCAAAGTCCTAGCCTTATGTTTAAAATAGAGAAATAAGGAGTTTTTAAAAAGGATTTAATTTAAAATCTGCATAATTTGCCAATGCAGAATGAATTAATTGATTCATTAGATCAAATGAATCTACCAGTGAGACCTGTCAAGGAAATCTGTCTGTGCTCATTTATTCAGTCAATAAACATTTATCAAATCACCTGCTAGATGACAGGGCCATTGCTAGAGTCTGGGTGTTGCCTTCCCCAGGTGTTTCCTATGCCCTTCCCTTCGACCCCTCCCTCCAGTACTCTGGAGAATTCTCAAGTTTTCTCTGGTCCTGAAACAGATGTTATGCCTGTGCCATGTTCTCTTTGCTCTATCACTGCAGAAGATCAACATTATCCAAGGGAAGTTGAGGTTGCCTACACCATGAAGCTATTGAAGTTTAAGCTTCTTGGTTCCTCCTCCACACGGGCCTTTTCCTAAGACCTGGGAGGAGACTTGCCAGTGTGTTCTTGTTGTGCAACTGTAACATGTTTTTGTATTACATTTCCTAAAGAGGGCTCATCAAATTGTATGAGCTTCAGGCTCCAGAAAACCTGGGTACCCCCCTTATATAACAGAGGATGGGCAAGAAAGAGTAAAACACCCACCTCTTACCGTAAGCTGCAGTAGCGAGACTATTGGAAATACCAGGAAGGAGAGCACATCTTAGTACAAGGGCTGTGTTTTCCCTTTCACCTAGTTTATGACTGTAGTACCTCAACCAGGAATATGATGAGTCCCACAAAGCTGAAAACAAAAAATATTCCTGGGTGAACAAGTGGACTCTCTACTCACAAAACTTCTGACACCAAATGTGTATTTTTTCCTTTTCTGACACCAAATACATGATGTCTTTTCCAACACCACTTCTCCAATTCTCTGACACCAGCTAGGTGTCCTACAACTCAATTCAATTCTGTCACTAAGTACCCAGACCCTACAAGTTAATGCCTCAGTCCCACAAGACTGCCCTCACCTCAAATGCCAGCCGCAATGGGCTGCCCAGGCTATCCACATTTCTGCTCAGTTTACTACAAATTTGGGGTTCTTCCAGTTCTCCCTCAGGTTTGATAATTTCCTAGAACAACTCACAGAACTCAGAAAAACACTTTGCTTGTGTTTATTGTTTAAAGGATACAACATGTTTGAAGAATACAACTCAGAAATAGCCAAATAGAAGAGCTACATAGGGTAAGGTATGGGGGAAGGGGAGAAGAGATTCCATGCTTTCTCCAGGCACCCCCATGTGTTCACCAACCCAGAAACTCTCTAAACCCCATTGTGTAGACGTTTTTATGGAGGTTTCAATACGTAGGCATGATTGATTAAGTCATTGCCCATTGGTGATTAACTCAATCTCCAGTCCTCTCTCTTCCCCAGAGTTGGGGGATGGGGTTGAAAGTTCCAAACTTCTAATCAAGGTTTGGTCTTGATGGTGACCAGCCTGAAGGTATCTGGGTGCTGCCAAGAATCACCTCACTAGAACAAAGATGAATCTATTACCCGTGTGATTCAGGAAATCCCAAGGGTTTTAGGAGCTCTATGATAGGACCTGAGAACAAAAGTAAAATATCTTTCTGTGATACCACAACAATATTTGCAGGGAGCATTCCAACTGAAATGAAATATGAAAGGAATCATATTGTTTCTAAAAATCCATTTTTTCCTTTGTTATATATAGTAGCATTTAGAAGCTGAGTAAGAAACATAACTGAGTTAGTGATAGTTGAAGGAGAAGACTCTGAAATTAAAGTGTGACTTTAAACAGATTTTGCAAAAAAGAACTTAAGAACATCTGTGATTATTTTGACAGATTGTACACCCAGATGTCCCCTGATAAGCAGGAAGCTTTGTGGACCTCAGGGAGATTGTGTAGCCCCTCCAGAATAAGGGGTTCCCCAATGTCCTATGAGGAATCATTAAATAGCAATTAAAAGCATTGATTTTTTAAATTCAATTTAAGTTCAAATCTTGGATCCTCCATTTATTAGCCTTGTGGTATAGCACAATAATCTCTTAAAGCCTCAATTTCCTCACTTGGTAAAGAAAACTTATAATACCTACCTTGAAGCTTGGAGGCTAGAAAGACTAAATGTGACAACATGTGGCACAAAGAAAACATCTAAAGAATGTTTATTATTATTATTTTAAGGTTCTGTTTCAAACAGTAGAGCTATCTGTGTGGTCCCTGTAGCTTACTGAATATATTTATGCTTAAGTTGCCTTTATGTAAAAATTATGTATACTAAATATACACTCTAGTGTGAAGGGTTAATGCATGTTAACAATGTTTTGTTTTATTTATTTGTTCATTTATTACTGAAGTATAAGTGATTTACAGTACTACATTAGCTTCAAGTGTACAACATATTGATTCAATATTTTATAGATTATACTCCATTTAAAGATACTGTAAAATATTGGCTATAGTCCTTGTGCTGTACAATATGTCTGTGTAGTTTATTTTATACAGAGTAGATTGTGCCTCTTAATACCCTACCTTATCTTGCCCCTCCCCCTTTCCCTTTTACCACTGGCAACCACTAGTTTGTTCTCTATATATGTGAGTCTGTTTCTGTTTTGTTATATTTTTGTTTGTTTTATTTTTTAGATTACACGTAAAAGTGATAACATTTGGTATTTGTCTTTCTCTGTCAGATCTATTTCACTGAGCATGTTACACTCTAGGTCTATCCATGTTTTTGCAATTGGCAGAATTTCATTTCAGGTTATATATATATATACAGGTTTCATTTTCAAACATCAAAGCAATTAACATAACCAAGCTGGTGCAAATGATTTTTAACACTTGATTTGGATATGTCGGCTATCTCCCGCATGGTATAACATTGATTGTTCTCAATTAGTGTCTCAGTTTGATTGCTATCAACTTCAAGGGGTCTACCACGACTGTGGTGCATCGTCCAGTGAGAAATCTCCAGCACTAAACTTCGCAAACCACTTTTGACAAGTTCGATCAGTCACTTCTCCATACACTGCACAAATCTTTTTTTGCATTTCAGTTGCATTTTTACCTTTCTTGAAATAATAAAGTATAATATGCCAGAAATGTTGCTTTTTTTCTTCCATCTTCAATATTAAAATGGCTACACAAAAATTCACCAGTTTTGATAAGTTTTCTTTTTTAATGCACACTGATAGCGACAGCTGTCACAATACAGTCTAACAAAAATTGTTTTGAATGAAGTTAAAGACAACTGAGCGATACTAGAGCCATCTTATGGAAAAAACCAAATGAACCTTTTGGCCAACCCAATACTAGGGTTCCTTTTCCCAACATCCTCTCCATTTTTTTTTTTTTTTCTGCATTACGCGGGCCTCTCACTGTTGTGGCCTCTCCCGTTGCGGAGCACAGGCTCTGGACACACAGGCCCAGCGGCCATGGCTCACGGGCCGAGCCACTCCGCGGCATGTGGGATCTTCCCGGACTGGGGCACGAACCCGTGTCCCCTGCATTGGCAGGTGGACTCTCAACCACTGCGCCACCAGGGAAGCCCATTTGTAGACTTTTTGATGATAGACATTGTGACGTGTGAGGTGATACCTTATTTTGGTTTTGATTTACATTTCTCTGATGAATAGAGATGTTGAGTATCTTTTCATGTGTCTGTTGATCATCTGTATATCTTCTTTGTCTCTTCAGGTCGTCTGCCCAATTTTTAATTAGGTTGTTTATTTTTTTGATATTGAGTTGTATAAGCTATTTATATATTTTGGCTATTAATCACTTATTGGTCATCTCATTTGTAAATATCTTCTCCCATTTAGTAGGTTGTCTTTTCGTTTTGTCAGTAGTTTCCTTTGCTGTGCAAAAGTTTTTAACTTTAATTAGGTTCCATTTGTTTTTGCTTCTGTGTCCTTTGCTGTAGGGGACAGGTACAAAATATATTGCTACGATTTATGTCAAAGAGTATTCTGCCTAAGTTTTTTCTAGGTTTGTGGTTTTATATTTAGGTCTTTAATCCATTTGGAGTTTAGTTTTGTATATGCTGTAAGAAAATGTTTTAATTTCATTCTTTTATATGTAGCTGTCCAGTTTTCCATGCATCACTTACTGAAGAAGCTGTCTTTTCTCCATTGTATATTCTTGCCTCTTTTTTCATAGATTAATTGACCATAGGTGCCTGAATTTATTTCTGGGCTCCCTATTCTGTTCCATTGATCTTCGTATCTGTTTTTTGTTCAAGTACTATATTTTTTTGATACTATAGCTTTGGCATATAGTCTGAAGTCAGCTTTGTTTTTTCAAGTTTGCTTTGACAATTCTGGGGTTTGTTTGTTTTTTGTGGTTCTATATAAATTTTAGCATTATTTTTTCTGGTTTTCTGGCTCTGTGAAAATGTGATGGGTGTTTTGATAGGGATTGCATTAAATCTGTAGATTGTTTTGGGTAGTATGGACATTATAATGATATCAATTCTTCCAATGTAAGAACACAGGATATCTTTCCATTTATTTGTATCGACTTCAATACTTTCATCAATATTTTATAGTTTTCAGAGTATAGGTCTTTTACCTCCTTGGTTAAGTTTATTCCTAGGTATTTTTTTTCTTTTTGATGCAATTTTAAACAGGATTTTTTTGTTTTGTTTTCTTTTTCTTTGCAATGCAAATCAAAACTACAATGAGGGATCACCTGGCACTGGTGTGAATAACCATCATCAAAACTTGACAATGAATAAATGGTGTAGAGGGTATGGAAAAATGGAAACCCTTTTATGGTGATGGTGGGATATAAATGGTAACAGCCACTATAGAGTACATTATGGAAGTGGCTTTAAAAGCTAAAAATAGAGCTACCATATGATCTGGCATTACTACCCCAAGAGTATATGTGGAGAAAACCAGAATTCAAAAAGACACATGCACCCAAGTATGCACTGCAGCACCATTTACAAGAGCCAAGACATAGAGGCCAACCAAATGTCCATGACCAGATGAACAGATAAAGAAGTGACACCTGTAAGGAATAGAATGTGATTCAGTCATGTAAATGAAGGAAATAATGCCATTTGCAGGAACACAGATAAACCTAGAGATAATCATACTAAATAAAGTAAGTCAGAGTCAGAAAGACTAATATGATATGATATCACTTATAGTTGGAATCTAAAAATACACACTATTGAACAAATGGAGAACACATAAACAGACTAAGGGACTTAGAAAACAAACATATGGTTACCAAACAGGACTGAAGGGGTCAACAGATAAATTAGGAGAATGGGATTAACAAATACAAAGTATTTCATATAAAACAGGTATTCAACAAGGATTTATGTATACCAAGAAGGGCTGTCAACACTCTCTAATAACCAATATGGGAAAAGAAGCTGAACATGCATAGATATATGTATATGTGTAACTGAAAATGATTCTGTATACCTACAACATACACAATATTGTATTGTGTATTCTCATTTCTCATTCTCAGTCCAATTCTGGATTTTTGTTTCCTGGGAGATTTTTTTATTATGAATTTAATTTCACTATTGTGATTGGTCTGTTCAGATTGTCTATTTATTTGTGTTTCAGGCTTGGAAGATTTCATGTTTCTAGAAATTTATCCATTTCTTCTAGGTTGCCTAATTTGTTGGCATATAACTGTTCATAGTATTTGCTTTTTTAAAAAAATTTCTGTTATATTGGTTGTTATTTCTTCTCTTTCATTTCTGACTTTGTTTATTTGGGTCCTTTCTCTTTTTTGCTTGATGGGCCTAGCTAAGGGCTTATCAATTTTGTGTATCTTTTCAAAAAAGCAGTTATTGGTTTCATTGAGCTTATCTATTTTTGTTGTTGTTGTTCTCTCTTTTGTTTATTTTCTCTCTAATTTTTATTATTTCCTTCCTTTTGCTGACTTTGGACTTTGTTCTTCCATTGCTAATTCCTTTAGGTGGTAGGTTTTTTATTTGACATTTTTCTGGTTTATTGAGGTAGGCCTGTATTGCTATAAACATCATGCTTAAAACTGCTTTTGTTGCATCCCATAGATTTTAGAAAGTTGTGTTTTTATTTTCATTTTTCTTAAGGTATTTTCTGATTTCCTATTAGATTTCTTCATTAGTAGCATATTGTTTATTCTTCACATGTTTGTTGTTTGTATTTTTCACATTTCTTTCTGTAATTGATTTCTAGTTTCATACAGTTGTAGTCAGAAAAAAATGCTTGGTATAATTTACATCCTCTTAAATTTGTTGGGACTTCTTTTGGGGCCTAGAATGTGAACTATTCCTGGAGAAAATTCCATGTGCCCTTGAAAAGAATGTGTATTCTGTTACTTCTGGATGGAATGTCCTATAGATGTCTATTAAGTCCACTTGGTCTCCTGTGTCATTTAAGATTACCATTTCCTTATGGATTTTCTGTCTGAATGATCTGTTCATTGATGTAAGTGGAGTGTTACAGTCCCCTAATATTATTGTATTATCGTCAATTTCTTCCTTTATGTCTGTTAATATTTGCCTTATATATTTATGTGCTCCTATATTAGGTGCATATATATTAACCAGTGTTATGTTCCCTTCTTGTATTGATCCCATTATCATTATATAATGATATATTGTCTTTTGTTATATACTTTGTTTTAAAGTCTACTTTGTCTGATAGGAGTTTTGCTACCCCAGCTTTCTTGTCATTTCCATTTGCATGAAATAATCTTTTTCTATTCTCTCACTTTCAGTCTGTGTGTGTCTTTAGCTCTGATGTGAGTCTCTTGTCTCTTATAGCATATAGATGGGTCTTTTTTTTTAATCCATTCAGCCACCCTATGTCTTTTGATTAGAACAATTATTTTACTGACATTTAAAGTGATTATTGATAGTTATATATTTATTGCCATTTTGTTACTTGTTTTCTGGTTGTTTTTGTAGTTCTCTGTTCTTTTCTTCTTCTGTTAGTTTCTTCCCTTGCAGTTTGATGATTTTTTTTTTTTTTAGTTATATGCTTGTGTTCCTTTCTCTTTAGTTTTTGTGTATCTATTGTAGGTTTTTGATTTGTGGTTACCATGGGATTCATATATGTTGACCTATATCTACTTGTTTTAAACTGGTACTCATTTAAATTCAAACACATTCTAAGAGAGCTACATTTTTTTTACTCCCCTCCCCCATGTTTTTGATGTCATAGTTTGCATCTTCATGTTTATCTCTTCACTGTTTATTTCAGTTATAGTTGATCTTACACATTTTTTTTGTCTTTAATCTTTGTATTACCCTATTTCAGTGGTTGATCCATAGCCTTCACTCTATATTCACTTTTAATAGTGGGATTTTTCCTTTCTTATAGATTCTTACCTCTTGTCGTAGTCTTTTCTTTTCCACTTAGAGAAGACCTCTTACCATTTCTTTTAGGGTAGGTTTAGTATTGATCAACTCTTTCAGTTTTTGCTCCTCTGAAAAGTTATTTTTCTCTCTTTCAATTCTAAATGATAATCCTGCTGGGTAGAGTATCATAAGTTGCAGATTTTTCCCTTTCAGCACTTTAAATATATCATGCCATTTCCTTCTGACCTGCAAAGTTTCTGCAGAAAAATCAGCTGATAGCCTTATGGGTGTTCCCTTGTATATGACTCTGTCTCTTGCTGCCTTTAGAATTCTCTTTATCTTTAACTTTTGCCATTTTAATTATGATATGTCTTGGTGTGAGTCTGTTAGTTTCATCTTGTTTGGGACCTTCTGTGCTTCCTGTACCTGGATATCTGTTTCGTTCTTCAGGTTTGGGGAGTTTTCAACCATAATTTCATCAAATAAATTTTCAACCCTCTTCTCTCTCTTCTCCTTCTGAGTCCCCTATAATGTGAATGTTGGTAGTTTTGATGTTGTCAGAGAGGTCCCTTAAACTATTCTCATTTCAAATATTTTTTTTTCTTTTTGATGTTCTGATTGAGTGATTTTCATTTTTCTATTTTCCAGATCACTTATGCATTTTTCTGTATCACCAAGTTTGTGGTTAATTCCATCTAGTGTGTTTTTTATTTCACTTATTGTAGTTATTCTGACTAGTTCTTTTTTATATTTTCCAGTTTCTTGGTAAAATTTCACTGTGTTCATCTATTCTTTTCCCTAATTCAGTTAGCATTCTCATTACCAATGCTTTGAGCTCTTTATCTGATATATCACTTATTTCTCTTTCATTAGTTATTTTTTTCAGGTGTTTTCTCTAGTTTTTTTATTTGAAATAAATTTCTTTCTCTTCTCATTTTGCTTATTAACTTTCTCTGACTCTACGAAACTAGGTGAAACAGTTGCCTATCCCAGTCTTAATGGTGTGTCCTTGTGTGGGTGCATCCCTATACAGTCAACATGTGCTTGGTGTCTTTGGTGAGAAAGTAGAATCTGAAGTGAGCATGGATCATGTCTTCCCCCAGGGTGTGCTGGCTCTTCCTTGGTGTGAGTTAGAGCTGGAGATGAAGGGATAAGAGCCAGAACCAGGTATGAGCTAAGGTTTCTCCTATCCTCAGTGGCTGGCATTATCTTATTGGGGTCAAGGGCAGGTCCCAAGTTGCTGGACCAGAATCCCTGAGGGTTGGGTCCAAAGTGGTTCTGTTCCCTCTAGATGTGCACTCTCTCCCCCTACTAGCAATGGCATCTTTGTCCTAGAAGGGAGCAGTGCTGGAGCAAGATGGGCTGGAGTGGGCACTTTGTATGGGTCAGGATGCATACTATGCAGTCTTGTCACACCAGTCAGAGCTCCAGAACTTTCCCCATCTGTGACCTCCATGAACACCAGTAATGGCCACTTTTGTCCCGTTTGGATGTTGTGCCAGGTCCAATATGGCTCCATCCTCCACAACTGGGCATTCCCTTGGCATCACCAGCCTTCACCCTAGTGTGGTGAAGTCACACCAGTTAAAGTCCTGGACTGCTTCTGATTCACTGCCTCCTTCAGTGCCAGCAATGGCTGCCCTAGACATGTTCAAATGCTGGCTCCATCCCTCACATCTATGTACTCCCGTTGACTGCAGCACCCCTCACCCCAATGTGGAGTTGTGTGGCAGAGCAAGAGGAGAAGAAGGGGCACTCTGCTCAGGCTGGGGCATGCACTGGGACGGTCCGAGAAACTGGCCTGAGACCTGGACAGTTTCAGTCTGCTTCCTCTGCCTTGTTTCAGTAGTAAGCAAGCATGTGTGTGCTCTTCACAAGCGGAGTCTAGATTTCTTACAGCCCTGCTTTCAGTCCCACTGGTTTTCAACCAGCTAAGGGGACTCATTCTCACAGTGTTGGACCCCATGGCTCAGGTGCCCAATATATGGTTCATGCCACTTACTACCCAGGGAGGATCTCAAAGCCGTGATATTTCCCTCCACTTTTGTGTCACCTCCCAGGGGCACTGGCCCCAACCTAATCACATCTCCACCCTTTCTGCCTGATTTTGTGTAGCTCTATCTCATACCCTTGTTGTATAAGTCTTTCTGCCAGTCTCAAGTCTGTTTTCAGTGAGAATTGCTGCACATGTAGATGTATTTTTGATGTGCTCATGGGGAGGGAGATGAGCTCCACATCCTCCTGCTCTGCTGTTTTGCAAGCCTCTCTCTCTTCTGTCAACAATTTTTTTTAATGTTTTGTAAAAGCCCAAGATAAAAGCACCCAGGTATTTATAAACAACAGAAATGTATTTCTCACAGTTCCAGAGGCTAGAAGTCCTAGATCAGGGTGCCAACATGGCCAGGTTCTGGTGAGAAACCTCTTCTTGCTTGCAGACTGCCGACTTCTCCTTGTAACCTCGTAATATGAAGAGCAGAGAGAGAAAGCAAGCTCTCTGGTAACTCACTAATTCCGTTCATGAGAACTATGACATCATCTAATTTTAATCACTCCCAAAGGCCCCACCTTCTAATATCATCCCTGGAGGTGGGGGGAGGAGGGCATTGGCTTTCAACAGATGAATTTGAAGGGGACACAAACATTCAGTCTATAACATACACCATTTTTTAGGAAAGCACAGCTACTCACTAGCCTGATGTCTCAAGTTTTTGTTTTGTTCTTGATACTGAGATAAAATGTTTAGCTGTACCCAAATAACCTGTTTTGCTCTTCTCCATAACTATAACACTGGCCACATGCAAAATTATGAGGTAATAGAGGTTTTATTTGGTGCCCCTGTCCTTTCCCAGATACCCTATGCTTGCTTGTGCTTAAGCATATTCTTTTGCAGAAGAAGAATCAAAGGACATCTGAAGCCACGATATTCAATGGCAAAGCTTCAGAACCCAATAGCTGGGTGGCAGAGCTTTCTCCTAGTGTGGTGAACTCAGGGCATGGCAGTAATCACCTCAGCTGTATTTGCTGTCAGTGAAGTTACTAGGATAGCTGTATTTGAAGTGTGGGGGTGGGGATGAACTCCAGCAACTCTCACGTCTTTGACAATCACAGCAAATCAAGGCATCATAACGTGACAGTAAGAATTAGCCTGTGGGATGTTAGTTCTGCACCATGCTCTCTGCTCTGTGTTTCTTTAAGAAGCTCACAGAACATTTTCCACATGGCATCCTTCTGTGTGGCTTCCCTTCCTGCTGTATCTATAACTGGTTGATATAGCTCATGCCTTTCAATTTGCTGTTGCTCTTTGCTTTGTAATAAAGATTGTTGCTTTCTGCTTGGTTAGGCTCCTGTTCTTGTGTTATTCCTGCAGGCTTTTGGCATCTCTTGGTTAAAGCCCACATTTTTTAGATTCTTCCTAGTTATTTCTGCTTCAAATTCACAGCTATGTTGGTGCTAAAGCCATTTATATAGAGACAGGCTGCTCCTTTGCTTAGCTGTAGGAAACCACGCTGGATAGACAGGGTTTCTATGCTGGGATTCAGTAACCATTCTCTTCATATATCACCCACTCACACTGCAGCCTAGGATCCCAGCAATCACTTCTGCAGCTTGTCTATGCAGGCCAGCCTTTTGGGCTTCAGGACTATATCTTTGCAGACAAGTACTTGATTCAGTGTTTTCCAAACAGATGCCAACAAGGAAAGCAGGCATATAAATTCTTATTAGGATTTTGGTGGGTGATTATGAGTAAATATGCCATCAGTTCTATAGCAGGTACCTCCTAAATGTTCTCACTTTTTGTCTTTCCTTGGGACTCATTTCATATACCCACTGAGACTGGCATAATAGATCGTTTTAGTCAATGAGGAGGCTTTCTGGCGTCCTTCCAGTGGTACGATTTGCTCGTTATTAGAGTAGTCCTTCCTCAAACAACCTTGTGATAGTGTGACTTGGAAACTAGCGCTGGGAAGAGAGAACAGGACTACAGTCTTCCATGTCATTGACTTACTTGTGGAACCTGCATTTTTGGGGACTGGAAAGTGAGAAAGAACCACACACACAGATAACCCTAAGATTAGACTTACTTCACCATTTAATTCTTCACAGGTAAAATATTTTAATGGAAGTGAAATGACACATGGGGCTGGAACAAAAATGACATATTTTAGCAGAGCTTTCCTCAGTTTCAAAGTCCCCAGTGTGGGCATGAAGCTGCAGTGGCATTGCCCACACAAAGTTAGGGTCTTACCAAAGGTGAAACACCCTATTCTTGCTACACCAATGTCTTTTATATTTGAGGCTTACATCTCCATCTAGAAGAAATTACACTTAGTTTATTCACTACAATTTAAAGGAATGTTTTAAAGCATTAGGCTCTTGCAGTTCTCCAAATAAACGCAGAGGCAGTGAGGCCACATGACAGCTAAGGTGCAAAAGCAGATTCAGTGTCCAAGTGTTTCTGAATATACCTCTACGTCTAATTTCTCAGAATTCTAGAACATCTACTTCCCCCAAGAGAGAAAATTTTTCCCACATCCAAATGGTGACCATAGTTTTTTGTTCCTCATCAAAATACTCACAGCTGTGACCTCTGAGTTCTCAGAGAATTATACATTCAGTTTTTCACTTATCTTTATAAAAGTGAAGGAAAGGGATATACCAGCAGTCACTCTGTAACCCTCTCAGTGGTGTTGATGCTAAGGAATTTAAATTAAAATATAATACTTACTAATAGAAGCAGCAAAGTAGAATGGATGAAAAATTCCACAGCAGTAAAATACACAGTAGCGTGGATGATAAATTCTACAGAGAGATATAAATTTGAACTCTGGATCCACCAGAAAAAGTCTCAGTTCCATTGCCTTCTCCACAGATACTCTTGCTTTCTTATTCCCTTCCTCTTTTTCCTTCCTGTTCCCATACATCGAAGAGACTATTTGATCAACACTTACTGGTAAATCTCTACGAAAACTTAATAGCCCTTATCTGTTTAAGAAAATTTGTTTCAAAGATGATTCTCTACTTCCTTGAAAGGTGTAGCAGATTCAGAGGGGATTGGCTTCTCCAGAGCCATTCCCGTATTATCCTTGAGAAAAGCAACCTAATCTGTTCAGAGAAATAATATTCACAGCCTCAGGCAGTGGCTCATGAATCAATCCTCCTCTCATCCTTTTGAGCCTCCATTACAGTGAGGGATGGCCATGGGATCCAGTTCTATTCAGTGACATGTCTGCTGAACTAGAGGTGGGGCAGTGTTTGGGGAAAACTTTTGCTTATGCTTTCCTAACTAAAGGGACAAAATGCCTGACTTAAAACCCTTTTCCCCTTCCCCTTCTTTCTACTTGAATGTGGACATTAAACTAACACTACAAGAGCCATCTTGAGTTCATGATGTGAAACAATAAGAGATGGCTAGATTAATCACAGAGATGCCAGCCAGCTCTGATGTCGTAAGTCTAGTCCCCAAAACAATGCAATCGGCAGCATCCCTGGAGACATTTTGCATGTAGAAACAGCCTTCATTATTTAGTGTTAGTAGCCAAATGGTTCCTGAATGATACAGGATGCCTTCTATTTAAAGGATTAAACAGATAATAATATACACCCATTAGTGAACACCCAGACTGGATAGGGATAAACGTGATCAGAAACACAGCAACTCAAGACCCTCTCAAGAAAGTTGGAATTTAAATAAATGAAGGGAAAGATTGGTTTGCCTATCTAGAGTTATCTATCTCATAAATAATTTGTCTTAGAATGGGCTCTTTAGGGCAATTATTACCTGAATTAGGCACTTAAAATATTCCATTATTTTAGAATTAGCCCATGAAGGTCCCATAGTTTTCTAGGATTTGTGAGGAGAAGTAATGAGCAGTGTGCCTAGCTTGTTATTCCAAAGATGTATGACCCCCTGCATTTTGATGAACTCAATATGGGAGAAAAGAAGGGGTTCCTACTGGGAAGTTAATTCTTTTGTTTCCCCTTTGTCTCTCCCAGACTACAGGTGAGGAACTAAGCTGTACTTTTGTCACATTTCTCACCATGACTTCCTGCTTTTTCAGTTATTTGCAAACGATCATCAGTTAGAGATGAATGTAGCAATAAAGTGAACATTCACTGTTGGCCTCCCTGCCTTTTACCCTTTGCTCAAGAACTGGATGGGGACAGAGAGAACAACGATTAAAAAAAGTCAGGAGAAACCTGTGTAAAACAGGAAATAAGTAAGGGGAAATGATGGGAGGAAGAAGAAGGTGAGGAATTATAAGGTCTTCTGCATTTTGGGGAGGGAGAGTCTCCAAAGAGTTTTATGAAGATAAAGAATTGAAGAGAGGGCAAGGGATGTTAAGAAATATTTCATGAACTATTTGTTTGGAGAATCTCTTAGTCTTGAGGCTTTCAGGAAAATATTTGAGTTACTTCTAAATTTGGAAGCTAGACTGTTTTCCTTAATGCAACACCATCTGATATTGAATTACATGGGCTTATAATGATCCATTCATATTTTTAAATCCAATATCTAGATATATACATGAAATGGTAAACAATGGCCCAGGCCAATAATTAAGTATATATGTAAAGAAAATCTCTAAACAACTCACAGAGAAATGCAGAAACTAACCACTAGTGGCAACATCAAGAACTAGAGTCTTCGAATGTCACAGATGAAGGGATGATATTGGTTAACATGTGCATTGTACCAATAAAGAAGCTGAGGCCAAAATAGGTTAATGGACTTGTTCAAGGTTATTCCCAAGTTTTGTCCCCAGTTCTATGTCCTAGTCTTCTTGAACTGTTGCTGCAATAACCTCAGATAGGTCAGCAACTCAAGACTCAGGCTTGGATTTTATACACTTTAGACCAATGGGAGCTACAAGAAACCATGAGTGACATTTACTTCAAGAAGAACAGAAGTAAATTACAAGGAAAATACAGTTGAACGTGGCTAACAACACCTGCCAGCAGCAAAGGGAGCATGCCCTCCTCTGCCCTGACACCAGGAAATGAAACTAAAATGAAAGACATTAGTGTTCTCCGGGTGCTGTCATCCAACCTGGTTTTCCAGGGCACAAAAATACTGACTGTACAAGTCTGTGAATGCAGCAGTGTTGCAGAAGTGAAGAGTGGGCCTCCATTTCTAGCCTTTATAGACCCCCAAACTTGCACCCTGTATAAATCTCTAGATGCAGTAAAATGTTGGGATAGACTAATAGGAAAATAAAACATTTGTCTGCTGAGAAAGATACTGGTAAATGAGAAGGGAATCCTAATTCCCTGCAATCTGGACATATAGCACCACACTCTGTGTACTGTAACACTCAAATAAAGGGCAAATCCAGAACAAAAACTGAAGACACACAAGCCCTAAAACCTGTTTCTTTGATGCTAGGTAAGTTGAATAAAACAAAGCCTCCACACTCATAATAATCACATTATGACACTATGAACATTAAAGAACAGTAAGATCGCTCTAGCACTGCTGACTTCATGGGAGCAGAGACCTAATTTACTTCAGATGAAACCACTTAGTGTAAGAGAAGTTAAGTAACTGCCCAAAGCTGCACAGCTTCACATGAAGAGGTGAAGAAAGAGGTTGTCAGAGCTAAGAAAATAACTCCGATAGCCGGTGTGTTCACCACACTGCTTCTCTTTCCTAGTGACTTCATGCACCGAGGCTGGTATTTAGCAAGTGCATTTATAGAATAATCAGTCTTCATAAAGATTCCAACAAAAAGTTTTTTCTTTTAAATATTGGAGCTTGAGGGCTTCCCTGGTGGTGCAGTGGTTGAGAGTCTGCCTGCCGATGCAGGGGACACGGGTTCGTGCCCAGGTCTGGGAAGATCCCACATGCCGCAGAACAACTAGGCCTGTGAGCCATGGCCGCTGAGCCTGCACGTCTGGAGCCTGTGCTCTGCGACAAGAGAGGCCACAACAGTGAGAGGCCCGCGTACTGCAAAAATATATATATTGGAGCTTGAGAAACAGTAAATTTCTGTTATCTTTAAAAATCACTTCTGTGGAACACCTCATACTCTTAGGAAATGAGACAAATGTGCTGTTGTTGTATGCTAAATTTTTAGCTGCCACGGACAAATAGTTCACCCATTTCTTGCTCCTTTCGACTAATCTCGATGGGCCTCTGTTATGGAAGGAAATGAGATGGAGAATTTGTGACTGAGCAGTGCACACTTTGGTCCTCTGAAATGGATGGAGGTGACTTAATTTTCTCACAGCAGTCTGGGGGTGTCGATTAGAAATGAAGGAAAGGTCAAAGTGAGAAAGTAGAAATGATTAAAATAAAGGGAAAATTAACCTGAGTGCCAGAGACTCATCACTGAAGCTGAAAAAGAAAGTAGGCTGAGTGGAGGAGAAACAAGATGGGAATCACATTAATATTAAATAGGAAGAAAATACAGGAGGGCAGAGTGTGGAGGAGGAAATGAATCCCAGGAAGTGCAAAATAAATTAGAAAAGCTTAGATTCTTTTCTGCATAACTGTAACTATTATAAAGGCATTAGGAATTTTAAAAGGAAGGGACGGAGGGAGAAAGGGAGGGAGGAAAAGGAAAGTAGCTACTGTTTTCCCTTTGAACAGTACATTTTCTAGACCTACCTCTGAGCAATTTCCCCAAGGAAATCCCTTTTCTAACCTGCTTCTCTCCAAGCCCCAGGCCCCTTGCCCTGCCTCACCATCTAGATTTCAGGCATTAGTGAAATGACTCTGTGGCCAGAAATGTCATCAGAAGTCAGAGTATCTGCCCAAGTGCTCTGGTTCTAGTCAGCTCTCCTGCTTTTTTTCCATAGTTCTTACTTTCACTAGAGGGTCACATACCTAAAACTCAAGCTGCAGGCAGGGCCACTGACAGTTATCAGGTTAAGTTGGAGTGTTAAAGCCCTAAAGGAAGGTGCAGGGAGAGAGTGAGGGGGGTGCAGGAGGAGAAACTCAGATCCTACACCTTCAGACCATAGGTATAAGTGTTCAAATACATGAGGTAGACTTGATTAAAATCAATCCGCTGTTAAAAATAGTGTAATTGTTCAAACTGATGAAAGTTCTATGGTGATCAATCTGTCTTCCTCTGCAGTTTTAATTTCTCACTCTCTACCCTCAGGTTTATTCCATCCTGGATTATCTCCTATATAAAAAGGGAAGAAAAGGGCTAACAACTTTTCTTTCCTCCTTTTAATGCCCTGCTTCCCTGGAAAACTCTCCAAAAATGTATGCAGTTTCTCCTCATGTTCTACATCCACGTTCTAACTCCTTTTTAACTTCTCAAGCCTTAACAATTGGGTTTCAGCACCATCATTCCACTGCAACTGCTTTTGCTTCAGATTGTATAGTCTCTTCGCAGACCTCAGTTGACCAACCCCTTCAACAGCATGATGATATCGGCCATGCCCTTTTTTCTTGAAGCTTTTTCTTTCTTACTTTCCATACTTGTCCTTTCTTCTGACTCATGTCCTGTCTCTTTGATTGACATTTCTCAGTCACTTCTAGAACTCCTCTTTCACACCACCTGTCAGTGTTGAAGTTCTCTAGAGTCTGGTTCTTTGCTTTCTTCTCTCACTTCATTCTCTCAGTGCTGAACAAATTCTTTGGGGTAACTTCATCCACATTGTGATAGAAAGATGATTCAGAAATTTCAAGTTCCACATTCAGTTAGGACAATTTTCAGAGGAAAGAGAGAACCATCTTTTCCTGCGATGCTTTTTTTTTTTAAATTTTTATTGAAGTATAGTTGATTTACAACTTTGTGTTACTTTCAGGTGTACAACAAAGTGAATCTGTTATACATATACATATATCTACTCTTTTTTATTAATAAATTTATTTATCTATTTTATTTTTGGCTGCGTTGGGTCTTCGTTGCTGCGAGCGGGCTTTCTCAGTTGCAGCGAGCGGGGGCTACTCTTCATTGCGGTGCATGGGATTCTCATCGCGGTGGCTTCTCTTGTTGCGGAGCACAGGCTCTAGGCTCACGGGTTTCATGCAGGCTCAGTAGTTGTGGCTCGTGGGCTGCAGAGTGCAGGCTCAGTAGTTGTGGTGCATGGGCTTAGTTGCTCCACAGCATGTGGGATCTTCCCGGACCAGGGCTCAAACATGTGTCCCCTGCATTGGCAGGCGGATTCTTAACCACTGCGCCACCAGGGAAGTCCCTATACACTCTTTTTTTTTAGATTCTTTTCTCATATAGGCCATTACGGAGTATTGAGTGGAGTTCCCCGTGCTATACACCAGGCTGTGATGCTTTTTAATGAGTGTATAAACTTTTCCCTGGAAGCTAATTAGATTTCCTATCCCATTTAATCGGCCAAAATTGGGTCACATGTCAACAAATATTTGTTGGATCAATGACGGAAAATAAACATGGAATTTCTGTGGTGGCTAATACTAATCATCTTGAGAAGGGATGATTAGTATTATGATTTGTCAGGGTCCTAGCAGGAGAGATTAATAAAGGACATTTTGCTTAAATGTGGCTAAGATGTAGGGTAACCACAAGGAATACTATAGTTCCCTGGGTTTCCCATGAAGGAGGCAGGAAGGTTTGCCATACTTAGATGTGAGTGGGAAAAAGGAAGAGAGCTGGGGAGGACTGGGGTGGAATCCCTGAGTAGATATGTAGTCTTTGGCACAATTGTTTTTGATGCAATTTGTTGATATTTTGTGTGTTGATTTTTTTTATTGGCGTATAATTGCTTTACAATGTTGTGTTACTTCCTGCTGTACAGTGAAGTGAATCAGCTATATGTATACATATATCCCCTCCCTCTTGGACCTCCTCATCCCACCCATCTAGGTCATCACAGAGCACCGAGCTGAGCTCCCTGTGCTATACAGCAGGTTCCCACTAGCTATCCATTTTACACATGGTAGTGTATTTATGTCAAACCTAATCTCCGAGTTCACCCCACCCTCCCCTTCCCCGCCATGTCCACACATTGATTCTCTACATCTGCGTCTCTATTCCTGCCCTGCAAATAGGCTCATCTGTACCATTTTTCTAGATTCCACATATATGCGTTAATATATGATATTTGTTTTTCTCTTTCTGACTTACTTCACTCTGTATGACGGACTCTAGGTCCATCTACATCTCTACAAGTGACCCAATTTCATTTCTTTTTATGGTTGAGTAATATTCCATTATATATGTGTACCACATCTTCTTTATCCATTCATCTGTCGATGGACATCTAGGTTGTTTCCGTGTCCTGGCTATCATAAATAGTGCTGCAATGAACATTGGGGTACATGTGTTTTTTTGAATTATGGTTTTCTCGGGATATCTGCCCAGTAGTGGGATTGCTGGATCATATGGTAGTTCTTTATTTAGCTTTTTAAGGA
Source organism: Orcinus orca (assembly GCF_937001465.1). Classification (NCBI taxonomy): domain Eukaryota; kingdom Metazoa; phylum Chordata; class Mammalia; order Artiodactyla; family Delphinidae; genus Orcinus; species Orcinus orca. The sequence goes on from NC_064560.1 coordinate 112,223,004, forward strand.
ACCTCCATACTGTTCTCCACAGTGGCTATATCAATTTACATTCCCACCAACAGTGCAAGAGGGTTCCCTTTTCTCTGCACCCTCTCCAGCATTTAGTGTTTGTAGATTTTTTGATGATGGCCATTCTGACCGGTATGAGGTGATACCTCATTGTAGTTTTGATTTGCATTTCTCTAATAATTAGTGATATTGAGCATCTTTTCCTGTGCCTCTTGGACATCTGTATGTCTTTTTGGTGAAATGTCTATTTAGATCTTCTTCCCATTTTTGGATTGGGTTGTTTGTTTTTTTGATATTGAGCTCCATGAGCTGTTTGTATATTTTGGAGATTAATCCTTTGTCAGTTGCTTCATTTGCAAATATTTTCTCCCATTCTGTGGGTTGTCTTTTCGTCTTGTTTATGGTTTCCTTTGCTGTGCAAAATCTTTGAAGTTTAATTAGGTTCCATTTGCTTATTTTTGTTTTTATTTTCATTACTCTAGGAGGTGGGTCATAAAAGATCTTGCTGTGATTTATGTCAAAGAAAACAGAAATATAGATCAATGGTACAGGATAGAAAGCCCAGAGATAAACCCATGCACCTATGGTCACCTAATCTATGACAAAGATGGCAAGAATATACAATGGAGAAAAGACAGACTCTTCAGTAAATGGTGCTGGGAAAACTGGACAGCTACATGAAAAGAATGAAATTAGAACTCTACCTAACACCATACACAAAAATAAACTCAAAATGGATTAAAGATCTTAATGTGTGTTGATTTTTAAAGTGATCTTGTATCCAGCATACGGATGGACTCTATTTTTTGTTTTAATAGTTTGTGGATTTGTGTGTGTGTGTGTGTGTGTGTGTGTGTGTATGTGTGTCATTACATCATCAGTAAATAATCACACACTGTCTCATGCTTTCAATCTACTGCACCTTCTTTTTCTAAAATCACTGAATTGACCAGAATCTCTGTGCTATGTTGAAAAGTAGCAGTGATAGCAGGTACCCATGGCTTACCCCAACTTTAAACAGAATGCATCTAAATTTTCTCCATTATATTTGCTATTTTCTGCAGGTTTTTATTAGATAACCTCATCTCCTTTCTATTCCCAGTGGCTCTTCTTAGTTTAATTCCTCATTATCTCCCTGCAGTATATTGCAGTAGCCTCCTAACTAATTTATCTGCCTCCAGCCTCATCCCCCACAAATTTATATTCTGCATTGTGATCAAGGTAATATTTATGAAGTGTAAATCTGATCATGACTCTACATGCTTAAATTATTCATTAACCCTGCAAAATATATAGAACACACAAGTCCAGGTTCCTGATGAAAAAAGTCAACTCTCCTATATTAAACAGAACTTCATCTTATATAACTTCCTGTTAGTTAGAAGAGTATATGGTCTCAGCAAAATAAAAATACCTTAATGTTTACCACACAAGTCCTGTGCCTCTTCCACGTCTAAATTGTCACTACCCTTCACAGATAACCTTCTGAGGTGGGCTTTCATTAAGATTTCTCTCCACAACTTTTCCCAAGAATCTCCCTACCCCCGCATCATGTTATACTTGCATCACCAATGTATCCTCAAATTTCTACTCCACTGCTGACAAAATTCAATTCTCAAAGGATCTTATGTTGTATCCTTATATAAAAGAAACTCTATGATTAATTTTCTACAGTCTTATTGAGATATAATTGACATACAGCACTGTATAAGTTAAGGCATACAGCATAATGTTTTGACTTATATATATTGTGAAATGATTACCACATTAGATTTAGTTAATATCCATCATTTCATATAGATACAATAAAAAGGAAAAGCACATAAAAGAACAAAAAGGTTTTTTTCTCCTTGTGATGAGAGCTCTTAGGGTTTACTCTCCTAACAACTTTCGTATGTACCGTAGAACAGTGTTAACTATAGTCACCATGCTGTACATCACATCCCCAGTACTTAGTTAGCTTATAACTGGAAGTTTGTACCTTTTGACCAGAAAGTCTGTGATTTTGATGTGCAAAGGAATTGAAAAGTGATTGCATCCCAGCCATGAGTTGGTGAGATTTCCCTCCTTCCTACCTTGGTAAGCAACATAGCTTTAAATTCTATGTCTTTGGTCTTATTTTACACAACACCCTCTTTTCTAGCTTAAGCTATTTTCACAATCCTCTTTTGCATGTCAAGCTTCTATAATGTCAACATATGGATATTTCCACAACAAGCTATGTTTGGTCAGGCCTCCTGTATTTTCATATGTGTGTTTCCCATGCCTGAACTCTTCTTCCCTCTAAAGCCTGTTCTCTTTCAAACCTCAGTTCCTATGTCATTTCTTCCAGGATCTTACAACCCCAGAGACTAAGAGTTCCTTTCTCTGTGTAATTTCTCTGTTTTACACATTTCACTGGACTTCTTCTCTGAGACTGTCACACACAACTTGGCCCAGAGGTGGCTTGCAATAGATTTTGATGAATAAATGAAGAATGCATGGATATCTCAATGAGTGTGTCTGAGGCACAGACCCGGCAGAGTTCTTGACACATGATCAGTATTCTGTACATGTTTCCTTCCCCTTGGTTCCCTGGGCAATAGCAGCAGGGTGCTCTCAACCAAAGCTATCCAAGGAAGACCACCAAGAGGACCTTCAGAGGCCAAGCAGCCTCAGTTACTCAGGGACCTACCGAACTGGGTCGTGGAGACATTCAATTCCTCATCAGTCTGTGCATTGCCGGCATCTTTGTTACTCTGAGGAATGAGAATAAGGCGGCTCAGTTCAGTCCTGGTGCTTTCACCACTGCTGAGGAGCTCTCATTTTGGAATCATCCAGTTGCAGGAGGTAAGAGCTCAGAGCAGAAAATGCTACCTGGCCCGAATATAGGGCTGGAGGGTGTCCTGAGCAGCACTGTTGTGCGGGAGGGTGTGGAGGCCTGGAGAAGCTCTCAAGAGCTAAGAGAGAAAGTTTCTAAGTACACTAGCTTTGAAACAGGAGAAGCAAGCCAGGCATTTTACTAGATGAAGTGTGCGAAAGTGCCTCATTTAATTATCACAAGAGGCCTGCAAAGTCAATATTATTCCCATTTTATAGATGAAGACCCTAGGGCTGAGTGAAGTTATTTAATGAAGGTTATATAGATGGTAACTTTCTAGGCCAAGTTACAAAATTAGTTCTGGTCTTATTTCAAAGAATTCATTGTTTGTTTGTTTTTGTTTTTTTTTTTTTGGTACACGGGCCTCTCACTGTCGTGGCCTCTCCCGTTGTGGAGCAGAGGCTCCGGACGCTCAGGCTCAGCGGCCATGGCTCACGGGCCCAGCGGCTCTGTGGCATGTGGGATCTTCCCGGACCGGGGCACGAACCCGTGTCCCCTGCATCGGCAGGCGGACTCTCAACCACTGCGCCACCAGGGAAGCCCTTCATTGTTTTATAGTTGTCATTTTCTTAACCGTTTTGCAACATACTTTTGTCTGAGAGAAGAAGTGGCTTCTGTTCACACCATCCTCACGGCCACTCTACTCCCCAGTGTACCTTAGCTGGCAGCATATTACAGTGAGATACATAAGCTATTTCTATAAAAGAGGGAACTCAGCAAGCATTTAATGTCAGATGTCATACAAACTGACCACCCACCTCTCACATACCAAGAAGCAAGAACAAGAGCAATTACACTCTGATGACTGATGTAAAACTACAGAAAAGAGGCAAGAGGTGGTGCGATACTTTTTAAAAAGGATAGCTTTAGTTTAAAAACAACATGAATCAGATTTAAGCAAAACTGTAATTTCTATAATTTGGTGAATAAAAAAGAAATTAAACTTCTATCACATCTAGTTCAAAAAGGTCTTGATTGTCATAGTATATTTTTATGTTGCATAGAAATACAAAATTGCTAATTCATTCCAGATTTGTAATAGCAATTTGAAGCTCTCATGTGAAAGAGATATTTGATGTGTTTTGCTTGATCCCAGTGGCAGAACTAAGACCAATGAATGGAAGCTTCAGGGAGCATGATAAAAGAAAACATTCTGGAATAGACAGAGATGCCCAAAGATGGAATGAGTTGCTTCCAGTGAGATTGTCTCCTCAAAGACATTCAAGAATAAGTGGGACAGCACTTACTGGGGGTATTTCAAGATCAAAGACCCTAGTGAGGCTGGATCAAATGATCTCTGAGGGGGGCTTCCCTGGTGGCGCAGTGGTTGAGAGTCCGCCTGCCGATGCAGGGGACACGGGTTCGTGCCCCGGTCCGGGAGGATCCCACATGCCGCGGAGCGGCTGGGCCCATGAGCCATGGCCGCTGAACCTGTGCGTCCGGAGCCTGTGCTCCGCAACGGGAGAGGCCACAACAGTGAGAGGCCTGCGTACCGCAAAAAAAAAAAAAAAAAAAGATGAATAAATCTTGCTCTTCAGAAGCTTACAAGCGGGCATGAAAATGTATAGAAAGAAGTGAGGCTGGAGAGAGACTCACATAGAATAATAGTAAACAAGCAAACAAAAAATAATGGGGTCACAAGATTTGCACCACAGTTTAAGATTCCTATTGAATTTCATATGCATTTCTTATGTGGCTATGCTCCCCCAACTAACCTCAACCCAGCTAGCAATTTTTTATGTTTTTCTGGCTCTGTGGATGCTGCTGCTGTCTACCCAGTTGCTCAAGCAAGAATTCTCTGCTTAATTCCCACACCTGATTAGGTCACCAAGACCTTTTTTTTTTTTTTTTTTGTATCTTCAAATTTTTTACATCTCCATCACTACTTGCTTGGTTTACCCTGGTTTATTGCAGCAGCCAGGAGGTCTTCTTGCCCTTCATTTATCCTTTCCCTCGCCAATCCACTGTCCACATAGCACCCGCCTCAGCTGGAGCAGAATGGTGCAGTGGGGAGAACACTGGGATTCAAAAGTGTAGAGTGAAAGATTTGCCACCAAAATTCTGATATATGGTTTAGGGACCAACTTAATATTTAAATATGATTGATGTACCCAGCCGAGTACCATATAGGAAACATGAAGACACTGTCTCCCTGATATCTCTTTCCCTCCCTTCAACAGCTTACCCTGCTCCCCTCCACACATACACATATTCTTCTTTCTAGAAATGCTTGTTGCCAGGACACAGCTTTGAGAAAGAGCCCAAGAACAGCGACTTTTGGCATTGGGTTTAGCAGCAGGAGTAACCTAGATCCTCTCTGTCATTTCTTCCCTATGCTGCTGCCAAACCATCCTAATCGGCTGTAAACATTGTTAGGAAACTGTCAGCAACCTGGAATTGCCAGCTTTCCATAAGTGAGACTGTACTGAAAACAAGGAATGCCCACTGTCCCCTTTGCATTCTAGGACCTCTGGAACCAAAAATGGCAACTAGGAGTTTAAAGAAGATATCAGGAAGATTATTCACACTTTGAATTCCCAGAGGTGCTATTAAGATACACTTTGAATTTCTCATTCTTAAAACAATTGTCAAAAAAAAAAAAAGCTTTGAGAATAGGTTGATAATACCACTAGTCAAATGATTGCCTTTTGAGCTCTATTTGTCTCTTAATATAGACAAGTTATTTTCTGTGTCTCATGTTCACCCATTCAAATATCAACAACTGAGTTCTTTCTCCCTTTCTGACTCAGAAGGAGGACAGAAGACTAAAATAACACTCTGAAACAACTTCTTGCAGAAGCACTTTGTAACCATGTAAGGTACATTCAGCAAGTAGGATATCACATAAGAAGCTGGCCTCTACTTAGAACTGATCTGGGAACTGTGTTATTTGAAGCCCCACAGCCCATTAATAATTTCAGTGGGAAGATGTTTTACTCTAATTGAGTCATAAGACTGAGTCTAAGCAGATCTTAGTGTTTCTTGAGCTTTTTAGTGCCTGTGCCAAAGTATAAGCCTAGTTTCCATTCTGTGTCTTCATGTTTAATGGATTTTATACTACTGCAGTTTCTGTAATCATACTTGCCACTTTGCCAGAAACAGTACTAGGAAGAAAATTATACTTCCCCCAGAAAATAGATTCTGAGCGTGTAAAAACACATTCTCAATACATTGTTTTTAAAATTTGCAAAATCTGCCCTTTTAAAGTGTCTGAGTTCATGACTTTTGTCAAAAATATAGCTATGGTATTGCTACTACAGTCAGGATACAAAATATTTCCTTCATCCCAACAAGTTCTCATATGTACCTTTGAAGTCAATTGTCTCCTCCCACCCACTGAACCCTGGCAGCCACTGATCGGCTTTCCATCACTGTACTTTTTCCCTTTCCTAGAATTTCATATGAATGGAAGTATAGGACGTGTAATTGTCTGTCTTCCTTTACTTAACAAGATGCTATCGAGGTTCAGGCATGGTATAAATATCAGTAGTTTCTCCCTTTTTATTGCTGAGTTGCATTTCATTTTATGGATATTCCAAAATAGTGTGCCCATTCTTGAGTTGATAAATATTTGGGTTGTTTCCAGTTTTTGATTATTATGAATAAAAACCATGAACATTCCCTTACAAGTCTTTGTGTGGGCATATATTTTTATTTTCCATGTGTCAATATCTAGGAGTGAAATTGCTAGGTAGTTTGAAAAGTACGTTTAACTTTGCATTCCCACTAGTTCCAAATCCTTGTCAGCACTTGGTATTGTTAAGCTTTTTCATTTTAGTTATTTTAATGGGCATGTAGTGACATCTCATTGTGGTTTTAATTTGTATCTCCCTAATGACTAATAATGTTGAGCATCTTTTCATATGCCTATTAGCCATCTCTGTATTTTAGTGAAGTGTCTGTTCAAATTTTTTGCCACTGTTTAATTGGGTTGTTTTCTTATTGATTTGTTCCAATTGATTTTTTATTTTTTCTGGTTTGAAAAATAACCGTCCTTGAAATGCTCCCATCAAGGTTTAAGGAACTAGCTGGTGCAGCTTTCCAGGCTAAGCAGTAACACAGCAGCCACCTACAAGAGTGAAGGAATCAAGAAAAGCACCATCTTCAACAACTGAAAGCAGTCAAAAATTCCAGTTTGTGGAGAAAGGTTCTACTTGGAATAATCTAGAAAGCCCCTAAGGAATAATTAGCATTTCCTAGAGAGCAAGTTTGTTTTTCAAGCAGACTAAATGATAACTTCACAAAACCACAGAACCAAGCTGAACTGCTTTGTCGCAGGATTGACAGTTCCTCATGAAGCTCACTTAATTATACTCTATAACACCTTATAGTAATTTCTAAGTAATAAAGTGACTTTTTTTAAAAAAAAAGTTATGTTGAAAGTATCTAGTTTTCCCGAAATTTCAACGTTCAGAGAAGAGATTTAAAAATTCATCATGCTTCAAGAGCTTTCAATTTTTAGACTACAAAAAACAATGAGAAAAAGAAGTCCTTGCAGCCTAAAAAACACACGCTTGAAATAATACACTACTGAAAACATGTAGAACAAAGTAACAGATAACCCATTATCAGTTAAGAAGATACAGCTTTTTGTTTTGGGCAGTTCCACCAACCCGAGTTTTACGTTTCTATTCCGTACTACCTACATGCTAGCTATGAAAAATATATGCGAACTCCCAGAACCCCAGAAAACCTCAGCCCACGTGGAGGAAGAACAAGGCCAGATGTCGGGGATATAGATCCTGGTTGTGGGGAGGATGGACAAGTGCTTGGGGTCGGAATGGGCCTCCGGGTCTGGGTCCTGTGTCCTGCTTGTGGCTAGGACCAGGTGGAGGTCGTTGGCCGGGGGCTGGGTCCTTGCCACGGGCCGTACGTGGAGGGGCTGGTCAGGGTCCGGATCTGGGTCCTCCTGGTCGTAGGTGGGGGTAGGGGGTCGTGGGTCACGGTGGATCGCGAGTCGGTGGTCCGGGTCTTGGTAGGGGCCGCGGTCGGGGTCCGGGTCGCGACGGCCAGGCCACACCCCCGCCCCCGGGCCCCGGCCCCACTCAGACGCGCCGCAGCTGCAGCGGCGGCGCCCAGCAGCTTTTGAACACGCCGTCCACGCACACGCCATTCTTGCCGAAGCAGCGCAGGTAGAAGTCGCTGCCCGCGTCGGGCCCGGGCTGCGCCGATGGCCCCGGCGCCGCCCCGCCATGGCCGCCGCCGCCCGGGTGCGTGAAGATCTCGAGGTGGCGCCGCGAGATGAAGTTCGAGTGGCCCATGCTCACGTCCGCCGAGCCCTGCGACGAGTTTCGCCCGATGGTCACCGAGCGCTTCTTCACCAGGTACTCGAACTCGCGGCCCTCGAGGCGCGCCACTGCCCAGCCGCCCGGCGGGGACCCGCCGCCCGCTGAAGGCCCGCCCGCGCCCGGCGGCGCCGCAGCCGCCGCCATGGGCTTGCAAGGGCCCGGGCCGCCTTCCAACGCCGCCGCGGAGCTGAGGGCCGAGCGAGGCCGCCGGCCGGCGAGCAACGGGGCCCCAGTTGATTTTTTAAGTTAAAAACATGTATGTATACATGTGCAATTAGATTTACTTTTTTAGATAAAATACAAGAATTTGAGTCTTAAATGATTACTGGATAACCCCGTTTTTCAATCACTGTCATGTTACTTATTTGTATTGCATATCAAATTATTTTTAGTATTTATTGTAGGAAATTTAAAACTTATAAGAAGTAAACAGAATAGTATAATAGTATAGTGAAATCTCTTGGACCCATTAGCTACAATTATCAACACCCGCCATTCTTATTTTCTCTATGCTGTCATTCATTATCTGTCCACCACTTTATCAGTAGTCGTAGTAGCAGCAGCAGTAGTAGTGGTAGTAGTAGTATTTTAATTTCTTTTTCGTTGAGGTAAATTCGTATGCTAAAATATATAAATATTAGATATACAGTTCTGAAAAATGGATAAAACTGAGTAATCCACAATCCACAGCTCTATCATAATGTGGGGTATTCCTGTCTCCCTAGAAATTTTTGTTGTGTCCCAGTCCAGTCACATTCCCTTCATCCCAACCCAGGCAAATAGTATTCTGATTTTCTTCTCACTTTACGTAAGTTTTGCGGGTTCTAAAACTTAACATAAATGCAGTCATTCAGCATGTACTGTTTGTATATGTCCTTCTTTCTCTCCGCACATTATTTGGGAGAGTCATCCATGTTACTGAGTGAATCAACAAGTCATTCATTATTGTTGAGTAGTGCTCTGTTTTATGGCTATACAATAGTTTGTTTATTTTTCTGCAGATGTACATTTGGACTTACAGTTTTTGGCTAATGTGATTAAAGCAGCCGTGAACATTTTCATCTAAGTCTTTATGTGGACATATGTGTTCATTTTTCTTAGGTAAATACCTAGGAGTGGAATGCTGGGTCAAAGAGCAGGCAGTTTAAAAGAAACGGCCAAACCTTTTTTCAAAATGGTTATACCATTTTACATTTCTGCCAGCAATGTATGAGAGTTCCAGTTGCTCCAGGTCCTTGCAATCTGTGTTGTTAGTCTTTTATATTTTAGCCATTTTGCTGGGTATTTAGTGATACCGTTTTAATTTACATTGCCCTGATCATTTTCCATGCCGAATGCTTTTTCATGTCTTTATTGACCATTTGGTAACTTAATTTGTGATGTGTCTGTTCACATCTTTTGCCCATATTTTTATTGGATTAATTTTGCTTTATTATTGAGTCGTGGAATTCTGAATATATGCTGGATACAAGTCCTTTGTCAGATATGTTTTGTGAATATACGTTTTTGAATACTTTTCTCCTATATGTGGCTTGTCTATTCATGTTCTTTATGTTTCTAACACTAATGATAATATTCTTGTATGTAGTCTTCTAAAAGCTATGTAGATTCAGTTTATTTATTTATTTTTGGCTGTGTTGGGTCTTCGTTTCTGTGCGAGGGCTTTCTCTAGTTGCAGCGAGCAGGGGTCACTCTTCATCGCGGCGTGCGGGCCTCTCACTATTGCGGCCTCTCTTGTTGCAGAGCACAGGCTCCAGATGCGCAGGCTCAGTAGTTGTGGTGCATGGGCCTAGTTGCTCTGCGGCATGTGGGATCTTCCCAGACCAGGGCTCAAACCCGTGTCCCCTGCATTGGCAGGCAGATTCTCAGTCACTGTGCCACCAGGGAAGCCCCCTAGATTCAGTTTTTATGTTTAGGTCTATGATCCATAACAGATTAAGTCTTATGTATGGTGTGAGAAAGCGGGGGTGGATTTTTGTTTATTTGTTTCTTGTGAATATTCAATTGTCCCAGCACCATTTGTTGAGAAGACTGTCCTTTCCTCATTGAATTGAGGCACCTATATTGAAAGTCAATTTTCTATATAATATGGGTTCACTTGGACCCTCTATTTTATTCCATTGATCTATTGTCTGTCTTTATGACAGTGCCATGCTATCTTGATCAATATAACTTATAGTAAGCCTTGAAGTCATGAGTACAAGACTTCTAGTTTTTTGCTTTTCTTCTTCCCAAGATTGTTTTGAAAATTCTAGATTCTTTGCATATTCATATACATTTTTGTACAAGTTTATCAATTTATATAAAAAATGTCTGCTGGGATTCTGACTGAGATTATATGCAATCTATAGATTAATTTTGGAGAAATGGACATCTTCAAAATATTGCATCTTTCGAGATATAGATATGTCTCTTCATTTCTTTCAGCAATGTTCCATGGTTTTAAAAATAAAGGTTTTTGGGCTTCCCTGGTGGTGCAGTGGTTAAGAATCCACCTGCCAATGCAGGGGACACGGGTTTGAGCCCTGGTCCGGGAAGATCCCACATGCCACAGAGCAACTAAGCCCATGTGCCACAACTACTGAGCCTGTGTTCTAGAACCCATGAGCCACAACTACTGAGCCCAGTGCCACAACTAACGAAGCCCGCACGCCTAGAGCCCATGCTTCGCAACAGGAGAAGCCATGGCAAGGAGAAGCTCACGCACCGCAAAGAGGAGTAGCCCCCTCTCGCCACAACTAGAGAAAACCTGCACACAGCAACAAAGACCCAACGCAGCCAAAAATAAATAAATTAATTAATTAATTAATTAAATAAAAATAAAGGTTTTGTGTGACTTTTAAAAATATATTCCTATGCACTTTATAAATAGTTTTATATAATTGTAAAAGGAATTTAATTGTTTTTTTTTCTTTTCCAGTTGTTTGCTTCTAGTGTATAGAAATATAATTGTTTGTATATTGTCTTGGTAACCTCAGGTCTTGTGAACCTCACTTATTAGTTTGAGAACCTTTTTTTATTGCTATTAATTCCTTAGGTTTTTTTTTTGTTGTTGTTGTTTTTACAAAAAGCTATCAGATTGTCTGTGAATAGGATGGTTTATCTTTTTTCCATTCCAATCCATATGCATTTTTTTCCCCTTTTTTCTTCACTTATTGTGATGGCCAGGTCCTCCAAAAAATGTTGAATAGAAATGCTAACAGCCATCATGCATAAATCCCAATCTTAGGGAGAATATTAGGTATGATTTAAGTTGCAGATTTTTCATAGATGTCATTTCTCAGAATGAAGAAATTGTGGTTTATTCCAAGCATCCTAGCAGATTTTCTTTTTCTGTGTCATGAATGGGTTTTATATTTGGTCACATGTTTTGGCTTTATGTATCAAAATAATGATATTCAACACATCACAGGATTTTCTTCTTTTATTTGGCACTATAGTGGATTTCATTGATTGCTTTTAAATGTTAAAACAATCTTGAATTACTCGGATAAATACCACTTGGCCATGATACATTATCATTTTTCAGAAAATATTGCATTTTCTTTACTAATATTTTGTTAAAGATTTTTGCACTATGTTTATAAGGGCTGATGCTCTATAGTTGTTTTGTAATGTCTTCGTAAGGTTTTCCTATCAGGATTGTAATAGTTTCATGAAATTAGTTTGGAAATAATTTCTCCTCCTCTATTATCTGGAATAATTTAAGATTAGTATTATTTTTCACTGAATGTTTCACAGAATTCATTAGTGAAATATTGATACAGAGAGTGGTTCTATCAGAATAAAATTTTAAAGATGAATTTTCTAAATTTGTTCTGGAGTTCCTGGAATTGGCTCTCTAGTCTGATTAGATTTAAAAACATTAATAATTCTATTTCCACTATTGAAGTGAGTGTTGATAGTTCATGGTGTGATCTGGTTGTATAGGTATCACTGTTGAATACTCCTAAAAAGAAAAGGATGAGATCAGGGATTCAAATTCCCAGCTCAAGTGTTCACAGATGACCTGAAAGCTTCTACCTGTTCCCTAAAGGAGACCCTTATCTCCTATAGCTGAGGGCTAAAATTTCTGAAAAATCAAACCCAAAAATCTCATCCTGCAACTGACTGAATTACAATACAAGGGTGTCTACAATTAAAGTGAGGACTTTGATTGGGATGGAATGGTATTGTGAAAGTTGGAATAGGCTACATTGGGAGACCCTGATGAAGTGGAAACATGGAGCCCTAAATTCTGATGAATCTTCTCTGCCAGTGGAAACAGTCTTTCCAGCCATGGTGGAAGTGGCCTCTCTACCCAGCCTGAAAGGATTAACTCCAGATTGCCTGAGGAGACCATAATGGCCTCCCCTGAGGCAGTTGCCATGCAAAACAATGCTGATTCTCCTCAGGATACACCCCTGCCACCTTTCTTTTCTTCTAGACCTAACTAGACTTAACTCCCAGCAGGCCCCTAAAGGTGAGGTACAAATTGTGACCTGTGAAGAGGTACAACACACTCCAAAAGAACTGCTTGAGTTTTCTAACTTAAACAGACACTAGCTCTGAGCTGATATTAATTCCAGGAATTCCACAATTCCACTGTGGTCTGCTAGTCAGAGTAAGGATTATGGAGGTCAGGTCTACTGCACAGTGGGCAGGCATAACGTGACCCTGAACCCATCCTGCAGTTATTTTCCCAGTTCCAAAATGCATAATTTGAATAGACATACTCATCAGATGGCAACACCCCCACATTGGTTCTCTCATCTGTGGAGTGAGCACTACCCTGGTGGGAAAAGCCAAGTGGAAACCACTGAAACTGCTTCTACCTAGGAAAATGGTAAGCCAAAAGCAGTACTCTGTTGCTAGAAGGATTGCAGAGACAAGCACCACCATTAATACACCGGTAGTGATTCCTACCACATCCTCATTCAACTTGCCTATTCAGCTGATGCAGAAGACAGACACATTTTGCAGCATAACTGTAGATTTATCATAAACTTAATCAGATCATGACTCCAACTGCAGCTGCAGCACCAGATGTGTTTTTTTTTTTTTTTTACAACACAGGGAATATAGCCAATGTTCTATAATAACTTTAAATGGAGTATAATCTATAAAACTATTGAATGATACACACAGAAAAGAATATATCTACTGCTCAATAAAGCAAATGCCATTTCCCCCTTATGTTTTTATTTATTTATTTTTTACACCTTTATTGGAGTATAATTGCTCTACAATGGTGTGTTAGTTTCTGCTTTATAACAAAGTGAATCAGTTATACATATACATATGTTCCCATAGCTCTTCCCTCTTACATCTCCCTCCCTCCCACCCTCCCTATCCCATCCCTCTAGGTGGTCACAAAGCACCAAGCTATCTCCCTGTTCTATGCGGCTGCTTCCACTAGCTATCTATTTTATGTTTGGTAGTGTATATATGTCCATGCCACTCTCTCGCTTTGTCACAGCTTACCCTTCCCCCTCCCCATATCCTCAAGTCCATTCTCTAGTAGGTCTGTGTCTTTATTCTGGTCTTACCCCTACGTTCTTCATGACATTTTTTTTTTCTTAAATTCCATATATATGTGTTAGCAAACGGTATTTGTCTTTCTCTTTCTGACTTACTTCACTCTGTATGACAGACTCTAGGTCCATCCACCTCATGACAAATAGCTCAATTTCGTTTATTTCTATGGCTGAGTAATATTCCATTGTATATATGTTCCACATCTTCTTTAACCATTCATCCGATGATGGACACTTAGGTTGTTTCCATCTCCTGGCTATTGTAAATAGAGCTGCAATGAACATTTTAGTACATGACCTTTTTTGAATTATGGTTTTCTCAGGGTATATGCCCAGTAGTGGGATTGCTGGGTCATATGGTAGTTCTATTTGTAGTTTTTTAAGGAACCTACATACTGTTTTCCATAGTGGCTGTACCAATTCACATTCCCACCAGCAGTGCAAGACAGTTCCCTTTTCTCCACACCCTCTCCAGCATTTATTGTTTCGAGATTTTTTGATGAAGGCCATTATGACCGGTGTGAGATGATATCTCATTGTAGTTTTGATTTGCATTTCTCTAATGCTTAATGATGTTGAGCATTGTTTCATGTATTTGTTGGCAGTCTGTATATCTTCTTTGGAGAAACGTCTATTTAGGTCTTCTGCCCATTTTTGGATTGGGTTGTTTGGTTTTTTGTTACTGAACTGCATGAGCTGCTTGTAAATTTTGGAGATTAATCCTTTGTCAGTTGCTTCATTTGAAAATATTTTCTCCCATTCTGAGGGTTGTCTTTTGGTCTTGTTTATGGTTTCCTTTGCTGAGCAAAAGCTTTGAAGTTTCATTAGGTCCCATTTGTTTATTTTTGTTTTTATTTCCATTTCTCTAGGAGGTGGGTCAAAAAGGATCTTGCTGTGGTTTATGTCATAGAGTGTTCTGCCTATGTTTTCCTCTAAGAGTTTGATAGTTTCTGGCCTTACATTTAGGTTTTTAATCCATTTTGAGCTTATTTTTGTGTATGGTGTTAGGGAGTTATCTAATCTCATACTTTTACATGTACCTGTCCAGTTTTCCCAGCACCACTTATTGAAGAGGCTGTCCTTTCTCCACTGTACATTTCTGCCTCCTTTATCAAAGATAAGGTGACCATATGTGCGTGGGTTTATCGCTGGGCTTTCTATCCTATTCCATTGATCTATATTTCTGTTTCTGTGCCAGTACCATACTGTCTTGATTACTGAAGCTTTGTAGTATAGTCTGAAGTCAGGGTGCCTGATTCTTCCAGCTCCGTTTTTGGTTCTCAAGATTGCTTTGGCTATTCGGGGTCTTTAGTGTTTCCATACAAATTGTGAAATTTTTTGTTCTAGTTCTGTGAAAAATGCCAGTGGTAGTTTGATAGGGATTGCATTGAATCTGTAGATTGCTTTGGGTAGTAGTAGTGTCATTTTCACAATGTTTATTCTTCCAACCCAAGAGCATGGTATATCTCGCCATCTATTTGTATCATCTTTAATTTCTTTCATCAGTGTCTTATAATTTTCTGCATACAGGTCTTTTGTCTCCTTAGGTAGGTTTATTGCTAGATATTTTATTCTTTTTGTTGCAATGGTAAAAGGGACTGTTTTCTTGATTTCACTTTCAGATTTTTCATCATTAGTGTATAGGAATGCCAGAGATTTCTGTGCATTAATTTTGTATCCTTCTACTTTACCAAATTCATTGATTAGCTCTAGTAGTTTTCTGGTAGCTTCCTTAGGATGCTCTATGTATAGTATCATGTCATCTGCAAACAGTGCCAGCTTTACTTATTCTTTTACGATTTGGATTTCTTTTATTTCCTTTTCTTCTCTGATTGCTGTGGCTAAAACTTCCAAAACTATGTTGAATAAAAGTGGTGAGAGTGGGCAACCTTGTCTTGTTCCTGACATTAGTGGAAATGCTTTCAGTTTTTCACCATTGAGGACGATGTTGGCTGTGGGTTTGTAATATATGGCCTTTATTATGTTGAGGAAAATTCCCTCTATGCCTACTTTCTGGATGGTTTTTATCGTAAATGGGTGTTGAATTTTGTCAAAAGCTTTCTCTGCATCTATTGGGATGCTCATATGGTTTTTCTCCTTCAATTTGTTAATATGGTGTATCACATTGATTGATTTGCGTACATTGAAGAATCCTTGCATTCCTGGAATAAACCCCACTTGATCATGGTTTAAAGGATCATGGATGATCCTTTTAATGTGCTGTTGGATTCTGTTTGCTAGTATTTTGTTGAGGATTTTTGCATCTATGTTCATCAGTGATCTTGGCCTGTAGTTTTCTTTCTTTGTGACATCCTTGTCAAGTTTTGGTATCAGGGTGATGGTGGCCTCGTAGAATGAGTTTAGGAGCGTTCCTCCCTCTGCTATATTTTGTAAGAGTTTGAGAAGGATAGGTGTTAGCTCTTCTCTAAATGTTTGATAGAATTCGCCTGTGAAGCCATCTGGTCCTGGGCTTTTGTTTGTTGGAAGATTTTTAATCACAGTTTCAATTTCAGTGCTTGTGATTGGTCTGTTCATACTTTCTATTTCTTCCTCGTTCAGTCTCAGAAGGTTGTGCACTTCTAAGAATTTGTCCATTTCTTCCAGGTTGTCCATTTTATTGGCATAGAGTTGCTTGTAGTAATCTCTCATGATCTTTTGTATTTCTGCAGTGTCAGTTGTTACTTCTCCTTTATCATTTCTAATTCTATTGATTTGAGTCTTCTCCCTTTTTTTCTTGATGAGTCTGGCTAATGGTTTATCTATTTTATCTTCTCAAAAACCAGCTTTTAGTTTTATTGAACTTTGCTATCATTTCCTTCATTTCTTTTTCATTTATTTCTGATCTGATCTTTATGATTTCTTTCCTTTTTCTAACTTTGGGTTTTTTTTGTTCTTCTTAGTCTAATTGCTTTAGGTGCAAGGTTAGGTTGTTTATTTGAGATGTTTCCTGTTTCTTAAGGTAGGATTGTATTGCTATAAACTTCCCTCTTAGAACTGCTTTTGCTGCATCCCATTGGTTTTGGGTCGTCGTGTCTCCATTGTCATTTGTTTCTAGATATTTTTTGATTGCCTCTTTGATTTCTTCAGTGATCAGTTCGTTTTTAAGTATTGTATTGTTTAGCCTCCATGTATTTGTATTTCTTACAGATCTTTTCCTGTAATTGATATCTAGTCTCATAGCGTTGTGGTCAGAAAAGTTACTTGATACAATTTCAATTTTCTTAAATTTACCAAGGCTTGATTTGTGACCCAAGATGTGATGTATCCTGGAGAATGTTCCATGAGCACTTGAGAAAAATGTGTATTCTGTTGTTTTTGGATGGAATGTCCTTTAAATATCAATTAAGTCCATCTTGTTTAATGTATCATTTAAAGCTTGTGTTTCCTTATTTATTTTCTTTTTGGATGATCTGTCCATTGGTGAAAGTGAGGTGTTAAAGTGCCCTACTATGAATGTGTTACTGTCGATTTCCCCTTTTATGGCTGTTAGTATTTGCCTTATGTACTGAGGTGCTCCTATGTTGGGTGCATAAATATTTACAATTGTTATATCTTCTTCTTGGATCGATCCCTTTATCATTATGTAGTGTCCTTCTTTGTCTCTTCTAATAGTCTTTATTTTAAAGTCTATTTTGTCTGATATGAGAATTGCTACTCCAGCTTTCTTTTGGTTTTCATTTGCATGGAATATCTTTTTCCATACCCTCAATTTCAGGCTGTATGTGTCCCTAAGTCTGAAGTGGGTCTCTTTGAGACAGCATATATATGGGTCTTGTTTTTGTATCCATTCAGAAAGCCTGTGTCTTTTGGTGGGAGCATTTAATCTACTTATATTTAAGGTAATTATCGATATGTATGTTTCTATTCCCATTTTCTTAATTGTTTTGGGTTTGTTATTATAGGTCTTTTCCTTCTCTTGTGTTTCTTGCCTAGAGAAGATCCTTTAGCATTTGTTGTAAAGCTGGTTTGGTGGTGCTGAACTCTCTCAGCTTTTGCCTGTCTGTAAAGGTTTTAATTTCTCCATCAAATCTGAATGAGATCCTTGCTGGGTAGAGTAATCTTGGTTGTAGGTTTTTCTCCTTCATCACTTTAAATATGTCCTGCCAGTCCCTTCTGCCTTGCAGAGTTTATGCTGAAAGATCAGCTGTTAACCTTATGGGGATTCCCTTGTGTGTTATTTGTTGTTTTCCCCTTGCTGCTTTTAATATGTTTTCTTTGTATTTGATTTTTGACAGTTTGATTAATATGTATCTTGGCATGTTTCTCCTTGGATTTATCCTGTATGGGACTCTCTGTGCTTCCTGGACTTGACTATTTCCTTTCCCATATTAGGGAAGTTTTCAACTATAATCTCTTCAAATATTTTATCAGTCCCTTTCTTTTTCTCTTCTTCTTCTGGAACCCCTATAATTCAAATGTTGGTGCGTTTGTTGTTGTCCCAGAGGTCTCTGAGACTGTCCTCAGTTCTTTTCATTTTTTTTCCTTTATTCTGCTCTGCAGTAGTTATTTCCACTATTTTATCTAACAGGTCACTTATCCGTTCTTCTGCCTCAGTTGTTCTGCTATTGATTCCTTCTAGAGTATTTTTAATTTCATTTATTGTGTTGTTATCGTTGCTTGTTTCATCTTTAGTTCTTCTAGGTCCTTGTTAAATGTTTCTTGCATTTTGTCTATTCTATTGACAAGATTTTGGGTCATCTTTACTATCATTATTCTGAATTCTTTTTCAGGTAGACTGCCTATTTCCTCTTCATTTGTTAGGTCTGGTGGGTTTTTGCCTTGCTCCTTCATCTGCTGTGTGTTTCTCTGTCTTCTCATTTTGCTTATCTTACTGTGTTTGGGGTCTCCTTTTTCCAGGCTGCAGGTTCGTAGTTCCTGTTGTGTTTGGTGTCTGTCCCCAGTGGCTAAAGTTGGTTCAGTGTTGTGTAGGCTTCCTGGTGGAGGGGACGAGTGCGTGTGTTCTGGTGGATGAGGCTGGATCTTGTCTTTCTGGTGGGCAGGTTCACGTCTGGTGGTGTGGTTTGGGGTGTCTGTGGACTTATTATGATTTTAGGCCACCTCTCTGCTAATGGGTGGGGTTGTGTTCCTGTCTTGCGAGTTTTTTGGCATAGAGTGTCCTGCACTGTAGCTTGCTGGTCGTTGAGTGAAGCTGGGTGTTGGTGTTGAGATGGAGATCTCTGGGAGAATTTTTGCCGTTTGACATTACGTGGAACTGGGAGGTCTCTTGTGGACCAGTGTCCTGAAGTTGGCTCTCCCACCTCAGAGGCAAAGCACTGACTCCTGGCTGTAGCACCAAGAGCCTTTCATCCACACAGCTCAGAATAAAAAGGGAGAGAGAGAGAGACAAAGAGAGAGACAAAGAGAGAGACAGACAGAGGGAGAGGGAGAGAGAGAGAGAGAGAGAGAGAGAGAGAGAGAAGAGAGAGAGAAAGAAAGAAGGATAAAAGAAAAGAAAATAAAGTTATTAAAATAAAAAAATAATTATTAAGAAGAAATTTTAAACAAAAAACGGACGGATAGAACCCTAGGACAAATGTTGAAAGCAAAGCTATACAGACAAAATCTCACACAGAAGCATACACATACACACTCACAAAAAGACGAAAAGGGGAAAAAATCATAAATCTTGCTCTAAAAGTCCACCTCCTCAATTTGGGATGATTCGTTGTCTATTCAGGTATTCCACAGATTAAGGGTACATCAAGTTGGTTGTGCAGATTTAATCCGCTGCTCCTGAGGCTGCTGGGAGAGATTTCCTTTTCTCTCCTTTGTTCGCACAGTTTCCGGGGTTCAGCTTTGGATTTGGCCCCGCCTCTGCTTGTAGGTCGCCGGAGGGCGTCTGTGCTTCGCTCAGACAGGACGGGGTTAAAGGAGCCGCTGATTGGGGGACTCTGGCACACTCAGGCTGGGGGGAGGGAGGGGTACGGAGTGCGGGGCGAGCCTGCGGCGGCAGAGGCCGGCCTGACGTTGCAGCAGCCTGAGGCGTGCCGTGCGTTCTCCCGGGGAAGTTGTCCCTGGATCCCGGGACCCTGGCAGTGGCGGGCTGCACAGGCACCCCGGGAGGGAGGTGTGGATAGTGACCTGTGCTCGCACACAGGCTTCTTGGTGGCGGCAGCAGCAGCCTTAGCGTCTCATGCCCGTCTCTGGGGTCTGCGCTTTTAGCCGCGGCTCGTGCCCATCTCTGGAGCTCCTTTAAGCAGTGCTCTTAATCCCCTCTCCTCGCGCACCAGGAAACAAAGAGGGAAGAAAAAGTCTCTTGCCTCTTCAGCAGGTCCCGGACTCCCTCCCGGCTAGCCATGGTGCACTAGCCCCTTCAGGCTGTGTTCAAGCCGCCAGTCCTCTCCCTGCGCTCCGACTGAAGCCCGAGCCTCAGCTCCCAGCCCCGCCCGCCCTGGTGGGTGAGCAGACAAGCCTCTTGGAGTGGTGAGTGCCGGTCGGCACCGATCCTCTGTGCGGAAATCTCTCCGCTTTGCCCTCTGCATCCCTGTTGCTGCGCTCTCCTCCGCCACCCGCAGTCTCCACCCGCGAAGGGGCTTCTAGTGTGTGGAAACCTTTCCTTCTTCACGGCTCCCTCCCACTGGTGCAGGTCCCGTCCCTGTTCTTTTGTCTCTGGTTTTTCTTTTTTTCTTTTGCCCTACCCATGTACGTGGGGGGTTTCTTGCCTTTTGGGAGGTCTGAGGTCTTCTGCCAGCGTTCAGTAGGTGTTCTGTAGGAGTTGTTCCACATGTAGATATATTTCTGATGTATCTGTGGGGAGGAAGTTGATCTCCGCCTCTTACTCTTCTGCCATCTTCCTAGATCCCCAGATGTGGTTTTATTTCTTGAACAAATTAACACATCCCCTAGTACCTGATGTGCAGCTAATGATCTGGCAAATGGTTTTCCCCCATACCTGTTAGTTAGAACGACCAGAAGCAGTTTACTTTCAGCTGGCAAGGCCAGCAATATACACTCACTGTCCTACCTATCAACTCTCCAGCTCTGTGTCATAATTTAGTTCGCAAGGATCTTGATTGCCTTTCCCTTCCATGCTGCAGTGGATTACATAATGTTGATTTGACTTAGTGAGCTAGAAGAGCAATGACTCTAGACTTATTGGTAAGATATATGCATGTCAGATGGTAGGACATAAACCCAACAAAGTTTCAGGGGCCTTACTCAGTGAAATTTCTTAGTGTGGGGCACATTGAGATACGCCTTCGAAGGTGAAGGAGAAGCTGTTGTTCTCGTCCCTCCTACAACTTAAAAAAAAAGAAAAGAAAAGAAACACAGTGCCTAGTGGGCCCCTTTGGATTTTGGAAGCAATATATTTCTCATTGTAGTGTTACTCCAGCACATTTACTGAGTGACCTGGAAAGCTTCAGGTTTTAAGTGGGACCCAGATCAAGAGAAGGCTCTGCATCAGGTCCAGACTGCTGTGCAAGCTGCTCTGCCACTTGGGCCATATGATTCAGCAGATCCAATGGGACTTGAAGTGTCATTGGCAGATGATGTGTGGAGCCTTTGGCAGTCCCCTCTAGGTGAATCGCCATGCAGGCTCTTGGGGTTTTAGAGCAAAGCCCTGCAATCCTCTGGCATCAACTACTCCCCTTTTGATAAACAGTTGTTGGCCTGCTACTAGGCCTTAGTAGAGCTTGAACTCTTACCCACAGGCCACTAACTTATCATGCAACCTGAACTGCTCACCATGAACTGGGTATTATTTGACCCACCAAGCCACAAAGTTGGTCATGCTTAGGGCACTCCATCATCAAATGGAAGTGGTATATACATCATCAGGACCAAGCAAGCTCTGAAAGCACAAGTAAGTGACATGAAGAAGTGGCCAAAATGCCCATGCCACTCCTGCTACACTATTTTCTCTCTCTCAGCCTGCAACTATGGCTTATGGGGGGTTCCCTGTGATCAATTAGCAGATGAAGAGAAGACTTGGGCCTGGTTTTCAGATGATTCTGCACCATATGCAGGCACCGCTCCAAAGTGGACAGCTGCAGCATACAGCCCCATTCTGAGATATCTCTGAAGGACAATGGTGAAGGCAAATCCAGTGGCCAGAACTCTGAGCAGTGCACCTGGTTGGTAACTTTTATTAGAAGAAGAAATGGCTAGATGTACAATTTTACACTGATTTATGGGCCATGGCCAATTGTTTGGTTGGATGGTCAGGAACATGGAAGGAACATGATTGGAAAACTGGTGACAAGGAAATTTGGGAACGAGATATGAGATAGACCTTTCTGAATGAGTATAAATCCTGAAGATATTTGTGTCCCAAGTGAATAATTATCAAAAGGTGACTTCATAAAAGGAGAATTTTAATAAGCAAATGGATAGGGTAGCTCATTCTGTAGATACCAGTCAGCCTCGTTCCACAGTCCCACTGTCATTGCCCAATGGGCTCATGAACACAATGGCCATGGTGGCAGGGAGGAAGATTATGCATGGGTTCAGCAACATAGATTTCTATTTACCAAGGGTGATCTGGCTATGGCCACTGGTGAGTACCCAATCCATCAACAGCAGAGACCAACACTGAGCCTCCAGTGTGGCACCATTCCCCGGGGTGATCATCCAGCTCCCTGGTGGCAGGTTGATTACAACAGATGGCATCCGTCATGAAAATGGCAGCAATTTGTTCTTACTGAAATAAACACTCACTCTGGATATGGATTTTCCTTTCCTGCATGCAGTGCTTCTGCCAAAGCTAGCGTCCATATTAATAGCATGTTAGTGGATAACTTCCAAGGGGAAGTTGGACTACTGATCCTTGTGGAGGAAAAGAAGAGTATATCTGGAATACAGGAGATCCTTAGGATGTCTCTTAGTATTACCAAACCCTGGAATTAAGGTCAGTGGAAACTATAACAACTCAATCCAGGTAGGACTACTAATGGCCACAGCTCTTTAGGAATGAGGGTTTGAGTACTCCACCAAGTAAAGAACTACAATCAGCTGAGGTACTTGCTGAAGGCATAGGGAATACAGAATGGGTAATGGAGTAAATACCAAGTACAACCACATGACCAGTTATAGAAGCCTGTAATTGTTATGAGTATTTTTTCCTTATTTTGTTATGGATGTGTTTGTGTGTGTGTGTTTGTGTGTGTGTGTGTAGCATCTTTGTTTTCTTTGCTCTCTTATCCCCTTATCAAGTAATATAAGATGCATTGACTTCATATCATAGTATTTAAGTATCATTATCTTTACATCTTAGTATTTAAGTTACAGGATATCAAGGAGGAGGGTAAACATCACTCAAAGACTTTTATCTCCTCTTCTGGGGAAATGGCTAATGCGTTTTAAGTTGTATGCAAGGCATTTTTATCACATTAAGCAGAATTATAACCTTGTTATTATCTTTATTAGGAGATTAAGTATGGTTTAAGTGGATGCATAAGGATGCCAAGTTGACAAAGGGTGGACTTGTGATGGTCAGTTTTATGTGCCAATTTGACTGAGCCATGGGGTGCCTAGATATTTGGCTAAACATTATTCTGGATGTTTCTGTGAGAGTTTTTGGATGAGATTAATATTGAGATCTTTAGACTGAGTAAAGCAGATTGCGCTCCCTAATGTGAGTGGGCTTCCAGTCAGTTGAAGGCTTGAATAGAACAAAAAGGCTAACCATCCCCTGAGTAAGAGAGAATTCCTCCTGGCTGACTGCCATCACACTGGGACAGTAGCTTTTTTCCTGCCTTTGGACTTTAACTGAAATCCCAGCTATTCCTGAGTCTTGAGACTGCTTCCCTTCAGAAAGGAACCACAACATCAGCTCTCCTGGTTCTCAGGACTTTGACTTGGACTAGAACTAAACCATTAGCTCTATTGTTTTCAGCTTGACAGCTCACCCTGCAGATCTTGGGATTTGCCAGCTTCCATAATAGCATGAGCCAATTCCTTATTATAAATATATGTACATCCTTTTGATTCCATTTCTCTGGAGAACCCTGAATAATACAGCCACAATGTGTTATCACTTTTAGACGTTATTGTATTTGATTTGTTAAGGATTTTTGCACTATGTTTATGAGGGCTGTTGCTCTATAATTTTCTTGTAATGTTTTTGTAAGGTTTACCTGTCAGGATTGTGTTGGCCTCATCAAATGAGTTCGAAAATATTTTCTCCTCTTCCATTACCTGAAATGATTTGTTTCAGATTGTTACTATTTTTCACCAAATATTTGATAGAATTCACTAGTGAAATTATTTAAGCCTGGAGTTTTCTTTGGAGGATTTTTTTTTTTTTTGCGGTACGTGGGCCTCTCACTGTTGTGGCCTCTCCCGTTGCGGAGCACAGGCTCCGGACGCGCAGGCTCAGCGGCCATGGCTCACGGGCCCAGCCGCTCCACGGCATGTGGGATATTCCCGGGCCGGGGCACGAACCCGTGTCCCCTGCATCGGCAGGCGGACTCTCAACCACTGCACCACCAGGGAAGCCCTGGAGGATTTTTTTTGAATAGCAAAATTATTTTCTTTCACAGGTATAAGTATACTCAGATTTATATTCTTGTTTCCTTTTTCTAGAGAGTTGTGCTTTGCAAAGAATTTCTCCATCATATAAGTTGTCAAATTTATTGGCATAAAATTGTTCATAATATTCCCTCATTACCTTGGTAATACCTTAATATATGCCCTGATAATTCCTCTTTTATTCTTGCTCAGATAATTCAGGTTTTATTCTTGGTTTATGCAATCAGTTTTGCCAGGTGTTTATCAATTTCAATTAATAAATTCAAAGAATCAGTTTTGTGTTTTGTTAATTTTCTGTTTCTATATTATCTATCTTTATTGATATCTGTTCTCTATTTTTTCCTGCTACTTATTTTAAATTCAATTTACTTGCTTTCTTAAAGTGGAAACTGATAGTTTATCTTAAACCTTTAAATATTTCCAATGTAAGTATTTGAAGCAAAATAGCAACAACAAAAAAATCATTTTAAATATTTTTCTTAGCTGAATCAAACATATTTTGTTATATTTAGTTTATTGCAATTTAGCTCAGAATATTTTATATTTTCTCCTACAATTCCTCTTTACCTCATGAGTTAAAGTGTACTGTTTAACTTTCAAATATTTAGTGATTCATAATTCAACTCTATTATACTAAAAGAATAATTGTTCTATGATTTCAGTCTTTGAAATTTAATTATACGTGTTTTATAGCCAATATATGCCTTTCTTGACGAACAGTCCATGTGCATTTGAAAAGAGTGCATATTCTAAAGTTGTAGGATGTAGTTTTTTACTATTATCACTTAGGTCAAGATGGTTGATAATGCCACTTAGATTTTCCGTATCTTTTATATGTTCTTAATAATTTTTGACTTAACTGCTATATCAGTTATTGAGAGAAAACTACTAAAATATCTAATAATGATTTTACTTTAATTGATTTCTTTCCTTTGCTGTTTCTCAGTTCTCTCAGGTCCCTTCTTCTACTTTGAAGTTGTTGTCATCAGGTGCAGAGTAATTCATAAATGCCATATCTTCCTGATGTATTGACATTATGAACTGCTCAGATTTATCTTTACTAATGTGCTTAGTCTAAATAGAGCCATTTTTTCATGGGCTATCTTCTTCCATCCTTTTACATTCAATGTATTTGTTTCTTTGTATTTAAAGAGTGTCTCTTGTAGATAACATGTGGTTGGGTCTTACTATTGTATCCAGTCTGATAGTCTCTGCCTTTTAATTGTAGTGTTTATTATATTTACGTTTAATGTAATTAATAATATGATTGGATTTAAGTCAACAGTTAGGGAGTTTTTTTTCCCATTTATATCATCAATTTTTGTTCTTCTATTTATCCTTTTTTTGCTTTTGGGGGGGTTTATCCAAAAATTTAATATTCCATTGGCTTTTTAGCCATAGCTCTTTGCATTATTTCTATAGGTTGCTCTGAGTATTATAATATATTTACTTATCATAATTTACTTAGAGCTACCCCTGTACTAAAATAAAATATTAGAATCTTGCAACAGTCTTGTTGCATTTATTGCCCCACCTCAATATTTTGTGCTGTTATTGCTATTATGTGAAATTATGCTTTGCATATATATGTACAAACATTATAAACTACATGAAAGAGTGTGGTAATTTTCACATTAAACCATCCTAAGTCTTTTAAGGAAAGACTATCTATAGTCTATATTTATAAGACTATAGATAGATAGAACTATATAGATAACTCTAGATTTTATATTTATATATATATATTTATGTATATTTATACACATATTTATACTTTAAAGAGGTATTCAGTCTTTCTCACAGATCCTACTTACTACTTGGTGTCATTTTCCTTCAGCCTCAACATCTTCATTTAGCATTTCTAGTAGTATGGGTCTTTTGGCAATAAATTCTCTTTTATTTTTTTAATTCTTTTTTTTTTTTTTTTTTTTTGCTGTATGCGGGCCTCTCACTGTTGTGGCCTCTCCCGTTGCCGAGCACAGGCTCCAGACGCGCAGGCTCAGCAGCCATGGCTCACGGGCCCAGCCGCTCCGCAGCATGTGGGATCTTCCCAGACTGGGGCACGAACCCGTGTCCCCTGCATCGGCAGGCGGACTCTCAACCACTGCGCCACCAGGGAAGCCCTTTAATTCTAAAATACATTTATTTCACTTTCACTTGTAAAGTGTACTTTTCTTATATATAATTCTGATATAGCAGGGGTTTTTTTTTACTTTTCCTTTAGTACTTTGAAGATATCATCAGTCTGTCTTCCCTACATTTTGAAAAGTTACCTTCATTTCTATTGCTTTACCTTATAGGTATTGTGTCTTTTTGTCTCTGGCTACTTTCAAGATTTTCTCTTTAGTTTTGGATTACAACAGTTTGACAAAGATGTACCTATGTGGGATTTTCTTTGTATTTATACTGCTTTCTGTCCATGAGCTTCTTCGACCTATAAATTGATGTTTTTCAGCAAATTTGAGAAGTTTTCAGCCATTATTTTTTCAATTTGTTTTGTTTTTGTTGTTCTATTCTCTCTTATCTTGCCTCCTGGGACTCAAATTACATGTATGTTAGACTTATTGCTATCATCTCACAGACAGATGTGGCTTTGTTCAAGTTTCTTCTATCTCACTTCTCTTTGTTCCTTAGATTTAATAACTTCTATTAATCTTTCTTCAATTCCACTGACTCTTATACTATCTCAAACCTGTTTTGAAGCTCCTCCAATGACAATTTTATTTCCATTATTGTACTTTTCGTGTCTATAATTCCCATTTTTTTTTTTTACTAGTTTCTATTTCTGTGCTGAGATTCTCCATCTGTTCCTTCATTGTGCACATATTTATCTTCAAGAAGTTAAACATATTTATATGTTATTTTAAAGTCTTTATCTGCTCATTGCAACATCTGCCTCACCTTAGGGTTTTGTTTTCCATTGATTTTTCATGAGCTAGGGTCACATTTCCTTTTATTTTTACATATCTACTGATTTTTATTTGGATACTGGACATTATGAGTGATACATTGTAAAGACCCTAAATTCTGTTATGTTTATCTGTGGAGTGTTTTTTAAACAGATTTATTAAGGTATAATTGATATACAAAGAACTGTACATATTTATTGTGTGTAACTCCACAAATGCAAACACCTGTGATACTGTCACCACAGTCAGTTAATAGACATATCCAGCAGCATGATTTTTTTTTTAAATTCTAGCAGGCACTTAATTTGATAGTCAAACTCTCTTCTCTACATTGGCAGTTGCTGAACTCTCAACTGAGTAATTTCAGCTTCCACCATTTTTTTTGTTTCATTTTGTTTTTGTTTTTCTGGACCTCTCTGTTTCCCCTCCAGTTAGTGGTCAGCCAAATTACAGATTTAATTTGGGGCTTATCCTCTCTGTAGTTCCTTCCCTTTCAAGATTTCCTCCCACATGTCCCAACTCTGACAATACCAAACTGTAGTATCTCATACCTCAAGTGTGTAAAGTTGTGTCTTTCTGCTATACTTGACATTTTTTAGTCAACCACAAAATGGCAAGTTTCACCTCTTCAGGTCATCTTTCAAAAGTGTTCTCTGCTCCAGTTTCTCCCATTTTTAGTCACTCTTCAATGCCTTCAAAGAGTTGGTTATTTGTTTTTTAAATTTTAGGTTTGATAACTGTTACCAATGGGAGGGTTGGTCTAACTAATCTATCGCATAGAAACCAACCCCCAAAGCTTTTATTGTCACTCTAAAGGCTAACGATTCAAGAATCACAAGGGTCAACAGCATTTAACAAAAAGCGTATACCACATTTTTAACAAAACGTGAACAACACAGGAGGAGTCTGAGGGACTTGGTTGTCTCTTTTTCATTAATTTTCTTCAATCACAAACAGAAGAAATTTTACTGATTATTTTGTGTGTTTTTCCCTAGACATTTTGCTAAATGATTACGACAAATCTGATGAGGACAAATTTTTGTTGAAAGAAAAGTTTATGGGCAATGTATGAAATCCTGCCAAACACCAGTTACTCCCTACCCTCTATTTCCCAGGTGCAGGGAGTTAAAAGAATCAAAGTTATCTAAAATTCAAGTCTGCTATTGTAATTGACAGGCATGACCTATTTCACCACGTTAAGTCCCCCAGTGTGTGGAAAAAGAATTGGGGCCAGCTGTCCCCTCTTTGTACCGAGGACCTAGAAGGAAGAAATAAACTGCTGCATTAGAGATTAAGATCGACTATATAAGAAAATATTTCTCAATGTTGAAAGTGATTAAACTCTTCAATGGGTAACCAATAACAGTGTCTGAGGGAATGTTTATGGGAGTGTATGTGTGTGTGTGTGTGTGTGTGTGTGTGTGTGTGTGTGTGAACATGTGATTGACTGTATCTCTTCTGTATCTAAAAATGATAGTATATGCTTTATCTTGTATGAGTTTGTAATCAAAGCTCTGTCGTAAAAGGGTTGTTTTAAATATCTAAAAGATACCATTTAAAAATTGGCCTTATTTTCCAGGATGTGTAAGACCACCCAGTATAATAATGTGGCAAGGTCAGACATCTCAGTTAATTGGGACTTTGGATTCCTTCAGAAAAAGGATAAGTTCAGCTAAGTGCCAATATTATTTCAGATCCTTCTCGTACTACCTCAAGCACTGTACTTACTAGTCACATAATTAGTACTTAATACATACTCAAATGCCAGAATATTTAAGCCAGTGCAGTGAAAAAGTAAACAGTGGTATCAGGAGAGCTTGTTTTAAGACCCAGCTCTGCCAAAGAAAGGCAGGGCTATTGAAAGTTTATTCTCTGTGTTGTTACTGATCTGAGAGTCTCACTGTGAATGGGTCTAAGGGTGTCCATGGCCATGGGTACCACAATGTCCAGTAGTTCCTAGGATTGAAGAACACTGAATGCTGCTCAGGCAGCTCTGTGAAAGTCACCCTTCTTCTGCTAGATACTCCCCATAGGCTTTCAGTCTTGTTACTAAATAACTAGGGCTAAATTACTTATGGAAATAGAGCTTGGGTCTATGGCTTTGACTGCTTTCCAGACATATGCTCTAAGAGCTTATTAAGACCTGTTTTTCCTCAATGCAAATTTGTCTGAGCCAATTAAAGGGGAAATAGCTAAATTAAAGATAGCTAACACCTGTACTTGTGCTCTGTGGCACTGTATTAGTCTGCTCGGGCTGCCATAGTATAATACCACAGATGGGGTGGTTTAAACAACTGAAACTTATTTTCTCACAGTAGTAGAGGCTAGAAATCTAAGATCAAAATGCCACCAGGGTTGGTTTCTTCCGAGGTCACTCTTTCTGGTTTGAAGATGGCCACTCACTTGCTGCCTCTTCACATGGTTGTCCCTCTGTGCAGGTGCGTGTACCTCCGGGATCTGTCTCCATGTTCAAATATCGTCTTATAAGGATGTCAGTCAGATTAGATTATGACCCACCCTCAGGTACTTTAACTTAATCACATCTTTGAAGGTCCTATTTCCAAATACAGACACATGGGTTAGGGCCCATCCCAATGACCTCATTTAACCTTAATTACCTCTTTTAAGTCTGTATCTTCAAATAGAGTCACATCTGAAGTACTGAGGGCTAGGACTCCAACATATGAAGGGGGGTGAAGGGGGGAGGACACACAGTAGGGCTCATAATAGGTGCCAAATCTATCACCAGCCATTTTGGCACATTCACAAACGTAACAAAAGACCCATCAAAGAAAGACACTTACACAACTGAAACTATTGAGAAACTACACAATACAATATACTTTTCGCTTATCTGTCCTCTGCTATATCTTTTGAATCTTCTCTGCTCTTTCTTGCCACAGGGGAAATTTCCAAGCCAAGTTTGCAATATTGAAATGAATGAAGTTATATATTACCCAAATAATGGAATGTCAATAGCTTTTAAAAATCAAATTTTAAAAAATGATGTAGAAAAATGCAAACAAAACAATATTAAGTAAAATAAATACCAGACAAAACTATCTACATATTATAGTCCTACTAACAACCTTCTAAGGTTCATATGAGGATTAAATTAGTTATATGTAAAACACTTAGAAGATTTTATAGCATTAGATAAGTATTCAATATATAACTTTTATTATAGCTTTTTATTATTACTTGTATTATCATGTAGAAGAAGAATTTAAGATTTTTACTGTTCATCTGTTTGTCTTCCTCTGTACTACAGTACACGGCCTTTAGTTGTCATTCATACTCCACATTTCCTTGTATAGGCTCTGCTTTCATAAGCAACATCTCTATTGAGGCAAGAGTGTCACAGGTGAGTATGATGTTTTAAGTCTAGCCTACTTAACAGACTTGAGAATTTCCTTAGAGGTTGCTTTGTGATTGAAATTGAGAGGAATACTTTTCTTTAGCAGACACTATTAACCAGTCTGTCAAAAACACACTAGATACAAAGGACTTGAATTACAGGGTTGTTTGGGGAAGGCTCCTGCAGCCTGTAATATCATTAGTCAGGAAGAAGTGGTTCTTATATTAGTCAGGCCCCCTAAGGATGTTGACAAGGATAATAATTCTTTCCCAATGCTCTGATATTGTTTCATATTAAAACAAGAGAGGAAAAAGGCTTTGGGAAAGAATACACATTTTTAATAGAAGCTATAATTCTGTGTGAAGGATTATCTGAATAGTTTGCTCAAGAAATGAAATTATAGAACTTACTCCACTGATATAGCCATCGAGGAAACGAAGCCAAAGTCCTATCATTCTTTGTAGTAGAGGTTTGTAAGGACAGTTAGCCTTGTGAAACTTCTGTCCATAAGTCCACAGGCTTTTGCTTTGCTCTGAAAAGAACAAACTGGTATTATTAACCTGTGCTTAATCTGACTACATAGCTTTATTAAAAGTAAACAGCATTATAGCCTCTGAATCCTTCAGGTATTAACATATATAGCTTTTAAAAATGACAAGTCACAAACATAAAAAGATATATAGCCTCGTGGATAACTTTCGCCACGTTGGGTATGGATGGTTAATAATAAATCTTAGTTTAATACAGTTTACTTGCCATCATCTTGACTCTATGAGATACATAAAATTCTGCCTCAATTTATTTAAACATATCAGAAATGTATAACTTTCCGGGGTAATTTTTGGTCCCTGCATTCTCCAGAAAATTACCAGAGGCTTGAGCGGGGTTGAGGTTTGTTGTAGGTGGAGCCCTCCAGGGGGCAGAACTATGTCTCCTTGTTTAACTCTAATTTTTTTGAGTACCTAGCTGTCACTGGATCTCATAGGGAAAAATATAAAATCCCCAATCAATTTAGAAATAGATTTAGACCCAGAAGATAGCCAATTAATGCATCTCAACTTTTCAGAAAGCCTGAGTACAAGCAAGTAGCCCCCAAGGCCCCAGGTAATGATTGCTATTTCCATCTTCATCCAGGAGAAAAAAAGCTGGAAACAGCCTTGATTCTAAGAGTGTTTCAGACCACTGATTTTTATCACCGAGGTAAGAGTTATTTGCAACTCATGTATAGAATCATAGCCTCTTAGAGCTACAAGGATCCATAGGGAAAATCCAATCTAGTGCTCTCATTTTACAGATGAACAGACTGAGGCCCAAAGAGGGTTAGGGACTTGTCCGAGGTCACATACTTGTTAATAGCGCAGCTGGGCTATTGATCAAATGTACCATTTCTAAAAGGCTTAATGGTGCTTGAAAAGCAATTGATTATCCTAAGTAACAAATGCTTCCCCTTCAATGTTACTTGCACTATTGTTTGTAGAAAGTACAAAATTGTATTTCAGCCCAGCTCCCTCTTGAGATAAATGAAAATTAATACTAAAGCCAAAAGATTTTTGATTAGAATTTGATGCTGCTTCAAGTAAAGCAGGGCTTACAACAACTCTACTGATGAGTGTCTCACGCTCACTTCTAGGAGCAAGAAGGATAGGAATGGGGAGAAAGATGCCTGCCAAGTTCATGGATAAAAGGGATTTCTGGGCCTTGAATGTTTTTCTCTAGAAGCAGAGAGTCCCTTTCTCATTTTGAATAGCATGACTGCGACCGGGCTTGTTGGACTCAGGGGTACCTTCTCCCTAGTCTTCTGACTATGGCAGATCTGGGAGACTGTGGGTGGCACTCAGTGTCCAATCACTTCTTGTTTGTACCCCTGTTTAGGTTGCAGAATAAGATAGCATCTGGATAGGAAAAAAATGGTAACTTGGTTGTTACCATTTAATAAATAACTATGGTATCTGGAGTCATAGCAATGAAATATCTGGGCATAATTAAATATATATATATATATATGTAGATTGTATAAACCAGCATCTTTTACACAGCCTGGTTATAAATTGGTTGAGCCAGTTTGATTACTGGAGTCATGTTAGTAATGAGACTAGCAATATAGTCTGCAGATTTAGAGGCTGTTGATGAAGTGGGTATCTTGTAGAAAAGCAATGTATTGTAGAGTAATAGAGGTTTCGGCTTCTCTGTCCCATCTTTAATTGAATTAGAAATTTTGTTTGAGAAAGGAAGGTTAGAGTCTTAGTCTCACATTTGGTCTCAAGTAAGCATGGAAGCTGGAATGTTAGGTAGAATTTCACCATCATTGTTGCCATTGTCCACTGTCCCCTGAGCACACACTGCCATAGGCCAAAGGGAGGGCAGCTTATCCATGGTGAGAGGTCAGCAGTTTGCAGAGCAGGTGAGAAATTATTACAGCTGCTACACTGCATTGCTTTCTCAGCTGTAAATGAGGCTTCTCATTAATGAATCATGCACACAGGCTGCCAGGGTCTCAGCATTAATTGGCACTAATGGGAACATCTTATGGTTGAAGGGAGAGCTATGGGAACCACTTTAAGTCTGATTGTATTTGGAAGGGAGCTTGGACAATTTACATTTTCCATGAAATTCTAGGGCAGCCTTACCCAACACATTTTCATTCCAAACCACAAGTAGATCTGCAGAGAAGTGTATCGAATTCTTCATGAGAGACAAAGAATATCAACAAGTGTTTCAATGAGATTTTCCATTCTCTGTCAAGCATGGCACCTACAGAGAGTGTCTGAATCTGCTTTTTACTGCACCATGCATTCTAAGGCCTAATGCAGTGTATGTAATTTGCTTTATTCCTTTGAGATCATTCAGCAGGGATTCAGTGCAAGTTAGCCCTGAGGAAATTTTGACCAATAAATTTTGTTTAAAAAATGTGTCCTCCCATGATAATGTACTGTTATTCAACAAAATAGGCTGATACAGAAGTTTAATCTGAGCTGCTTAGAATGTTTTACCCCTTAAGTGGAACTGCTTTGTATTATTTATTTTTTAGCCCCCCAAAAAGAGCCCCTTGTAATTAGTTTTGTGATGTTTGGCATTGAGGAATGGATATTCACAATTTTGGTATAGGTCAGACCTTTTCAGATCATGCAGCAAATGGGTAAATCCTGCTTCCCAGAACACCTCAAGCCCATACTACACCCTAGAGTGAATTGGAAAAAAGGCATGCCTGCCTTAAGGTGGATGCACCCACACAAAGGCACACTGCAGCCCCCACTTGCTCCTTCAGTTGGGTGCTCCGGTGCAGTGCACAACCTGTACAAGGTACAGCTACATAATAGTTTTGATATCATCCTTGTGAATGTTAGCACCTCTGTAACCCAGCAACGAGTCTGTGGGAAGGACCCAGAACAAGCAAGCTGATCTTATAAAGAAAAATATAGGGCCCAGAGAAGAAGATGTGGAACAGGTCTATGGGGAAGCCACAATAACGACATAATTTTTAGTGGAGGAGAATGTAATAGAAAGCTTGAGCTCCACATCCCTGAAAGCTATTTTTTTCACATTTTCAATTCAATTTTTATATGTATATATGTAAATAAACAATATAACAGCACCAAGGACCTCTGTAAAATTTCATCATACAGTTTCTGTGCAGGATGCTTCATCAATAAATGGCACTTAATGTGGTTTAAAAACATTTGATTTCAGAAAACTCTTTAAACTGTCCATCAGAAACTGGGTGGGATTTTCCAAAGACACTCAGGTATTGAAATCAATACGATCTGTCTTCTGAATATCAGCTTGAGTTACACAGGCTAAGCTGAGGACCCTTCACACAGTGTTGAAGATATGATGCAATTTGCACTTGACTTGGCATTGCACTGCCTCAGACTTAGGCTGCCATCATCACAAGTATCTTCTACCCCTGAGATCAGCTACATCAAGATGGCTTATCATCTAAATCACATTGGTGAAAATACCTGCTAACCAAGCAGATTAATAAATTCAAATTCATCTTTGCTGTCCACTAAGAGCCTCACTTCAGAGCACCTTCTTGCAAGCTGCCAAATTAGTGAATGATCCTCAGGTAATAAAGGTTTTCCAAGACAAGCCAATAAAGCATAAAGTCATCATCCCAATTCTGTAATAATTCTCTTTCTCTAAGCCAGTTACTCATAAATTCCAAGACACTAGTTACTGTTGACTGATTTTTTCTGCTAACAATAAGAAGCAAGGGAGGAAAACCAATCTGGGTATAATCCATCCCAGGACTTTAATTTGTAGCTGATCCAACAGCCCCTTCTGCATATAACATTTCACCCAGACAAAAGTTTTTACAGCGTTCTTCATCTTCAGATTTTGGAAGAATGAAGGATATTTATCCTGAGAAAGGAGAAATAATTACATATTTTACATAGTTGAAAGGCATGATCCTGTTACTACCCAACTGCTGAGATTTCCAGTGACTTCAGTGTCTGTTCACGCTCTGTTGAACAGTTGAAAACGGTGCTACTTGTTGCTCTTGCCTCTGAAGTTTGGAGGAATATCCTTTAGGAACAGGTTTTTATTCTGAAAGAGAAACATTCACACTTTGCTTCCTTTTCAAATTCTTTGGGTCGATGTGAGCTACCACATCTGGACATTGAGCTACTTCAATCTAGACTGGCCTCAGGGATTCCTGAGGCATCCTTGGGGATAGAGAGGGAGCTAAATTTTCTGCCAAGTTGCAGGGCTCCACTGGCAACATCTGAGGCATCAAGTCTTCCACTGCAGACTCCACTGGCACCTATGCCATGGTTTTCAACTCAGCCAGTTCCACCCAGCACATGTACCAAGTCTAGGTTGGTCACTGCACAGGCACACAAATAAGCACTTTTGGCAGAGAGATGAGCAAGAGATAGGCCTTAGGGGGCTAAATTATGTATGAGTAAGCCTGTTGATTGTATCAAAGTTAAGGTTCCAATGGTGTAATGAAGATTTTGAATTTAGTTCTTTGCAGAAGTAGTGATCAACATCCCCCAAAGGTATTTTTATTTTTAACCAATACAACCTTAGAGTAATTTGTTCTACAGTTCATCCATTGTCAGAAGTAAATATTTTCTTTAGGCTCGAGTAATTTATTGCTGGAAAATAATGTAGGAATCTTTTAATCTTACCCTTTCATTTCACAGATAAGAAATCATGTGTACAGTTCAGTGATACATAGCTAGTTAATAATGATGGAGAGTGGCCTAGAATCTAGGTCTCAGGACAAGAAGTCTATTTCACATTCCATCTGTGCCATGCTAAATGCCCCAAATACACGCCCATGTCCCAGGTTCAAGAGGTGCTTTTAAGTCTGATATTCTGCTGTTGGGTGACTGATATAGCCTACCCATACCCTTCCCACATTAATACTTTTGACTTCTCTCCTCTCTGTCTTCATCTTTGCAAAATGAGGAATGATAATCTTCTGAACTATCCTTTTGAGGATAGTTGATACTCACAGATGACAATGGAAATGGCATTCCCCTTGGTTTAGGGAGTTGTATTAGCTGACCTCTAAGTTTCCTTTCATCTTAGGATCTAGTTTTGCCAGCATGGCAACCTCTTTCTCTTTTGCTTATTTAGTTACCTTTCCTTCTCTACTCTTATGTCTTTCTTGAGGGGCAATACCAAGACCTGTTATGGTACAATAAACAAGGTTAAAATAATGTTTTCAGTCCACCACCCTGCTCTCACATCCCCATCCCTTCTCCCATTTTACACATTATACACACACACCCTTGCTAACATATAATATTGTGCTGATATATTGGATGTAACAGTATATTAGAATTAGTCCACTGTGGCTCCTTAAATTAAGTCTAGTAGATCCAATTAGAATATGGTGCTGCTTTAGTAAAGCTGTGCTTAAAATTACTCTACTGATGAAGGTCTCATACTTACCTTTGGGAGCATCTTCTATTTGTGACTGGACCACTCATGAAATTCTGAGCAGCTGGCAGACCTACAGGCCTCTTCTGGGAAAAGCTGCCAGGGCAGGTCCTTATTGCAAAGGTAGCTAAGCTTTTTGGAATGTGACTTTAAGAATCTGGTCACAACTGACTGAACCAAGGATTGTTCATCACAGGAATATATTTATTGACTTAACATTGGACTAGCAGCCTTTAAGATGACCAATAAGGTTTCTCTATATTTTGTAGTGAATAATAAGGTCTTCTGTCTAGAAGAGAGTTAATGCAAGATACACAAGGAGAAGTGGTAGATACCAGCATTAGAGTAAAAATAAAGAAAGCAGAAAAGTCACATAAATAACCTATTTGTCCCAAACATTTTGTCTCCAGGTCATGATGGTCTAGTAGGAAATATTTGGGTTTTAGAGTTAGGTAGATTTGGATTCAAACACTTCATGTCTTCTTTGAGCCTCAACTTCCTTATTTTAAAAATGAGAACAGTAATACCTGCTTTAAAGGATCATTAAAAATATTAAATGATAAAGTGTTTTAAAAGACAGGACATAGTATATATATCAAATAGGTAAATAACTAACAAATGGCAGCAAATAAGGGAATAGCTCATGAATTTCTTGAAAAGATTAAATGAGGTAACATGTGCTGTGCTACAGACACAGCATAGGCATCTATTTATAATAAATGTTCCCTTTGTCCCATGTGATTCCAGGAAGTATAAAGACTTCCTTTAAATATCAAAGTAGACTTGAATTTCTGGTCTTCATTTGTTCATGTACTCGAGAAATGTTTAGAGAGAATCTGCCATATGCCAGACTAGAATAGAAAGATAAATCAGAAAGAGTTCCTGATAACTGGGAGTGTGTAGTATGGGTTTCAGAGACAGGAAAATAGGTAAATGACCTTTTAATGTGGTGAGTGCTATTACACGGTGTTATGGTAGTATGCATTCTTATCCGAATCCTTGAAGATTAAAATCAATACATCAAGAAGCCTAAATTCCTCTCCCAGAAACCAATCAGAAGGATATTCAATGCCTGGAAACGCAAACCAACTACTGCATGCAAGAGGTACGTAAAAGAAGACCACAGTGTCTGTGAATGCCGAGAAAAGAGGAAACATGTCTGGTTAGCAAAATTCAAAGGAGATGCCCATCATCAAGAAAACAAAAGCTTTCCTCCAACACCATCTGGCATAAGAAAGGTCTGAGTTAATAGTAAAATAGCATTTTGTGCATTTTAGCTTCCATTATGATGTTTCCTGTGTTTCTCCTCTTTTTAGATGAGACTGAAGTGAGAATATTAGCTGCATTAATCTATCCATTCATCCAAATCCTCACTCCCTGTAAAGCATGCCATATGTGAAAGAAAAGCTTTAAAAATACATAATGCTTCTATTTTGATCTCCTTCCAGAAATAAGCACTATAAATCATGCCCAGCCACCAAGTAATATTGAGCATCTGTTCATGGCATTTAAATGTCTAAAGGAGCTAAGGTTGTTTAGCCGAGAAAGGAGAAAACCAGAAGTAACATTTGTGACAGTCTATTATTCAAAGGGCAGTAAACAACTATTTATCATACCCTCTAAGGAATGAATAAGAGAAAAGAAGCTTGCAAGTATAAGTATAATTCAACTTCTTGAATATAAAGTTTAAAATGAAACAGTGAAATAGTTACTTCTACTTATCTATAATTATATTTATACATGTATACCTATATACATATAGAATTATAGAACCAGGATGTCCCAAATTTTATATCAAAGGCAAAAATTGGGGGAGGACAACCAGAAAGCTGTTTGAGAACCATGTTACTTCATAAATATATATTTTTAAAAGTTATCTACAAGCCTGTTTTCCTCAATCAGCAAGTACTCATTGAGTAAATAAAATGTTATCAGACCAAATATTTTGAAGGATTACAAAAAGTCTAAATTGTAATCCCTACACTGAAGGAGTTTATAGTCTGGTTGGGAGACAAAGTGAGTAGATAAAACAGTAGAAAATATAATGTT
The DNA here is from genome assembly GCF_937001465.1 of Orcinus orca. Lineage (NCBI taxonomy): Eukaryota > Metazoa > Chordata > Mammalia > Artiodactyla > Delphinidae > Orcinus > Orcinus orca. Next base: position 112,261,349 of record NC_064560.1, read on the forward strand.
ATTCATGATTATATCCTGTATTGGTTGTGTAACGTAGATGGCAATATTGCACGTGTTCTGAAGATGACAGGCTTAGATTTGGAAGTCTTATATTAGCGTGGAGGCAGGGAAACTTGAATTGATATAGTTTTTAAAAGTTTTAAATTTTTTATACAAATTTTAAGGTTACACTTCATTTAAAGTTATTATAAAATATTAGTTATATTCCTCATGTTGTACAATATGTCCTTGTAGCCTATCTTACAACCAATAGTTTATACCTCCCACTCCCTCACCCCTATATCACCCCTCCCCATCTCCCTACTGGTAACCACTAGTTTGTTCTCTGTATCAGTGGGTCTGCTTCATTTTTGTTATATTTACTACTTTGTTTCTTTCTTTTTTTTTTTTTTAACATTATATTGTGGCAGTCTTGGCACATCTTTGTTTTTATTTATATTTATTTTTGGCTGCATTGGGTCTTCATTGGGGTGCGCGGGCTTCTCATTGCAGTGGCTTCTTTTGTTGCAGAGCACGGGCTTTAGGCACGTGGGCTTCAGTAGATGTGGCTCGTGGGCTCTAGAGTGCAGGCTCAGTAGTTGTGGTGCACAGGCTTAGTTGCTCTGTGGCATGTGGGATCTTCCTAGACCAGAGATCAAACCTGTGTCCCTTGCATTGGCAGGCGGATTCTAAACCACTAGGCCACCAGGGAAGTCCCACTAATTTGTTTTTGTTCTTTTTAGATTCCACATGTAAATGATATCATACAGTACTTGTCTTTCTCTGACTTATTTCACTTAGCATAATGCACTCCAAGTCCATTCATGTTGCTACAGATGGGAAAATTTCATTACTTTCTCTGGCTGTCTAGTATTGTGTGTGTGTGTGTGTGTGTGTGTGTGTGTGTGTGTGTGTGTGTGTATACATATATATACCATCTCTTCTTTATTGATCTGTTGATGGACACTTAGGTTGCTTTCCTATCTTGGCAATTGTAAATAATGCTGCTATTAACATTGGGGTGTGTGTATCTTTTCAAGTTGGTGTTGTTATTTTTTTCAGATATATACCCAGGAGCGGAATTGCTGTGTCATATGGTAGTTATATTTGTAGTGTTTTGAGAAACCTTCTTACTGCTTCCCCAGTGGCTGCACCAATTTATATTCCCACCAACAGTGTATAAAGGTTCCCTTTTCTCCACATCCTTGCCAGCATGTTATTTGTGTTCTTTTTTTTTTACATCTTTATTGGAGTATAATTGCTTTACATTGGTGTGCTAGTTTCTGCTTTATAACAAAGTGAATCAGTTATACATATACATATGTTCCCATATATCCTCCCTCCAGCATCTCCCTCCCTCCCACCCTCCCTATCCCACCTCTCCAGGTAGTCACAAAGCACCGAGCTGATCTCCCTGTGCTATATGGCTGCCTCCCACTAGCTATCTATCTTACGCTTGGTAGTGTATGTATGTCCATGCCACTCTCTTGCCTCGTCACAGCTTACCCTTCCCCCTCTCTATATCCTCAAGTCCATTCTTTACTAGGTCTGTGTCTTTATTCCTGTCTTAACCCTAGGTTCTTCATGACATTTTTTTTCTTAAATTCCATATATATGTGTTAGCATATGGTACCTGTCTCTCTCTTTCTGACTTACTTCACTCTATATGACAGACTCCAGGTCCATCCACCTCATTACAAATAGCTCAATTTTGTTTCTTTTTATGGCTGAGTTATATTCCATTGTATATATGTGCCACATCTTCTTTGTCATTCATCCGATGATGGACTCTTAGGTTGTTTCCAGCTCCGGGCTATTGTAAATAGAGCTGCAATGAACATTTTGGTACATGACTCTTTTTGAATTATGGTTTTCTCAGGGTATATGCCCAGTAGTGGGATTGCTGGGTCATATGGTAGTTCTATTTGTAGTTTTTTAAGGAACCTCCATACTGTTCTCCATAGTGGCTGTACCAATTCACATTCCCACCAGCAGTGCAAGACAGTTCCATTTTCTCCACACCCTCTCCAGCATTTATTGTTTCGAGATTTTTTGATGATGGCCATTCTGACTGGTGTGAGTTGATATCTCATTTTGGTTTTGATTTGCATTTCTCTAATGAGTAACGATGTTGAGCATTCTTTCATGTGTTTGTTGGCAGTCTGTATATCTTCTTTGGAGAAACGTCTATTTAGGTCTTCTGCCCATTTTTGGATTGGGTTGTTTGTTTTTTTGTTATTGAGCTGCATGAGCTGCTTGTAAATTTTGGAGATTAATCCTCTGTCAGTTGCTTCATTTGAAAATATTTTCTCCCATTCTGAGGGTTGTCTTTTGGTCTTGTTTATGGTTTCCTTTGCTGTGCAAAAGGTTTTAAGTTTCATTAGGTCCCATTCATTTATTTTTGTTTTTATTTCCATTTCTCTAGGAGGTGGGTCAAAAAGGATCTTGCTGTGATTTATGTCACAGAGTGTTCTGCCTATGTTTTCCTCTAAGAGTTTGATGGTTTCTGGCCTTACATTTAGGTTTTTAATCCATTTTGATCTTATTTTTGTGTATGGTGTTAGGGAGTTAGCTAATCTCATACTTTTACATGTAACTGTCCAGTTTTCCCAGCACCACTTATTGAAGAGGCTGTCCTTTCTCCACTGTACATTCCTGCCTCCATATCAAAGATAAGGTGACCATATGTGCGTGAGTTTATCTCTGGGATTTCTATCCTATTCCATTGATCTATCTTTCTGTTTTTGTGCCAGTACCATACTGTCTTGATTACTGTAGCTTTGTAGTATAGTCTGAAGTCAGGGAGCCTGATTCCTCCAGCTCCGTTTTTCTTTCTCAAGATTGCTTTGCCTATTTGGGGTCTTTTGTGTTCCCATACAAATTGTGAAATTTTTTGTTCTAGTTCTGTGAAAAATGCCAGTGGTAGTTTGATAGGGATTGCATTGAATCTGTAGATTGCTTTGGGTAGTAATTTTCACAATGTTGATTCTTCCAATACAAGAGCAAGGTATATCTCTCCATCTGTTTGTATCATCTTTAATTTCTTTCATCAGTGTCTTATAATTTTCTGCATACAGGTCTTTTGTTTCCTTAGGGAGATTTATTGCTAGATATTTTATTCTTTTTGTTGCAATGGTAAAAGGGACTCTTTTCTTGATTTTCTTGATTTTTCATCATTAGTGTATAGGAATGCCAGAGATTTCTGTGCATTAATTTTTTATTCTGCTACTTTACCAAATTCATTGATTAGCTCTAGTAGTTTTCTGGTAGCTTCCTTAGGATGCTCTATGTATAGTATCATGTCATCTGCAAACAGTGCCAGCTTTACTTATTCTTTTCCGATTTGGATTTCTTTTATTTCCTTTTCTTCTCTGATTGCTGTGGCTAAAACTTCCAAAACTATGTTGAATAAGAGTGGTGAGAGTGGGCAACCTTGTCTTGTTCCTGACATTAGTGGAAACGCTTTCAGTTTTTCACCATTGAGGACGATGTTGGCTGTGGGTTTGTAATATATGGCCTTTATTATGTTGAGGAAAATTCCCTCTATGCCTACTTTCTGGATGGTTTTTATCGTAAATGGGTGTTGAATTTTGTCAAAAGCTTTCTCTGCATCTATTGGGATGCTCATATGGTTTTTCTCCTTCAATTTGTTAATATGGTGTATCACATTGATTGATTTGCGTATATTGAAGAATCCTTGCATTCCTGGAATAAACCCCACTTGATCATGGTTTAAAGGATCATGGATGATCCTTTTAATGTGCTGTTGGATTCTGTTTGCTAGTATTTTGTTGAGGATTTTTGCATCTATGTTCATCAGTGATCTTGGCCTGTAGTTTTCTTTCTTTGTGACATCCTTGTCAAGTTTTGGTATCAGGGTGATGGTGGCCTCGTAGAATGAGTTTAGGAGCGTTCCTCCCTCTGCTATATTTTGTAAGAGTTTGAGAAGGATAGGTGTTAGCTCTTCTCTAAATGTTTGATAGAATTCGCCTGTGAAGCCATCTGGTCCTGGGCTTTTGTTTGTTGGAAGATTTTTAATCACAGTTTCAATTTCAGTGCTTGTGATTGGTCTGTTCATATTTTCTATTTCTTCCTGATTCAGTCTTGGCAGGTTGTACATTGCTAAGAATTTGTCCATTTCTTCCAGGTTGTCCTTTTTTTTTTTTTTTTTTTGCGGTACACGGGCCTCTCACTGTTGTGGCCTCTCCCGTTGCGGAGCACAGGCTCTGGACGCACAGGCTCAGCAGCCATGGCTCATGGGCCTAGCCGCTCCGCGGCATGTGGGATCCTCCCAGACCAGGGCACGAACCCGTGTCCCCTGCATCGGCTGGCGAACTCTCAACCACTGCGCCACCAGGGAAGCCCCAGGTTGTCCATTTTATTGGCATAGAGTTGCTTGTAGTAATCTCTCATGATCTTTTGTATTTCTGCAGTGTCACTTGTTACTTCACCTTTTTCATTTCTAATTCTATTGATTTGTGTCTTCTCCTTTTTTCTCTTGATGAGTCTGGCTAATGGTTTATCAATTTTGTTTATCTTCTGAAAGAACCAGGTTTTAGTTTTATTGATCTTTGCTATCATTTCCTTCATTTCTTTTTCATTTATTTCTGATCTGATTTTTATATTTCTTTCCTTCTGCTAACTTTGGGGTTTTTTTGTTCTTCTTTCTCTAATTGCTTTAGGTGCAAGGTTAGGTTGTTTATTTGAGACGTTTCCTGTTTCTTAAGGTAGGACTGTATTGCTATAAACTTCCCTCTTAGAACTGCTTTTGCTGCATCCCATTGGTTTTGGGTCGTCGTGTCTCCATTGTCATTTATTTCTAGGTATTTTTTGATTTCCTCTTTGATTTCTTCAGTGATCACTTCATTATTAAGTAGTGTATTGTTTAGTCTCCATGTGTTGGTATTTTTTACAGATCCTTTCCTGTAATTGATATCTAGTCTCATAGCGTTGTTGTCGGAAAAGATATTTGATACAATTTCAATTTTCTTAAATTTACCAAGGCTTGATTTGTGACCCAAGATATGATCTATCCTGGAGAATGTTCCATGAGCACTTGTGAAAAATGTGTATTCTGTTGTTTCTGGATGGAATGTCCTTTAAATATCAATTAAGTCCATCTTGTTTAATGTATCATTTAAAGCTTGTGTTTCCTTATTTATTTTCATTTTGGATGATCTGTCCATGGGTGAAAGTTGGGTGTTAAAGTCCCCTATTGTGAATGTGTTACTCTCAATTTCCCCTTTTATGGCTGTTAGTATTTGCCTTATATATTGAGGTGCTTCTATGTTGGGTGCATAAATATTTACAATTGTTATATCTTCTTCTTGGATCGATCTCTTTATCATTATGTAGTGTCCTTCTTTGTCTCTTCTAATAGTCTTTATTTTAAAGTCTATTTTTTCTGGTATGAGAATTGCTACTGCAGCTTTCTTTTGGTTTCCATTTGCATGAAATATATTTTTCCATCCCCTTACTTTCAGTCTGTATGTGTCTCTAGGTCTGAAGTGGGTACCTTGTAGACAGCATATATATGGGTCTTATTTTTGTATCCATTCAGCCAATCTGTGTCTTTTGGTGGGAGCATCTAGTCCATTTACATTTAAGGTAATTATCAATATGTATGTTCCTATTCCCATTTTCTTAATTATTTTGGGTTCATTATTGTAGGTCTTTTCCTTCTCTTGTGTTTCTGGCCTAGAGAATTTCCTTTAGCAGCTGTTGTAGAGCTGGTTTGGTGGTGCTGAACTCTCACATTTTGCTTGTCTGTAAAGGTTTTAATTTCTCCATCAAATCTGAATGAGATGCTTGCTGGGTAGAGTAATCTTGGTTGTAGGTTTTTCTCCTTCATCACTTTAAATATGTCCTGCCAGTCCCTTCTGCCTTGCAGAGTTTATGCTGAAAGATCAGCTGTTAACCTTATGGGGATTCCCTTGTGTGTTATTTGTTGTTTTTCCCTTGCTACTTTTAATATGTTTTCTTTGTATTTAATTTTTGACAGTTTGATTAATATGTATCTTGGCGTATTTCTCCTTGGATTTATCCTTTATGGGACTCTCTGTGCTTCCTGGACTTGATTAACTATTTCCTTTCCCATATTAGGGAAGTTTTCAACTATAATCTCTTCAAATATTTTCTCAGTCCCTTTCTTTTTCTCTTCTTCTTCTGGAACCCCTATAATTCGAATGTTGGTGTGTTTAATGTTGTCCCAGATGTCTCTGAGACTGTCCTCAGTTCTTTTCATTCTTTTTTCTTTATTCTGCTCTGCAGTAGTTATTTCCACTATTTTATCTTCCAGGTCACTTACCCGTTCTGCCTCAGTTATTCTGCTATTGATCCCATCTAGCGTATTTTTAATTTCATTTATTGTGTTGTTCATCATTGCTTGTTTCATCTTTAGTTCTTCTAGGTCCTTGTTAAATGTTTCTTGCATTTTGTCTATTCTATTTCCGAGATTTTGGATCATCTTTACTATCATTATTCTGAATTCTTTTTCAGGTAGACTGCCTATTTCCTCTTCATTTGTTAGGTCTGGTGGGTTTTTATCTTGCTCCTTCATCTGCTGTGTGTTTTTCTGTCTTCTCATTTTGCTTATCTTACTGTGTTTGGGGTCTCCTTTTTGCAGGCTGCAGGTTCGTAGTTCCCGTTGTTTTTGGTGTCTGTCCCCAGTGGCTAAAATTGGTTCAGTGGGTTGTGTAGGCTTCCTGGTAGAGAGAAGTAGTGCCTGTGTTCTGGTGGATGAGACTGGATCTTGTCTTTCTGGTGGGCAGGTCCACATCTGGTGGTGTGTTTTCGGGTGTCTGTGGACTTATTATGATTTTAAGCAGCCTCTCTGCTAATGGGTGGGGTTGTGTTCCTGTCTTGCTAGTTGTTTGGCATAGGCTGTCCAGCACTGTAGCTTGCTGGTCGTTGAGTGCAGCTGGGTGCTGGTGTTGAGATGGAGATCTCTCGGAGATTTTCGCCGTTTGATATTATGTGGAGCCGGGAGGTCTCTTGTGGACCAGTGTCCTGAAGTTGGCTCTCCCACCTCAGAGGCCCAGCACTGACTCCTGGCTGCAGCACCAAGAGACTTTCATCCACACGGCTCAGAATGAAAGGGAGAGGAAAGAAAGAAGGAAAGAAGGAAAGAAAGAAAGAAAGAAAGAAAGGAAGAAAGGAAGAAAGAAGGGAGGGAGGGAGGGAGGAAAGGAAAGGAAGGAAGAAAAAGAAAGGAGGGAGTAAGGAAGGAAGGGAAAGAAAGAAAGAAAGAAAGAAGGAAGGAAAGAAAGAAGATAAAATACAGTAAGATAAAATAAAGTTATTAAAATAAAAAATAATTATTAAGAAAAAAAATTTTTTTTTTAAGGAAAAAAAAACCGGACGGATAGAACCCTAGGACAAATGGTGAAAGTAAAGCTATACAGACAAAATCTCACACAGAAGCATACACATACACACTCACAAAAAGACGAAAAGGGGAAAAAATCATAAATCTTCCTCTCAAAGTCCACCTCCTTAATTTGGGATGATTCGTTGTCTATTCAGGTATTCCACAGATGCAGCGTACATCAAGTTGATTGTGGAGCTTTAATCCACTGCTTCTGAGGCTGCTGGGAGAGATTTCCCTTTCTCTTCTTTGTTCGCACAGCTCTCGGGGCTCAGCTTTGGATTTGGACCTGCCTCTGCGTGTAGGTCGCTGGAGGGCGTCTGTTCTTTGCTCAGACAGGACGGGGTTAAAGGAGCAGTTGCTTCGGGGGCTCTGGCTCACTCAGGCCGGAGGGTAGGGAGGGGTACGGAGTGTGGGGCAATCCTGCAGCGGCAGAGGCCGGCATGACCTTGCACCAGCCTGAGGCGCGCCGTGCGTTCTCTCGGGGAAGTTGTCCCTGGATCCCGGGACGCTGGCAGTGGTGGGCTGCACAGGCTCCCCAGAAGGGAGATGTGGATAGTGACCTGTGCTCGCACACAGGCTTCTTGGTGGCAGCAGCAGCAGCCTTAGAGTCTCATGTCTGTCTCTGGGGTCCGCGCTTTTAGCCACGGCTTGCGCCCGTCTCTGGAGCTCCTTTAAGCAGCGCTCTTAATCCCCTCTCCTCGCGCACCAGGAAACAAAGAGGGAAGAAAAAGTCTCTTGCCTTTTCGGCAGGTCCAGACTTTTCCCCAGACTCCCTCCCGGCTAGCCGTGGTGCACTAACCCCCTGCAGGCTGTGTTCACGCCGCCAACCCCAGTCCTCTCCCTGCACTCCTACCGAAGCCCGAGCCTCAGCTCCTAGCCCTGCCTGTCCTGGCGGGTGAGCAGACAAGCCTCTCGGGCTGTTGAGTGCCGGTTGGCCCCGATCCTCTGTGCGGGAATCTCTCTGCTTTGCCTTCCGCACCCCTGTTGCTGTGCTCTCCTCCGCGGCTCCGAAGCTTCCCCCTCACCACCTGCAGTCTCCACCCGCGAAGGGGCTTCTAGTGTGTGGAAACCTTTCCTCCTTCACAGCTCCCTCCCACTGGTGCAGGTCCTGTCCCTATCCTTTTGTCTCTGTTTATTCTTTTTTTATTTTGCCCTACCCAGGTACTTGGGGACTTACTTGCCTTTTGGGAGGTCTGAGGTCTTCTGCCAGCGTTCAGTAGGTGTTCTGTAAGAGTTGTTCCACGTGTAGATGTATTTCTGGTGTATCTGTGGAGAGGAAGGTGATCTCCGCGTCTTACTCTTCCGCCATCTTCCCCTCGTCCTTGTCTTCTTTTTGATGATATCCATTCTGACAGGTGTGAGTTGATATCTCATTGTGGTTTTGATTTGCGTTTCCCTGATGATTAGGGATGTTGAGTATCATTTCATGTGCCTCTTGGTCATCTGCATGTCCTCTTTAGAAAAATGTCTATTCAGTTCCTCTGCCCATTTTTAACGGGGTCTTTTGTTTTTTTGATATTGAGTTGTATGAGCTGTTTATATATGTTAGATATTAACCCCTTATCAGTCACAGCATTTGCAAATATTTTCTCCCATTCTGAGGGCTATCTTTTCGTCTTGTTTATGGTTTCCTTTGCTGTGCAAAAGCTTTTAAATTTAATTAGGTCCTATTTGCATATTTTTGCTTTTATTTCCTTTACTCAAGGAGATGGATCCAAAAACATAATGCTGCAGTTTATGTCAGAGTGTTCTGCCTATGTTTTCCTCTATGAGTTTATAGTGTCCGGTCTTACATTTAGGTCTTTAATCTATTTTGAGTTTATTTTTGTGTATTGTGTTAGAGAGTGTTCTAATTTCATTCTTTTACATGTAGCTGTCCAGTTTTCCCAGCACCATTTATTGAAGAGACTGTCTTTTCTCCATCGTGTATTCTTGCCTCTTTTGTCATAGATTAACTGACCTTAAGTGCATGGGTTTATTTCTGGACTCTCTATCCTGTTCCATTGATCTATATGTCTGTTTTTGTGCCTGTACCATACTCTTTTGATTACTGTGCCTTTGTATTATAGCCTGAAGCCAGGAAGCATGATTCCTCCAGCTCTGTTCTTTCTCAAGATTGTTTTGGCTACTTGGGGTCTTTTGTATTTCCATACAAATTAAAAATTTTTTGTTCTGGTTCTGTGAAAAATGCCATCGGTAGTTTGATAGGGATTGCATTGATTCTGTAGATTGCCTTGGGTAGTATGGTCATTTTAGCAATACTGATTCTTCCAATCCAAAAACACAGTATATCTTTCCATCTGTTTGTATCATTTTAAGTTTCTTTCATCAGTATATTACAGTCTTCAGAGTACAGGTCTTTTGCCTCCTTAGGTAGGTTTATTCGTAGGTATTTTATTCTTTTTGATGCAATGGTAAATGGGATTGTTTCCTTGATTTCTCTTTCTGATAATTCATTTGTAGTGTATAGAAATGCAACAGATTTCTGTATATTAATTTTGTATCCTGCAACTTTACCGAATTCCTCTATGAGCTCTAGTAGTTTTCTGGTGGCATCTTTAGGATTTTCTATGTATGGTATCCTGTCATCTGCAAACACTGACAATTTTACTTCTCCCTTTCCAATTTGGATTTCTTTTATTTCTTTTTCTTCTCTGATTGCTATGGCTAGGACTTCCAAAACTATGTTGGTAAAAGTGGTGAGAGTGGGCATCCTTGTCTTCTTCCTGATCTCAGAGGATATGTTTTCAGCTTTTCACCATTGAGAATGGTGTTAGCTATGGGTTTGTCATATGTGGCCTTTATTATGTTGAATTATGTTCCCTCTCTGCCCACAGATTGGCCAAGATGGTGGAGTAGAAAAACCCTGAGCTCACCTCCTCTCACGAGCACATCAAAATCACAGCTGTCTGCGGAACAACCATTGATGAAAAAGACTAGAACCTATCAGGAAAGATCTTCTACAACTAAAGACATAAAGAAGGAACAACAACGAGACAGGTAGGAGGGGCAGACTCACGATATAATTATGTCCCATTCCCCTGAGTGGGTGAACCACAAACTAGAGAATAATATTGAAGAGGCTCTCCCACAGGAGTAAGAGTTCTGAGCCCCACATCAGGCTCTCAGGCAGGGGTCCTGCCCTGGGAAGATGACCTCCCAGAGCATTTGGCTTTGAAGTCCAGCGTGCCTTTATTTTGGGAAACCCACAAGACTGGAGGAAATAGAGACTTCACTCTTAATGGGCACACACAAAATCTCATGTGCACCAGGATGCAAGGCAAAAGGACTAATTTGATAGGAGCCGGGGCAAGCCTACCTAGTAGTCTTAGAGAGTCTCAGGAGAGGCAGGGTGTGGCTGCAGCTCACTCTGGGGACACTGGTGGCAGCTATATTTGGGAACATTCTACTGCATGAACACTGCTGGTGGCAGTTGCCATCTTGGGATCCACTCTAGCTCATTAGTGCCAAGACCTGGCCCCACCCAACAGCCTGTAGGTGCCAGTGCTGGACACCTCAGGTCAAACAGCTAACTGGACAGTGACAGCCTCACCCATCAGCAGCCAGGCTGCCTAAAGACTTTCTGAGCCCACAGCCACCTCTAGACACAGCCCTGCCCACCAGAAGACCAAGACCCAGCTCCACCCATCAGTAGGCAGGCTCCAGCCCTGCTCTCCAGAAAGCTAGCCCTAGCCTCTGAACCAGCTTCACCCACCAGGGGGCAGATACCAGATGCAAGAAAACCATGATCCTGCAGCCTGCAATTCCAGCCTCCCAGACCCTATCCAGGGACAATCTGGGCCCTTGCTCCATCCACTAGCAGGCCAACACAAGTTTGGAAAAACCCAGACCCCATACCCAACTGAGCTGATTTCTGAAGAATCATATTTTATAGGTGAACAAGAAAAGGGAAAAGAAAAAACAAACAAAAAAGGATATTGTGAGAAAAGACAGTGAAGTAGAAATTAATAAGGTATTTTCATGGAGTGAATAAAAATATAAACCTCATAAGAGGAAAAGGAATGTGTTAGAAGGTAGTGGGGAGAAAGTTCCAGCATGTAGAGTGGGACAACCCAACAAAGTGTCTTCCATTCATGGCCAGGATAATGCCCACACACCCTATTTGTCATGTGCCTTCTAGTCATTTGTAGTCCAACTGAACATTCTGTTCTCATCAACCTCATTACTAACCTGTATTCTCCCAGAACAGCACACATATCCAATCACATGGTCCACATAGGATGACACTAGCAACAAAATCAATGTAGTTTTCTGATAAGATTGTGCTTTATCTTACCTTGTATTCTCAAGGTAAGCGCAAACGAGCTCTTTGCAATAGTACATCCCTTCTCATCATTATTTACTTCTCCTTTCCATTTCATTTTCTTGTTCTTGGTGCTCATTTGTTCATTATTAATTCAACAAGCATGTTACTGAGCTTCTACTCACCCTCACGCTCTGGGCCAGACCCTGGAAATACAGACATATGTAAGACTCTTTTTACACTTAAGAAACTTTTAGTCTAGAGAGAGGTACAGGTAAGTCAAACATGCGACTCCAGTAGAGTTTGATGCATGCTCTTGGTTGCAACACCTCACCCAGCTCTCTGAGGAAGTTCATCTAAACTGAACACTAAACAGAACAAGTAGGTAAAGGTGGGTGGAGAATGGGGTCTGCTTCAGTCAGAAAGAACAGTATGTGAAACTTGAAGTGAGAAAACACAGCACACTTGGAGGACCACAAGAAATATGACATGAGCTACAGCTTGATAGAGAACAGATGAGTGACAGAACAACCCTGCAGTAGGAGCCCCATTATCATAAGTCTTTGATAATTTCATTTAATCATTGACTCACTGGGCACACACTTAATGAGTACTCATTGTGTGTCAGGAGTTGTGCTAGAGACTAGACACAGAATTCCGCACAAGGCCCAGACCTGCCTCAAAGGAGCTTTCAATCTAGCTGAGATGTTATAGCACTGGACTGGCAGTTTATGAGGGTTGTGTTGGCTGTGGAGGAGCACGTGACTCATTCCAGATTCATTCTGTAACATTCTTTCTGCCTCTGATCTCCTTTTCTTCTCTTCCAGACTCATTTTTAAAAATTTTTATTTATTTTTTTGTGAGATTTGTTAAGTTCTCCTGCTGTACTCTTTATTTTGTTCTTACTCCTTTTGTTTAAATAACCAAAATGGACATCTCCATTAATATTCAGAAATATATCCTTCCAAATAAATCACATAGATGCATGTACTCAGGTTCATTTTATTGTTAAATTTGCTGAGAAATCTATAATGGATTTTAAGCCTAATTTTTATCTAAACCTTTTATATTTTTAAATAAACTAGAAAGCAAGAATTAGAAATAAATGTAAGAAAGATAGTGTAAGTATTGTTCTCCTTCTGTCTATACCAAGCCAAATTAAAATGTAGAAATTAAAAAAATATTGAATTAAGGAAATAATAGAAAAAATTACAAGAGCACAAAGAGTTTATCTCTATAATTTAATTCAGCATTTCTTCAAGGAGGCAGGAATTTGTCAATAAGCAAGTTGTCACTAACAGTAAGTTCCTGGGGAAGGTTGAAGAGCTGGCTGAAACAAATAAAACAGTAATAACACTACTGAGAAAAGGTAAATAGGATGCTGGAGCAAACAGTAGTAAAAAGGAATGAGATAGAGAAGAATAAATAATAGAAAAACTGAGAAAGCAATGTTTTGGGATTGAACATAACAACAAGGAAATTAAATTCAGAGAGATAGGACATGAAAAAAGAGAATAAGCTTAGTTTTCGCTCTCCTGCTTCTCTATCCAAGAGAAATAACTGTCGGCTACAGATCATAAAGCTTTATGGACTCATGACCTCTGACCTCTGACCCTGTGATTTATTTTCTCTGAGCAGAGGTGCAACCCCTCCTCCTTCCGAGAAAAATGAGGCAACATGGCTGGGTGGCTTCTCCCCATCCATCAGGCAATGAAATGTGTCTGGGTCTCAATTTTCCATCAGCACTCTTGCTTCAGGCCAACTCAGGACCGGTTTACAGACGAATACAAAGAATCAGCAGACACATTTTATTTAAAATATATATTCCACTTATAAATCCTTTCTACTGAACCACAGAAGGCAAGCAGTTCCCAGTTTAATTAACACACTTAAATTGCTGAGAGTCAGCAGAACCAGTTCATAATTGGCCAGAGCTGATCTGCCCCCTTTGCAAAAAAAGTTAACTCAGTGTAAAGGAAGAAGAGTTCCTTCATTTGCATTGGCCTCTTCTATTTGATAAGTAGAGGTGTCCATTTGTAAATGGGTACATTTGCACATACAGGCCATCAAAAAGGTATTTCCAGAAGAGCAGTAATAATTAGAGTACACATGCCCTCTTTGATGCCATTTGAAGCAGCAAGGAGACTGATTGGAGTCGGGGTGGGATGGGGGAGGAGACCTGGGGTAAAATGTTCTATTGTGAAGCAAAGACTGCTGGTAGCCAGAGTTGGCTCTGGCTTTTGGGGGCAAAGGAGACTGAGTCATCTTCCTTCATAGAGCTGATTTGTTGAAAGGGCACAAGAAATTCCCAGGGATTTCATGCTGCTTTGAAACAACCTGCATTTCAAATGGATGGGAAAGGGGGTGGGAGAAATGGGTTTTGTTGCTAGGTCTCCCTAAGACTTGCCAAAATTTTGCCTCTTTCTTTGTAAACCCAGTAACTGCCCCAGCTGGGCTCCCCATTACTCTAAACAGGAAAGGGATGAATATGCCCTGTCCTTTTCAGCTTGCAAATGTGCTTTGGTGAGGGCAAACATGGCCATGTTTGTTCTCCCTGGGGAACAAGTCAGGCATGAAGTCCCTTTTGTTCACGCTAAGAACAACCTTCTCTTATTTCCAAGTCTCAGAGGGGCTGGTGACTTAATCTGGAAATATGAACATGAATACTACCTGGAAAGGGAAAGGGCTGCACTCTCTGAAATTGTCTAGGAGTTGGTGTCTGTCTGAAGCCCCAGGAGATACAGAAATGTGGGTGATTCCAGGGAGAGTCCCCCTTTAGTTGGTGTACAGGTCCATAAAGGGAGTTTCCCTGATACGCAGGAGAACACAGAGCTGATCCTACAGTGTCTCTAGTCTTAGTTTACAAAAGGGTTATGAGCTGAAGGAGTGAGACATCTTAGATACCATAGGAATATAAAAATATAGCCATGATTAGTGTATTAGTGTATGTTTCCTAATGAATATATGCAAAGAAGAGAGCAGAGGGATGGATGTTTCAGCAGTGAGTCCATGAGACCTTGCACATTATGTTGTGTGTGTGGTGTGTGTGTGTGTGTATATATATATATATATATATGTCCATGTATAAGGTGCTTGGGTAGGTTGATAATAAAAATAAGCCATCATCCTTATCTTCACTGAATTTACAGGAAGAAAAAAAAGGGTATTAGAGTCTTATTATGATTAAAATAAAGGGCAGGTACAATATGGTACTGATGCGTACCATATGAGAGAAACAAAGAACTCTGGGGGTTTAAAAATGAGAGATATCATATTTCATCAAGTGAAATCAGGGAAGGCTTTATGTAGGACGCAGCCTCCAACATGAAACTTGATGCACGAGGAGGCCTCCAACATCTGGTGGGTAGAAAGGAGGGTATTTCACTAATGGGGAGAAAGTGATCAAGAGTGCCCAGGTAAGAAAGTGTAGGACTTCCTGGTAGAATGGTGTGGTTTTACTGCAGCATCACATTCTTATTGTGAGCAAGAAATAGTAAGAAATAAAAATAAACAGCCAGATCAGTGTCGTATTATTGAAGGCCTTAAAATGTTAGGCTATTTGTTTGTTTAACTAGATAAAGAATAGGGACTATTTGAAGATTTTGAACAAGGAAGTGATATAAGTGGAACTATTCAGAAATTAATCTAATAATGGGATATATTAGAAGAAGATTGGAGTTTGAAACCCACAAGACTGTCTATTTTAGTAATCTAGTCAAAATGTACCAAATCTTTTATATTAGAACTGTGGAAGCAGGAATAGTGAAAGAGAGAGATTGGAGAGACTTTGAAAAAGTAGATTCTACAGGCTTGTCAACTCATTGATGTGGCTGGCAAGGGAGAGAGAAGAGCCAGAGATGATGCCAGGGTTTGGAGTCCAAGGGATTGGAATAACAGTGTTGCCATGGAGAGAAAAGATAATCTGGAGTTTTGGAGGAAGTGGATTTCAGTTTGGGGTATATCGAAGCAAAGGTACTAGCTAGAAACAGTTAGAAATGCTTAGCAGGCCAGGGCTAAGACATAGAATTAGGGGTCATTGATTTAGCAAATTGTTGGGGAGAACCTACTCTGTGCCAGGCACTGTGTTAGGGTACTGGGGTTACTGAGATACATAAGGCCAATGACTTCTGGTGTCACAGAGTTTATAGTCCAGTCAGGAATAAAGACAGGTAAATCCACAGTCCCCTGAAAAGTGATAACTTCTATGAGGGAAAGGAGGGAAGCACAGGGTGTGATGCAACAGGAAAAGTTCCAAAATACCTCACCTAGACTTCGGGAGTCAGGAAAGGATCCTAGAAGAATATGACTTATAACAGGCACAAGATTGGGGGCAGGGAATTAGGATGAACATTTCCATGAAGTATGAAAGTCCTGCTTAGAAACTGTTGCCAAAGAAGCGGAGGAAAAGCAAAAGCGATCTGTGTATTCGAATAAAAGAGAGGAGGGTTCAAGATAGCGGCATAGGAAGACCCTGAACTCACCTCCTCCCAAGGACACAACAAATCTACAACTATATATAGAATAATTTTCTCTTCAAGGGACCTGAGAACTGGATGAACACAGTCTCTACAGCAAAGGGTACAAGGACAGTGTTAGAGGGTAGGAGAAACAGATACACGATTACACCAAGGAGAAACACCACACCCTAGCTGCGGTCATCCACAGTCAGGAAGATTCACAAAGATACAGTTATTTTCCCTGAGGAGCGAGGGATTTGAGCTTCACATCAGGCACCCAAACCCTTAGATCTGCACAGGAGAAACCAAATCCCAAAACATCTATCTTTGAAAACCAATGGGGAATATGTCCAGGAAAATTATAGATCTACAAGGAATGGAAAACCTGCTATTAAAGGACTTGTGCACAGACTCATTCAACCCAAAAAACAGTGCCAAAACACCAGATTGAAAAGTGCACAGATATGGTCCATGGGTCCATTGTCCTTTGCGGTGAAGGGGACCTACTTACTAATCTTGAAGCATCTGCCCAAGAAGCAGGAACCAGCTGGAATTCTCCCTGGAGTTTGAGACACTGGGGAGAGCCATTTGTGCAATTTCAGGCCACCTTGCTAATATCAGCTTTGGCAGGCGCCATTTTGGAAATCTCCATCTAACCCGTTAGTGCAAGTGGGCAGCTCAGACCCCCACCCACCCAGACATCTCCGCTAGATTTCACAGCCACCTGGGCAATAACCCCTTCCACCAGCAGATGGCAGCCACCGCAGATGAGCCCTGCAGTCGTTCCAGGGGCCAGTCCTGCCAACCAGCACCCACCAGCCTCCTCAAGCTCCTTCCACCTTCTGGTGTTGATTTTCATTGTCATTTACTGATAAGCACCTCGGTCATTAGAAATAATAACTGTTCACAAAATGTTTTAAATAGCCTAGTAGCAGAAGTAGCTTGGCATCCGGGACCATAAATAGACTCTGGGTTCTGAGATTTAGATAACCTTCCTGAAAGTAGACAGGACATAAAGTAGACATGCTTTATGCGCGTCATGGCAGAGCAACCATAAAGACGCATAGTTCCAAGTTAGGCTCACAGGCTCACAGGATACAGAACCTCCCTATGGATAGTATGGTGGTTGGTAAGGAGGTTAAATACATAGATTTTTTGCTGAAGAAAAAATGCATACAGTTGTCCTTCATTTAAATATAAATAAATATCTTATTAGTTCTAATGGTTTCTTTCTTCTCATTATTAGCTTCAGGGACAAGAAGCAAGGCATCTTAGCTTTCAGAAGCTCTCACATTTTGAATTCTCAGTAAATACTAAGAAAGCAATCCAATATGTGAAAATAAAAAGCCAGAATAAATCTGCCTCCTTTCTTGAATGCTTAACCTTTAAGCACTCAGCAGGGAAGAAGAATATTTCCTAATACAGAAATAGAGAGTTGTTTGTTACAAAAAGGGAAAAAATCCAATTAAAAAGTGGGATTTGTGAGGCCCCTGCTTTGGCATGAACCACAAAGCAGAGTCGATACATCAGCTCTAATGCCAAAGACACGAATGCCTGATACTGGAGATTACAAACCAGTTTCCAGTTTATTGGCTTTCTCATCGTAGAAGGTGGTTGAATGTTCTGATATCAGTACTAAATATTACGGAATAAACTTAAGAAATAAAGCTTAAACTTCTTTTGCCTTAAATGCCTACATAAAATGACTAAAACTTGCCAAAGTGTTCAACTAAAACATGAAAAATTGTCATACTGGTTGTTTTATATCACGCAGAACAAAAATGATCATTTTACTCAATGATCTATCATTTAAGCCCATTGGGTCCAGTAATTATTGGGTCCAGTAAGACCATTTCCAATGACATCTATGTCACTCTTTAAGAAAAATAAAATAATGCAATGAGTGCTTTTGGAGCAGGCACCTTCAGTGTTCTGCCCACATCCCCTCTGATCCCTCTGCTATTCTCATATACGCCTGCTACCAGAGTGCTCATGCTCCCAACAGCCAGCACCTGCCTCTCTGTTGGAGAGCTTCCTTGATGCTCCTGGATACTGCTTTGCCTGCAGGCATTGAGACCCATAGGTGCCCTACCAATAATACAGAATGTTTACTGATTGTTTACTATATGCGGGACCTTACATTAAGCAGTTTATCTGAATTATTCCATTAAATTCTCACAGTAACTCTGCATGATATAAATGAAGAAATTATTGACTCAATAATTTCCTTTCCATAAAATTGCTATTCTAGTATTATTATACACGTGTACTATGATGTATGTACAAAGTTGTTCACTGTAATAATTTTTTTTAAAAAAAACAACCTAAATTTTCATCAACAAGGGACCAGTCAAATAAATGTTGGCGCATCCCTAGAACAGAGTCCTATGCAACCAGGCAAAAGAATGAGGCAGCTGTATGTGCACTTAATGGGATGTATTGTTAGGTAAAAAAACAAGATGCTGAACAATCATACATACATAGATTATGACTGTGTGCTGATCATTTCTATAAAGAGAATAAGAAATTGGAAGAATTTAATGGGAAGATATACCTTTGGAGGTGGGGTTGGAGGTCTGAGGTAGGAGGTAGACATTTTTTTTTACACTCTTGTTTAACTGGGTGCTTATAATTTTTTCAATTTGAAAATAAATAAATACAAAATTAACTGCAGAATTCAGACAGAGAAGGAGTGAGAGAAGCTGATCAGCCCTCTCAAAACTTGTTTAGAGATCAGATATTTCAAATACATATATTTATTAATCATATTTACACAGAAGTAAATAAGATTTACTTAGAAGTGGGGGTGTTATTATTTCCATTTTAAGGATAAGGAACTCAGACTGAGAATTAACTAAATTGCTCAAGTGCACACAGCTAGTGAATAGCAGAGCCAGGATTTCAATCTAAGACAGTTTGATTTCTAAAACCTGATTTTTTACTCTATATCATTTTGCTTTCAAAATCCAAAATAGACTAATGAAACTATTCAGTAACCTTACAAAAATGAGCTAAGTTTTAACAACAGAGAAATGCAATTGTAACTTTTTAATTTAATTATGATAAAATCTACTTGCTTCAAACAAAATTTAGTATAAATACAAATTCAGTCACAGGAAAACGTTTCTCTTTAAGTACTAGTAAAATTATAATTAATTAATTTCTAATGAAAATATAACATAAATTGACTAGAAAATATGGGAAACAAATGCAATGATAGCTATATATATATATATATATATATATATATATATATATATTTCTTTATCATTTTTTCCCCAAAAAAAAAGGAAATTTATTTACTGGGTAAAAGAATAATTTCCCTGAAAACCTCAACTCTTATGTCTCACTTAGAAACTTTTTGTAAAGACAAGTCATAAAACCAAAGCGGCACAGAGAGACCCAACCAGTGATATGCTGTAGACACTGATACAGTCTTACAAGAGCTAAATTTTTAGGAACTTTGATAATCAATTATTAAAGACAGCTGTTAATTTAAAATTAATTATATGAACTATAAAGAAAATAAAGGTTAATATACATTCAAAACTCATTAATTCCTACTTAATTTAATATTTTCTATAAAAATATTGAGGTTACTCATCTATATGGTGGAAATATATATTATGGTGTGCCGCTACGACTCTCATCCCAACTCCATGTTTCATGACATCACATTGGTAGTTTGAAATCAACCTTGGTGGGAGTATTTACACTATAGCTTAGCAAAGGCTAACAACTGGGGCTTTTTCTTTTACATAAAATCAATTTTTAAACAATTATGAACACATCACTAAATTCCACTGCCATTATTGGCATAAATGTATAAAGTTTGCTATTTATAGCCTTTTAGGAGGAAAAAAAAACCTCATGACTTTTGCAGTAAAAGATGACTATTAAAACATCTAGTGATGAGATTTGGCCAGTCATTCTCATGGTTGATCCTAGAAACTCTTAACAACTATCATTTATCAAATGTACCCTTCTAAGTTCCTTTAAAAGAAATCAAAAAGAAAAAAGTAAAAGTCAAAATATTTCCTTCTTTCAGTGGGAATTGTGGTTCTAGATTCATAATCTCTTCTTTAGAAATTGTGTATGGGTCCATAGAATTGAGGGCCTATAAATGGACCTATTCTCTATCTTATTCATGTGTATAGGTCTTACAAAAAGAAAATGTTTTTCTACTCATAAAGGCAATTTCTTTTCATATTTTCTGAAACACAATGATAGACAAAGACACCAATAATTGAAATGATTTTGAAACCCAGGAAACAATAATAATGGAAGCCAATTTAAATTGAATGATGAATCTTCAAAGACAGTGATCTATAAGATGCTGTAATGCATGGCTATCATATCTGCAGGGTATGTGGGGATGATTTCTAATCATCTATTTGTTAAAGATTTTGGATATTAAAATTTTTTAAATAATTTTTATTGGAGTATAGTTGATTTACAATGTTGTGTTAGTTTCAGGTGTACAGCAAAGTGAATCAGCTATTGATATATATATATCCACTCTTTTTTATTTTTCCCATATAGGTCTTTACAGAGTATTGAATACAGTTCCCTGTGCTATACAGTAAGTACTTATTAGTTATCTATTTTATATATAGTAGTATGTATATGTCAATCCCAATCTCCCAATTTATCTCTCCCCTCCCCGTTTCCCCCGGTAACCATAAATTTGTTTTCTGTAAACTTGCTAGAAAAATCAGTAAGTCATAAATATATAAAGTAAATGGTTTTATTGATACACCTCAGGTTTCCACATTATTTTTAGAGAAAAAACTAAGTTTGACCAATGGAGGGACCTAGTTTCTCCTCCATAGAATCAGCTTGCAACTCCCTGCCCATAAGTCATTTGTTTTAAGAGGGCACTGTTACATATACTTATATATATTTTAAACCATCTTGGCCTTTTGCACACACAAAAAGGAAGTTTCCAGTTAAAGTATTTGATTGCTCTCTGAGAACAATAATATGTATTGAGAGGCATAGTTAGAAGACACTGGATTAAGCTGATAGTTATCTAAGGATAACTCCCTAGTCAATCAGTTACGTTTCTAGAAGTTGTTCCGCTGACTAGGGTTCACTGATCTTATTAAACAGAATTCTAACTTCTTTCTTTGTAAGACGACCTAAAGGGAGCAGAGCTGAAGCTTCTCAGTTGGAAAAAGCACTTGTTCATGATTACCGGGCATGCCAGCTTAAGCACAATTAAATTTGTATTATGTATGCAAAACCAGCCCCAACCATCTAGGCAGCTTGGTAGTCACCTGCATTATGTGATAGCAAGGAACACAAAAGAATTCCTTTAAACAATTGTTACGTACTTCAGCCTGTTGTTCTTAAAATTCCCACTGTTGGGGGCTTCCCTGGTGGCGCAGTGGTTGAGAGTCCGCCTGCCGATGCAGGGGACACGGGTTCGTGCCCCAGTCTGGGAGGATCCCACATGCCTCAGAGTGGCTGGGCCTGTGAGCCATGGCCGCTGAGCCTGCGCGTCCGGAGCCTGTGCTCTGCAACGGGAGAGGCCACAACAGTGAGAGGCCCGTGTACCGCAAAAAAATAAAATTCCCACTGTTTAAATTACTGCATTGGATGAACCATTGTCTCCAGAGGAAAGTCTTAAGAACAAAAGGTAAGCTTTAAATGCATATTTAAATAAAGAAAAAAATGAAGACTGGAGAAAATAAGTTAAGAATTCACCTTAAGAATCTGGAGGAAAAAGGACAAAAGATAAACACAAAGAAAACAGTAACAAGAAAATAGAAAAAGAAAAATTAATGGAAAGAAAGTTGGAAAGATACCATCACTAAACTATAAAAGCAAATGAAAACTGGAAAAATATTTGGAACTCATGTCATGATGGGCTTATTTGCAATTAGCAAAGTGCAAATTGAAACAAAATGTTGAGTTACCATTTTATATCTTTCACGTTGACAAAATTTTAAAGTCCTGATAATAACACGTTTGGGTAAGGATGTGGGATAATATAAAAGTTCATACACCACTATATAAATTGTACAAACACAATGGAAGCAAGTTTTTGATCTAATAAAGTCAAAGATGCCCTTCTCAGCAACTCAACAATTCTTCCTCTAGTCAAGTTCCATAGCATATTTTTTGCATATGTGCACAAAGGGACATGTACAAGAATAATCCTTGCTTGATTGATTAAAAGAACAACAGATGTGGAAGTAAGTGTCTATCAGTTTGAGAATGGACAAAGATAAAGTGTTATACTTTTACAGTAAATCTTATATAGCAATTAATTAATTCACTAGAGCTATCAATATAAATATGTATCAATGTAAGTAAATCTCAAAGACATAATTTTAAGCAAAGAAAGATAAGTATGGAATGACATTTACAATAGGATTGTTATTTCCATAAAGTATAAAAACATGCAGATAAAGCATTATATGTTTAACATGATTAAAAAGTGCAAAATCATGAACAGAAAGGATACAAGACTTCAGGACTGACTACTTGTGGGGAGATAAGGACAGAAATGAGTTTCTGAAAGAGCATACAGGACCTCCTACTAAAAATATAACATTTTTTTAAGTTAATATGGTTAAATGGTACATTTAACTTAAATCTGATAATAGCTGCAGGACATTTGTTTTATTTTTTCTGTGGACATTTTGTGAGTTTTAAATAGGTCATAATAAAAACATTTAACAGAATAATAAAATGCACTCTTTAGAGCGTCTCCTAAAATCATTTTAATCAGCAATTACACCTCACTACTTTGAAAAAAATTGGGATAATTTTAGTTGATTTTGTCATGAATTTCTACATATTGTTAAATTCCTGTTTTTAAAACAAAATGTTTGATGTTATAACAGATCCTACTTTTGTCCTTAAAAGGACTTTAAGCAAGTTGCCTTTTCCTCCAAAGAAATATATTTATCAATTTTATTTGTACAGATCAAGAGCACACTTGAAAACACATATACATAACAGTCTTACATCTATGTAAATAAAACAGACATACATACACACATATGTACATACACATGCTCATACACATGTTCATTCACATATACACACATACTTCTAATTTCCCATAGTATGTGGTATTACTGTATTTGATTGTAATAAGATTGAATAACTGTCATGCTTTTATTTTTTAATTGATATATACATATTTGAGTTCTTCATATTTATGCTATAGAATCATGTTGTAAGACATAAGTACCATAAGGTATGTCTCTGGCATTACTGGAACATCTGCTTACAGTTAAAACACCATTGGCATCTTTCACAATTTTACATTTGTTCGTGTAATTCATATTTAATCTGAAATCTCTTGGATTTGAATGAGTTTTGGAGGTCATCTGGGCTGCCACTTTTCTGATAAGTGTTTTGTCTTCTAATATTACAGTTCAATTTATTTCTTTTTAAGCATTTCGATAATCTATACTTACTACTCATTTTTAGCATTAACATACAGTTCCTTTTTAGAGAGGAAGTAAATAAACTACCCACAATGATTAATGACCTTAGAAATTTGCATATGCTGCATTAAGAATCAGTTTTAATAACAATATTCTCATGATAACATTCCATTTATGTTTCATACAAAATATGGCAGTAGTTCAATTTCTGTATGTAAACACAGTTTGAAATTTAGCAGAAAATTAAAGTATTAGGAAATGAGCTTTACTCCTTTTGTAAAATGGCCATCTAATAAGACCGATTTGTAGAACTGATATTGTGTTTAGTGATTAAGTTTTAGTGTTGCCTGAAGTGTTTCTCTTATGGCGAATGACAGAGAAAATGATTATAATGGGCTATGTCTTTGACAGAGTCTATAATCACTGAAATGGCAGCACATGATTAAATTTATGTTTAGATTGTAGAAATCATTGCTTCTTCAGAAGAGGACAAGTGTATTGATCTTCAAGAGTGAAATAAGGCAAGATGAAAGGAATAATTAAATCTGGCGGTATTGGTGTTCCCATCAATAGAACTTCAGTTATACAAATTACATCTTTCCTCACCTTGCCCCTCCTTCCTCTCTTCCTTAGGTTTTAAATTCAAGTCCCCCTGAGAAAAGTTGTGAAAAGGATTTTGTTTTCTTTTGCCTCGCCAAATCAGCCTCTTTCAACAGAGAAACACTCTAGTCTGGTCCCTGAATAAGGTAATCTTGTAATCCCTGTTTGGGATGGAAATGTATACAGTGCTTAAACCTATTACAGTCTTTGAGCATACATCCTCTTTGGCCCTAAAAAGCCTGTGAGTAATCTAGGTGTTTGGGAAGGTAAACAATGAACTCATTTAGGCCAGAAAATACAATTTAATGCCAAGGCAGTCACTGAGGTACTATAGGGTAGGGGGAAACAACTGGGGCTATGATCCTTCAAGATGAAAGAAAGAAATCCTTATGGCTTCAAGCCAAACCTTTTTTGGGATGAAAAACTTAGCATCTCTTTCCAGCAACTCTCATCTATTGGATTTCACCTAAAATGTCTGGGAGTGACTTAGAATATATAAGGAATTCTAAGAGGTGAGTACTTTTTTTTCTAGGATTCCTTTTGATTGGAAAAAAATGACTAAATTTAAAGGGAATCAGGAGTTACAGAGCCAGAAGAGAGGTCAGCAGGCAGCAGCTTGACTTCTACATTTGAAATTAACCCCTTGATTGGAACCAAGATGGCGGAGTAGAAGGACGTGCTCTCACTCCCTCATGTGAGAACACCAGAATCACAACTAGCTGCTGGACAATCATTGACAGAAGACACTGGAACTCACCAAAAAAGATACCCCACATCCAAAGACAAAGGAGAAGCCACAATGAGACGGTAGGAGGGGTGCAATCACAGCAAAATCAAATCCCATAACTGCTGGGTGGGTGACTCACAGACTGGAGAACACTTATACCACAGAAGTCCACCAACTGGAGTGAAGGTTCTGAGCCCAACGTCAGGCTTCCTAACCTGGGGGTCTGGCAATGGGAGGAGGAATTCCTAGAGAGTCAGACTTTGAAGGCTAGTGGGATTTGATTGCAGGACTTTGACAGGAGTGGGGGAAACAGAGTCTCCACTCTTGGAGGGCACACACAAAGTAGTGTGTGCATCAGGACCCAGGGGAAGGAGCAGCGACCCCAGGGGAGACTGAACCAGACCTACCTGCTAGTGTTGGAGGATCTCCTGCAGAGGCAGGGTGTGGCTGTGGCTCACCATGCGGACAAGGACACTGGCAGCAGAAGTTCTGGGAAGTACTCCTTGGCGTGAGCCCTCCCAGAGTCTGTCATTAGCCCCACCGAAGAGTCCAGTAGTCTCCAGTGTTGGCTTGCCTCAGGCCAAACAACAAACAGGGAGGGAACCCAGCACCATGCATCAGCAGTCAAGCGGATTAAAGTTTTACTTTAACCTGATACGTTTTGCTCTATTACAAAGCTTATCATACTTTTCTGAAATGTAATAGTAAGAAGGTCTAGTAGTGGTCATTTGTCACCTGCATCTAAGCTCTCTTTCAATGTTTAGGAAATGCTTCATCTTATAAGACTTGGTGGAATAAGAGCTCATTTCTCTGTCATGCAGTAGACCAGCTGTGCCCGCAGTGTCTTTGGAAGATTTGGATATGCCTGGATCAATTCTCCCTCAAAAGAGAATCTCAGGGAAGTTCTGCAGGTTAGGGGAATGAAGCCACACATGTTTGGGAAAGTGGTTAGACTCTTGTATAGTCAGCTTTTATTTTTGTAACTAAAAATCTGACCATGGATTAATTGGTGACCATATGATCTGAGCAATTCATTGTAAACTGGGTTTTATCTAATACACTAGCCCATAAAATTAGGCAGACCCTTAATCACTCTATCATCAGGTGGAAGTGTACATAAAAGTTCTAGCTTTAAGCAAGTCCTGAAAGCACAGCTATTTTACATGAACATGAAACTTTCACTCCAGTGCAGCTAATCCTACAACATAGCCAAACTTCCTTCAACCCCTGCCTATGAGTCAGTTCCTAGACTAGTTGATTGAGAAGGAAAACACTTGAGCTTCATTTATAGATGGTCTCACAGCTTAGGTTCTCCAGAAATAACTAGATGGAGTTTGTAATGCGGACCATTTATTAAGAATCAACACCTAAGAAAGGGAGGAAAAGCAGGATTGAGCAGAGGAAGAAGTCAAATGGTGATGGAGGAATAATAAAACTTGGTCAGCCCCATGGGGAACTCTACAGCATAGTGAACAGCATTGCACTGCATTAGGCTAATGGCCAGGACTCTATACTTCCATCTCAATCAATCACTGGGTATGTGCTGCCCTGGGAAAGTTACGCCCTCAGGGAGGGTGGCTTTTGCAACTGAGGCAAACCCTCAAGGAGCCAACATCTGGGGCCTATCTGGGGATGGATGAGGCAACTAGTCTTTCCTTACAAGATTAAAATAATCCTCCTTGTAAGGCTGAACTTTAAGTGGTATATCTGACTGTTCACTTTTCCTTGAAGGAAATATGACCTTGTAAAGAAGACTCTTCATACTGGGATAACAAAATTGGAAGATTGTTGTCAAGGAGCTTTGATGAAGCATGGGTGGACATTTTGGGATTGGCTCAAAATGGAAGAACTTTGGTTCCAATGCAAATGTTAATAAAAAGGCCTCCTTGATGGGGAAGGCTTTCAATAATCGGGTGGACAAAATGACTCTCTTTGTGAATGTTGGTCAGCCTCTTTCCACAGTCACTCCAGCCTCTGCTCAATAGGCTGAAAAACAAAGTGTCCTTGGTGTCAAGAATAAAGTCATTCAGGAGCTCATTATGGACCACACCTCCCCAAGGCTGGCCTATTTACTTCCAATGAGGAGTGAGCAATATGTTAGCAGCAGGAACCAATGTTGGGTGACCAACTCTTCCCCATCCTAATATGGGATAATATCTCAGGGGAGCCAGCCAACCAGTTGAAGTCCAATTATGCTGGATCCTTACCATCATGGAAGGAATGTCAGTTGGATATTGGTGATAGGTTTGCTTTCCCTGCTCATATCAGAATTATAATCTGAGGAATCAAAGAATACTTTATTAAACATTACAGTGCTCCCAACTAATGAATAGTCACTTTATAGAAAAGAGGCAAAGGCAATGGACTTAGGAGTGCATTCACTAAAAGCAGTTGGACATGTAAAATTATGGTATGGCCTATTAAAGACTCAGGCACTGCTGCGGAAGCAAATTCTCTGAATTGTATCTCAATATATAACGCTATTTCTTCCATCACCAGAATATATGGGTCTTGGAAACAAAGGTTAAAAGTGGGAGAGTCTTCTGTTAGTGTTAGACCTAGTCATCTAATGATCCACTTGAAAATTTTTGCTTTCCTTGCCCTGAAGCTTTGGTTTAGAGTTCTCAATCCCTAATGAAGGAATGTTTCCATCAGCACATGGAGCGCTTATCTTGGCTATCAATAGGTTTGCTGCTGCAGAATGGGAAAGGGGGGAGAATGGACAGGAACTGTAGAATTCCACATAATTATTTTTCCAGTGGCAAAATTTAATGCAGATCTGTACAAGAGTACCACAAAGCACTCAGATGCTTCAGTGATAACAGCTTAGTCAGAGAACCCTACCCAAGAGAGGTGGTGGCTGATAGCAAATGCCATGCAGAAATATTAATAAAGAGGGAAATCACACAAATTATTGCCTCCAAACCAACTTCAGAGATAACAACTATGGCTCTTACCCATATTTCTTTATTTGTTCTGTGTTGTATGTAATTATAAATTTTTTTTTTTTTTTTTTTTTTTTTTGGTGGTACGCGGGCCTCTCACTGTTGTGGCCTCTCCCGTTGTGGAGCACAGGCTCCGCGTCCATGGCTCACGGGCCCAGCCACTCCGTGGTATGTGGGATCTTCCCGGACCAGGGCACGAACCCGTGTCCCATGCATCAGCAGGCGGACTCTCAACCACTGCGCCACCAGGGAAGCCCTATAATTATAAATTTGAACTTATTTTCTTCTTTCCTCTTCCTCTCCCCACTATCTTGTATAGATGTGCTAGTCAGCGGTGAACCTTCCAGTCTAGTCCATACATTGTAGATAGACTCGTGACAGAACTAAGGGAGAATGGGACATCACACAGTCACACATGACTTGTTGCTGGCACCAAAAATTGTGAATTTTACTCCTCTTGGGAAGAGGGTAAGAGTGTGTATGGCTGTATGAGATTTTTTGCATCATGTTAATGAAAGCACTTTCTAAAGTTTGTGTTTCTACTGTAGCATATCTACATGTTCCTAGAAACCTCATGTCCTGAAAAATCTTTTACAAATAGTTACAGGGCTTATCAGAAAAAATAGATTGGAGCAAGCATGTAAAATCTGTGCAATTTTGTAACCAGAGCAATAACAAGTACAACAGCTATTCTAGCCCAGTTTTTTTTAAGATGTTGTAATTCCTAGTAAATACCACAGAATATCTTGGACTTTATTTTTTTTTAATGGATTGTATGTAAGAAGAGGGTTGAGGCTGCTGATATCTGGAGACAAGGGCAAATGTACAAAGATTGGGCAGAAATCACACAATGAGCACTTGTTGAACAGAGTGCATGCCCAGAATAAACAGGAGGGAGCATGTGAATGGCCACCATGTACAGTTCGGTGCTCCTCCACAGCCTACTGTGTTCAGCTGTGTAAACAGTCGCTAGTTATCAGCTGATGACACGAAACATTTGTACTCTGAGAAAAATCATAAGCAACTTCTGTGTTATGTTGACATCATTCTCTTATCAGTAAATCCTGTAAGCTCATTTCTTTATAAACATTCCAGAGCAGGCTGTGTAAATAAGGAAAGAAAAGCACAAATTGATTTTGGGTAACCAAAATCGGGGACTGTAATGGACATCACTGTGGTTGTCCTGCGTGCCAATATCATTCTTAAATTTGGAAAATTCCACTACAGAAGGTGAACATGGCAGATACTCACTTTGCTGACTTCTCTTTTTCACAGGCCCAGGCACACAGACCCACAGGACCTTTTAAACCAAGATTAATAATGCAAAGAAAGAAGCAGAGACTGGGAGGAACTCTTTCAGGTGATTATGACAGCAGTTGAAGCAATGTCAGGTCACCTAGGGCAGGCAGCAGGAGTAGAGGTGAAAGTGACAGCCTATAGTGCCTGGTACCAGATGTGTTTCCAGGGCAAGCTGCAGGGTCTAGTGTTCGTGCCTGCAGCACAGACGCCCTTGCTGCTTCTATAGTGGTGTCATTTTGGACATTATTTCTGGCGTCTATTGACTTGAATTGGATTCTCTTTCTTTCTGGATGATTCTTTGAACTACTTTGTGTCCTTCCATGAAATTATTTCCCTGCTTAACTCAGAGAGCAAACCTTTTGTAGCTTGCAACTGAAAGGAGCCCTGACTGTCACAGCCGACTAGACTGTGAACAACTTGAGAGGAAGGACTGTGCCTCTTATCACTGAATCCAGAGTGTGTAACTTTGGGCCTGGAAGGCAGGAAGTGCTCAATAAATGCTTGTTGTATGAATAAATGAAGAGATGATGTGAGTGTAAGAAATAGATTTGCCCTAAGAGCAATGAGATCCAAGTAATTAAAATAATATATTAAAACTGGAATAACATTAAGATACTAATATGATCTTAATTATTACAATAAACGCTTTTTCTAATATTTCTACATAATAGTAATCCCTTGCACAAATGACAGGGATTACTGCCATTTTACCTTAGATAACATTTCATATTAGCTCTGTAGTAAGAAAAGAAAACTTGGTATCTTTTTGTTTTTCCTGCCTGATGCTAAGATGTTTATCATAGTTACCTTCACTATGCTCTCAGCTTCCCAGCATTCCCTTGGGAATTTTTCTAACTATTCAGACTATAAACCCCATCAAATAAAGAACAGTGATTCACTCTGAATTGTACAGTGTTCTGTGCAAACTAAAATCTAAATATCCTTAATACTTCAACCTTACATCTGATATTTTCAGAAAGGTAAAACAACTTAAAAAAGTAAGCGAATTCCTAATAATTACAGAAGAAGAAGGAAGTAAAGAAATTATAGGTTATTGAGAGTTGATATTTACATGCAAGATTTCCTTGTCTTTTAAGTTTAATGACTGATTAAGCAAATTATTATTATTATTTTTTTTTGGTACGCAGGCCTCTCACTGTTGTGGCCTCTCCCGTTGCGGAGCACAGGCTCCGGACACGCAGGCTCAGCGGCCATGGCTCACGGGCCCAGCTGCTCCGCGGCATGTGGGATCTTCCCAGACCGGGACACGAACCCGTGACCCCTGCATCGGCAGGCGGACTCTCAACCACTGCACCACCAGGGAAGCCCTGATTAAGCAAATTTAATTCAAGATATCTAATGGCTCCAGCAGCCCTTCCTCAGTATTCCAACCGGAAGAGTTTGGACAAGCTTTAAAAAGCCAGCCTTTCAGATCTCTAGACCAGAAAAGGTCAAGGTAAGAAGGCAGAGTTAGAAAGAACTATGAATGGAGTCTGGCTATAAAGATATATGCTGACCTGCTCTTTTGCATTAGCCAACAGCAGATGCCCAGATGCCCCTTGATTAGCTCTTTGTTTCACAAAAAGGAAGTTGTTGTTACTGTTTTAATCTTGACAGCAGACAAAAGGGGAGATCATATATATTAGCAACATACTTTTCTCCAAGATTTCTTCTTTTCCCTCACAAATGGTACAGTGATATAAAGGAGGAGATACATGTATAAATACAATGCATTCATTTTGAATTTGGATTCAGAAAAATCAACGGACGTCACTTAGTTCCTCCCAGCCTAGGCTGAAAGGTGCTTTAGTTAAGCAATTTCCCAGGGCTCCTTCTGCATGTAAATGTCTTAGATTGCTATCCATCTATGAAAAAATAGAAAAATGAAAGAAGTAAAAGGAGTCTCCTCACATGGCCGACAGTCAATTTTCTACTACACTTTTCATTTTAAAAAGGTTTTATTGAGCCAGTTTCTAGTGCATTAACTTGGGAGACCTATTACATTTGAACAGGTTCCATGCTGGCAAACTGCATTTTGGAGTCACCAAGGATCCCTTGATGCTTTACCATCGGCTGACTAAATTAGTCTCCATTCCTATGGTTTTACACTTGGATTGACAGATGCACTACCTCATACTCTTGAACTACAGGAGTTGTTGTAGACTCTAAGAAATAGCATAGGGTTCATATTGGGAGTGCATTGGGCCCCAGGCTGCACTTAAGCAGATACTCATATGGTAAGGATCTTCCCTGGACTTTGGTAGGTTCCTCAGATATAAAGGAATCTCAAGGAGGTAAACTGGTTTGAAATTCTTCCTAGAGATACAACATTACTTGGGGGAAAAAGTGTTTCCTTTCTGTGTGCCAGAAAGTAGGCTAAGCACCAAGGAACACTTAAAAGAAGCACAGGTTCACTGTGAATGGCAGACAAAATAACTCACAGAGAATTTTAGAAAACACACCAGTCTGGCTGGAGCAGGTTCTACTAGAACCTGTCATTGTTCCATCCAGATCCCCTAGAATACCCATCATTCTGTGCATCCAAACCCCAGGTTCTGTGTGCTTTGCATTTAATGGTTTCTACCTGAAACTGTCTTCAGAGGATTGGCCATGGGCCACTGGAGTGGCTTTGCCTGCTGGTGCAGAAAATCAGAAGTGCCTAGTAGTTTTGCACCATCCACACCTCCCTCCTGGGAAGAGCCAACAGCCAATGATTGATTGGTGTGGGAGAATGAAAGTCCACCTCCCTTGCATGGAGGCAGCACAAACTTGAGGTAAAATTAGCACTCCAGAACTCCCCATAGGATTGAGCTAGGGCTTGAACCCTTGTTTGGCTTTTCCTCTCCCCTGTCCTTCTTCTCCCAACTCTCTTGCTAGTTTTTCCTGAGTATACTTCTTGATAAATTACTTGCTCAGGAATCCTTGTCACAGGGCTTGCTTCTGAAGAATCTGACCTAATACACCTTATTGAGGAGTCAGGACTTGCTTTTGCCTGAAGGGGAGATAGTATTGGATTTGGAAGTGAAGAGGGAGAAGCATTCTATCCCTAAGAATGCAGAATGAACACAAGAAAAAGACCAGGCTGGAGTTTGGAATTGACATGATATATTGGAGTGCAATGAAGAGAAAATTATGGCTGAATTAAAAAGTTATATAAGGGAAGATGGAGAAATGTTCCTTCGCCTCAATTCATTTTTCACTACCTGCAAGAATACACTTTTTAAAAACAAAATTTCCCTTCCTAATACTCATGATTTGATTTGTTTTTTTCTTCCCAGAAAACCTGGGAGATAAAATCACAAGTACTCATCTCAGGTTTAAATATGTGCAAAATTAATTATATTAGGAGACTGAGAGGAAAGAATTTCTCCCTGGCCCTTACTGTAGTGTGGACAAGAGATTGTTCTACGGACAAGAGATTGTTCTTCAGACAAGGGGACATAAGCAAATTAAAACTCTCTAGATTTTTGTTATGCACATACCTGATATTGAATGCTAAAAAAGTCAATGTTAATTTTTTTTAATTAAAACCCATAATTGTTGTTTAATCCTTAGCATGGCATGCAAGGGCTTTCACAGTCTGGCCGCATGCTGCATTTCAAGCCTTCTCTTCTGCTGTTTCCTTCATTCATGTAATTGCTTGGTCCTTCACTGAGCTCCTTGCCATTATTTGAGCACACTATACCATTTCACATTCTCATGCTTTGCTCTGCTGCTCCTTGAGATGCCCTTCTACCTCTTCTCTGCCTGATAAACTATTGTTCATATTTCAATACCTAGCTCAAATTTCACATTCTCTGTTACCTTATCCTGCCTTTTTAGGCAGTTTATCATTTTTGTGTCTGTGTTGACCATACTTGGAATATACCTTCACTATAGCACTTAGAATATTACCTTTAAACGCAAACAAGTCTATAGGATCCTGGAGAACTGTGTTTATTCCATATTTGTTTCTTCTTCCCATTGTAGTGACTGGCACACTCCTAGCTCTCCATGATTGTCTGCAGACTTTGAAATGAATTGAATAAATTTGAGTGGATAAGGTAGAACCAAATTGTAAGACCTCTTGGATGGTAACCTAACTTGAATTGTAGCCTAAATATAGAGTGGAACATTTAGAATTCTTTGATTAAGAAATTATTTGAGTACATTTTTTGGTTTAATGAAAAAATGTGTGAGATAATAAAACCATCACTATTTGCTCCATGCCTGCAGCCTCTAGATCCTGCTGTGTGTTTCCAGCAGCCAGGAAGAGAGGATACCCAAACTGGTCAACACAATTGTGACTAGTTTAAGCATTTCTTATTTCATATATTCAACAACAGAATTGAGAATATAAGAGGATTCCTAAAAGTATGGTGGTTAAGAACAAAGAGTTTAAATCTGAGAGATTTAGATGGAAATACTGACATCGGCAGTTACAACTGTATAACACTTTGGGCAAGTTATTTTTCATTAGTGAAATAAGGATAAAGCACTGACCTCATACAGTTGTAAAGAATAGTACTCTGCCTCAAATATTAGGTGTTATAAATGTCAGTATTATTGAGGCTTTCTCTAACAACTATTTCTCCTTTTTTTTCAGGAAGGATTTTCCCAGGATGCCCCATTGAAAACGTACTAGCATTGTTATTCCTCTAGGAGATGGGAATTCCAGATTGAGGGACCAGCCATATGGAGGCATAAAAGCACGTGGTATGTTCACACAGTGAGTCTCATGACTCACTTTTCTGCTCCTACCCTTACATCCCTTTGCATAGACTGAAGCAGTAGCTAACCTAGGTCTGAATGCCTCAGGCCTCAATGTCTCCTGGAAATATTGTGGGCTTTCTGGGCCTGACTTAGCTATCAGAATAGCCTCAAATCGCTGACTGGTTTTCAACTCCTCCTCTACTCGGCTGCAGAGACCTGGCGGTAAGTTCTGATTGCCCTAGGCAGCAACAACATGCCGGGTCCTTTTGTGACCTATGTAACATCTAGGCATTTGTAATCACCATAGGATCATATGTATTTCTTTTCAAAAGACTGTACTCTTAAGACATGGAATCTCATCTCTTCTATTTTTAATTTTTATTATCTACAGAGATGAATATTACACAGCATAGCCAGGAATTTTTAAATGTGAGGAAATCTCTTGATTCAACCATTCTGATCAAGTGACTAACAGGGGCCCCAGGTTTTCCCAGAAGGCTTATCTATTTCTCAGAGTCTTCCACATTAGGAAAGAAGCTTTAGCATAGCCTAAACTTTTATGTTCCTCTCTTCTTCTTTTCATGTACTTTCCATCAATTTAAGGCCAAGGCTCTTGGCTGTTGAGAAAACAAAAGTATTATTCTGGTTCCCAAGGCTCTCCTTTATTTTATGTAAAAATTGTTTTCTGTTAAGGCCCAGCCACACACTAGAGTGCTTTCACCTACTTCTGGTCATAGAATTCACCTGTGACCATGGAGCTCCATGTCCTCAACTGCTTCACCTCTTCTTCAGCAAGCCCATCCTGCACCTCAGGGCCTGCACTCATCATTGCTGCTAAGGCCAGCTCCACCTCCTAGACTCCCCATATGGGATTTCCAACTTCTCCTCGAGCAACATGGACAGTGACCTGCCCTCCTCAGTAAACCACTCCTCTGGATACTCATTTCCTAATATTCTCTCTCTCTCCCTCCCCCCCCTCCCTCCCCCCCTCCCTTCCCCCCACCTCTCTCCCTCCCCCCCACCTCTCTGTCTCCCCACCGCCTCCCCACACACACTCATATAAACACAAATATCAAACACGTGTGAATGACCCCTCCACCGAGAGCATATTTTTCCCATTCTGTCACGACCATAGAGCAAGATTCACAATGTTTTTTTATTTACACACACAAAAACTCTATACTTGGATTGATGAGAAATACAAATTTAAAATCCATAGGGGTTATGGGATATATATGGAATAGTTGTATTATAACACATTTGCAACATTTCACCCACAAATTAATCATTAGGTATTTCTATATTTATCCACAAGTTCCCTCACCTGCCACTCACTACCACTACTTAATCTGTCTCCTTATGAGAGCTTCCAAAGCGCCCCTGACCACAGTCCTTTGCACCTTTCTTCCTTCCTGGCCTCGCTACAGCACTTACCATTTCTTCCTCATGTATTTCCCTCCTCCAAACATGCATTCCCAAGCCCTCTTTTAATACAATGTTTAAGTTTGCAAAAGATCCTCCAGTTACTAGGATGCACCTGCCTTAGAAAACAGATAAGAAACTATAAATGGTACATTTTTTGTATTGAAATTATTTTTTTCCTGTCACACAAAGGCAGATGACTGAGATTTTAGTACACATGCAGATAAACTAATGAGTAAGGTATCCAGAGGTTCAGGGAGTTGTCAACAAGTGACTGAGGTGGGGTTTTTCCCCAATTTCTCCAACTTTCTCCAAATTTCCCCAATTGATTTGGTCATTTCCATCTAGAATTAGCTTTATAACATTGAATGTCAAATTGCCTAAAACTGAATTTACCCTCTTCACCCAATTTGCTCTGCTAATCAGTTCCCATTTATAACATTTCCGTTTTCCTTGGTCATTCAAGCTTGGAAGCGGAAAACAATCTTTGGCTCATCTCTATTTTTTATTTTCTATACCCAATCTATCACAGGTTAATTCTTCCTAAGTGTCTCTCAATATGAAATCCTTTCCATTTTCAGTATGCTGGGCTGTTTAAAACCCTCAACACCTTCTACCTGAGAATTATAAACCCTACTAACATGTCTACCACCCTCCAGTTCCAGTTCTTCCTGCCCATTGCTGACAGATGAATCTTCTGAAAAGATCACTTTCTTGATGACATTTCTCTGTTCAAAAATCTCCAGTGGCTCCCCAGTGCCTACTTGTTACATTAGTAAGAACAGTTAGTATCATTAATTACTCTCCAGTGACTCTGATTCAAACAAAGGAATGGGAGTTAGAAGTGGGTTTGGCCCTGGAGGTATCACATGTTGCTCACATACTAACTGTCTTCTAGAAGTACTTGGTCAAACAAGAAGAAAAAGGAGAAAGGTATATGGAAGGGAGAAAGAAGAGAAGGAGGGAAGAGAAGAAAAGGGACAGAAGGGGGATGGGAATAAGAAAGGAGGGACAGAATTTGGATGAGAGGGAGAAACTCACCTACAGATAATACATAATTGCTTTTTTTCCAGACTGCTTTCTTCCCTTCAACATCTGGATTTCTCTTTCTGTGTATGGCCAATTTTTAATGAAAAACAAGTTTGTTCTAAGTCAAAAAAAAAAAAAACAGTAACACTCATGAGACTAAAGAAAAAACACATGATTTGCCTTGATTTTTATGCTTTTCTGGGAGATATTAATCTGAGATAGCTCTCTCTATTCCAATTTTCCAATTTAGATGGGGGAAGTGGAAAAGTATTTTTGTGGCTTTCTCTCATAAAAGTCAGAACATCCTGTATATTTGAACCCTACATGGCTCAGATGTGGTGCTTAATATTTTTTTTCTCTTCTTTTAAGATTTTTTTCTACCACCTTTGCTTATGTGTTGATTAGTATGTCAAAGAGAATATTGAGATTGAGAAATGGTAGTCTGTGTTTAAGATGCTCTATTGGCACAAGATATAGAAAGTAAACAATTTTAAAACCAGTAAGTAAGCTTTCTCAATTAATCTATGCTTTTAAGAGTGAATGCAGAGGCATAACTGAGAGAAGGATATTAACGATCAAAGTATCCTTTGACCAAAAACAATTTTGTTATAAAGAGGAAGAAACAGGCCTTCCCTGGTGGTGCAGTGGTTGAAAGTCTGCCTGCCGATGCAGGGGACACGGGTTCATGCCCCGGTCCGGGAAGATCCCACGTGCCGCGGAGCGGCTGCGCCCGTGAGCCATAGCCGCTGAGCCTGCGCATCCGGAGCCTGTGCTCTGCAATGGGAGAGGCCACAACAGTGAGAGGCCCGCGTACCGCAAAAAAAATAACTAAATAAAAAAAAAATAAAGAGGAAGAAATAACAAGTAATTGCTGCTAATTTGAATACTGAGCTTGGTTCTTTAAGTCACCCTGTAGAAAATCCATTGGGAAGTAGACCCTTATGTGAAGGAATTGAGTTAAGGTCCTTTAATTGAATTTAACCCATGGGAAAGAGCATAATTAGCTGTTTTCTAACGCATTTGACCTGAAGATGCTTGAATCAGCAGATAATTGAATGTATTAAAAGAAGTAGCAAATTCTGAGACTTAGTTGTTGGAGTAGGGGGAAAAAAGAAGTTATTTATCGTTTATTCAAGAGAGTTCATACAAATGTAGAAGAGGGGAGAGGAGCAGGCAATTACCAACCATCTCAGGTGCAAAACTGTGCATCTTCACATGGTGGCTCTTAGGAAGAGAACTGGGCAGCTCAGGACTTGAGTCTATTTTGTTACTCCCACACAAGATCTCCATCTGAATGCCAAATAAATTACCACTGAAAATAGAGTGAAGTACTCACAGCAGTAGAACCTACCAGCTGGACTGATGCCTGCATCACAGATTAACTCTGATATATTGGGCTTTGGTATGTTTCTGTGTTGTTTCTGAGGGCACATATATCCAAATCTAAAGGCTAACAAGCTGTGCTCAGATGAAGTGCTACTGAATAAGTACTTGAGTCATATGGTGCTTACACAAATCTGAGTAAGGCATGGTCTCCTTTCAAAGGAAAATGTCTCATGAACTCCACGCCCAAAATTACTTTATTATTATGTTACTTCACTGTTAATACATGTGAAATCTATGAACTTAAATATATATTCTTATGCTTATCAATTCTTATATAATTTAAAAACCAAAGTAGTTTATAAAATAAATATGAACAATGAATCAATAAAATTCAAATTAACAAAATTTAATGTGACAGATGATACTGTTTTGCTGAAAATGAATCTGCACTCCAAACCCAGATATGCTATTACTACTATGACACAGATTCTACTGAGTTTGCCATGCCTAAACTACTGAGTGCCTTGTGGTCGTTCAATTCTGTCACTCCTCTTTATTTGAATTAGAGCAACACTGACCTTCCTATTATACGCCACGAAGAGATTTGGCTTGCATTTCCATTACTACATCATTTAAGTATTAAGTCAACCTTTTCTTCTCTCTTATTGGTTCTGGATAATTAATGTAGTAATATAAAGCTGAAAAAAACTAAAACAAACATAAACATAGATGCTGAATATGCTGTGTAGTATGTTTTATTATTTTGTGCTCTCAGCAGATATAGGAAATAGTTTCACTCCTCATTCATTTATGCATTCATTCATTCAACAAATACTGTTTGCTGTGTATTTACTGCAAATGATGATGATGATGATGATGAATGATGAGAATGATGAAAACGATGATGATAATGAGGATGATGATTAAAACCACACAATTCCTAGTCAAGAAAATTAAAAATCTAAAACTAAATATTCAGCAATGAATATATCCAAAGAATTACAATTTTAGGCTATGTTAAAGTCATTAGAGCAGTGCATGTATAGGGTTAAGAAAGTTTGAAAGTAGCAGAGCACATGGATTGGAAAAGGAAATAGGGCTCAGAATTAAAAATAATTTAAACAACAATGATGATGATGATGACAATGTTTTACGCAAACTGTTGAGTGTCTATCAGGTTCCAGTCACTGGTTCATCGTTATCTTATTTAACCTTCACAGCAACCTACTGACATAATTATTATTTTCATTATTTTATACATAAGGCAATAGATACCCAAACACAGCTAGTAGTGATAGGGCTAGGATTTTAACACAGGCAGAAGAGTTCCAAAATGTGAGTGCTTAACTATATTTCTACATAAAATAGTTGGTATTTCAATTAGACATTTTTAATAATTAACAAATATGAATTGAGCACATATATTGGGTGGCCTTGGATGCCAGTTTAAACAGTTCTCATAATAATATATGATACAATGTTTAATAAATTATGTCACATACACATTTATATATTATAAAAAATCATTAATCATAATCTATAGTGTTATAAATTTAATAATAGTGTAATGGTTAATTGTATGTGTCAGCTTGACTAGGCCACAAGGTGACCAGATATTTGGTCAAGCATTATTCCAAATGTTTCTGTGAGTTGAAGAACAAACTAGAATCTCGAAAGGCATCTGGTTTGATGACAAAGATGTTTGCTGAGTTCCAGTGCTGGGTGAGACTCTGGTTAGCTGGGCCAAATTTTCTAAAAAAAGGGAGAGTAAAATCTGCTGCAATTGCTTTGTGCTTTGCCTTCCTGAAAAGCCTGTGTTTAAGTCCATCTTTAAAAACATTTGCCGTATTTGAAGGCTCGCTGGGCAGGAAGCTAAAAAGCTTGGCTGAGGATCTCTGAAGATCAGACCTACATTCTTGACAGTCTTCAGGACTGAGAAGAAATATGTGAAATCTCTTAATACATATTCCACGAGAGACATAACTAAAGATGAGGGTGAACAAGGGTTAGACTGAGTCTTTCTAAATCTTCAACCTTGCATTGACTCAGCTCACTTTCTTGTTGAGTTCAGATGATCTGCCCCTCATCCTATCTTCTTAACATAGAAAGGGGAAACTCTCACTGGTAATATAACATCGCTGGGATTCCCTAAGGCTCTCTAGTATACAATGTCCAGTGTACAATTTTTAAAAATTAGAAATAAGAGACAAGAAAATATCATAGAAAAAGAGGAAAAACAACAACAATATAAACAGACTCACAAATGATCAAGATAATGGTGTTAACACACAAGAACTCTAAAATAGCTATGATTTATATATTCAAAAAAAGAGACAAGATGCACAAAATAAATAAAAAGGTTGAGAGTTTCAACATAAAATTGACACCTACAAAATAATCAGATGGATATTCTGGAACTTAAAAATTAAAAATATATACATACAAAAGTAAGTAAGAACTATATTAGATGGGTTTATCAGAGATTGAAGACAGCAGGATTAGTAAAATGGAAAACATTGTGCAAGTGAAATAAAAACATGGGACAAATGGGAACATCTCAAAGGCATTTACAGTTGGAGTTCCAGAAGGAGAGAAGGGAAAGAATGAAGCAGGAACAATATTTGAAGAGACAGTGACTGAATATTTTCGAAAACTGATAAAAGACATCAACCCAAAAAATTCCAGTGAAGAAAAACTCAATTCACAGGAGGAAAAACACAAAGACAACAACATCTAGGCATATCATAGTAACACTGCAGAATATCAAGGACAAAAAGGAAATCTAAAAAGTGACAGGAATTTTAAAAATATATATTACTTTTAAAATAGTAACTGTAAGACTGGCAGCTGAATTCTCAACAGAACTGTCACAAGCCAGAAACAATAGAGTAACATCTCTAATCACTGAAAGAAAATAACTCCAACTTAAAAATTCTACATGCAATAAAAATTTCTTTCAAAAATGAAGGTAAAATAAAGCCATTTTCAGATGAAAGTCTAAGAGAATTTTTTTTGCTAGATCTATACTAAAAGAACATCTAAAGGGAGTTCTTCAAGCAAATGGAAATTCATCCCAGTTGAAACCTTGACAAGGAAAAAGAGAAAGAAAAATATTTTGCGTCATTTGTAAGGAATATTTACTATACAAAATTATAATTATAATGTCTTTTGCAGTTAAAATACATGTAGTACTAAAATACTAAACAAAAATTACTCAAAAGGCAAGAGGGGATAAATAGAGCTTCAAGGTCCTGAGGTTCAAGCAGAATCATGTTTGGGATAAAAGTAATAATTTGTATTAGATTTTAGTAAGTCAAGAATGAATTATTACATCTTGGCATCTTGGCTATCTGCTAAAATGACATAAAATTAGTCAACAGAAGTGAAAATGCTGTTACCAGCCATTTCCTAATTTTAATACAATTGAGAAAATATGAAAGGCAATAGGCATAAATGCCCAATCAGATGCTTATTGGGCCTCAGCTTATCAACTGGTCAATTGGACCCAAAAAGAATAAAATTTTAAAAGACAAGAAAGTCTCGGTATATATTATTGGAAATTATCTCTAAAACATAAGGTTTGTAATGAGACTTTATAATGTATTTGGCACCCTGGGGAAAAAGAACACATGTCATCTTTTCAGCATAAAAGTCACTCAACTTCTATGTGCATATTCAAAGATTCATAAAGAAAACAGAGTACTGCTAGTAGTCAGAATACAGAGTGCATAATGAAAATAATAAAAAATTATAAAACTTCAGAAAAGGGAAGTTTTATGTTAGAATTATCAGGGAAATCTTTAAGAGATAGGTGGAATCTCAACTAGGTACTGAAATATGACTGGGAAACATGTTTCAATTTTTGATGAAAATATACTATGAAGAAGAGAAGGAAATACACCTTCATATAATCTTTGGCTAGAAGTGGAAAATGACATGTAACACTAATAATCAAGATCTGAATTTGGACACTTATCTCACAACAATATTAGTTTCTATGAATGAGGACCTGGGATAAGATGAATGACATGGAACTGAAGATATCCCATTTGGAAAACAGACCTTCTTAAAGTTTCCTCTCACTTTATACTTTGCCACAAGTAGAGGATGCAAGTTGGGAAATCTGAGAGCAAGAAGATAAGAGGACTGAGTACCAATCCGCATAGTGAAATGATTAAAAGAGTAAAAATATCCATGCAGAAGCCCTGAAGTATCAGAGCTATGTCTCCATAAAATGGCTTTTTACTCTAATAAAGTTTTGAGGGTTAATTATCTTACCCAACCTCAGAGGTCAAACTATAATTATTTTAAGCAGTGATTATTAATGTTAACAATTAATAAAAAAGTATACAATTGTACTTAGGTGTCTTTATTTTTTCTAGCCTTGCACTTAAAATACTATCACTCTTCATTATAGATTGGTTCACAGTAATATTTTGTTGTTTTAAAGTGCAATTTTTTGTTGTATTTATAAAAATTGTAAATGAAAGTGTGAGTTCTAACACCAGTGTCAGTTAACCACGGCTATACCTGTTTCCATACTTTGGCCCGTGAAGTTACTATACAGATATCACTATGTACATAGTGATAATTTACCTATGTTGCAGATAGTTCATGGAAAGAGAGAAAAGTAATTATATTTATTTACTTGGAAAACCCCAAACTCTGAGGAAATATCAGTTGTCCTTAATAAAACACAAATGCTATGGCTGGATGTCCAGCATAATAATATAAGTAAATAGGTGATCACCCAAGGCCCCTGTGACTCATAGGACTATGAGAGATAAATCTAGAGGTGAGATATATGTTGCTGAATTGGATCCTCTAGGGAACATTTAACAACTCTAGCTTAATTATGCAGTGAGACTTGGAGTGGCAGCTATGGAATAACAATCACTTCCATTTTCAACATTTGGCTGTCTTAAAACCAACTTCTGATCTCAAATGTCTGAGAGTCTCTATGAAAATGTTTAACATATTTTGAACATAGTAACTTTACAAATACTTGATAATTTAAACTAAATTATGAGCTTCAGATACACTTTGTAACTCCATGGAAACAGTTTTGCTCCTGAAACAAATCCTTAGTGGCTCTGAATCCCAAATTATGTCTGGTTTTGTTTTAGATCTCATCTGAATTTTTAAAAAACACTTTCATCATTTTGAAGTAAAATAATTAATGAAATTTACACAAACAATATTCTCTCAGGCATCGCTAACCAGTCACCAAGGACAGCACACAAAATGTTTCTTAGAAGTGACATGACAGCACATTATTCTAAATTTGGTTACTCCCAGTGAGTTTAAAGGAACATTATCAAAAGATATGGCTGGATGATTATGTAGCCTCAAGTAACTGAATAATTAAGCTATGGTTTAACCCAATAATATCACTGTCCTAATTTACTATAGATTGTGCAGTTTTCCTGTCTATATGGAAGATCTAAGGTACATGAGACAAATCTGAAGAAGCAGTTTTCTCTAAAGCATATTGTCCCAGTAGAGCCAAATTCCCCCAAAATTCAGTACTTATTTTAATAAAGTGAATCCAATATGCTAACATCCTCCATTTAAAAAATTGTGTAACAAAACATCAATAAGCACATGATAAATTACAAGATAGCAAAGTATTAATGCCAAGGCCAAATTATTATAATAAATTATGAGTATTTCTAATATCAATACTCACTCTTGTGTTTTGCTAGCCTTGTACATTATTGAATGATTGTTACACGGCTATTATGTTAACCCTAAATGTCCTGAAGATTCTTAAATAATTGGTACTTAGAACTCAATCAGGGTTGATACTAGGGTATCAGACAAACATAGTGTTACCACAGAAATGGAGCTTAAGTGTCAGGGGAACCAGCGGTAAAACTAAGTTCATGTTGAACCGATGAGCAGCTTCCACAGATGTTTGTTGCTCCTGCCCAAGCCTAGGATTGTCCTTAAGGTCTGCTTGGGATAGTAACGGAGACCCAATTGCCAAGGTTACAGAGATGTGCTCAAGTGGAGTTTGGCATTTGCAAGGGCCAACTCTGTCAGTTCTCCCCAAAATTTCAGCTGATCCCATCCTCACTCCTTATCCTGATTTGTCTCATTGTGCCCAATCCTTAGGTGAGTGTAGCAAAAGGCAACAACTGCATGACAGAAACAAAATTATTTATGTCTGAATAAACATTCACAGCCTCTGCTTCCTTCTTAATGCCTAATTGGCATTTCATTCTTTTCTGATTTTAATCAGAGGTGAAAAAATATTGAGAAGAATATTAAAATGTGAGAGATAGAAAGAGAGGCTTTGGAGGGGCTGAGCAAGTTGAGAGATGTAGAGGGAGGGAAGGAATGGGGTGCAGAGATGTGCTGCATTGGAGATTAAACGTTCTTTCATGTTCTACAAGAGAAGCAGCAAAAAGTGATTATTGGAGTTGTATTAAATACTTTTGGTCACTTGACTGTGCTTCTTTTTGAATGTGACACTTCACCAAGACTGGAGTTTTCAGGCATAGCCCACAGCGTTAGCAGGACAATGGGCAACAAAGGCAGGAGCAAGGCCTGAACTTCAGGTTTGGGAGGAGCTTATGAGGACAACTGAAGAGACATAGGTTGGCTGGAGAATAGAACAAATATAAGCAAGAAAAATTCAAGATGATGATGACCAGTATTCAGAAATGAATCCATTTTAAATTTGAGTGGGACAATAATTATACAATATTTTTTATTATAAGGTATGCATTTTTCACACAACATATTTCTCAAGTCATGATGTACCTTAAAATTAATATATAGTTTAATGTGTATCATTTCTTATTTTCCCTGAAAAGCTATTATTAAACCAATGGTGAATCATAACCTATTGTAAGCTCCATGAATGTAAGAGAAACAT
This sequence comes from Orcinus orca, assembly GCF_937001465.1. Classification (NCBI taxonomy): domain Eukaryota; kingdom Metazoa; phylum Chordata; class Mammalia; order Artiodactyla; family Delphinidae; genus Orcinus; species Orcinus orca. The sequence goes on from NC_064560.1 coordinate 112,305,747, forward strand.
ATCTATATTTTATCATTATTATGATTTTTAGTAACTATTTATCCAGCACAATCTATTGTGCACTGTTGTGCACAAAGCTGCGACATTATAAGTGCTCAGTATTTATTGAATGATCAGGAGTATCTTAGAATTGAAGTAAGTGATCATATTTTTAAAAACAGCTATTTTTTTTCCTACAAATGTTTACTTTTAATATGTTCCAGTTGGGGTAGATCCGTTACAAATATTAGTGCATTTAATCCTCCCTATACACTACATTATAGATAGTATTGTGTTAATTTCACAGGTCTCGAAAAACTTGATGAAAATTCTGAACTAGGAAAGAGATGGAGCTGCTTTCAAACCCATACTTAGGTAACTCAAAAGCACAAGGTCTAAGCAGAAGGCCTTTGCACTACACTATGTTGTTTCAAAAGACGAATTTAGTAGACAGTGAACATTTGAAGGAGGAAAGGAAAAGAAACAGAGTCCAAGAACAGGGTCTAAGTGGAGGGGTTATGGTTATGGAGTCAAAGAGCAACAAGAAAACAAAGAGATCACACAAGGGACTGCACCTAACCTGAGTTAAATATCTGACAAAGTGGTCCCCTGACTATTAAAATCAGCATTTTCATCACCATTCTTTTATCCATATAACACTCTATTCTTGATTCTTCAGGAAGAATGTATAATACTGCTACCTCAAGTTTCAGATTTGTGTAACCCACCAACTTGAACTTATTACATAATATAATTTAAGGCATTAATTTTGCAAATAATGAGTTATTCATTCAATGACCAAAAGAAGTTCCCCAAAGTGCTTAATATACTCCAAAAGAGTAACTTGTTATACTGGAGGAAAGTAGAAGAACTTTTTTCTAAATCAGTGTGACTCACAGACATACATATTTTGCATGTATATTACATGAGCTGAAAGATCATGCTGCAGTTCACAGGTGCTGTCTACATAAACAAAGGGAATCGATACCAGTCCATTCCTGCTAATGTACAATAAGCACAGAATAACAGAGAAGACAATGGCCCATATTCAACAGCCCCCAAACCAATTATAAAAGACTGAACAGGAGGAGTGGGGCTTGGTGTTGGGAGGTTTGCTCTTCATGGACAGAAGTTTTCCTCATCATTATTTGTAATACCATCTAAAACTTGTGTGATTGGGGAGCAGATATCACTTCCTGTCTGCATGCTGTTCTGTACTGCAATTCCATTCATTTCATGGGGCCTCTCCTGATAAGCTATGAGTCTTCTTTCTCCTCGCTACAATGCATCCTAGGGTTGATGACAAATTGTAGCTGTCTCCTAGCCTATTATATCTTCTCAAAGACCAAGGCAAATCCATGCTCGTGTAAATGTGCCTTTTCCTTGGTGGAAAATGAAATCAGTTACACACAGTTAATCATACCATAGTCTCACCTATATAGTCAGAAACTGATATTAAGTCTCTCATTAGCCTGCTCCAAACTCAATAACCCCAATGAGTTCAATGTTTCCTAGTCAACACATTAATCGGTTTTGTTTTTTTATTAATTCTCATTTCCTCTGGACCCTATCCAGACTCTCTATTTCTTAGATCAATAATAGGATTAAAATGAATCTCACTACAGTAGCAATTAAGACTAGAACCGCATGAACTATACTGGGAGAATCACTTCATATTTACAATGCCTGCATTTGAGAGCTTGATTTGAAGTGGTGAGCACGTGTTACTGACTTGTTACCTTGTAACCTAGGCTGTTTTCAACTATGTTTATAGAATCTGACTGAAAGAATCACATCAGCTAATATTCAAGTTCTACCTTCTTTCCCCAAAACAGTGTTCAGGTTTTTTCTTATTCCTTCCTGAGTGAATTATATGGAACATGTAATTTGAAATATCTAACTCAATAATTTATGCAGTTTCTGGGGAAATCTGTATTTTAATTTCTGTAGGATCATGGTCTAAGTTGTAATATCCACATTAAAGCATATATACACTTTATATATATTCCTTATTTTATAGGTACACATATATGTATAAAATATTAAATCCATTAAAAAAACTTGAAAAAATAGCCAATGATCATAGTACCATGGAATCTTAGAGGTGAAAGTGCATTATGTCAGATTCTATTCCTTCAGAGGCACCAGCTTAGTTACCTTGATTTTCAAAAAAAGTGTGAAGAAATGAATAAAATGGAGTCATTAATGCCAACAGAACAGTAAAATGAAGCCAGGAGGCCACTGGGAAAGCAGGGCCTATGCACATCTCCACCCAGATGGAACATGAATTTGAACTGGGCCACAACATCTTTAAAGAATGCTTGCACATCGAACTCTCTCAGAGTGACAGCCTTAGCAACCAACCATGTACAGATAAGAATGTCTCCAGTCTTCCAACATCAATCATAATTCTTGCAAAACAATTTATGTAAGCTTCCTCCTTTTTCCTGTTAAAACTTTTTGGTTTTTAACTCTTCTTGAAGCACATTTGGGTTTCTACCCAAATCTGTGTCTTCTGAATTGCTATTCCTAACACCCCCAAATAAGTGAGGTGTTTTTCCTTGTCTTACAGCAATGGTCCTATTTCTAGGTCAACAAAAGGAAGATGGTAATCTTTGAATTTACAATCCAGCCCACCTCCAGGAATGTGAATTCTAGTGACATAGATACTATAATAAGGAAATAATAAAAAATGCATTCAAAGATTATTCAAAAGATACATCAAATATATTCATCACAGAATTGATGAGAGAGGAAATAATTATAAATTCCCTAACTAAAATTCCAAACACTAAATGTATGATTAAATGCTTATACTGGAGTTGGCCATTTTTTTTAAACTTAATTGAGGGAAATCCTCCATATTTAATTTTAGTGCAGCTTTTTGGCAACATGTTTGCTTCCAGAACACAGGTGCCATGGAAACCACCACTAAATCTAAGCCAAGATGGGGAAAGAAAAGACTCATATTAACATCAACATCATTGCACACATAGATTCAGGCAAGTCCAACACTCCTATCCATGTGATCTACAAATGTGGTAGGATTGACAAAAGAACCAATGAAAAGTTTGAGGAGGAGGCTGCTGAGATGGGAGAGACCTCCTTCAAGTATGCCTGGGTCTTGGGTAAACGGAATGCTTAATGAGCTTGCTATCACCATTGATAATTCCATGTGAAAATATGAGACCAGTAGTACATGACAGTCATTGATGCCCTAGGACTCAGGGACTTTAACAAAAACATGATTATAGGCACATCTCACACTAACTCTCCTATACTGATCGTTGCTGCTAGTATTGGTGAATTGGAAGCAGGTATCTCCAAGAATGGGCAGACCCATGAACATGCCCTTCTGGCTTACATACTGGTTGTGAAACAACTAATTATTGGCATTCATAAAATGGATTCCACTGAGCTACTCCTCAGCCAGAGGGATAATGAGGAAATCGTTAAGGAAGTCAACACCTACATTAAGAAAATTGGCTATAATCCAGACATAGTAGCTTTTGTGCTGGTTTCTGGTTGGAATGGAGAAAACATGCTGGAGCCAGGTACAAATATGCCTTGGTTCAAGGGAACAAAAGTCACCCATAAAGATGGCAGTGCCAGTGGAACCACAGTGCTCAAATCTCCAGATTGTGGCCTGTGTACCAATTCTTCTAATTGGCAGGCCTTTAGGTTTGTTCTTCCAGGACATCTACAAAATTGGTGGTACTGGTACTGTCCCTGTGGGTTGAGTGGAGACTGACTGGTGGTCTTTTTTTCTCTTTAAAGATATGTTTAAGTTCTAAACCCCAGTACTTGTGAATTGTTACCATATTGGAAAGAGACTCTTTTTTTAATTAATTAATTAGGTCATGCCAGATCTTAGTTGCGGCAGGCGGAAACTGGTATTCTTAAACCTGGCATGGTGGCCACCTTTGCTCTAGTCAACAGTACAACTGAAGTAAAGTCTGTTGAAATGCACCATGAAGCTTTGAGTGAAGCTCTTCTGGGGGACAGTGTAGGCTTCAGTGTCAAGAATTTGCCTGTCAAAAATATTCATCCTGGCATTGTGGCTGGTGATAGAAAAAATGACCCACTATTGGAAGCAGCTGGCTTCAGTGCTCAGGTGATTACCCTAAACCACCCAGGCCAAATCAGTGCTGGCTATGAACCTGTGCTGAATTGTCAGGCAGCTCACATTGCTTGCAGGTTTGCTGAGCTGAAGGGGAAGATTGATCACTACTCCGGCAAGAAGCTAAAAGATGGCCTCGAATTCTTGAAATCTGGTTGCTGACACGGTTGATGTGCTTCTTGGAAGCCCATGTGTTGAACTCTGGCTATCCTCCTCTGGGTCATTTGGCTGTTTGTGACGTGAGATACACCATTGCCGTGCGTGTCATCAAATCAGTGGACAAGAAAGCTGCTGGAGCGGGTAAGTTCACTAAGTCTGCTCATAAAACTTAGTAGGCTACAATAATATTATCCCTAATACCTGCCATCCTAGTCTTAATCAGACTCGTGGTAGAAGGTCTCAGAACTGTTTCTCTCAACTGGCCACTGAATAGCAAAATTTGGTTAATGATAACAATGCAATTCAAAACCTTTAGAGGGAAAAGAGGATGTTTTGTGGATCATTTGGCTTTTTTCTGTGGCAATTTTGTTAGTTTTTAAAATCTGTACTTTCTAATGGAAAAAACTTGACCAAAAATCTTGAATTTTGAGACCCTTTAAAACAAAGTTTAATGAGAAAATTCAGGGTAAAAAACAAAATACAAAACTATACCTATAAGATCATCTCCCAAAATCAAAAGAAAATGAAGATATGTAGATACATGGATAAATATATATACATTTAGAAATGTAGAAAAATGACTGAAGGGCTTCTCTGGTGGCACAGTGGTTGAGAGTCCGCCTGCCGGGTTCGTGCCCCGGTCTGGGAGGATCCCACATGCCGCGGAGCGGCTGGGCCCGTGAGCCGTCACACTCACTGCGCGTGCGGAGCCTGTGCTCCGCAACGGGAGAGGCCACAACAGTGAGAGGCCCGCGTACAGCAAAAAAAAAGAGAAAAATGACTGAATTCTCTGTTTTCCAACTTTTTAAACAATGCATGTGCATTACATCTCTAACTTGAAATTAAGCTACTTTTTAGAATTTTGTGAATCTGTAAAATTAATCATTAGTCTTAATTTTGGATTCCTTAGCCTGATTGCTTTCAAAATAAAGTATTTGATTTCATAGATAACCCGAGTCACTAGTTAAAAGCAATAAACAGGGCTTCCCTGGTGGCGCAGTGGTTGAGAGTAAGCCTGCCGGTGCAGGGGGCGCGGGTGTATGTCCCGGTCCGGGAGGATCCCACGTGCCGCGGAGCGGCTGGGCCCATGAGCCGTGGCTGCTGAGCCTGCGCGTCCGGCTCCGCAACGGGAGAGGCCACAGCGGTGAGAGGCCCACGTACCGGAAAAAAAAAAAAAAAAAAAGCAATAAACAAAACACCCTCTACTCTTAAAATTGCAGTTTCTTCATGGATGACATCAGACAAATATCTGGCATGCAAAAAGACAAAAAGATACATAGGAAATCTTGGAAATGTGAGGAAAGTGAGCTGATTCAGGGTTTGGAGAGGCTAAACTTAGAAAGTCCAAGGAAGCTTCTACATAATCCTGATTTGGTCAAGGTAAAGGGTACATAAAAATCACAGGGATTACAGTGAAGAAACCTGAAAAACACGGCCTCATTCAGGTGATCAAGATAAACATCAACAGGGGTAAGTCATGTCGGTGGCATCCACTCTTTATATAATGTGATGAAAGTGGCACTTCACTCTAGTCTTCTTCCCAAAACCAATAACCTCAGGCTAATCATGAGGAAAACATCATACAAATCCCAGTTGAGGGACATTCTTCAAAATACCTGACTAGTACTCCTCAAAACTGTTAAAATCATTGAAAACAAGTAAAGCCTGAGAAACTGTCATAACAAGACAAGAGGAGCCTGAGGACACATGATGGCTAAATGCAACATGGTATCCTGGATGGGATCCTGGAACAGAGAAAGGATATTAAGTTAAAAAAAAAGGAAATTTGAATATAGTATAGATTTTAGTTAAAAATATAATTAATGTATCAATATTGGTTCATTAGCTATAATATTTACCATAATAAAGTAAGATGCTAATAATAGGGAGAGCTAGGTGTGGAATATACCAGAAGTCCCTATACCATCTTTCATAACTTTTATGTAAATCTAAATCTACCCTAAAATGAAAAGTTGATTTAAAAATTATACACACACCTTGCAAAAACAGTGTTTTTCACCACTGCTGACACCATTGACACCCCTCCTTGAGTACAAGCTCTTGAAATAAGGATACTGTTTTATTGATCCTTGTATTTTCTGTAACTACTTAAACCATGCCTTTTACACAATCATTACGGGATAAATTTCCTTGGAACTGAAAGAGAAGAGAATGCAAAGCCTGGGGCCCAGCTGACTCCACGAAGTTAAGATGTACTTTTCCCATTCCCAGCAATTATTGCAGAATTTATTCTTACTTTGAGAGAAGGACCTATAATGGTGGACTGAAGTTGAAAAAAAGAAAAAAAAAAATGAACACAGGTAGCAGCCGTCACACTCACGTCCACACATATGAATCTCATAGAACCTGTAGGCATGTTAATTTAGAAAATTACCTAAAACTTCATTGCTTAAAGCTTGAAAGTCAAAACAGGGAGAACACATTAAAGAAGATAACACATAAGACCTGCATTTTGAAGGTTGTTCTGAGGATTAGATAAGAAAAATATATGTGAACGCCTTTTAAAATCACCATACAATCAAATAGCAGTGCTTAAATTTCCTCAGGTGTGGAGCATCTGAAAGTCAGTGTTCCTTGGAGATCACAGTGGACACTGATGTGTCGAATTTCATCAGGGGAACCGTTTTTTTCTTTCTTTTTTTTTTTTTTTTTTTTTTGCTGTACGCGGGCCTCTCACTGCTGTGGCCTCTCCCGCTGTGGAGCACAGGCTCCGGACACGCAGGCTCAGCGGCCATGGCTCACGGGCCTAGCTGCTCTGCGGCATGTGGGATCTTCCCGGACCGGGGCACGAACCCGTGTCCCCTGCATCGGCAGGCAGACTCTCAACCACTGTGCCACCAGGGAAGCCCAGAGGAACCGTTTTAATAGTAGAAAACTACAATGTAGTGTAGAATAAGATTACAACTGTAAGTACATGCAACACACACAAAACTATTAAACTCAGCTCAATGTTTCTTGATTTCTTCCATTATTATTCATATGTTAGTTTGCACTGTTCTATTTCCTGCATCTACTTGTAAATTATATGTTTTCACTGAACTGTAAGTAAGCATGTATAACTTGTTAATGCTTGTATCCTCAGAATATTAGAGTTTAGCACATAATAGAAGTTATTTATTCAACAAATATTTCTGGAGCATTTACTAGAAGATGTGAAGTACAGAAAAAGTCCAAGATTTCTGTTCTCATGGTATTGACATTCTAATTCTAATGGGTTAAAATGCTGGAAGGCAATAGGTGTAATGGAAGAAAGGTAGAACAGGTTAAGAGGGAATGGGAGTTGGAAGGGTAAGCAAGTTGCACTATTAAGCAGGGTGGTTGCATTGAGAAGGTGGCATTTGAGCAAAAGCTTGAAAGAAATAATGATTTCAGGCAAGCAGATATCTTAGGGGCAAAGCATTTCAGGCAGAAAAATAGGGCACTGGCTCTAAGGTGTGAGTTTACCTGGCATGTTCAGAGAGCAGCCGGGAGGCCAAAGTGCCTGGAGCAGGTTGAAGGAAAGGGAGAGGGGCAGGCAAAGTCAGGATGGCCAGGCCATGTAAGGCCTTGTAGCATATTATAAAGACTTGTGCTTTCCTCTGCAATGAGACGGGGAATGATTGTCGAGTTTTGAGCAAGTGTCATCATTGGACCTACATTTTCAAAGGCTCACTCTGGCTGCTGTGTGGAGAACAGACTATGTAGTAGCAAAGGCAGAAGCAAAACGATGTGTTAGGAGGTGATTGCCATAATCTTTGGTGTTTCAGACCAAAGTAGTGTGTCCATGATGAAAATTAGTTGAATGCTCAATATCTTAAAGTAGAATCAACAGTTTATCATAGAGTCAACAAATAATTTAAATAAAGATTGGCCAACATTCCTTAGTAAACGTCATCAAGTGTCAAAGGCTTTATAAACATTTATGGGCAAAGAAACTTAAAATAAAACAAAGACCATATCTGCTACATTAATGTTATGTCTATTACATTTCTATTTTGTCAAGAATGACTAATTATTGGACTTCAGCCTTAGAACATTGGCACCCAGCTTGCAGGCTCCCAGGGTTTTTTAGGGACAGAGTTTGAGAACCACTAAGCTGTCCAAATTTGAGGAATGATGTTGCTGACATTGAAACTGCTTTTTCCCAGGCATTATGAGGGGCACCTCACCTGTTAAAAGGAACATCATTTTCTGATTTCAGCCTGACATTGGGGAGTGCATCTGAAGCCAGGCAGGTAGAAAGGCTCACAGTACTGAGTCCTAGTTCTGGCTCTGCTTACCAATCGATACCACTTCCTGGTGCTCATTGTTTTGATAAAGATATTAGCAAAGCAACAGTAAAAATTAAAGTGCTCCATAATCCTCAGCACCCACCATTAACTTCTGAAATATTATTGCACATTAGCTTTTACTGTTACTTTACAAAAGCACTTACTGAAAGGCAGAGAAGCCAAAAAGAGAAAAAAAAAATCTGCTGCTGGCAGTAAAGGGGAGGATGATTGTCTCTTTGCAGATTGCACCTTCCCCTTTCCCAAAGCAGCAAGGGGCACAGAGAGATACCTTCTAGAGTGTGTGGGGGGGGGGGGGCAGAACATGTCCCTCCAAAGATCAATAGGTGGGTGGGATGTGTCTCCTGTTTTCCTTCCTCACTGTTCCTTTCTTAGGTCTTTCTTCTCTCTGCTTTCACTGGCCCCCCAGGGATCCAAGCCTGCTCATAGGAAATTAACTGAAATTTGTTATGTACGTTTCATTTGCCCTCTGTCCAGGGGATACACATTAAGTTGTAGAATTTCAGAGTTTGCCCACCTCCTATCCATCAGGTGGGGACATTGTTCTATTTATGCAGGTGGTATAGGGAGCATGGCATATTTCCTCAGGGTAGAGAGGAAAGATATTGGTATTTGAGGCATGTTCAGCTCCCTAAATCAGCTACCCAGCAGCAGCCCGTTTAATTCCATGCTTAATTCCAGGTCATGCTGAGAATGTGAGGCCCCAATCTTTCTCTTTACAAAATTCTATCACTCTGTATACACTTTGCCTCACAGGGCTTTTCTGAAGACGAATGAAATAATGTCATCTGTTCAATACAAGCCTGTCCCCTCACAACTCAATGAAAGATGCTATGTATTATGACCAAGCTTTCTCTTCAGCTGAATTTAGAAACTGCAGCTTACAGTGCTTCCTATGTTTATTCACAGTGGTATCTCATTTTGCACAGGAAAGTGGAGGCCCGGGCATTTGCATTTCTCCCAGTGGTTCCACTCTCCTGGCCAAGAAACACATGAAGAAGGGTCTTCACTGGCCCAGAGCCCCTGATAGGATTCCGTTCATGCCCGCCACTCACTGACAGAGAAAGCCCCCCACAAGAAGGCTGGGCTCTCATAAAGAGCTCTGCCAGATTCAGGAAGACGTGGCTTTTTGTTCAGCACCATAGGACCCTGTGTGACACTCCACGGCCTGGGCTAGGGGCTGTCACAGCAGCCTTTCACAATTCAAAGAGAAAGGGAAAATAGCTTGCCTTTGAGCATCAGAGATGTGGGAGAGGCAGGAATCAAATCATGAATAAATAAATAAAAACACCAGCAGCTGTGATATTTAAAACAGACAATCACTATAACAGCAAATGACAACCCCGCAGCCTGCAGAATCTGCTAATAAACTGTCTGCTGTGACTGTTTTTAAAGATAAACTTATGAGCCATGATTATTCAACCATTAAACCTAAGTGGAAATCAAAGGAAAATCTGTCTCAGATGATATGTTTGGTGCCGTGTGGCCTAGGAAAATTACTCAACAAATTTGAATCCTGATGTCTCTGTCCTCTAAGGATTGGCCCCTTGAAATTTGGGTACTATTTATGCAGAAGCTTTCCTTCTTTTTTCTTTTAATTATAATTTTAGTTTGCTAAAATGTGGCTTTTTTATTTTTAATACATTGCTATAATAAGCACATCTCGCCTCATTATCTATGGAATAACAGAAATGCCATTCAATTCAGCAAGGGCACAGCTAGTAGCGCAAGAATCTAAGACCTTCCTCAGATCCACCTGCTGACCAGAGCACCTTCAGCTGTCAGGCTGATGTGGAAAAAGCTACCAAGGAGTCTGGATTGTGGGTAGCTTTGTCAATGTATTAGCTAATTTCACCTAACAAGGATCCAGTTCCAATTCAGACGTCACCCGATTCGCATTTCACTTGGATCTCAATCACTGCCATTGATATTATAGTCTGTGACATGGTTAATAGGAAGAGTGGCCTATTATGGCAGAAACAACATTATAGAATAAGATTATTATATGAGCATGCCATTTTGAAGACATAACAGGATGTTCCAGATTGAAAATAATCTTCAGTTAATGTCCTATATTATTATTATACACAGGCTGCAGCAGAGCAAAACAGAGTCAGAGCTATTCAATCTGGTAGGGTTTTCAAGGATTGCCTTTCAAATTTCTGCTTGATATTAGTATTTCCTAAGAGCTTTGAATTAGGAATTTGAATTAATCTCCAATAATCAGGGTAATAGTCTTTAATTTAAAAAAAAAAGAAACGAGGGCTTCCCTGGTGGTGCAGTGGTTGAGAGTCCGCCTGCCGATGCAGGGGACACGGGTTTGTGCCCCGGTCCGGGAGGATCCCACATGCCGCGGAGCGGCTGGGCCCGTGAGCCATGGCCGCTGAGCCTGCGCGTCCAGAGCCTGTGCTCCGCAACGGGAGAGGCCACAACAGTGAGAGGCCCGCGTACCGCAAAAAAAAAAAAAAAAAAAGAAACAATACTAACTACTAAATTTGCACTACCTAAAGTGCAAAAGTATGTGACAGGTTAAGGGGATAGGCAATAAAATTTCACCTTTTTTATATCCTGCATTTTTTGTTTTCTTTTTGCCCTTTCCACCTCACCTGCTTTTATGTCTCCATTTAATGCTTTCTTCTTCAGAGAGATTTATTGTAGTTGGGTGTCCCCATCCTTTGTGCTCGAATGTCTGTAATAAAATGTACCTGTTTGATACATATTATATATTCAAAATGTTTATATACATTTTGAAAGAATAAGTTAATAAATGACCTAAGAACTTGGATACAGGCCTAATTCTCAAATTATCCCAGGTTAAGACACACATAAGGGAAATAAACATGGTGTTTATAGTACATATGAAAGTCAAGAGGCCAAGTACCAGCTTCATTCAAATACAATGAGTAGGCAAGGGGCCAAAAAAAGTCTGGACTGGAGATTCAAAATGTTGGTGCTGGAACTTCAGGGTGACAATCACATAAGTAACATTTACTGTGAATTCATGGAGCGCTTCAAAAAACTGTAAGACAGAATTCAGACAGAATTCACATGCATGGCTGGGTGTTAGAATCACCTGGAAAGTTGTGTTTGTTTGTTTTCCTTTTCAGTCCAAATTCCCAGGTCACCTCCCAAAACAGAAAAATAAAAATATCTGGGAAGAGCACCCATGAATAGTCTTTATTTTTGATAACAGCTACTGAATGGGCAGCTTAGCCTCCCCTTGACTTTCATCTATTCTGTGAGCCACTCTGTGAGAGGAATGAAGGCGCTTGAAGTAGCCATTATTTCAACAAAACCACGGTTAACCTAAACATTACCTACTAAGACAACTGAAGTAATATGCGGAACGATAGAACTAGATCATATGCTCAATCCCTGAATATCACAAAATGAAAGTGAAGCTAAAATAAACCTCTCTGCATTCAACAGGTAAATGATACAGTATGATCTAGGAAACAGAAAAGAGCTTTTCTTTTACTGGACATTTTTATAATGAAAGTTTATGCGGAGAAGTAAAGCCACATGCTGCATCTAAAGAGACCCTTCTGCTCCCAAAGACCCAACAGTAATCTGAAATACTGTTTTCATTTTCCTGATGTGAGAGCAGAATTTGCCTGTTCTTGAGATAGATGTGTTCCTTATAAGTTGTGCAAACTTGAAATTTTTTAAGTAGTTGAAATTATGAGCTCCCTATTTAAAGAAAACGTGAAATGAATTTTTTTTTGGTATTACAAAGTATTTAGAGTTTTAAAAACAACCCCTGAATGTGTTTGTTTTATACTGTAGAACTGTATAATAACTAACTTATTATTACGTAGGCTTGGGTATTATGCTAAACTCTGAAACACAAAACCACATATGACAAAAGTCTGCTGCAACCTAGCTAGAAATTACTAGAAAACTGGTTGTACCAAAATTTGGGGAAAAAAGGACATATCTGCTTTATGAAAAAACCATGTTACTAAAAACATAGTTTAATGATTACTCTTACATGCTAAAGTCAACAGTTCTTAATGTGGATACACCATCATTTTGAAAGTGGAAAAGAATATAATGTGCTGTACCTTATGCCAGATTTTCAAAAATGTGTGTGTTCCTTAAAGTGAATCACACCTTTGGAACTCACATTTATATGAAACTTTGTATTTTCCAACTTTTATTCATATGAACCATTTAAATGTATCCTTCTCATTAGTGAGACTTTTTAAAAATTATGTATAGGAAACTAAGCAATGAAGCAAATATCCACTATTGTTGTTGTCCCCATTTTACAGATGGAGAAAATAGATTCAGGGAAATTAAGAGTTCTGTCCAAAGTCACACATGGAGCCAGTGATAGAAATGGAAATTCAATTTGCACTTTCTGCCTCCCAGCTCATTTTCATCAGACCACAGATATAAAGAAACAGCTTGTAAATGTTAATGAACAATTTTCCTTTGTCTCCTTATAAAGTAGAGACAAAATGTCACTTTGTAGGACCCAGAAATGAATTCTTGGCCCAAAATAGGGTTGCCATCAATTTTCATCCAAAATTTAGAGTGTATTTAGACAAAAAATCCAGCAATAATGGCCTTTTTTTCCACAGTGGTTAAAAAAGAAAAGAAAAAAAGTTTCTCAACAAGTCTATCATTTGCTTTGAGCTGGTTCATAAGTCAGTTGGTCTTTGGGTGAAAGGAAATGAAACATTCATCACCTGTGATGACCAACTATTCATATAAAAGACCTCAAAGTAAAGAAGCAATTATACTATTTATGTGGTAAGCCCTCATCTAAAGCTATAAGTAAACAAGTTAAGTATCAGATTCTCCTCACAGAATACCTTGGGAAGGTGGGGTAGGAAGGTGAGTAGGAAAGAACTGAAGACCTACACCAGAGCCTGGCACCTTACAGGAGGTATGTGGTACAAGTTTTGAGGGGAAATGCTTATTTTCCACCTCTTCTGTTTCTTTTCATATGGATGACTATGACAATGTAATGTGTTAGCAGTGCAATCCTGGTCTTCCTACATCCCCTCATTCACTCTACCCTCACTAGTGAGTTTGGAAGGGGAAACTGGCAGGTATAGTTGGAGCCTTCCTCTTCTCTGTTTTTTGAGTGAGTCTGTCTACGGAGATCATGGGCTCCTAATTATGTTTTACCATGCATAAGCCTCTCTACTGAGAGACCCTGTCCCCTTATTGGAGATGTCTTAAATAATTCTCCGAGAAGCAGACTCTGAAATAGAGATTTGCCTTCTAGATTTGAATGGGGTCCTCTTTCCTAATTTGGAAACAAGGCCAAATTTTTATGTCAATTTCTAAGACCACCAAACTTACACACAAGAAATTAATCCATCCATGTTCCCATAAACATTCACCTAGAAATTAAATAGTATATTTAAAGCTTTTTGGAAGAATTTAGTAAAGGGTAAGTATGTGCTCAAACCTGTATGGTGACCATTAAAACACATTTGTGTCTCTGGGGCCAAGATAATTCAATGGGAAAAGAATAATCTATTCAACAAACGGTGCTGGGAAAACTAGATGTCAACATGTAAAAGTGTGAAGCTGGACCCTACCTCATCCCACGTACAAAAATTAAGTGAAAATAGATCATAGGTCTAAACATAAAAGCTAAAACTATAAAACTCTCAGAAGAAAATATAAGAGTAAATCTTTGTTACCTTCGGTTAGGTAATGGCTTCTTAGATATGATACTAAGTGCACAAATGATTTTTAAGAAGTGGATAAATTGGACTTCATCAAAATGTAAAACTTGTGTTTCAAACGACACTATAGAGAAAGTGAAAATATAATCCACAGAATTGGGGAAAATATTTGCAAATTATTTATCTGATAAGGGACTTATATCCAGAACCTATAAAGAACTCATACAATTCAAAAATAAGACAAATAACCCAATTTTTAAAATAAGCAAGTAATTTGAAGACATTTATTGAAAGAATATACCAATGGCAAAAATAAGCACATGAAAAGATACTCAGAATCATTAGTCATGAGAGAAATGCAAATCAAAGCTACAATGTACCACTCTAACACACTATCATGGCTAAAATAAAAAGCAACCAACAGTTACAAGTTTCAGTACAGATATGAAGAAAATCAAACCCTCAAATATCGTACATTGTTGGTGGGATTATATAATAGTACAGCCACTTTGGAAAACGGTGGAAAGTTCCTCAAAATATTAAAGAGTTAACATGACCCAACAATTCCACTCCTAGTTCTATACCCAAGAGGAATAAAACATATGGCCAAAAAAAATGTGTTCATGAATATTCTCAACAGCATCATTCATAATAGGCAAAAAGTGAAAGCAACCCAATGTCCATCAACTGATGAATGGATAAGCAAAATGTGGTGTATCCAGTCAGTGAAATATTATTTGACCACGAAAAGAAATGAAGTACTGTTAAACCTTGACAACAGTATGTTAAGTGAAAGAAGGCAGACACAAAAGGCCACTGTGATGGTTAATTTTCTGTGTCAACTTTACTGGCCTAAGGGATACCCCAACAGCTGGTAAAACACTTTCTGGGTATATCTGTGGGGTGTTTCTGGAAGAGATTAGCATTTAATTCAGTAGACTGAGTGAAGAGATGCACCCTCACCCATGTGGGTGGGCATGATCCAATACATTGGGGGTTCTAATGGAACCAAAAGGTGAAGGAAGGGTGAATTCCCTCTCTTCTTGAGCTGGACATCTATCTTCTGCCTTTGGACATAAGTACTCCCTGTTCTTAGGCCTTCAAGCTAACCCAAGTTTATCTACCAGTTTCTCTATTTAATATCCTTTGTTTAGAACTGTATTACTCAGCATTTCACCCAAATCCATCTGATTCTTTACCTCCTTCTTGTCCTTTTACAGTCCCTAAAATGCCCTACTACCTTATCTCTTTATAGGTTGATTCTACCTATCTTTCAAAGCTCTTATAAAATGCGGTCTTCTCTGTGGAGCCAATGCTGATTTTCTCCAATTAAATGTACTTCCCCCCACCCCCTGCCTTGCTTTGCAGTTGACTCTGCTTTGTATTAGTTATCTATAAGTTTATATTGTCTTCTTTCCTTCTAGGGCCATCGCAGTGGCCATCCACTGAGTGAGTGACAGCAGAGACTGTATATCACTCCACTCTATGACATTTACAGCATTCAAACTTGCCAGTGGTAGGGATTCAAATATTTGCTGATTGGATTGAATTATCTGTCAAGTGCACAGTTTTTCAACTTCATATGCATGTATAGAGATAAAACATTACATTATTGCTCAACATTTAAAAAATCAGAACTTTAACCTATTAAACTATCCCTTCATGTTGAATGTTCTGACATGGGAAGCAGCTGCATAGCACGGGGAGATCAGCTCGGTGCTTTGTAACCACCTAGAGGGGTGGGATAGGGAGGGTGGGAGGCAGATGCAAGAGGGAGGAGATATGGGGATATATGTATATGTATAGCTGATTCACTTTGTTATACAGCAGAAACTAACACACCATTGTAAAGCAATTATACTACAATACAGATGTTAAAAAAAACAAACTCATGCCCCCCCCAAAAAAGGAACATCGTATATATTTATATATTTATACTGTGATTTTTATCTTAAAATTTAAAAGCAAGATGAAAGATGAAATATGTTTCCTGGTATAGTAACATCCGATTTTATTCTTATGAAAGAGAATTTTCCAGATGATAAAGGCTTACCTTTTCAAGTTCCAGAATTTTAAATAATTTTTATGTATTTAGGAATGAAAATTTTACTAAATTATACTGTGTATATTAGTATATGACAAGAGGACTACTTAATTGGAACATTTTGACCTTAAGCTACAGTTTATTGAGGAGTCATCCTCAAAATTATAATGTTATATTAAACAAAGAACCTCAATTATCACCTTACACCTAAGTTGACTAGCATCTCTGAATTGAAAACTGAGGCAAGTCCAGTAAGCTGCATTCCCATGAGCTATATATCCCATTTGCCATGTATTTCTTCTTCATAGAATGTCTTCACTCTGAGAATAGGGACTGTGCCTTCTATTTCTCTGTGTCAATTTTATTATGTTTCCGTGTGTGCAGAAAACCAGTTATTGCTGACTTCCATTTTATAAAAAGAAATAGATTACCCTTTAAAAGGAGAATCCTGCTTTTCAAAAGGTTGAATAAAATAGTAGTTTTTTACAGCTTTAAATAAAAATCCAGCTGGTTAAATTAAAGCCATTGAAAGAAGCTTAATTGAGGAATATTTTTTGGCTCTGAGCCCACTATTTTTTCATTTGATTGTAAATTGGATACGTTTGATTCACTTCAAACTCTTGTCTTTCAGTATTTTATTTTTCTGAGACCAGTAAATAAGTGTTAATAGCCATGTTGAGCTCAGTTAGACTACTTTCTTCACTTAATTACCCATTTTGGCTGTATTATTGCCAGCCAGGCTTTTGTTTGTTGACACTTTTATTGAATGTTTGTGCAAGAAATGTTGATATCTTCATATATTGTTTTGACCCTTCACTAACCCTCTTTGTCGGTTATTTCTTTCATCTGAAATATCTTCTTCCCCCATGCTTTTATTATCCATCTATCAAAGCATGTCCTTTTTTCTTTTATAAAATGATGCCAACTTGTGTCCTTCAGGAACCTCTCTAGAGGATGTCACCTCTTATTTTTAAGCCAAGAAGACCCTGGGTTTCTATGATGGCAGAGAGTTTTATCTTTCTTTGCCACAATGATGTGCTGTCTTTTAGAGGGAGAGGAGGACAAAATTGGTGAGGTGTGGAAATGTTTGAAAGCCATGAAGGACTGCTTGTAGAAAAAATTGCCTTTTCTGAGGCCTTATTGATGATTTGTGCTTTGTTAATACAAGGTATCTGCTAAGTTAAGCAACTTTCAAGTAATGTCAACAATTGAAACCTGATTCTCATGCCCATACTCTTTCCCCTACAATTCCCAGCCTCATTTCTGCCTAAGTTTACAACCTTGGAGCCACATTAAAAACTTAAGCCTCTTTGTTGATCTCATCTAGTCTTTTTTCATATTCACATACTCATATATTTGGACATGTACTGTGAGGCAAACAATGTGAAGATACAATGATATACACGTTGGAGATATATTCAGTTGGCTGAATGAAAAGGGAACACAGCACAAGAGTGGGTCAGGATGGGGAGAGGATACTTTTAGACCGGTTGAGCTTGAGTTTTCTTTTAGGTATTCAAGTGGAGATAACCAAACTGCAGATGGATATACAAATTTTGGTTCAAATAAATAGATTTTGATAGACATATACTAATAGCTAACATTTGTTGAGTACACACTTTACTACTATATGATGCTTTTCCTGTTTCTGGATAAGAGTTATAAGCCTGTTGATGGTAAATGACATCATTCCAATGGATATGATCACTTAAATAGTGGAAGAAGAGTACCTAAGACAGAAACCTAAGGAATACCAAATATACTGATTCTTCCCTGTAGTCTTTAGGATTCACCTTCTATTCTGGCAGTTCCTGGGAATCCATGTCTGTATTCCAGCATCAACCATTTTAGCAGCTTCTCCTTATCCAACCTATCTTAAAACAAATCCAGGAACTGAAGTTCCAAGCCTGCCTTCTGAGAACGTGAATGGACTTTAATTTGCACTTTGACCACATAAAAACTCCTGGTCATAAGCGTGAAGATTCTACCCATTATTAGACCTTTCTTGCCCCTGCTACTTTCCATTATATACTCTTCTCCAGCCACACAAACAAAATTAATGTGACATCTGTTTCCAAATCTCATTTTTTTCTAAAATGCTTCTACCCACCTTTAGCTCACTGTGCTCCAAAATATCTCCCACCTCTCCAGTAAAAACATACTCATCTTCTTCAGATAGCCTTTTTCTATAAACTCCTACTTTACCTACTTCCATCTCACTCCCATTATAAATCACCATGATTGCTCAATATGCATAGGCAATTCTGTGCAGATGTTGCTAGAAGCAAATGTTTATCTGTTTCTCTAATTTTGTTTATAAATGATCAGAGAATGGGCTACTCTAGTTCATCACAGGTTCAAGTTAATAGAGATATGTAGTATACACTGCATGAATGGCCCATTGTGTAGTATTAAAATTCAGTAATAGCCTCAAACCTAAACGATACTGAAAATATTTTAATCTTCCTTTAATGATTCTGAAAGCACTTTAGGGTTTTGCAGAGTCTCAAGGTTATCATTATCATCATCCTATATATGTAGGGAAAGAAGAAAGATTTCCAGTTATTTCCAGTTATACTTGATCAGATTGATCAGCTTTTACTGCATTTCTTTAGGTTTGCCTTACCTCCCCATTACGTTCTAAGATCTTTAAGAGCCAAAATCGTACCTTCTATTTATTTTGCATTTCACACAGACTTTACACAAATGGGTGCAAAATTCATATTTGTTATCATTAGATTAGAGATTAGAGTGCACAGGGAGACTTTCATTTGAATGATTTCCTATCTTTTCCCTTTCCTATATTGTTCAGGTCTTACCTACTCCCACAACTAGAAGAAAAGGCAAACAGTGGCCAATTTACCCTCTGTTATTAACTGACTAGTGACCATAATCCTTTAACTAAACCTCTATCATATAAAACACTGTAGGAGCGAGTACTTTTCACCAATACCCGGTTCTCCCCTACTTACAGGCACATGGGGCATATATCCCTGTCAGGAAATGAAGCAAGGCCATACAACTTATTTGAATAATGAAATGAGTGGAAGGGACAATTATCACTTCCTGGTGTGATATTTGACTCTGATGCTGTACTCTCTAGCTCCCTCTTCCTCTGTTATGATTGATCTTGAAATCACCTGTTGTTGTGGGATTGTCATAAGATTAAAGTAGCTAGAACAGTGAACCAACATGTGGAGGATGCCTACCTTCTAGAGGCACTCTGCCCCACAGCAGGCAACGCATGAGAAACAAATAAAAATGTGTTGTGCACAGCCTCATAGGTTTGAGGGTTGTTGTTTTACTACTACATAACTTAGCATAACCTGATATAGTACTTACTTTATAAACATCTTATTATGTATTTCTTTCCTTAAACAGTACATTCCTTAATGGCAGAGGCCATATCTGAATCATTTATTTACCTATAGTATCTTGCCAAGACAGTTTTTAGTAGGCTGTCAAATAGTATTTATAGAATAAATAAATAAAAAGTAAATAATCTTAATTTCCATAAAAAGTATGATAATATTCTTCACTTGACCATTTTTTTACTCCTATCTTTTAGAATTAAGTTTAGCCTGAGAAATATTCAGTCCTATTACAATTTTGTCAGTCTGAAGTTTCTTCCAGCTGCTAAGTAATCATAAATTGGCCTTGGGTAAGAATTCTCCTCAAACCTAAAGTCTGCACAGTCCTGTCTTGGCTTACTTTGGACCCCTTTCTCCTTTTTCTGAAGCTAGTTTTTCTTCTGCTTTTTAAAGTTATTCTTTGTGCTGTTGTTTAGGTTATTTCCCTCCAAGTCTACCACCACAGTAGGAGACCATTTTCTCAGTTCCTCTGCTGCCTTAATCCATTAAAAAAGCCTTCTGGACTATCTCATGGGAAATGCTTCCCACTAACTCTTATGGAAATAGACTGGGAGTGACAGATGTAACTACTGTGGTGAAGCTACAGATATCCTTGAAGTTTCCAAAGCTCTCAGGTCTCCTAGTTTATAATTCTTAGTTTTCTTATTAAGTGATTCAAGGAAGACTTCCTGGGATCCTTCTGAAATCTGATAAAAGCAGTTTAAAGTGTAATCCAAGGTAGATTTTCTTCCCCCATCCAAGTTCTTTTATTTATTTATTTATCTACTTATTTACATATTTTTGAATTAAAGTATAGTTGATTTACAATGTTGTGTTAGTTTCAGATGTATAATAAAGTGATTCGTGTGTGTGTGTGTGTGTGTGTGTGTGTGTGTATATTCTTTTTCAGATTCTTTTCCCTTATAGGTTATTACAAAATATTGAGTATAGTGCCCTGTGCTATAAATTAGGTCTTTGTTAGTTATCTATTTTTATATAGTAGTGTGTATATGTTACTCCCAACCTCCTAAGTTATCCCTCCCGACTTTTCCCCTTTGGTGACCATAAGTTTGTTTTCTATGTCTGCAGGTTTATTTCTGTTCTGTATATAAGTTCATTTGTATCTTTTTTTTTTTTTTACATTCCACATGTAAGCAATATCATATGATATTTGTCTTTCTCTGTCTGGCTACTTCACTTAGTATGATAATCTCTAGGTCCATCCATGTTGCTGCAAATGGCATTATTTTTATGGCTGAGTAATGTTCCATCATATATATATATATATTATTTTTTTCTTTATCCATTCATTTGTTGATGGAAATTTAGGTTGCTTCCATGTCTGGCTATTGTAAATAGTGCTGCTATGAACATTGGGGTGCATGTATCTTTTCCAATTATGTTTTTCTCCAGATATATGCCCAAGAGTGCGATTGTAGTATCATATGGTAGCTCTGTTTTCAGATTTTTAAGGAACCTCCATACTGTTCTCCATAGTGGCTATACCAGTTTACATTCCCATCAGCAGTGTAGGAGGGTTCCTTTTTCTCCAGCATTTATTATTTGTAGACTTTTTCATGATGGCCATTTTGACTGGTGTGAAGTGATACCTCATTGTAGTTATGATTTTCATTTCTCTAATAATTAGCCATGTTGAGCATCTTTTCATGTGCCTTTTAGCCAACTGTATGTCTTCTTTGGAGAAATGTCTATTTAGGTCTTCTGCCCATTTTTTGATTGAGTTGTTTGTTTTTTGATATGGAGCTATATGAGCTGTTTATTATCTTGGAGATGAATCCTTTGTCAGTCACATCATTTGCAGATATTTTCTCCCATTCTGTAAGTTGTCTTTGTGTTTTGTTTATGGTTTCCTTTGCTGTGCAAAACCTTTTAAGTTTAATTAGGTCCCATTTGTTTATTTTTGTCTTTATTTCCATTACTGTAGGAGGTGGCTCCAAAAAGATATTGCTGCGATTTATGTCAAAGAGTGTTTTGCCTATGTTTCCCTCTAGGAGTTTTTATAGTATCTGGTTTTACATTTAGGTCTTTAATCCATTTTGAGTTATTGGGTATGGTGTTAGAGAATGTTCTAATCTCATTCTTTTACATGTGGCTGTCCAGTTTTCCCAGCACCACTTACTGAAGAAACTATCTTTTCTCCATTGTATATTCTTGCCTCCTTTGTCATAGACTAATTGACTATAGATGTGTGGTTCTATAAGATGCTGATGAAAATTGGAGATGGCACAAACAAATGGAAAGATATTCTGTGTTCTTGGATTTGAAAAATCAATATTGTCAAAATGCCTGTACTACCCAAAGCAATGTACATATTCAGTACAATCTCTGTCAAATTACCAATGGCATTTTTCACAGAATTAGAACAAAAAAAATTGTAATTTGTATGGAAATATGAAAGACCCTGAAGAGCTAAAGAAATCTTGAGAAAGAAGAGTGGGGCTGGAGGAATCAGGCTCCGTGACTTCAGATATACCACAAAGCTACAATAATCAAAACAGTATGGTACTGGCACAAAAACAGAAATATAGATCAATGGAACAGGATAGAAAGGCCAGAAATAAATTCAAGGTAGATTTGAGATGATCCTTACTCATCTCCTACCTAGCTGGGAGCACATGGTATTAGGAAGAAACCAAGCAAAGGTCAATGCACTGGGCACCAACCCTGATCCAGATAATATGACCAATGCATCATTCTCTTTCAGCTCAATGAGACAGAAGTTATTGGCAATTAGGCAATATTTCAGCATTATAAGTAGACACAGAAAGGTAATTTCATGTATTGGAAATAATATGGGTTTGCGATTCTGATGAACCTGGATTCGGGATTCAAATCTACCACTTAATTGCTGTGTGGCACAGTGGAAAAATTGCTTATATGAGATAAGAATTTTTCTTTTTGGGAATTGTTTCCTTTACATACACATGCACATACACAAAAATGCATGATTTTAGTTGAACATGTATGTGGTACATCTTTCCATTTATTTCAGTATTTCCATTTTTTCTCAGCATAGTTTTATAGTTCTTATTGCACAGATTTTACACATATTGTATTAAATTTATTCCCAAATATTTTCTATTTTTAATGTGATTGTAAATGTTATTTTAAATTTTCTATTGTTAGACTAAGTATTCCAATCAAAAGGCAGATTTTGTCAGACTAGATCAAAAAGCAAGATCAAGTATATTCTGTCTATAAGAAATACACTTTAAATACAGACACTAGTTGAAAATAAAATAAAACAAGTGTGTACAGTCCAGATGATAATATTGAGGTGGCAATATTGATATTTCACACAATAAGAAAAGGAGAATCTTAATGTTCTTTATGGGAAAAAATGAACATCAATCCTTAACTCACATTATAAACAAAATTATCTAAAAATAGAACTAAATGTGGAACTAAAACTCTACCACTTCTAGAAGAAATTATAGAGGAAAATTTGTGAGTTCAGAATAGACAGATTATTTAGGTAAAACCCAAAAAATCATGAGCCATGAATTTGATAAATTCAACTTCATCAAAATTAAAAACTTTTGCTTTATAAATATTATGGTTAAGAAATCAAAAGGCAAGCCAAAGAATGGAATATATGTGTATATCATACATATATGTGTGTATAGGTTATACATATATAATATATATAATATATATATATATATATAAAACCTGGAAACTTATATATGATAATGGACTGATATCCAGAATATATAAAGAATTCTTTCAATAAAAAGGAAAAAAATTTAATGGGTAAAAATATTTGGACAGACACTTCACAAGATATTCAAGTGCCCAATGAATGCAGGAAAATGCTCAACATCATTAGCGTTAAGGAAATGCAAATTAAAACCACAATGAAAGACTACCGTCAACCTATTAAAATGGATAATACTAAAAAGGCAATAATACCAAGTGCTTGTAAAGATATAGAGCAACTAAGATGCTCATACAATTTTGGTAGGAATGTAAAATAATAAATCGCTTTTTTTAAAGTTTGGCAATTTCTTATAAAGCTAAATGTATACTTACTATATGACCTAGAAAGTCTACTCCTAGGTGTTTACTGAAGAAAAATGAAAGCATGTCTATACAAAGACAAGTACAAGAACATTCTTAGCAACATTTTTATAATAACCAAAACCTGGAAATTACATAAATGTCAATAAATGGAGAGATGGATAAACAAGTTGTGATATACAGCAGAATAATACTCAAAAGAAGAATGAACTTCTGATACATAAAACAAGATGGATGAACCCTGAAAAAGAAAAAACAAAATTTCCTGAGTTGAGAAATCCTGATGCCAAAGAATAACTACCCTATGATCCATGTTTATGAAAGTATAGAAAATACAAAAATAATCTATATTTATATAAAATAGATAAGTGGTTGCCTAGGGCTAGGGAACGGGAATTGGCAGCGAAAGGACATAAGGGAACTTTTAGGAAATGAAAAGTGATGGCAAATGTTCTATTTCTTGATTTTAGGAGTTGATACACACTGCATAAATTTGTGAAAACTCATCAAAATATACAATTAAAATCTATGCATTTTTATACACAAATTGTACCTCTATAAAGTTAAATAAATAAAAATACATCTTAGAGATAGATTGAATTATATCATATTATATACCTGAGAATTGAGGATAAAAATGAAGTAGTTTCTCTCATTTCTAATGATGAACTGGCAAAGTGTTTTCACCCCAAACCCACAACTTTGTGTCTACTGGTCCAGAGGGCTTAGTTCCCAAGAGAAGGATGCTTCCACCAGAGGACACAGCCATGGTTCTATTAAAACTGGAAGTTGATACTGGCACCAGGCCAGTTTGGGCTCTTCATGTTGATTCCAATGAATTGACAGGCAAAGAAGGGACTTATCTTCTTGACTTTCAAGGGGCAAATTGGCTGCTATTCCACAAAGGGAATATGAATGAGTATGTTTGGAATACAGGTAATACCCAGAGGAGCATCTTAATAATTCCATGGCCTATGATAAAAGTTAATGTAAAACTACAACAATCTAGTAAAAGCTGAACTTCTACTGGTTTATACCGTTCTAGAATCAAGTCTTGAGTCACCCCACCAGGCAAGGGACCACTATCAGCTGAGGTGCTTTCTGAGAACAGAATGCATAGTAGAAGATAGTTTCAAACACCAGCTAAGACCATATGACCAGAGATAGAAACAAGAACTGTAATCTTTATTAATGTTGGCCTTATTTTGATATGAACAAATGTGTGGATATAGTCATCATTTTTCTTCTTTTTTTCCATGTCCCTTAAGATAGATTAAAAGTAGTTAACCTTATCTCAGTAGTTAAATACAAGTATGCTCAGTTAGAAGAGGAAAAAACATCCCCCAAATATTGATAGTTATATCTTATTTTTTGGGAGAAGGTTAGTGAAGAAGTTAAGTATGAATAAAAGAGGTGCACATGGATACCAAATTGACGAGGAGTCCACTCTGATGGCCTTATGCTGTGTCAATGTAGATAAATTAGAATCAAATGCCCCAGGATTTTCTTCCTTGTATAATTCTGAGTCAGGATTGGACACTTACCTCATGTAAAAATCTTGCGTGAAAACTTACATAAGGCTTAGCCATTTACCTTATATAAATAATCTATACAGGGTTAGGAAAGCAGATGTGAAGAAGCAGTAATTGTTATGTTCTGAAGGCTTGTGCAGAACTCTAGGCAGTAAGGCCATTCATGCACATTTTCATTATCTACTGGCTTTATGGGTAGTACCCAAACCTACAACTCCTCAATCTCCCCCCAGATCTTTTTCCTTAGCTTCTCCAAGCCCTGGTCCAGATGCACATGTAACATTGTATCATAAGACACTAGCTTCTCCCATAGGTCACCAGCATCATGAGGCTGGAAGTGAAGAGAGACAGATGTGGGTTCCAGTTTGCCCTCATGGTTTCCTGCTTCTCTTCACTCCCTTCACTTCACATCCAGCTTTCCCTCCTAACTGCCAACCCAGCTGACCTAAAATGTCCCTCTACCATCAATATATATATTTTTAATCTAGGGACCTGCTGTTAATAATGTAGCAATTTTATTAATTTAATTATATAGTAAAAACACTTTTTTACAGCCAGAAAGAGATTTCACAACTCTCTGATGTCATTTTATCATTTGAAAAATTAGCATGCATTTAATGTGTTGCAATATAATCTTTGGATAAAAGATAGTTTAAAAATAGTTAGAAAAGGAGAGAGCAAATGTGGGAGAATACTTGATATTCTGCTCTGAAGATGGGAGACATAGGACAAGTGATAAGTGTCACTAGGGAAGAGTGACCACAGGGCCACGACTATGGTGAAACATCTAGAAATCAAATCACTACATGCTATAAAAATTGGTATTGCATTTGCCATGTTTATATAGCTAATGGTATTTTCCAATACATGAGTCTATGACTATTTGAGAAGATGCACTCAAGGAATAGAATTCAGACCAAAGTCCAAGGGGAACAATGTTTATTTTCAGAAACTTACATCAATTTTTTCCTTAAAAACAAAAATTATGTAATGAAACATATCTCCATTTCTTTTGCTCTGGCCACTTTGAAGCACTAAGTCACTTTTTAAAATTAATTTTAGAAAACATTTTTCTCCCTGTTTTATATTTTCCTGGTCTTTTTATAGCAATGAATTATATTTTTCCAAACTATGATATAAGCTACCAGAAATATTTATTTTAAAAATTGAAAAATAAATTGATATATGAATGAATGAATGAATGAAAAGCAAGCAAATTTAATAGACATTTTCCCAATGAGTATTCCAATATAAATGACTTGATTTGTACTGTTACTAATACTAAATATATATATCTGCTCACTAAATGTATTATTAGTAAAGAATCTTAATCCCTTGAGACCATCTTATCTAATCTTTTTCACTTAGAACAAAGTATTCTAAAAGGCATGATAAAATTATATTTGATAGTAAATATATATTTAACACAACCTTTTCCTATATTAACAGTCTATGTTTCTTTCCCATAGAATCATAAAAGAATTATTTCAACTAATAGATTATCTACATGAAGGTAAATTCTAGGCACTGACAATTTATGACACCATAGCCTTTACCTCACCTACAGCAAATTTAATTTATTTTAATTTTTAGGTTTTACTCAGCTTTGGAATATTACATGATATGGTTTAAGACAATGTCTGAAATTGAGAAAAATATTAATATATAGTTTGGTCTTATTGTCAGTTCATTTCAATTCACATATCAAGGTCATTGTCTGTTCCAGTGTGAAAATATTCTCATTTTCCACATCAGTGTTACTTCAGCACTTAAGATCTAACAAGAGACCTAGCACAGCCATTTCTGATCCCCCGCGTCCTGGTGCCATTAACATTCACGCTAAATGAACGCCATTTAAGTTAATAAGAAGTTCATTTTCTCTGTCCCTTTACTGCCCCTTTCAGTGCCTATTTTCCTTCCTAAACCTGCTGCAAGGCATGTGGGCAACAAGTAAACTGAGGATTTAAAAAGATTTTGACTTCATATTTCTGGAACTGAATTGCTCTTTATTGGGATTCCAGGTGTAGATGGGATCTATGGCTGTGTCACACTCCTAGGCTTCTTTCCTCACATCTTAGTAATGTCCATAATGTTCCCAGAAAAGTGGCTTATTCATTAATCTAATAATTTGAGTATCAACCTTTCAGTCCATTTGCTTTTTAATGAATTATTTGAATTTTTTTTTTTTTTTTTTTTAGGAATGATGATACCATTGTCATGGCTGAAAGAAAACCATGGTGCATTATTAATCTCAGGTACATGTTGTATTTAAGTATTTGAATGCCTTTTTATATTTATATGGTTGAAGTTCACAATAAGAGAGCACAAATTCTAAGAAATGATGTGGCTGTTGAAATGGAGCTGCGATTTTCTAAAGTCTAACACCCATTCCTTGTGTGAATTTGTATTCAAGATGCTGAACTGCAAACCACAAAGAATGAGATATTGGCAAAGGAGATGCTACAGAAAGAACAAAAACAACCACAAAATCCTGATGGATTCTCTAATCGTATAAGTCACTGCTGAACAATAAAGCACTGTTAAGATTGCTTTAGAAATTAGGTCGTGACCTGACTTTTTGAAAAATAGCACAAAGTAAATTGAAAACATAAATGGATACATGTTTTTTAGAGAGGTTGGGAGAACTGCATTTCAGTGTAATGAAGATGAAGGATGTTGGTTGTATCAAAGACAAACTTAAATGACACCAATCCTAAAAGGGATGAATTAGTCAATTTTAGAGTATATAGCATATATTCATGTCACAGGGATGTACACAAAGGGTGTGTCTCTACTCATAGAATAATTTGACTAAGATGAAGAAAATCAAGCCAGGAAAGCATTCAGCTCATTCAGAGTTTCATGTCACTGCCCTGACAATTTGAGATCACAAAGAAGCTGTGGTATGTCCATGACAGTTTGCAGACAGCGATTTTATCCTCTTGGGACCTGCACACAGTTTGTTATTCTCCTGAGTCTTTGCTTTCCTTTAGCTTCTTCACTTCGCTCAGATTTCTTTCCCTGATGCTGGTCCTCTCCTTTTTGGCCCTTTTCACCACCTATCGGGCTCCAGATTTATGGATGTTTTCTTCTAGTGCCAGCTTGAAACTGCTGAGCTAGCAAGACTCTCTGACCTTTAATCTCAGTCGTTAAGATTCAGCACTGCTTACTGCAAGGGCCAACTACTGCATCATTTATTATTATTTTGAACATTTTTGTGCTTATTGCTATCTAAAGTTTCAGAAGCCAGACTGAAAACAATTCCTGACCACTTGGGTGTTGCCATCACCAAGTGCTAGCAGGAGCCAGGTGCTTCAGTAGCAGAAATAGAGCAGCCTGGTGACTTCAGCATTTGCACGAACTAGATTCACAAGGAAAACACAAGTTAAAGAGAGAATAGTTTCAGTCAACAAACAATTTACAAACCAATAATATTCTGATGCACATGATGACAATTAAACCTAAAATTTTGAGTAAGAAGAATCACAAAATTTCCAGGCACACAGAATATTTATAAAGTTTACACTATTTAAACTTTTCTGGGTAATTTGGTGTTGTGCAAAGTGCATGGTTTTGTTGTTTAGCTTGGTTGATTTGTTTGTTTAAATCAGAGAGATGGCAGAATAATGAATCTGCCTTAGGACTCTGCCACTGAGAGCCTTCTTGATTAAGTCACTTAAACACCCTGAGCTTCAATTTCCACATCACTGAAACTGAAATAATATCTATGCTGCAGAGTCACTTTAAGTATTTAAAATAACATTAATACACTAGTATACCCTAGGCACTTAGTAATATATATACTATGATAAATCTAAAATTACTGCAGCATACTATATATGTAAGTATTCATGTATGTAACATTCTTATAATCACTCTGATTATATCTATATATACATATATATGTGTATATACATACTGTATATGTGTATATATAGTATATGTATATATATAAATATATTTATAAATAGTATATATGTGTATATATAAGTATATAGTACTTATACAGTATACAAGTACTATAATTGGTGGTATTAAAGTAAGGTTTCAAATATAACAATGGATTTCCCCCACAAAGACACAATGTCTGACATTCTGGCACTTTGCTTTATGTCCTCCTTCTCCTCTCAGCTCATAATAAGTTCCTCTATGTTCCCTTTGTTAAGGAAGCTGAAAGCCTATCTGGTTCCTCAATTCCTGTGAAGGAAGAGAGGGAAATAAGGAAATCTCCACCCTCTTTAATACATCCTGTTAAGTGTGTGTGCGTGTATGTGAAGAATAATTATGTTTCAGAATATGTCATGTTCCTTCCAGGCTGTTTTTATTGAACCTAAAGTGATATTAACTTAGAAAGACCAGAGAGAGGTATCTTTTCACTTAAAACCATCTTTCACCCCTGACTAACCCTCACTTGAAATACTACTGTCTCTTTCTTTCTAGCAGTGTTTCAAACTTCACTCTGTCTTTATAGGTTTAGGCAGATTGTGCTGCCCCAGGGACAACTGTGCTCATAACAATTCGTGCCCACCATCTGAATTCCTTGAAGGACATAACCCCATTATAAAATTGGAAAAATCAGGTAAAAGTTATCCTTGCTTTCCGTGCACTGATGGATATGTTTATTTCACAAGCCTATTAACTGTTATCCTCTCTACATCTTCCACAAGAGGACCCTTGTCCCCTCAATTTCCCTGTGCATGTTGGAATTTCCTGCTCAACTAACATCACTTCCAAGCCTTTTTTAGTTGAATACTTTAATATTTTTAACTCATTTTAGATACTTAATATACTGGGTATCAGTATATTTGCACAGTTTGAAATTACTGCAGATACAAATAGACCACAATAATAAAGTGTTTATGCAAATTGACTTATTTTCAAGATGATCTATCTAGGATCGCTTTGGCATTTCTCTGACAAAAGGAGTTGTATTTCCATACACATAAAGCCCCTTAAGACCCAACACAGCCAAAAATAAAAACAGATAAATAAATAAATTTTAAAAATAAGTAAATAAAAGGGCTTCCCTGGTGGCGCAGCGGTTAAGAATCCGCCTGCCAATGCAGGGCACGTGGGTTCAATCCCTGGTCCGGGAAGACCCCACATGCCGCGGAGCAACTAAGCCTGTGCGCCACAACTACTGAGCCTGCGCTCTAGATCCCGTGAGCCACAACAAGAGAAGCCACGACAATGAGAAGCCCATGCACTGCAACGAAGAGTAGCCCCACTCACCACAACTAGAGGAAGCCCGTGCACAGCAACAAAGACCCAACACAGCCAAAAATAAAAATAAGTAAATAAATAATTTTTTTAAAGCCCCTTAAATCCAGATAGAATGAGAAAAAGTAGAAAACCTGACTATATCAAATGAGAATTTCAGCTTCAGGAGTTGAAACTTATTGAGAGTGTGTGTGTGTGTGTGTGTGTGTGCACGCGCGCGGGCACACACACACATGCGCACATCTCTCACACCCCCATAATCCATGACTCTATAACTCTTAACATAACAGAGGTTCCCTCTCCTTCCCCTTCTCCTCAAATACCAAATCAAAGTCTCAAGCTTTTTAATACAAAAAGACCTCAGAACTTCATGCTTCATCTCATTTATTCTTTTTAACAACACTGTGAGATGGATTCTATTAGCTTCATTTTTAGAGGTGTGGAAACAAGGCTCAGAAAGTTAAATAACTTATCTCAGGTCAAATAATATCTAGCACAGTCAGGATTTGAACTGAGGGC
The DNA here is from genome assembly GCF_937001465.1 of Orcinus orca. Classification (NCBI taxonomy): domain Eukaryota; kingdom Metazoa; phylum Chordata; class Mammalia; order Artiodactyla; family Delphinidae; genus Orcinus; species Orcinus orca. The sequence continues at coordinate 112,336,648 of NC_064560.1, forward strand.
TATCTAGAGCCAAAACCCACACTAATTCTCTAAAATACTATTTCTCCAGGGAATGTCATACAAAGGTTGATTATTTTCATCTAGAGAAGTCAAAAAATAGGAAAGGGGCTTTAAAGAGGAGATAATATTGACATTCACAGATGGAGAAAAATACATGAAAAAACAGAGTATGGGTGAAGAAACAGCTGTGGAAATGCTTGAGCCATAAATGAAGAGTAGCAAACCATTAAGTTTGGTTATTTTGCCTAATGTGAGGGAGGGAAGTAGAAATATATTTGGAAAAGGAGGCTAGGGATAACCTGGAGGACTCAAATGTGGGTTGAGGAGTTTGGACTTCATGTGTGGGCCATGGGGAACTAGAGGAGGCATTTGAAAAGAGAGATGTATTTCAAGAAGAGCAATGTGGAAGTGGTCACAAGGAGGAAACAGAGGGAAGGAGACTTGAGATAGGGAGACCAATCATCCAGGAGTGGTAACGAAGGCTTTTAACGGGGCTGAAACCAGGGAGGAAACAGCAGTAAGGCTGGAGGAAGATTAAACATGGACCAGGAGGTTATTCTGAAGATCTTCTCACCTGTGTTTTCTTCAATAGCTCATGATTTGTGTGTAAGGCCTAGTCAATATACAGCAGTTGGAAAAAATAGAAACTATAAATTTGGGTCAGGAAGCATTTGGAAAGTTTGGACCAATACTGTGAAGAAATGGTACCATTCTAACTCAAAACCACTGGCACTAAAAATAATTATTATTGTCCTGGAAAGATGAGGTGAGAAAATGAAGTTAACAGGTGAATCTACATAATTAGTTTGTTATATTTTAAGTTGAAATTTCATTATTGGAAGAAAGAAGAACATACAGTGGAAAACTTAAAAAGCTGTTTAGTGAGATATTTAGAAGGACAAGGAATCCAATTGCTCTTGGTTAGTTTAGGGGCTGTCTGCCAGCTGGTCACCTCATGCCATTAAAGATAAAATGAGGTGTAAATAAAATTGAAACAACACATATAAAGCAAATACATACAATTTAGATAAAAGGAGATAGCATAGTATAAAATGAAGAAGATGAAACAGCAAGCTAAAAATTCAGACTAGATACAGTAAAAAGATAGGACAATAAAGCAAAAAGATTAAAGAAGTTTAAAGTAAATAGGTAAATATTGACTAAAAGAGTATACTAAGAAGGTAGACTTTTAAGTTGAAGAATTCAACTAAAAGAACACCCTTTTCAAAAGGGTAGAAAAATGAAAAAGTCCTGCAGAACTCAGAGTTAACCCTTGGGGCAAATCGAGCTGTATCGATTTCCAGCAGTCACCTGCTACACATCTTCCTTCCTGAGGCTGGGCTTCACTCCGGAGGGTCACCAGTGAGTACATGGCCCCAGGCTAATGTACTCGGATGAGGAAACCCTGAGAGATTTGTCCTTTAGGAAGAAGGCTTTCATTTCCAACACCTGGGCTTCTTTACATATTTGACAAACAGTTCCAGTGGCACAATTCCAGCCAATTTTTCTACCTAGGTTCTACAGGTTAGCAAAGTCTCTCCTACACAAAATAAGGAGATGAATTCAGAATATTCAGCAGCTAATTGAATGTGGGGAAACAAAGGAATGAGAGAAACAAAGAAGGTTCCAACGTTACAACTTTTCATCCAAGGCTCTAGTAGGCACCAAAAGTCATTTTAAAATGTGAGATATTAATGGCTTCTTATTTGTGAAGCCATCAATACTGTAAGAGAGCAGCTCACAGATAAATCAGGCGGAGACAAATGAGCAAGAACCACTATTAGAGAAACATTTGTGTCTCTAGTTAATTTGATTATTGGAAAGAATCACACTTTCGACCAATATTACTAATACATCTCTTAGAGTCATTGATGAGCCAATGACTCAAAAATTCTGGTTAGTTATCAATCTTCCAGTAAGTCTGTACCTTTTATATGGGCCAAAGGAAAACCAAAGGCAGTCAATGATATGGTAGTTAGTTTGGGTTATAGCCAAGAATGTGAGGTGTGCCTTTTGAGCAGCGAGCTGGACTTGCTGCTGCTCTGCCATTTCCTAGCTGGACAATCTCCGGCAAGATACTTCAGCCTTCATGTACCTCAAGTTCTTTATCTGTCATATGGGGATAATGCCATAGGATTATTATGAAGAACAAATGCATTAATCCATGTAAAAAACTTAGCACCCTACCTAGCACATAAAATGTGCTCAGTAAATATTTGCTTTTACTAATATTCCAATAGCAATGGCTTGATGTTTGGAAAAGATGATAGGCAGAGTATCTTGAATTCTTAAAAGAAACTTTGAAATGCAGCACAGCATCTGGGTAACAACTGTGAACCTAGGACACATTATTAAAAAAATCTCAATCTTAAGATGACATTTCTAATACCAACACATAACCAATCTTAAGAAAGTTTTAACAAAATTTCAGTTAAAGATGAAGGGCACAAAAATAATGAGCTAGCATTTATCGCATACTTACTCTGAGCCAGACAACTGTTCTAAGCATTTTACATTTATGAGATTATTGACTCCTAATAATAATATTATGAGGTAGGTACTACTATAACCAACCCAGTTTTCTGATGAAAAGTAGAGTGGTTAAGTCACTTGCTTATACAGCTAATTTGTAGGGGAGCCAGGATCAAAAGCATGGGCATGAAGTGGCGGAGGCTGCTTGTTTAAAAACTAAACCCTCTTAGAGAATTATGGTCTTCTAACGAAGTAAAATGTAAATTTCTCCTCATCCCAGAAGACCACACTTATTGGGGAGATAGTCTTTCCTATAACCTGTTTTCCTTTGGGCTTCATTAGTTGAAACTCTGTTTCCATGAGCTTTACTGATGGGACCCTTGGTTTCTTTCTTCCTCTCCCATTCTTGCACTCTTCTTGGGCTGCATGCCAGTCACAGGTGCAGTGAGTACCTAAGGGAGAGAGAAGGCTAAACCTGGATTAAGATCTACATACCAAAAAAGTGACCATCTTTATTTCAAAGCCTGTTAGGTTGAAGCTGTCGTTTACCTTTGAAATGTATTTATATTTGAAATGTAATTGCATGTAATGGATAGATAGATGATAGATAGATGATAGGGATTTATTACTATTCCCAGAAAATTACTATTCCCAGAAATCAACACCATTCCATTTAGAATACATACTATGTTATCAATATTGTTCAAAAACAAATTCTGAGTGGTCAGCCACAGACTGAACTTGAGATTTCTTTCTTCTCTTTTTGACATTTTGAATAGTTGAACCCATTTGCTTTTCAGCCATCCTTAGCCTCTCCTGCCATCCCATTCTGTAGGCATAAAACTATAAAGTAAAACTCTCTGGTACAAAACACAGGGGAGATAATGGCTTCAGGTTGAGCAAAGAGCTATCAGTAAGATACCTTTAAGAAATGTAAAGAAAAACTGGATAAGCAGAGAATATGCCAATTTGGAATTAGATAATGGTGACTACATCACACAGATGGACTGTAGCACAGAAATAGCAACAGAATATTGTAATTACCATCCCATACATTGATTTATGGTGTCAGGGTTCCAGGGGCCACATAGAACTAGTATCCCAAAGGCATAATGCAGCACTACCTAATCAATTCATAGGTGACGCCCCTGGCATCCGTCAATGAAGGTTAGTAGTCATTTTTAATTCAATGTGAAAGAAGAGCTTTTAAGGAAGCCCTTTAATCAAATGTAATTCTTCTGGAGGGTGATGGAGGACCCATTTAGCCATGCCTATGTGAAGTAATATAAAGTAAGCCTAAGTAGGGTTGACCTTGGGGCATCTTATTTACCAAGTCAAATTTAGTTGATCTTATGCTTAGTTCAAAAAGGCATATGAGCAATGTCTTTCCTTTACTTACCTAACCTGATCCTGGCCCATTGCAATGACCAAAGAGATCCCTGTGGTTTGCCTTTCTGCACTCTACCTTATAGTTACAAAGAGAAGCACAATTATTCTGACTGACAACATGTATCATTTTCTTTCTGATTCACTGTGATAAAAATAAGCTTGAACAATAGAAAAAACAACAACACTCAGCAAAACTACTGTTAATACTTTGATATCTGGCCTTCTTTTTTCTTGGCCTTTATGTAGATTGATAATAATTTGAGCTTTCCTTTCCTGTGCTTTCTTATTTTTCAGCCTTCCCTTAATTAGAGAAATCCACATAGCCTCCATTAGAATTGGGGTTCTTACAGCAGGAAGGGAAAGACACAGTCAACTAGCAAACTTTAGTCTGCTTGACCTATAAAACATGCAGTTAGAATGAAAGCAGAAGACCTGAGGGGAGCCAGGCATAGAGTTTATGACAAGATGATAGACTGAGGAGAGAATAGGTCTGAGTTACCCACCCCTTGGGAGACTCGGTCACTCGAGAGTGGGGCAGACATGAATTGGGACAAGTCATGGGTGGGATGGGATGGTGAGCAGATGACTGGATTGGAGGGACCATGTGCAGGGCAGTCATGTGAGGATCAAGGGACTACTGGGAACCATCCTGTCCCAGCACCTCTGAGAAGCTGAGCCAATGTCTGCAGACCTCCTGAGCCATCAAGTCATTGTTTTTGACCTCTGTGCTGATGAGACCTGTTAGCCAGTTTTGAAATTATTGAGAGAGCAGGTCTTTCAATCATACCAGAGAGCAGACTAGCTAGCCAACAGTATCCCCAAAAGTAAATGGAAAGCCTGCATTGTCAACCCCAAGACAAGGGTGCATAACTTTCATTTTCATATTTGGTTGTGGATTTTGTTCGGCTACCTAGATGTCTTTGTTGTTCCTGTGAAAAGGCTTTAATCTCCTTTGAGTTCCTAAGAAAAATAAATCCTAAGTAGTCTCTTTCTAGCTGAGGTATTTTGAAATGTATGTATATTCCTTATTTAAACCTAAGATCACTGGATTATGACTTTAATTAACACGAGAAAGATGACTCAGAATTTCACAGCTTTTTGCCACCATGATCATATTCTGCTCAGCATATTATTCTGAGAGCTGCAAAAAAGAATTTGAACATGTTTGACATATGATAACAAACACTGGGCTGGCAGACATATAGTAAAAGATATGTATGGGTACATATGGAGAGAATCAATGGCATCATTTGTTCAGCTCCAAACCTCTTGGGAGCAGTCAGTTCTCCTTCAAGCTCAGGCACATTGGTGCTCCATGTGAGGAAAAAAGAGCTTCCTCCATCCTCATCCACATTGCTGTGGCAGTCACATCCATCATCTCCAATATGTGTCCCTGCAGGATGCCCATGGGAGTGGAGGGGACTGTCACATTGCTACTCTGCTGCTTCCCAGAGGGCTGGGCTGGCAACGGGTTGCTACCTAAGCATGAGAGAGCTTGCCTCTGGGGAGGTAAACACACTTATGCTCTAGTTTGAAAAAGCGAGAACCAGATTTTATTTTTTTGATATGTACTGGGAAATAAATACTACTATTTCTATTCTATCAATGACGGAGTAATAGCATCAGGTTTTCCAACTTGCCCATACAGAGCATTAGAGTCTGAACTCAGAAATGCCCAAAGCCTGGTTTCTGGTGCACATGTTGGGGCCTCCTGCCAGTTAGGTCCATGGTCACCCTCATTTATGTCCTTCTTTCACATTCCATTTCTTTGTAACCCTTGTACGTGGCAGCTGCTTTATGAATTTGCATTGACTACATAATAAATCAGAGTGTGGCCCTGAACACGCAGCTGTCTCTCTGAGACTTTTTTCCCCATCAGTAAATGAGGGGTTGGACTAGATAATTTTTAAGTTGCCTTCAAGCCCCAGAATCTCCTAAGGTTACGCCAGCAGCATTTTACCCGAATGACCTGGTTTTCTGTCTGAGCTGCTCTTTCCTGGACCAGCTAGGAGGGTACCCTTAGGTCCCTGGAAGGTTCATGAACCCCCAAACCTGGGACTTCAACTATAATATTATGCGTCCAAAGAAAGCATTTGCCAACTGAAGGAGGGGAGCAGTGCAGGACAAGGAAGCGTGAGAGCAATTATGGCACTATGAACTAGGCCAGAGTGGAGGAGAGAAGCTCTGGTTCACGGGAGCAATGCAGTCATGAGGGATTGCTGTGGGTCAGGGTGCTTTCTCAAGGCTCTCTCTGGCTTACACAAAATAGCCACTTCCTTGGGCACTCATTCTCTATTTTTCCAATGTCCAGTTCTTATGACATTTATGTGACTTCCCAATACCAAGAAACAGGGTAGGTTGCTCTAATCAATGGAAAAGTATATTTTATGTTATCTGTTAATTAATTAGCATTCTGATTTAAACCCTGTGGTAGGCCGAATTATGGCCCCCAAGGATATCCAGGCCCTGATCCCCAGAACCTATGAATGTTACCTTATATGGAAGAAGTAGCTTGAAGATGTGACTAAGCTAAGGAGAGTGAGATGGGGATATTATCCTTCATTATCCAGGTGGAACCTAAATGTAATTACAAATGTAGTTACAAGAGGGAAATGGGGAGAGATTTGACACAAAAGAATAAGGCAATGTGATGACAGAAACAAGACGCTATGCTGCTGGCTTCAAAGACAGAGGAAAAGGACCGTGAGCCATAGAGGACCATGAATGCCAGCATCAGCCTCTGGAAGCTGGAAGAGACAGAGAATGGATTCTCCCCCTGGATCCTCCAGACAGAACCAGTCTTGATTAAACCTTGACTTTGACCCAGTGAAACTGATTTAGGGCTTCTAGAACTGTAAGAGAATACATTTGTGTTGTTTTAAGCCACTACATTTGTGGTAATTTGTTACAGCAGCAATAAGAAACTAATATACACCACCTTGTAATGTTAGTACTAGTGGTCCCTGGTCTTATAGTCTAATTGCTTTTAGCTAGCCTAAAAAATAAAACCCAAAAATCTAGTTTCTGGATATGCAGACCCTTGACCACACATAGCAAAAACCTTCTAAGAAACCCTGTTCACCTCAGGCAGCACCTTCCACTTTGATTCCCACCACCATTCAGACTGCAAAAGGATATGGTTTTCCCCACTATGGGGCCTCTGAAATAGACATTGGTTGGTTGATTTTGCATGTAACTATAAGGAATCTAATAGGGATTAACAAAAATAAGACAAAAGAAAGTACCAAGTTTACATATTGGTAAGAGGTGCACCTACTCTCATTCAGATGCAGCTGTTCTCCCTCACTTCCTCATTACTGATGCCCTTAAATCTTCTATAGGCATCAGTGCCACCCAGCCCTGCCTGGACTGCCTGCTAGACTGGTATTTCTCAAACTTTAATATGCATAATATGCATAGGAATCACCTGGGGATCTTGTTAAAATACAAATTCTGATTCAATAGGTCTGAGGTAGGACCCAAATTCAAAATTCTAATAAGCTCCCAAGTGATGCAAGTGTTGCTGGTCTGCAGACCACACTTTAAGTAGTGAGGTGCTAAACCACATTCTGGAAGTTTGGGCCTAAGGTAGATTCACACTGGCACTATCAATAACAAAGTCTTGTGGAATTTTCAAAACCTTGCAGAATTGGTTTTGAAATACCTTCTCTAGATGGGGTGCTCTAGCACACTCTCCCGGTCCTGGCCTATGCCTTTGGTAGTTCCTGTATGCCCTCCATCTGCATAACACCCCTTGGCCCCGTCCTGGCCTTCTAAAGAGTCTTTCCTTGTGGAGTAGGCACTAACCTTGCAGGAATCTCTTCTGCCCTTCCTAAAAGTCAGGACTTCTCCAGTTCCCTGGAATCTTACCTAAAATGTTCTGCTCTATCCTGTTCACATGCATCCCTAAGTTAAGACTTGCTCAGCCCTTAGATAAAGCATGTTTCTCTTGATTTGGGTTTATATCTAGGCCTAGACTCACTAGGGTCATGGCTCTCACAAGCAGTCATGGGTCCACCATCACCCCACAAGCTGGCTCTCCTTTGCAGGCTCCCCGCAATATCTGAGCCTATTTTCATCTCTTCCTGTTTTAAAATTGCTACTCCCTGTGGCATCGCCTATTGATTCCAGTTTCTCGTCTGAGTAATGACTCTGGCTTTGGTTGATTTAAGGAGCACAGACTCTGGCATACCCTGTGCTTCATGAAGGATCCAATATTTCCTCCTCCACCTGCTACAGGTTCTTCCGCTCCTCCTGCTTCCTCCGTCCTCTATCAGAGGGCTTCTCAGCTCTCTGCTGCCCTCTCCTGGTCTCCTATGGCACTATGCTGACATCAGTTGAGCACCAAAAATAATTCCACAGCGTTACACACAGACCCTGAATGATCTAAGAGCCCTAGAAAGTGGATCAAACTAGTAAGATGAACTGGACATCTACTACCTTTATCAGTATTTTTTTAAATAAGGATTTCAACAGAGATATGGAAAGAGAACATCCCTAATATTCATTGCTAACAGAATGAAAATCAAAAGAACAAGAAGCATAGAAAGGGGAAACTGCCTCCACAAATACTAGCAAACAGAATCCAACAGCACATTAAAAGGATCATACACCATGATCAAATAGGGTTTATCCCAGGAATGCAAGGATTCTTCAATATATGCAAATCAATCAACGTGATACATCATATTAACAAACTGAAGAAGAAAAACCATATGATCGTCTCAATAGATGCAGAAAAAGCTTTCGTCAAAATTCAACACCCATTTATGATAAAAACCCTCCAGAAAGTAGGCATAGAGGGAACTTACCTCAACATAATAAAGGCCATATATGACAAACCCACAGCCAACATCATTGTCAATGGTGAAAAACTGAAACCATTTCCGCTAAGATCAGGAACAAGACAAGGCTGCCCACTCTCTCCACTACTATTCAACATAGTTTTGGAAGTTTTAGCCACGGCAATCAGAGAAGAAAAAGAAATAAAGGGAATCCAAATCGGAAAAGAAGAAATAAAGCTGTCACTGTTTGCAGATGTCATGATACTATACATACAGTATGCTAAAGATGCTACCAGAAAACTACTAGAGCTAATCAATGAATTTGGTAAAGTAGCAGGATATAAAACTAATGCACAGAAATCTCTTGCATTCCTATGCACTAATGATGAAAAATCTGAAAGAGAAATTAAGGAAACACACCCATTTACCATTGCAACAAAAAGAATAAAATACCTAGGAATAAACCTACCTAAGGAGACAAAAGACCTGTATGCAGAAAACTATAAGACACTGATGAAAGAAATTAAAGATGTTACAGGGGCTTCCCTGGTGGTGCAGTGGTTGAGAGTCCGCCTGCCGATGCAGGGGACACGGGTTCGCGCCCCGGTCCAGGAAGATCCCACATGCCGCAGAGCGGTTAGGCCTGTGAGCCATGGCTGCTGAGCCTGCGCGTCCGGAACCTGTGCTCCGCAACAGGAGAGGCCACAACAGTGAGAGGCCCGCATACTGCAAAAAAAAAAAAAAAAAAGATGATACAAACAGATGGAGAGATATACCATGTCCTTGGATTGAGAGAATCAACATTGTGAAAATGACTATACTACCCAAAGCAATCTACAGATTTAATGAAATCCCTATCAAACTACCACTGGCATTTTTTACAGAACTAGAACAAAAAATTTCGCAATTTGTATGGAAACACAAAAGACCCTGAATAGCCAAAGCAATCTTGAGAAAGAAAAACAGAGCTGGAGGAATCAGGCTCCCTGACTTCAAACTATACTACAAAGCTTCAGTAATCAAGACAGTATGGTACTGGCACAAAAACAGAAATATAGATCAATGGAACAGGATAGAAATCCCAGAGATAAACCCACACACATATGGTCACCTTATCTTTGATAAAGGAGGCAAGAATATACAATGGAGAAAAGACAGCCTCTTCAATAAGTGGTGCTGGGAAAACTGGACAGCTACATGTAAAAGAATGATATTAGAACATTCCTTAACACCATACACAAAAATAAACTCAAAATGGATTAAAGACCTAAATGTAAGGCCAGACACTATAAAACTCTTAGAGGAAAACATAGGCAGAACACTCTATGACATACATCACAGCAAGCTCTTTTTTGAGACACCTCCTAGAGAAATGGAAATAAAAACAAAAATAAACAAGTGGGACATAATGAAACTTAAAAGCTTTTGCACAGCAAAGGAAACCATAAACAAGATGAAAAGACAGCCCTCAGAATGGGAGCAAATATTTGCAAATGAAGCAACTGACAAAGGATTAATCTCCAAAGTATACAGGCAGCACATGCAGCTCAATATCTAAAAAACTAACAACCCAATCCAAAAACGGGCAGAAGAACTAAATAGTCATTTCTCCAAAGAAGATACATAGATTGCCAACAAACACATGAAAGGATTCTCAACATCACTAATCATTAGAGAAATGCAAATCAAAACTACAATGAGGTATCACCTCACACCAGTCAGAATGGCCATCATCAAAAAATCTACAAACTGTAAATGCTGGAGAGGTTGTGGAGAAAAGGGAACCCTCTTGCACTGTTGGTGGGAATGTAAATTGATACAGCCACTATGGAGAACAGTATGGAGGTTCCTTAGAAAACTAAAAATAGAACTACTGTACGACCCAGCAATCCCACTACTGGGCATATACCTGAAAAAAACCATATTTCAAAAAGATTCATGTACCACAATGTTCATTGCAGCTCTAATTACAATAGCCAGGACATGGAAGCGACCTACATGTCCATCGAGTGATGAATGGATAAAGAAGATGTGGCACATATATACAATGGAATATTACTCAGCCATAAAAAGAACAAAATTGAGTTATTTGTAGTGAGGTGGATGGACCTAGAGACTGTCATACAGAGTGAAGTAAGTCAGAAAGAAAAAATCAAATACCATTTGCTAACATATATATGGAATCTAAAAAAAAAATGGTTCTGAAGAACCTAGGGATTCAGATGCAGACGTAGAGAAGGGACTTGAGGAGACGGGGAGGGGAAGGGTATGCTGGGATGAAGTGAGAGAGTGGCATGGACATATATACACTACCAAGTGTAAAATAGCTAGCTAGTGGGAAGCAGCCGCATAGCACAGGGAAATCAGCTCAGTGCTTTGTGTCCACCTAGAGGGGTGGGATAGGGAGGGTGGGAGGGAGGGAGATGCAAGAGGGAAGAGATATGGGAACATACGTATATGCATAACTGATTCACTTTGTTATACTGCAGAAACTAACACACCGTTGTAAAAGCAATTATACTCCAATAAAGATGTTAAAAAAAATAAAGTTAGTTGAAGAGGAAAAAAAAAAGGGGGGGTGGGAAACTTTGGAGCATATTTAAAGAAGAAAGACAACCCCAGTTTGGCTATACCTGTGGCTCCCAGTCCTAGCTGGAAGGATATCAAGACATATTGTTTTCTGGGTGCCACTGCAATCCAACTAAATAAGAATCTCTGAAGGTGGTTCTGATTACTTATACTTCCTTCCCGGGTGATTTCAATGAATATTAAAAGTGCCTTGGTTAGACTGTAAAGTGTAAGAGAGTTGTGGACTAAAACCAGGGTCTTACTGGGGAAAATATTAAATGAGATATTTGTGATTTGTAGAGAATTATTGAATCTCTTTTAAGGAGCTGTCCCCAGCAGAGCCCATGCAGGAGTATATACCTTCAGTTTCCAGACTAGTTCCTGAACCTTCCAACTGGATGTTGTTCTCAAGCCTGACCCTGTATCTCTGTACTTGCTCAACCTTCCACCACATTATGTGACCCACAAGGAGGATAAACATCCCTTTAGGGGCTGCCCCTCCATCTCAGCAGTGTGGTCTCAGACCCCTACAGCTTCATGCTGTACAAGTAGCACGCCTCTCCCCGCAGCCAGTGTGCCCTGCTCTGTGGGCAGACTCAGATGGTGAAAGGTTGGGGTGAGAGAGACAAGTGGAGTTAAACTAACGAGCAACACAACGGGGCTCTGTGAACTATTGTAACCACTAATGTTGTCCCCATAACATTATGATTCCATAAAGGCGATTGTCTCTCACCTCTGCCATGATCTTTCCCATCTTTCCTTTCTATCTTACGCAATATAATCATCACACTTGCCCAAAAGACTTTCCTGACCACCCCACCTCTTGCTCAAAGTCCCCTAGTGCTGCTATCATGTACCATTATTTTGCATTTAACGTGCTATAATTTTCTTTCCTTCAAGGTGCGTACGTTCTCTATCTTACTTACCATTTTGTATGTTTAGCTGTTATATTGCAAGGTTATCTCATCTTTTTTTTTTTTTTTTTTTTGCTGTACACAAGCCTCTCACTGCTGTGGCCTCTCCCATTGCAGAGCACAGGCTCCGGACACGCAGGCTCAGCGGCCATGGCTCACGGGCCCAGCCGCTCCGCGGCATGTGGGATCTTCCCGGACCGGGGCACGAACCCGTATCCCCTGCATCAGCAGGCGGACTCTCAACCACTGTGCCACCAGGGAAGCCCAGGTTATCTCATCTTTACACTTCTTTATTACACTGGGAATGCATAGCAGGCTGCCTTGCACATAGTGGATGTTCAGTTGTAATTTGCTGATTGGATTTCCTCCAAGCATCACTGGCTCAGTCCATGGACATAAAATCTAAACCCTGCTAAGCATCATTCTGGGGGACTTGATTTCCCCCCCCTGATTTACCAGGGCTTATTCAGTCTCCCTTTACTCTTCAGAAGCCAGACTCCACGTTTCTTACCTCCTTCAGCACACACAATCATTTCAATTATCTGACCAACCTCAGTCTACCTTTTCTCCTTCCCTGTATTTACTCTGCTTAGCTAGATCACTGGCAAATTCAAATTTGCATCTTTAATCAGCATTGCATTGGATTTTTACTCTATTATTAGAGTTCCTTTTACATTTAAGCTACTACTTGGTGTATGGTGACAGCGTAAATGTAAATAAGAAGGTAATTTGCTTTTCTTCATCTTTAAAAAACATCCCTGGGCTTCCCTGGTGGCACAGTGGTTGAGAGTCCGCCTGCCGATTCGGGGGACGCGGGTTTGTGCCCCGGTCCGGGAAGATCCCACGTGCCGCAGAGCGGCTGGGCCCGTGAGCCATGGCCACTGAGCCTGCGCGTCCGGAGCCTGTGCTCCGCAACGGGAGAGGCCGCAGCAGCCAGAGGCCCGCGTACCGCAAAAAAAAAAAAAAAAAAACCCTAAGCCTTAGAGAATCTTATACGAAGCAATATTGCTTTTTCTTCCTTACATAGAAACGTTACCATTTATTTTTAAGGTGAAAACAAAGGCTCTCCTAGGGTAAAACCCTCCTTATTCTAAGCCCCTTCTAGAAACAAGCATCATTTAAATTCAGTTACAGCTTTTGCCCAGTGTACATTTCCAGAGGGAAGGGAAGCTGTGCACTTAATTTGCTCTGTGCCTCTCAGCTCCGTGATGCTCTTCCCCTGTAATTCTTGTCCATCATAATATGTCCTTGACCCTGGAATAGGGTGTCTACTTTCTCTCTACGTGGATAAATCTGATCTTGGCTAAGCTGCTCAACTCTGGGAAGACCCGAGCTCTGTGATGGTTACATGGAGCTGATATACCTTCCAGCTTTCTGTTACAATCTTACTTCCTGGAAGGAACGGCACCAAGAAACGGAGGAGAGCCTTAAACAAGCTTTATTTGGGAACGCTCTGGGGCGAGGTTCATTGGTCCGAGAGAAAGGGGCCAGAGAAGTCGCGCCCGGGCGAGGGTTTGGGCAGAATTTATAGGGGAAGAGGGGAAAGGGGTGTGGCATATCCGGGAGGGCGCAGGGTATTCCTTATTTGGTGATCTTTTCGGGTATCGTGGCAATATCTGGTGCTGGTCGCATCAGTCTTGGGACCGTTTGTCCCACCCCTCGAAAGGCGGGAAGGCTGGGCCGGGTGGAAAGTCCCCAGGTCAGTTTCTGGAACTGGGTGGTCCGGAAGGTTTCGGTCTGATGCAACCTGTGAGTCTGATTGCGTTCCCCTGCCTTGGGCCAGTTGGCCTTACACTTCCTATGCATCAGGGTTCCCCCATCCCAAGTGTCAGGCTTCCCCTATCATCCAAGTGAACGGCACAACCAAGTGAACATCCTTAACCGTCCCCTGATTTAGACTCTTTGTTGCCCTCTTCCGATGTCCTCTGACACTGACACACCACACCAGGAACACTAGAAGTGAGCCTTCATCTCTCTCCTCTCTGCTTTCCCACTCCCAAGTCTGACAGCCCCTGAATAATCTTAAAATGAACCTGGGAATTTGATCATCTGAAATGGAATACAAATTATCTCTTCTCCTCAAATTAACTGAAAATGTAAAGTGACCCCAAACCATAAACATAAAGGCAATGGGATACCCAACAATGTGAGAAATGGATAAAGGTCCGCAGGAAGTGCCTCTGCAGGGCAGCTGAGCGAGGAGACGAATTCTAAGGCACAGGCTCCACCAGCTCTGCCAGCAACTCGTGTTATTTCCTTATGCCAGGTTATTTAGACACCAAGGCTCCATTTTTCACATCCACAAAGTAAGCATAATTATACCTCTAGACTATTTTAGTAAGCACGTAACAAAAATAATTAGCACTCATATTGTGCCAGGCGCTGTGCTGAATGTCACATATATGTCACCTTTTAATTCTCTTAATACCCACAGGAGATAGACACTATCCTAGCCCAGGTTTACAGATGGAAAAATTGATATGATGGCTATGGGGGCACTTTTTAAAATATTGCAGTGTGCTGTACTTGACTGAGATATTGACTTAGAATAATAGAAATTGAAGCCAAGGAAAATAACCACGTGTTGAATATGTTACAGGAAAAATAAAAAGAATGCAGCAAACAGGGCCAGGACTGGAGCCAGAAGGTCCTGAGGGGTGTGGGGAGGAAAGTGCTGGACAGTTGGGGCAAACTGAAGCTCAGGAGAGGAAGCTGTGGGAGTCTTGGAGGGAAGGGCACGGATGTAGTGCTGAAGACACAGCTGTAGGCTCAGGCTTCCTATATTTCGGTCTGATTTTGGCCAATTATGAGCTGCCTCAGGCGCTTAACCTTTATAAAATGAAGACAGTAACAAAGCCTACCTCGATGGATTATTATAGATAAAACACTTAGCAGAATGCCTGGTATACAGTCAGTGCTCAATACGTGCCAGCTATATTAATGACTTAACCACTTGTGAATCTGCACAGGTTTTCTCTCAGCAGGGAAGATCAAATGTCACAGCACCAGCAAATCATTTAACATGTAGATAACACTGGGATGACATTTTTAAGAAACCAAAGGAAATAGTCTGAGAGAAGCGCAGGTCAGAGTTCCGGGGGTGTAGGATGACATATTCATAGACACTTGCAGGTGGCCCCACGGGTGACCTTGGACAAAAGGAAAGTCCAAAGGAAAGAAAAGGGGAAAACTGCAGTTTCCTTTCTTTTCTGTCCTTTTCACACACACACACACACACACACACACACACACACACACACGATGGCATAGACTTTCTCCTACAACTGAACAGATTTGCTTCCCACCTCCTCCTTTGGGCTCTCTTCACATGCTAGACAGTGCTCTAACCTTTGACTGTACCTCAGAACCTGCCTAAGGTATCAAACAGCTAATAAACAACAGGTAAGGCCACCTTACTGGTGAACACGAGAGTGAATCAGCAGTTGCAACAGTGCATAGCACTGGATGGGAACCATCTGTCTAGCAGGTAGGGTTTAATGGGACTGATTCTTAAAGCAAAATTTAGCATGCATCTTATGGCCCAGAGCTGGCTAGCTCCCCCTGCTTTTTTTTTTTTTTTTTAATTTATTTTTGGCTGTGTTGGATCTTCGTTTCTGTGTGAGGGCTTTCTCTAGTTGTGGCAAGCGGGGGCCACTTTTCATCACGGTGCGCGGGCCTCTCTCTATCGCGGCCTCTCTTGTTGCGGAGCACAGGCTCCAGACACGCAGGCTCAGTAGTTGTGGCTCATGGTCCTAGTTGCTCCGCGGCATGTGGGATCTTCCCAGACCAGGGCTCGAACCCGTGTCCCCTGCATTAGCAGGCAGATTCTCAACCACTGCGCCACCAGGGAAGCCCTCCCCCTGCTTTTTACTTCAGAACAGGGACAGACACTATAACTATTTGAAGATTTCTTGAAGATTAACTTTGGTTATTTTTGTTACTCCCTAGCTGTTTTTCGTAGTGTTTCACAAAAAACTCCTTAAAAAGAAAAGGAATAGTATGTTTATTGCAAACATATAAAGGAAGAGCGAGGAGAGTGGTACATTTTTAAATCTACTTTACACACTGTCTGCTCCAAAACGGAATTCCTTAGAAAACATCTAGTGTCACGAACCAAAGAGTGTTGGTGGCCCTGTCTGAGGACTTAACTTACCTGAGGAAGAAAGCAAAGGTGGGTGTAAGGGACAAGGGAGAAACTTCTCTGTATGTGAACAGGGAAGATGGAGTTAGCTGAACTTTCTGTGGCCATAAACCAAACCATACACCAGATTGGGCTGTCTCTATTTTTCCTGCCTACTTTATTTTTTCAACTTCCAGATGGACAGGCACTGAAGTCTTGAGGAAATAGTTTCTCTTCACTCCAGATCTCTGCTGGGCTGAAGCTGTACAGAAAGCTTGAAATTTGCATCTCTATCACTCTTCTCTGATGCCTTCTTCAAAAACCCTTGGAATCATTGCCTCTAGCTGACTTCTTACATTTCAGTTGGAACTTCATTTTAGAAAAGACCATCACTTCTCATGAATATCAGAGTTTGTTCTTTCTGTGTGTGTGCTCTTTTTTGACCTTCCCTGGCTGAACAACCTGTAGTTGACAGAAAGACTTCATTTTCCCTCCAGCTAAGTTAAATCATTAGCAGTAACTTCAAATTTAGAAAACCCCAATCCCTTACAATTTTTCAAATGATTGATTTTTCTGAGTGTTCTGAGTAAATCATTTTGTAAAGTCACTCAAGTTATGTTAATTCAAAACTGTTTCCTCTGGCTTTGTAGTTTTTAAACTATGTTGGACTAAACATATACCTCCAGGAATAGTAATGTCTTAAATATTAAGAGCAATTGTCTACTTCATGTACGGGGAGAGCCCTGAGCCAGGTCTTTGCCTCTCTGACTTTCCTCCCAGAGGCCCAGAGACTGCCTTTATTCTTTTTTTTTTTTTTCCCACACACAAACACTGTATTTTATTTTTACAAGAGATAAATAAACTGACACCAAGCATTGTGAATGGATGACCACAACAAAAGCAACAATGATTGCAATTACCAAACATGAAATACACCCATACTATGTCATAATATTGACATTCAGCCCAGGAATCCTCCACTGTAACAGCTCCTTTACTTTGCAGTGAAAATTGATTTGCATATTTTTTGCCTCTGAGTCCTTGTGGGATTTTTTTTTTTATTCAAACAGAAAATCACAAGAATTATAATCATCCTCATCAGTTCACTCAGTCCCATGTAATTAATTATTTTTTTTCATCTTGATCTTTTGTTAGTACTTTTATGAATTCATCGGTTTTCCTTTAGAGTTCTGAAAATGCTTATTTATTCAGTTCAGCAGTATAGTCAGTTACCAGAAACCTGTACTTGTCAGAGTCTTTTCCATGAATTCCTTGAAGATGAAACCCTTTTATAGGAACATATTTGCAAAAGCATCAGAGTACACCCAGAACTGTCTGTAAATAACAAAAGACTTAAAAATGACCACGGATAAAGATTTGATGAATGTTCATAATAATGCAATTGACAAGGAAATTTAGTTATTTCTGAGATATACATTTTAAAGTAATAACTAGAATTATGACTTATAACATTATACCAGAACATATAAGATTTTTAGAAATTTCATGTAATGTCTGAAACATTTATATTAACATATTTACATACAAATAACCCAAAGAAAGTTTAGTATTAGTTGTTTGTTTGTGTGTTTTATACTGCAGGTTCTTACTAGTCATCAATTTTATACACATCAGCGTATACATGTCAATCCCAATCGCCCAATTCAGCAACTACCATCCCCACCGCACCGCGGTTTTTTAGCCAGACTCATAAAAAAAAAGAGGGAGAGGACTCAAATCAATAAAATTAGAAATGAAATAGGAGAAGTTACAACAGACACCGCAGAAATACAAATCATCCTGAGAGACTACTACAAGCAACTCTATGCCAATAAAATAGACAACCTGGAAGAAATGGACAAATTCTTAGAAATGTATGACCTTCTAAGACTGAACCAGGAAGAAACAGAAAATATGAACACACCAGTAACAAGTAATGAAATTGAAACTGTGATAAAAATCTTCCAACAAAAGTCCAGGACCAGGTGGCTTCACAGGTGAATTCTCTCAAACATTTAGGGAAGAGCTAATGCCCATCCTTATCAAACTCTTCCAAAAAATTGCAGAGGAAGGAAAACTCCCAAACAAATTCTATGAGGCCACCATCACCCTGATACCAAAACCAGACAAAGATACTACAAAAAAAAAGGAAAATTACAGACCAATATCACTGATGAATATAGAGGCAAAAACCTCAACAAAATACTAGCAAACAGAATCCAACAACACATTAAAAGGTTCATACACCATGATCAAGTGGGATTTATCCCAGAGATGTAAGGATTCTTCAATATATGCAAATCAATCAATGTGATACACCATATTAACAAATTAAAGAGTAAAAAACATATGATCATATCAGTAGATGCAGAAAATGCTTTTGACAAAATGCCACACCCATTTATGATAAAAACTCTATAGAAAGTGGGCATAGAGGGAGCCTACTTCAACATAATAAAGGCCATATATGAGAAACCCACAGCAAACATCATTCTCAATGGTGAAAAACTGAAAGCATTTCCTCTAAGATCAGGAACAAGACAAGGATGTCTACTCTCACCACTATTACTCAATATAGTTTTGGAAGTCCTAGCCACAGCAATCAGAGAAGAAAAAGAAATAAAAGGAATACAAATCGGAAAAGAAGAAGTAAAACTGTCACAGTTTGCAGATGACATAATAGTATAGATACAGAATCCTAAAGATGCCACCAGAAAATTACTAGAGCTAATCAATGAATGTGGAAAGGTTGGAGGATACAAAATTAATACACAGAAATCACTTGCATTCCTATACAATACTGATGAAATATCTGAAAGAGAAATTAAGGAAACACTCCCATCTACCATTGCCACAAAAAGAATAACACACCTAGGAATAAACCTACCTAGGGAGACTAAAGACCTGTATGCAGAAAACTATAAGACACTGATGAAAGAAATTAAAGATGATACCAACAGATGGAGAGATATACCATGTTCTTGGATTGGAAGAATCAATATTGTGAAAATGACTGTACTACCCAAAGCAATCTACAGATTCAATGCAATCCCTATCAAATTACCAATGGCATTTTAAAGATCTAGGACAAAAAAATCTTAAAGTTTGTAGGAGACAAATAAAACCATGAATATCCAAAGCAGTCTTGAGGGAAAAAAATGGAGCTGGAGGAATCAGACTCCCTGACTTCAGACTATGCTACTAAGCTACAATAATCAGGACAATATGGTACTGGCACAAAAACAGAAATATAGATCAATGGAACGGGATACACAGCCCAGAGATAAACCCATGCACCAATGGCAAACTAATCTATGACAAAGGAGGCAAAGATATACAATGGAGAAAAGACAGTCTCTTCAATTAGTGGTGCTGGGAAAACTGGACAGCTACATGTAAACAAATGAAATTAGAACACTCACTAACACCATACACAAAATTAAACTCAAAATGGACTAGAGACCTAAATGTAAGACCGGACACTATAAAACTCTTAGAAGAAAACAAAGAACACTCTTTGACATAAATCACAGCAAGATCTTTTTTGATCCACCTCCTAGAATAATGGAAATAAAAACAAAAACAAACAAACGGGACCTAATGAATCTTCAAATCTTTTGTACAGCAAAGGAAACCATAAACAAGACGAGAAGACAACCCTCAGAATGGGAGAAAATATTTGCAAAAAACTATTGAACAAAGGATTAATATCCAAAATATATAAACAGCTTATGCAGCTCAATATTAAAAAAGTAAACAACCCAATCCAAAAATGGGTAGAAGACCTAAATAGACATTTCTACAAAGAAGACATACAGATGGCCAAGAAACACATGAAAAGCTGTTCAACATCACTAATTATTGGAGAAATGCAAATCAAAACTACAATGAGATATCACCTAACACCAGTCAGAATGGCCATCGTCATAAATCTACAAAAAATAAATGCTGGAGAGGGTGTGGAGAAAAGGGAACACTCTTGCACTGCTGGTGGGAATGTGAATTGATACAGCCACTATGGAGAACAGTATGGAGGTTCCTTAAAGAACTAAAAATAGAATTACCATATGACCCAGCAATCCCACTACTGGTCATATACCCTGGGAAAACCATAATTCAAAAAGACACATGCACCCCAATGTTCATTGCAGCACTATTTACAATAGCTGGCACATGAAAGAAACCTAAATGCCTATCGACAGACGAATGGATAAAGAAGATGTGGTACATATATACAATGGAATATTACTCGGCCATAAAAAGGAATGAAATTGGGTCATTTGTGGAGACTTGGATGCATCTAGAGCATGTCATACAGAGTGAAGTAAGTCAGAAAGAGAAAAGCAAATATTGTATATTAACGTATATATGTGGAACCTAGAAAATGGTACAGATGAATCAGTTTGCCGAGCAGAAATTGAGACACAGAAGTAGGGAAAAAAACCTATGGGCACAAAGGGGGGAAAGTGGAAAGGAGTGGGGATTGTGGTGTGATTAATTGGGAGATTGGGATTGACATGTATACACTGCTGTGTATAAAAAGGATAACTAATAAGAAAAAAAAAATAGCTAGTGGGAACCAGCTGCATAGCACAGGGAGATCAGCTCAGTGCTTTGTGGTCACCTAGAGGGGCGGGATCGGGAGGGTGGGAGGGGGATGCAAGAGGGAGGAGATATGGGGATATATGTATAGCTGATTCACTTTGTTACAAGGCAGAAAATAACACACCATTGTAAAGGAAATATACTCTAATAAAGGTGTTAAAATAAATAAATAAATGAATTAATGAAAAAATATAATATACAAATAAAATGTTCTCTCCGTGAATGTTAAAGCTCCTAAGGGCCAAAATTACTTGCTGTTTCAGAAACATCTTTATTAAGGCATATCTGCCATTCAATAAATTATACATATTACTCCCTAAAAAATAAAAAAACAATAGAATTAGAAATGAAAAAGAAGTAACAACTGACTCTGCAGAAATACAAAGGATCATGAGAGATTACTACAAGCAACTCTATGCCAATAAAATGAACAACTTGGAAGAAATGGACGAATTCTTAGAAAAGCACAACCTTCTGAGACTGAACCAGGAAGAAATAGAAAATATGAACAGACCAATCACAAGCACTGAAATTGAAACTCTGATTAAAAATCTTCCAACCAACAAAAGCCCAGGACCGGATGGCTTCACAGGCGAATTCTATCAAACACTTAGAGAAGAGCTAACACCTATCCTTCTCAAACTCTTCCAAGATATAGTAGAGGGAGGAACACTCCCACACTCATTCTACGAGGCCACCATCACCCTGATACCAAAATCAGACAAAGATGTCACACAAAAAAGAAAACTACAGGCCAATATCACTGATGAATATAGATGCAAAAATCCTCAACAAAATACTAGCAAACAGAATCCAACAGCACATTAAAAGGATCATCCACCATGATCAACTGGGGTTTATCCCAGGAATGCAAGGATTCTTCAATATATTCAGATCAGTCAATGTGATAAAGCATATTAACAAATTGGGGAAAAAACATATGATCATCCCAACAGAGGCAGAAAAAGCTTTTGACAAAATTCAACACCCATTTATGATAAAATCCCTCCATAGAGTAGGCATAAAGGGAACTTACCTCAACATAATAAAGGCCATATATGATAAACCCACAGCCAACATTGTTCTCAATGGTGAAAAACTGAAACCACTGCCACTAAAATCAGGAACAAGACAAGGTTGCCCACTCTCATCACTACTATTCAACATAGTTTTGGAAGTTTTATCCACAGCAATCAGAGTAAAAGGAATAAAAGGAATCCAAATCAGAAAAAAAGAAAACTGTCACTGTTTGCAGATGACATGATACTATACATACAGTATCCTAAAGATGCTACCAGAAAACTACTAGAGCTAATCAATGAATTTGGTAAAGTAGCAGGATACAAAATTAATGCACAGGAACCTCTTGCATTCCTATACACTAATGATGAAAAATCTGAGAGAATAACTAAGGAAACGCTTCCATTTACAATAAAATTTATTGTAAAATTTTTTTACAATAAAATTTACCCTTCCATTGCAACAAAAAGAATAAAATACCTAGGAATAAACCTACCTAAGGAGACAAAGGACCTGTATGCAGAAAACTATAAGGCACTGATGAAAGAAATTAAAGATGATACAAACAGATGGAGAGATATACCATGTTCTTTGATTGGAAGAATCAACATTGTGAAAATGACTATACTACCCAAAGCAATCTACAGATTCAATGCAATCCCTGTCAAACTACCACTGGCATTTTTCACAGAACTAGAACAAAATATTTCACAATTTGTATGGAAACATGAAAGATCCCGATTAGCCAATGCAATCTTGAGAAAGAAAAACTGAGCTGGTGGAATCAGGCTCCTGGACTTCAGACTACACTACAAAGTACAGTAATCACGACAGTATGGTACTGGCACAAAAACAGAAGTGGGGGAACACTCTGACACTCATTTTACGAGGCCACCATCACCCTGATACCAAAGCCAGAAAAAGATGACAGAAAGACAAAAACAGAGGTGTTCTCTTCTTGTTTTCTCCTCCTCATCATCACTTGCTTGATCTATTTGAACACAGGCTTGGTCTCTCTTGGTTCACATTAGGTGGGTAATTCCAAGAGCAAAACAAAGCATTTTAATAGAACTTCCAGGCCACCATTTTAAAATGAATTTTTTTCTTATTTCTGAAAAATAGTCATAAAAAGTATCTTTGAACTTCATATCATTTTTTTTTACCATCTTCATTGGAGTATAATTGCTTTACAATAGTGTATTAGGTTCTGCTGTATAACAACGTAAATCAGTTATACATATACATATATCTCCATATCCCCTCCATCTTGCGTCTTCATCACACCCTCCCTCTCCCACCCCTCTGGGGGGACACAAAGCACCGAGCTGATCTCCCTGTGCTATGTGGTTGCTTCCCACTAGCTATCTATTTTACATTTGGTAGTGTATATATGTCCATGCTACCCTCTCACTTCTTTCCAGTTTACACTTCCCCCTCCCCGTGTTCTCAGGTTCCTTCTCTACGTTTGCCTTTTTATCCCTCTCCTGCCCCTAGGTCCTTCAGAAACTTTTAATTTTTTTTAGATTCCATATATATGTGTTAGCATGCAGTATTTGGTTTTCCCTTTCTGACTTATTTCACTCTGTATGATATTCTCTAGTTCCATCCACCTCACTACAAATAACTCAATTGAGTTTCTCTTTATGGCTGAGTAATATTCCATTGTATATATGTGCCACATCTTCTTTATCCATTCATCACTCGACGGACACTTAGGGTGCTTCCACGTCTTGGCTATTGTAAATAGAGCTGCAATGAACATTGTGGCACATGACTCTTTTTGAATTATGGTTTCCTCCGGGTATATGCCCAGTAGTGGGATTGCTGAGTCATATGGTAGTTCTGTTTTTACTTTTCTAAGGAACCTCCATACTCTTCTCCATAGTGGCTGTATCAGTTTACCTTCCACCAACAGTGCAAGAGGGTTCCCTTTTCTCCACACCCTCTCCAGCATTTACTGTTTGTAGATTTTTGGATGATGGCCATTCTGACCAGTGTGAGGTGATACCTCATTGTAGTTTTGATGTGCATTTCTCTAATGATTAGTGATGTTGAGCATCCTTTCATGTGTTTGTCGGCAATCTGTATATCTTCTTTGGAGAAATGTATATTTAGGTCTGCTGCCCATTTTTGGATTGGGTTGTTTGTTTTTTGGTATTGAGCTGCATGAGCTGCTTCTATATTTTGGAGGTTAATCCTTTGTCAGTTGCTTCGTTTGTAAATACTTTCTCCCATTCTGAGGGTTCTTTTTCATCTTGTTCATGGTTTCCTTTGCTGTGCAAAAGCTTTTAAATTTCATTAGGTCCCATTTATTTATTTTATTTCCATTTCTCTAGGTGGTGGGTCAAAAAGGATCTTGCTGTGATTTATGTCATAGAGTGTTCTGCCTATGTTTTCCTCTAGGAGTTTGATGGTGTCTGGCCTTACATTTAGGTCTTTAATGCATTTTGAGTTTATTTTTGTGTATGGCGTTTGGGAGTGTTCTAATTTCATTCTTTTACATGTAGCTGTCCAGTTTTCCCAGCACCATTTATTGAAGAGGCTGTCTTTTCTCCGTTGTATATTCCTGCCTCCTTTATCAAAGATAAGGTGACCATATGTGCATGGGTTTATCTCTGGGCTTTCTATCCTGTTGCATTGATCTATATTTCTGTTTTTGTGCCAGTACCATACTGTCTTTTTTGTTTTTTCATACTTTCCTGATTACTGTAGCTTTGTAGTATAGTCTGAAATCACGGAGCCTGATTCCTCCAGCTCCGTTTTTCTTTCTCAATATTGCTTTGGCTAATTGGGGTCTTTCATGTTTCCATACAAATTGTGACATTTTTTGTTCTGCTTCTGTGAAAAATGCCAGTGGTAGTTTGATAGGGATTGCATTGAATCTGTAGAGTACTTTGGGTAGTATAGTCATTTTCACAATGTTGATTCTTCCAATCCAAGAACATGGTATATCTCTCCATCTGTTTGTATCATCTTTAATTTCTTTCATCAGTGTCTTATAGTTTTCTGCATACAGGTCTTTTGTCTCCTTAGGTAGGTTTATTCCTAGGTATTTTATTCTTTTTGTTGCAATGGAAGGGTAAATTTTATTGTAAATGGAAGTGTTTCCTTAGTTGTTCTCTCAGACTTTTCATCATTAGTGTATAGGAATGCAAGAGGTTCCTGTGCATTAATTTTGTATCCTGCTACTTTACCAAATTCATTGATTAGCTCTAGTAGTTTTCTGGTAGCATCTTTAGAATACTGTATGTATAGTATCATGTCATCTGCAAACAGTGACTATTTTATTTCTTCTTTTCTGATTTGGATTCCTTTCATTTCTTGTTTTTTCTCTGATTGCTGTGACTAAAACTTCCAAAACTATGTTGAATAGTAGTGGTGAGAGTGGGCAGCCTTGTCTTGTTCATGATCTTAGGGGAAATGGTTTCAGTTTTTCA
Organism: Orcinus orca; assembly: GCF_937001465.1. Lineage (NCBI taxonomy): Eukaryota > Metazoa > Chordata > Mammalia > Artiodactyla > Delphinidae > Orcinus > Orcinus orca. The sequence continues at coordinate 112,361,957 of NC_064560.1, forward strand.
CCATTGAGAACAATGCTGGCTGTGGGTTCATCATATATGGCCTTTATTATGTTGAGGTAAGTTCCCTCTATGCCTACTCTATGGAGGGATTTTTATCATAAATGGGTGTTGAATTTTGTCAAAAGCTTTTTCTGCATCTATTGAGATGATCATATGGTTTTTCTCTTTCATTTTGTTAATATGCTTTATCACATTGACTGATTTGCGTATATTGAAGAATCCTTGCATTCCTGGGATAAACCCCTCTTGATCATGGTGTATGATCCTTTTAATGTGCTGTTGGATTCTGTTTGCTAGTATTTTGTTGAGGATTTTTGCATCTATATTCATCAGCGATATTGGCCTGTAGTTTTCTTTTTTGTGTGACATCTTTGTCTGATTTTGGTATCAGGGTGATGGTGGCCTCGTAGAATGAGTGTGGGAGTGTTCCTCCCTCTACTATATCTTGGAAGAGTTTGAGAAGGATAGGTGTTAGCTCTTCTCTAAGTGTTTGATAGAATTCGCCTGTGAAGCCATCCGGTCCTGGGCTTTTGTTGGTTGGAAGATTTTTAATCAGAGTTTCAATTTCAGTGCTTGTGATTGGTCTGTTCATATTTTCTATTTCTTCCTGGTTCAGTCTCAGAAGGTTGTGCTTTTCTAAGAATTCGTCCATTTCTTCCAAGTTGTTCATTTTATTGGCATAGAGTTGCTTGTAGTAATCTCTCATGATCCTTTGTATTTCTGCAGAGTCAGTTGTTACTTCCCCTTTTTCATTTCTAATTCTGTTGATTGGAGTCTTCTCCCATTTTTTCTTGATGAGTCTGGCTAATGGTTTGTCAATATTGGTTATCTTCTCAAAGAATCAGCTTTAAGTTTTATTGATCTTTGCTATCGTTTCTTTCATTTCTTCTTCATTCATTTCTGATGTGATCTTTTTTATTTCTTTCCTTCTGCTAAGTTTGGGGGGTTTTTTTTCTTCTTTTTCTAATTGCTTTAGGTTTAAGGCTACTTTTTAAATTTGAGATGTTTCTTGTTTCTTGAAGAAGGACTGTATTGCTATAACCTTCCCTCTTAGAATTGCTTTTGCTGCATCACATAGGTTTTGTGTCGTCGTGTTTCATTGTCATTTGTTTGTATATATTTTTTGATTTCCTCTTTAATTTTTTCAGTGCTCTCTTGGTTATTTAGTAGTGTATTGTTTAGCCTCCATGTGTTTGTATTTTTTACAGATTCTTTCCTGTAATTGATATTTAGTCTCCTAGTGTTGTGGTCGAAAAAGTACTTGATATGATATCAATTTTCATAAATTTACTAAGGCTTGTTTTGTGATCCAAGATATGGTCTATGCTGGAGAATGTTCCATGAGCCCTTGAGGGGAAAGTGTGTTCTGTTGTTTTTGGACAGAATGTGCTATAATTATCAATTAAGTCCATCTTGTTCAGTGTATCACTTAAAGCTTGTGTTTCCTCATATATTTTCATTTTGGATGATCTGTCCATTGGTGAAAGTGGAGTGTTAAAGTCCCGTATTATGATTGTGTTACTGTTGATTTCCCCTTTTATGGCTGTGAGCATTTCCCTTATATATTGAGGTGCTCCTATGTTGGGTACATAAATATTTACAATTGTTTTATCTTCTTCTTGCATTGATCCCTTGTTCATTATGTAGTGTCCTTCTTTGTCTCTTGTAATAGTCTTTATTTTAATGTCTATTTTGTCTGATATGAGAATTGCTACTCCAGCTTTCTTTTGATTTCCATTTGCATGGAATATCTTTTTCCATCCCCTCACTTTCAGTCTGTATGTGTCTCTAGGTCTGAAGTGGGTCTCTTGTAGACAGCATATATACAGGTCTTGTTTTTGTATCCATTCAGCGAGTCTTTGTCTTTTGGTTGGAGCATTTAATCCATTTACATTTAAGGTAATTGTAGATATGTATGTTCCTATTACCATTTTCTTAATTGTTTTGGGTTTGTTATTGTACGTCTTTTCCTTCTCTTGTGTTACCTGCCCACAGAAGTTCCTTTAGCATTTATTGTAAAGCTGGTTTTGTGGTGTTGAATTCTCTTATCTTTTGCTTGTCTGTAAAGGTTTTAATTTCTCCATCAAATCTGAATGAGATCTTTGCTGGGTAGAATAATCTTGGTTGTATGTTTTTCCCTTTCATCACTTTACATATGTCCTGTCATTCCCTTCTGGCTTGCAGAGATTCTGCTGCAAGACCAGCTGTTGACCTCATGGGGATTCCCTTGTATGTTATTTGTTGTTTTTCCCTTGCTGCTTTTAATATTTTTTGTATTTATTTAATTTTTGATGGTTTGATTAATATGTGTCTTGGCGTGTTTTTCCTTGGATTTATCCTGTATGGGTCTCTCTTGGCTTCCTTGACCTGATTGACTATTTCCTTTCCCGTATTAGGGAAGTTTTCAACTATAATCTCTTCAAATATTTTCTCAGTCCCTTTCTTTTTCTCTTCTTCCTCTAGGACCCCTATAATTCGAATGTTGGTGCATTTAATGTTGTCCCAGAGGTCTCTAGGACTGTCCTCTATTCTTTTCATTCTTTTTTCTTTATTCTGCTCTCTGGTAGTTATTTCCACTATTTTACCTTCCAGGTCACTTATCCGTTCTTCTGCCTCAGTTATTCTGCTATTGATTCCTTCTAGAGAATTTTAAATTTCATTTATTGTGTTGTTCATCATTTTTGTTTTGCTCTTTAGTTCTAGGTCCTTGTTAAATGTTTCCTGTATTTTCTCCATTCTATTTCCAAGGTTTTGGATCATCTTTACTATCATTACTGTGAGTTCTTTTTCATGTAGACTGCCTATTTCCTCTTCATTTGTTTGGTCTTGTGTGTTTTTACCTTGCTTCTTTGTCTGCTGTGTGTTTCTGTCTTCTCATTTTTCTTAACTTACTGTGTTTGGGGTCTCCTTTTCACAGGCTGCAGGTTTGTAGTTCCCGTTATTTTTAGTGTCTTCCCCCAGTGGCTAAAGTTGGTTCAGTGGGTTATGTAGGCCTCCTGGTGGAGGGGACTGGTGCCTGTGCTCTGGTGGATGAGGCTGGGTCATGTCTTTCTGGTTGGCAGAACCACATCTGATGTTGTGTTTTGGGATGTTTGTGACCTTGTTATGACTTTAGGCAGCCTCACTGCTAATGGGTGGTGTTGTGTTCCTGTCTTGTTAGTTGTTTGGCATAGGGTGTCTAGCACTGTAGCTTGCTGCTCGTTGAGTGGGGGTGGATCTTAGCATTGAGTTGAGATCTCTTGGAGTGCTTTCACCATTTGATATTACATGGGCCCAGGAGGTCTCTTGGGTACCAATGTCCTTAACTTGGCTCTCCACCTCAGAGTCACAGGCCTGATGCCTGGCCAGAGCACCAAGTCCCTGTCAGCCACACAGCTCAGAAGAAATGGGAGAAAAATGGAAAGAAAGAAAGAAAAAAATAAAGGTATTAAAATAAAAAATTATTAAAAATAAAAAAATTGAAAGGTAATAAGAAAAAGAAAAAAGAAAGAAAGAAGAGAGCAACCAAACCAAAAAACAAATCCACCAATGATATCAAGTGCTAAAAACTATACTAAAAAAAAAAAAAAAAAAGACTGGATAGACAGAACCCTAGGATAAATGATAAAAGCAAAGCTATACAGAGAAAATCACACAAAGAAGCATACACATACACACTCACAAAAAAGAATAAGGAAAAAAAAAATATATATATATATATATATATTACAAAAAGGAAGAGAGCAACGAATTCAATAAACAAATCTACCAGTGATAATAAGCTGTAAATACTAAACTAAAATAAATGTAAAACCAGAAACAAATAAGATGCAGAAAGCAAACCCCAAGTCTACAGTTGCTCCCAAAGTCCACTGCCTCAATTTTAGGATGATTCATTGTCTGTTCAGGTATTCTAGAGATGCAGGGTACATCAGGTTGATTGTGGAGATTTAATCCGCTGCTTCTGAGGCTGCTGGGAGAGATTTCCCTTTCTCTTCTTTGTCTGCACAGCTCCTGGGGTTCAGCTTTGGATTTGGCCCTGCCTCTGCACGTAGGTCGTCTGAGAGCATCTGTTCTTCACTCAGAGTGGACGGGGTTTAAGTAGCAGCTGATTAGGGGGCTTGGCTCACTCAGGCCGTGGGGAGGGATAGGTACAGAATGCGGGGCAAGCCTATGGTGGCACAGGCTGGCGTGACGTTGCACCAGCCTTAGGTGTGCTATGTTTTTTTCCTGGGGAAGTTGTCCCTGGATCACAGGACCCTGGCAGTGGTGGGCTGCACAGGCTCCCGGGAGGGTGGTGTGGATAGTGACCTGTGCTTGCACACAGGCTTCTTGGTGGCTGCAGCAGCAGCATTAGCATTTCATGCCCGTCTCTGGTGTCTGAGGTGATAGCTGTGGCTCGTGCCCGTCTCTGGAGCTTGTTCAGTCGGTTCTCTGCCTTCTGTGGGCAGACAGGCAAGGAATCTCCTCTCCTCACATACCCTGAAACAATGGTCTCTTGCCTCTTCAGCAGGTCCAGGCTTTTTCCTGGACTCCCTCCTGGTTAGCTGTGGTGCACTAGCCCCCTTCAGGCTGTGTTCAGCCAACCCCAGGCCTCTCCCTGCGCTCCGACCGAAGCCCAAGCCTCAGCTCCCAGCCCCCGCCCGCCCTGGCAGGTGAGCAGACAAGCCTCTCGGGCTGGTGAGTGCCGGTCGGCACTGATCCTCTGTGCGGGAATCTCTCCACTTTACCCTCCGCACCCCTGTGGCTGCGCTTTCCTCCATGACCCCGAAGCTCCCCCCTCCACCACCCACAGTCTCCGTCCGCGAAGGGGCTTCTTAGTGTGTGGAAACCTTTCCTCCTTCACAGCTCCCTCCCACTGGTACAGGTCCCGTCCCTATTCTTTGTCTCTGTTTTTTCTTTTTTCTTTTGCCCTACCCAGGTACGTGGGGAGTTTCTTGCCTTTTGGGAGGTCTGAGGTCTTCTGCCATCATTCAGTAGGTGCTCTGTAGGAGTTGTTCCACATGTAGATGTATTTCTGATGTATCTGTGGGGAGGAAGGTGATCTCTATGTCTTACTCCTCCTCCGCCATCTTGAAGGTCCTTCCTAATGAGCCTACTGTACTATTTTTATAACCTGCTTTTATTGTTTACTCAACAATATTTCACACCCATCTTTCTAAGCCAGTAAATGTAGATCCTTACCTTCATGTGTAATGGTTGGATATGTCTGATTGTAAATATGTACTCATATATTAATCAAGCCTTTATTTGTGGACCATTGAAGCTGTTTCCATTAGCTTTCTATTATAAGCAATGTTATAATTGATAGACCTCATAGGGCAATTGCTTATTATTTGACTGTCTCCCCCAATGGCCTATGGCTTCTCCAGGATGTTGCCTTTACACACACTTCTCTTCTCCGTGAGGGAAGCTCTTTCTCATTTGCTTAGTAGTTTTTATGTCTTTTAAAAATCTTTTCCTACTAGATAAAAGTGGCATTCACAACCCATTAAAGCATATCCTTCATCCTAGACTGCCCAATTAAATCAAGGAAAGCCTTGCAATACTTTAGGGCAGTGAGTTTTAAACTTTTTTGACCGTGACCCTCATTAAGTAATACATTTTTTTAAATCATGAATCAGAACATACTTTTATATAACAAAAAGTTCACTAAATAATACTCTTACAGTATGTAACGTATTCTGACATTTTCTGTTCTATTTCATTTTAAATGTATATTTTAAATGACTATACTATTAAATTTATTTCTTTAAATCTAGATGTAGCCCTCTAATTGATTTCATGAGTCACTAACGGCTTGCTACCCACAGTGTGTAAAACACTCGTGTAGAGTACCAGGAGGACTGGTGAGGTGTGCAAGTCCTGCTGCCAACATTTTTTGGCTTTCCAACTTTGCTGTAAGCAGACAACTCTGAAGTAGTATTTTCTTCTCCTTGCTGCCAGAGATTTTATATTTTACATACCAATCTCTGCTATCTCCACTACCACTGCACAACCACCTACACATACATTCTCATTGACAGAAATGTCTTTTAGCAATGAACTTCTGAGGGGTATACACATATGCCAATTAAAATTATGGCATTGTATTTATACACACACACACACACACACACACACACACATACACACACAATCGTCCAGGCTAAGCAGAAACAGAGGCTTAGGAAATAGAATTCCTATCTATGAAGTGGGTACCATCTAATGGAAGAAAAAGGATAAACCAATTTCAGATAGGCTGAAACCCCAGATACAGTTCTGGGGATGTGTTTTGTGCTGATGTCAGAGGCTTCCTGTCAGGGTTCTAGTGCCCCAGGTTGGCAAAGTTTCCCTCCATCCAGCACAAAGGACAGTCATTGCTCAGGCCCACTTTTCCTTCATTATTGAGAATCCACCTCGCCTCCCTTCCACCCTAGCTCCTCCTCTATCAATTTCTCTTTATGAGGACACTGGGGTCTCCACGGGATGCCTCCTTCCCCTACCAACCACATGAACCTCTGATGGGACTCTCACTCCTTCTAGTTAGCAACTTTCCTAATCTCCTTTCTCACCTTAACTCGCCCCTCAGAACTTACTTTCCAGGAGAGGCATTTGAAAAAGTTGTGAGTGACAATCATATTTCCTTTTTGGCTTTTTCCTTTAGCTTTATTTTTGAATGATAGCCCTTGGAGGTGGGGGTTATAGATAAATTTATCATTCTTTTTAGTGTTATTCCATTAGATAACAGCATCAACTAACTGATATCTCACATACCCCTTTCATATCCTGGGTATGATCCTCAGAAAAGAGCCAAGATTCAGATGTTGGGTGACAGCAGAAGCAGTGAAACTTTGGGAGAAAAAATGCTATCCATTATAGGAGCTTTTAAATTTAAAAAAAAAAATTTTTTTTTTGGCTGATTTATGCTTGTTTTTGTCCAAGTTTAATCAGGTACATAGCTGATATGTATAACTTGATCTTTTAATGTAATCAATTGATAATTGAGTGTCTGCTGTGCTTCTAGTAGTTACAGGGCATAATTTGAGGTTCTATGTGGCATATGAAGAAATAAAGGATGTGTTCCTGGCCCTCAAGAAAAAATGGTTCTGTGGGAAAGACAGGGTACATGTATATGAAAAGGAAATGTGCAGCAGTTAAAGCTAAAGGCAAATTAAGTAATTTAGAAAAACATTTCCCCAGGAGTTCAAAAGCAAGTATTATATTACAAACATGGGTTCTATCTGGGGATGTAAAATTTTGAGATGGGTCTGAAAGATGAGTAGCATTTAGTCAACGGCCTGGAGAATATATCCTGGACAACTAAACATAGGCAAAGTGGCAAAAAGGGTAATTGGTGGGGTTTAAGGGAGCAGTGAATAAATCCTTTAGACAGGATTTATTCCAGACAAGCAGGGTTCCAAAACTACCCTGAAGGTCAAGTTGGAGGCTGGGCCAAAGCCATTTGTTCAAGGCCCAATATTGCCATATACTTAGGTTATAAAGACATAAATAAATCCTTTGAATTTGCAGTTTGTCATCTCATCCCCCCTTTTTGATGAATTTTTCGAATGTGGTCTCTGAGCATATATTTCTAAAAGCTCTCCAGACAGCAATTCGTGTTCGTCTGGCTCAGCGTGGAGCATTCTGTAGAATCTACAGCTGATGAGTGACTGGAGAGCAAAGCTGAACAGTGATTGACTGTTCGTCATGTACAGGTTTGCTGATGCTGCTTCCGGGACCTGCGGTGGTGTTCTTAAATCCTTCAGCTTTTCCTCGATGAGCTGTTACACTATACATAATATGCAGCCAATACTCTGATTATGAGGATGTTTACCTCTTGTATACTGTGAAGGGAAGCACATCAGTGTTGGGATGGACTAGACCTGGATTGTGCAGCTAACTATCCGCACGACCTTGGGCAAGTCACGTACTCTCCCTGAGCCAGACAATCTCATCTATAAAATACAGACAGAAACATTTTGTAAACGCTCAACCACTGTGTACGTGTAGGGTACGATGGTTTTTGCCTCGTCACTACCAGGCTAGTTTGTTCAACTGCTAATTGGTGATGTTACAGAAATTCGTCGTTGACATTTTGTTTCGTCACACTCTAGCGCAGTGAATCTGAACTTTATTTGGTTATATTGGGTTGGCCAAAAATTTCGTTCGCGATTTTCCGTGACATCATGTGGAAAAACCCGAACGAACCTTTTGGCCAACCCACAGATATAGGTGAAAATAATAATAAGGAAAACAACAATAAGGATAATGACCGCTTGTTAGTGCTAACTGTATGAAAGGCACTGTTATATAGGTTTCACATGTGTTATATCATTAATCCTCACAACTCTATGAGGTAAGTACTGTTATTATCCCCTTTACCGATGGGAAAAATGAGGCTCAGAGAAGTTGGGCAATTTGTCCAATAAGAAGAAGAGCTGGGATTCCAACCCAGGCAGTCTGGTTCTAAAGTCCACGCTCTAAACCACACCTTCTTCCCTAAGTAAACACAAAATTTCATATTGTCCCTAAAGGTCTGTGGATTACAAATTTAAAACTCCCACTTTGGAGAAAACAATAGTCCACGTTTAGCATTCTTTAGAATGTATGACTCAATTATACATTTTTTCCCTAACACTGTAGCTATATTTCAAGAGGCACACATACAGAAACCCCAAATGGAATTTCCTATTCCTCGCTTTTACGCACCCCCCTTTTTACCCTATTTCTATGTGACCTGTGACCGGCTGTGTTTGAAAATGTTAAGGCTGGAGATCAGCACTCTCCACTCTCCCACCAGCCCGTGAGCCTTCCCTTCCATCACCCTGGCCAGGTTGCTCCTTGCTGAGAACAGCATGAACGTTCAGAATGTACTGCTGCTTCATTCTTAAAAGTGAGTCTGGTTTGGTGAATGTCATCCAACTTCAGAAATCAAACAGCCTCCTCCAGAGCTGGCAGCTCAGAGCTCTTAGAAAGGAAATTTAAACCGCTTCCATAACCCACAGGGAAACCTGCTGCTGAAAGAGCTACACATGGGGTAAATGTAAAGCGTTGCTCAAAACGGCCATCATAGACAGCAATTTTCAGTCAGTGAGCACTCCTTGGAATGTTCCCTCCACAGAAAGGATGCTTTGGAAGGCACATCTGCAGGGACGTGACCGCGTGCCTGAGGTCAGTGCCCTGGAGGAGGCATGAGGCTGCTGGATGGTGCCAAATGGGGTCCTAGCCAGAGTAGGGATTCTGAGATCTTAACTTTCCTTCCAGAAGTTTTTGGGTTGCATGTGGCTCGTTCTTATGTAGATTTTATGGATGCAGAAAAGGAGGGTTTCAGCAGCACACAACTCAACACTTCTCTTTCTATTCCCCATAAAGCTATTATGGAAGAAATTCCACACTCCATAGAGTGTCAGCTTTTTACCTTGACAACATCTCCCCAGGTAACGTTAAAACTATGTCATTTATAAAATCGAATGACATTTGTTTTAAATGTTCTTTCCTGTTCTCACTTTTTTCCATGAAAAATAGAGTACATTTAATTGTTTGGGGGAGGGATGTGTCATATCTGGCCTTGAGCAATACAAGTATGTGAGGCAGGTGAGGGAGAGATGGTAGCTGTACTCAGCAAGCCTGAGGGTGGGGAAAGCTACCATCGTCACCAACACCATCATCTTTTTAACATCTTGTGTACATTATGTCATTTCATTCTCACCATAACCTTATCAAATTGTCACTATTAGTGTTGCATCCTGAGAAAACTGAATCACAGAGTCTAAATAGCTCGTCCAAAGTCACGTCGCTAGTTTTTAAGAGTTTGAGCCCAGATATTCTGGTTCCACAGCTACTACTACACACCACTCTCAAGATCACCTTACGGTTTCTTGACAAATATGTATTCATTACTTACTCTGGGCATGTGAAATGGAAGAGAAAAGAAACAAATCCTTTTTGCATACCTACAATATTAACTTAAATTTAATGACATAGTTTATCCTTATTTTGATTCCTGTTTCATTGTTTTATTTGTAGAAATAGAAAGGCAGAAATTAAGGGATGTGCCCAAGATGACTCTGTTCGGAAGTAATGGAGTCAGCATCTAGGGACCATCTGGGATATTGATACCAACAGAAACACAAGAGAAGGAGCCTCTTGATGCCTCCCTCTTTTTTTTTTGAACAACAGGTGGACATCCTCCTGGGAGAGGGCTGAGGTATAGGCAGCTGTGGCAAACATCTGGCAGGATTCCATACAGTCCTCTGTTGCATTCTCTTGTTCTTATTGTAAGTTTAACTTTGATTATGAACTTGGACTTGCTTGGGCTGCCTAGCTTCCCCCCACCTTCCCTGCCATCCCAGTCCTCAGAAGGGCTAGCTCAGTTTGTGGCCTCCACTCACTTTTCTGGGTTCCAGATAGCCATGCTGATGCTGCCCACTCACTCAGGCTCCAGTCCAGCCCTAGGCCACTGCTCCTCCCTCACACTCCCTTCCCTATTGCAGGGCAGGGCAGAGAATGTGGGGTCTGAAAGTTGTTCCCTTGCCCTAAGAATGCCACAGTGTAACCAGGAATTCAAAACACACATTTGTGAAACAATAGGTAACAACAGCAAGACAGCCTGTAAGCAGAGTGGGTGTAAAGACTGAAAAAAAAAGCAGCAGAGAGTGTAAAGGAATTCAACATATATGTATACACTACCAAACGTAAAATAGCTAGTGGGAAGCAGCCGCATAGCACAGGGAGATCAGCTCGGTGCTTTGTGACCACCTAGAGGGGTGGGATAGGGAGGGTGGAAGGGAGGGAGACGCAAGAGGGAGGAGATATGGGAAACTACGTATATGTATAACTGATTCACTTTGTTATAAAGCAGAAACTAACACACCATTGTAAAGCAATTATACTCCAATAAAGATGTAAAAAAACAAAAACAAAAAAACAAAAAACATAAATCTGGGTTATTTTCTAGGAATTCTGGTGACAGCTGAGCATTCCTCGGGCTGCTGGTGTCCCAGAGCAATGCAGTCTCCCCAGTGACCAGAGTTTTAACTTCTAATAGAGATCAACCAATTAACTACCAATGAACAGGTGTGTATGCTCTTAGCAGGTGGTATGCAAAAGAAGCCCACAGGGGGCTTAGCACCCCGCTGGGCAGTATCCCTCCCTATGATCTGTTGAGGGAGACAGTACAGTGTTTCTTTCTACAGGTGAAGATTCCTGACATGGCTTGTAACTCAAACTTCGCCAGGCCACCCCATCCCCTTCCTTTTCTAACCCCACAATCATTATCCTAAAAAGAATTTTCACTTTAGAAAGTGACCTTGGTGAGCTGAAGCTTGTAGTTTTAAAAGCCCCCCGAGGTTTCATTTTGAAAAGTCATCATGGACTTTCGATTGACTTTCTCTTGAAGGATGCTTAAACCTTGTTCATTTGGGAGCACAAAAGAGAAGGTTTAGGAATCCCAAGGCTTCAGTTGCCAGCTGTCTCATTTCTCTGCTCACATTTTTTTCTCCTCTCCAGCAAGATTAAGATGAGTGAAATAATTTCTTTCTTTTAAGATATCATTGTAACATTCAAGTTTTCCATTACTGTCAATTTCTTGAAACTTGTCTCATTAGCATTTTCAGAACAGTTTTGTTTTTTTTTTAAAGAAACCTTTCATCAAGGAAAAAAACGTGCATGATCTCTAAATGCAAGTAAGTTGTCACGGGATTTCATTGACATAAATTTGTCCTCTCTTGTCTTCATTTCTGCTTTCTCAGTTCCTCTTTTAATATCTTAGAGCCTGGGAATCATACCAAGTCTCTTTGATTTGAAGAGTTGGAAAGAAGCAGCCTAGATTACAAAGTAAAATGTCTTGGTCACAGTGTATACAGAGGGATTGTGAGGCTGTTAGATTGTACCCCAAAGGACTGCTAAGAACAAAGGGAGAAATGCCAAAAGCCCAATCAAAGTAATGTAAATAACATTCTAGACGAAATCAACCCATGGCTCCAGAGTTTTCTGCAAGCTCCACATGTTTTTAAAAAGCAGGGAAGGAGAGCAGGTTAGTGAGAAAACCTGAGGAGCCTTGGGTCTCCTTATGCCAATGCAACTAGCAGGTAAGAGCTCCCTGGTGTTACATCTCAGTGATGAAGACCTCATCAAGTCTTTATTTCTCCTAACCTGAAAGCACTTTTGCAAATGCACATGGATTAGCACTAAGGAGCTAATTATTTTGTGAGCTGAGATCACTTTTTAAAAGAGGAGAAACAGTCTCCCAGGATCAGGAGTAGCAGCGTCTTTTACAGCATTTCCTAGAAAACAGTGACATAGACTTGGAAGCAGCCTCCGCAAGTTGAGCACCTGTTCTCTCCTGGGAACTGGGATGTTGTGAGGTAGGAAATGCGGGTCTTATAAGTGGCAGTTGAAAGACAGAGAGAAAGAGAAAACATGCAGACTGAACTGCTTTCAAACCAGAAACTCGGGGTTGGCAAAGCCTAGAGTGTGTGGTCCTTATTTTCTATGTGATATTAGCTGTAAACTCAGGTTGTTGGAAATTGTATAGTACTCACAGGATGTGGAAGGCTTTGTTGTATTTTTAAAGGAACCAGCATTTCTACCGGCAATTTCTGCCCCAACCCCTCACTATAAAAGAGAGGGCAAAAGCCAAAGGCAGCATCACTTACAATCTGAGAAGGCACCATATTTCCAAGTATGGTGAAAACTGAATTGAAAAGCATGCCTGATCTTAGGCCTCCATCATTTCAGAAACCTTTTACTTACTAACTCATCCGTTCATGCGTTGCTTGTATTTTCTCTGTTAATCCACATCTTTTCCTTTTTCCTTTTTCTTTTGAGTTTAAGTAAAATCCCCTTTGAAGTTTTACCAAAGGAATTATTTTATCTGAAAAGTTTGAAAAAAGTTCACCTTCTAAAGTCCATCGTATGCTTTTAAATTTTCTCCTTTATTAATTCAACAAATATTTATTTAGTGCCTACTACACTCCAGGCATGATTCAAGGAGCTGTGGAGTCATCCATTAACAAAATTAACCACATCTCTGCCTTCAGGAAGCTTCTAGGCAAGGGCAAATAACAAAACAGATAAATTATTAAATTATGTAGTGTATCAGAAGGTGATCACAGTTACATGGACAAATGAAACCTGGAAGGAGGGGGATGGGCTTCACTTCAACTGGTATGATAAAAGACAGCCTCACTATAAAGGTAACCAAAGGAGGGCTTCCCTGGTGGCGCAGTGGTTGAGAGTCCGCCTGCCGATGCGGGGGACGCGGGTTTGTGCCCCGGTCCGGGAAGATCCCACATGCCGTGGAGCGGCTGGGCCCGTGAGCCATGGCTGCTGAGCCTGTGCTCCGCAACGGGAGAGGCCGCAGCAGTGAGAGGCCCGCGTGCCGCAAAGAAAAAAAAAAAAAAAAGTAACAAAGGAAGGAAGAGGAGGAGGGTGCTATGCAGGTCCCTGGGGGCTGGGAGGCTGGGAAGTGATCTAAACATTGGGAACAGTAAAAGATAATTGTCTTTTATCTTTTTAACAGGGGGCCAGGTCACATAGGGTTTTGAAGGTCATTGTAAAGACATTGACTTTTATTTGGAGTGGGTTAGAAATTCTTGGAGGATTGTAATCAAGGGTGTGACATGAACTGACAGTATTTTGAAAGATGCTAGCTCTAATGTTGAGACTAGACTCAAGGGAGATAGAGATAAAAACAGGATTTGGGGGCTTCCCTGGTGTACTCACTAAAGCACAAGCTCGGTAGCTGTGGCGCACAGGTTTAGTTGCTCCGCAGCATGTGGGACCTTCCCGAACCAGGGATCGAACCCATGTGCCCTGTATTGGCAGGTGGATTCTTAACCACTGCACCACCAGGGAAGCTCGTAACTTCAAGGCTTTTTTCTTAATGCAAAAAAATTGTTAGTTTTAACTAAAAGTTTCTCCGAATGCCTAAGAAGATAAGCACTTTGAGAATGCTAGTTAATATTCTAACTACCTTTACAAGACAAAGTATCTTAAAGTGTTCTTGCCATTAGACATTCCTAAGACCTTAATCGTCTAACACATATAGTAGTGGACATACATGTGTGGATGGGAAAGTGACAGGGAACCCAGTAGGCACATCTCATTTTACAGATGGAGAAACAGGCCCAAAGTCACAAAGCTAAGAGGTAGCAGAGTTCGAACTTCAACTCCGCTCTGTCCACGTAAAAGCCCTTTACTAATGTTTTCTGACTACACTGAGTATTCTGTGGCATATCCCATAGGAAGCATGTTTTAAAACATGTCAGAAATCTGAATTACCTTCTTCCATGCTCTATACTTTCTTAGAAAACAAACTTCTATTCCTCTCTTAAAAAAAAGAAAAAATAGGATGTTTGGTTGGCTGTAACCATGGGGAAAGGAGTTGGGAATAGAAAGGCTGAAGCATATGGGATTGGGAATTAAACTGGGAAGCCTATGACTGATGCCTGGGAGTTGTTAAATGATTCACATAGTCTCAGAAGGAGTGAATTGAAATAACCTCCTTCCTTCTGAAGTGAAACAAATTAGGAAAACCAAAAGACAGCCAATTGCTGTGGATAGGGAGCTACAGGCCGTCAGAAAATAAATCGAACATTTACAAACAACTCAAACTACAAACCATTTCCCTCTGAAGATGTGCAGATATCCTTCTGGGTAAAATCAGTCAAACCTGACCTTTAAAAACAGAATGATTGGCTAATTGTTCTCCATTATTTAAAGTCAATCTGTCAGACAGAATCTGAACAACCTTCAGGATATTGTAAAAAAAAAAAAAGAATTTAAATAGAAAATAATTACTTCAAAGAGCAACACTAGGAGAATTGGTGACCCTTTCTGCATGTGTTGAAACCTTGCATGAGAATCATTCAAGATCCTGGTTGTCCCAATTAGGGCACAAAGAATGCAAGCCCAGGCAGGCAGCTGCTGATTTGAAACAAGTCTCGCCAGGGAAACAAAGAAAGCTGAAAAGCTATCAGCAGCCAGGTTTCCTGGAGAGCTCTCAGAGAGAAGCACCCATCAGGACTCCAGGGGCTTTGCTTGAGAGAGGTGACCAGTCACCTGGGGGAGTTGGGAGGCAAGAGGCACCATATTGGAAACAAAGCTTTGAGGCTGTGGGGAGACAGGTTCAGGTGATGCTGAGAGGGAGCAGGTCCTCAGGAAGCTGAGCCTATAAATGCTGGTGGCACAGAGGCAACCCCCTCCTTTGGCTACTGCTACAGAAGACTTGCCTTCAAGGGGGATGTTTTGCACTGTCTGCACATAAAAATTATTCTAAGTAGGAAAAAATATGTTTATTTTCTGGGAAAAAAAAATCTGGAATATTGATTGCTCTGTCTTCCCTGACTGTCCTCCACATGTACAAAGTATTTTGTGTATTCACAAACTATTTGACCTTATATATAAAAAAAAAGTCCCAAGGGAAAAATGTAGTTTTTGTGTTTCTAAGGTTTGTGTTTTCTTACTGTTTGTTGTCATTGTTAAGCTGGAAAACTACTGACCATAAATGAACTGGTTTATTCTGAGGATAGAGTGGATTAAAAAGGGAGGAGTTTATCAGGATTTATATGAGGACACTGGGTGGCCTCTGGGCACCTCCAGAAGAAGGCATTCTAGAGATAGGGTATATTATATGTTTAAAAAACATTTCCCTAAATGTCAGAAGGAAGGGAGTGTAGGAAGAGTAAAGAGAGAGATAAGAACCAAAATATTCTAGAGCTGACAAATGTTTATTTTTACCACCCATCTCAGAGATTAGCCATTCTGTATTTACTTCCAATAATAAACATATGTATAAATATGTAAACACAGAACAAATGGAACTTCTTAAACTTTAAAATTTTTAATCACAAATAGATTTTAAGACAAACATGTTTTTGCTTTTAAAGAAAAGTCCCTTATCAAATTGGAAAATATAAAGTATTAACAATAACACCAAATAATGATGAGGATATAGAGCCCTCTCATTTTAATTAATGAAAATGTAAATTGTTACAATGCTTTTGAAAAGCACTTTTGTGAAGTATATCAACAACCTTAAAATATGCATCCCTTTAGTCCAGCAATACTACACTGGTAATATAGCCTACGAAAATAACTTCAAATATACAGAAAATGTTATTTTTAAATGTATTTATAGCATTGCTTTTTAAAAAATAATAGTAAAAAATTAGGGAATGGCAAAGAAACTCCATTTGCTATTACAATAATGATTACAAATATTATGTGGAATACTTTTGATATAATATTGAGTGATTTAAAAAAAACCTGACTTCTGATTTGACTTCTGATTCTGGCAATATGGTGTACTGAGATTTTCTCCGTAACCCTCCCACTGAAAACAATAAAAATGCTATGTATTGTTTTGATGAATCTTCAGATACCCAAAACAAGTAAAAGAGACAATCATTCTTAGGTAAGCCTATGGGTAGCCCAGAATTTGCTCTAACAGCATTTGCCAAATCCTGGTAACTTTGAGCTTCTGATTTAATAGCTAGCTGCTCAGGGTCACCCTGCATGAGATACAGGAAATAAAGCCTAAGAGACACCTAAGGAGGAAAATCTAATGGAAGATTCCAGAATTAAGCTAGGAGCCCAAAGGTTGACATTCTCATTGTAAGGGTACATGAGAAACAAACTTACTATGCAGAAAAAAGCATAGCAAGGTAGAGGGTAAATCAGTCTCCCTTGAGAATATATAACCACAAGCCAGTTTTCACACAGGTTTATGGTCAGAAAAACTCAAGGTGAGAAATAGAAGTAATTTGCAGGTTGGTAGTATCCCAGCCAACATCAGAAGCAAAGACAACTCTTATCTGAAGAGACCCAACTTTAAACCACTTTTCAGATAATTCCTACAAATAAAGTTCCAAGGAACATGTACTTACAGTCAAGTATTACAATGTATCATGAGGAATTGCCAACCAGAAACAACAGCAGAATCAGTGTTGCAGAGAATTCAGATATTATCAAAGAGTATACAAAAGGCATGTTTAACATATCTAAAGAAATAAGAGAGGCTTAAAAATATGAAAAAGGAACACAAAATAATAAAAAGCAACAAAACAGATATGAAAAGACCAAATAGAATTTCCTGAAATAAAAATATAATCATTGAAATAAAAAATTCAATGGATGGCTTAACTGATTGAACATGACTGAGGAAAAAAAATCAGTAAAATGGAATACAGATCTGAATGAATTATGCATAATGCAGTACAGTGTTTAAAGGACAGAATATGAAGCAGGATTAAGAGACACTAAAGATAGAATGAGAGGTTCTAAAAGATGTCTAATTAGAGTTTCATAGGGAAATAATAAGGAGAATGTTTCATAAGGAAATAATAAAGAGAATGTATCAGAAGCAATAGTTCAAGAGATACACTAAAGTTTAAAAAACAACTGATCCTAGATTTGAGAAGTCAAAAAAATTCCAGGCAATATCAATAAAAGGAAATTCTCTTCTAGATATAAACTCCAGTGAAACTGTAAAACAATAAAGGCAGAAAGATCTGTAAAGCATCTAGAAAGTAAAGGTGTTTCTACAAGGGCATTTTAAATAGCTTGATTGATTTTTTTTCCCCACAACAATAATGAAAACCAGAAGACAATGATATTTTAAAATGCTAAGAAAAAATAACTATCAACTTACATGGAATACGTGGCGAAATTACCTTTCAAAAATAGGAGGGGAAAAAAATAACACATCCAGGCTAAAAGATACCAGAATTTACCACCAACAGATTCTTACTAAAGGTGATTCTCAACAGCGAGCTTCAAGTAGCAGTAATACCAAATGGAAAGGCACAGATGCAGAAAGAAATGGTGAGCAAAGACTTACGCAGGCAAATCTAAACAATTATTGGCTATATAAAATAATAATATATATTTTGTCAAATGAAAAGAAAAAAACCATATACTCTTGAGAGAAGATTGATTTGATCTGAAGCATTCTGATGTCTTTTCATTTGAGAAGAGGGTAAAAATAGTGATTAACATCAGGCTTTTGAAGTATCCATGTTAAAGTATCTGTGGTAATTACTAAAAGAATGGATATGGAAAATACAACCTCCAAACTCATAGAAGGCAAAATGAAAAGAAAATGAATCTAATCACCATGCAAAACTTAACCTATTATAATTAGGAATATACATACATTTATACACAATATATGTATACATGTACAGTCGGTCTTTCATATCCATAGGTTCTACATGCATGGATTCAATCAATCATGCCTCAAAAATATTTGGAAAACGTTTCAGAAAGTTCCAAAGAGCGAAACTTGATTTTGTCATGTGCTGTCAACTATTTACATAGCATTTACATTACAGTAGGTAATATAAATAATCTAGAGTGGTTCAAAGTATATGGGAAGATGTGCGTAGGTTATATGCAAATGCACTACTTTGTATAAGGGACTTGAGTATCCTCAGATTTTGGTATCCTTGCAGGAGTCCTGGAAACAATCCCTGGCAGATACCAAGGGAGGACTCTGTGTGTGTGTGTGTGTGTGTGTGTGTGTGAGTGAGATAAAACTATTTTAGGGTATTTTATAGAGATATAATTGGCATATAACAATAGTGTAAGTTTAAGTAAATCAACATATTGATTTTATATATTTACTATTGCAGTGCGGTTGCCATTATAGCAGTAGCTAACACCTCTAATACATCACATAATTATCATTTCTTGTAGTAGTGGGAACAATTCAGAACTAGTCTCTTGGCAAGTTTAATATTTATAATACAGTTGTATTATCTATAATCACTAAACTGTGTATTAGATCTCCGGGATATATTTATCTACTAAATGCAAGTATGTATCCTTAAGCAACATTTCTCTTATTCCCTCATTCCCAGCCCTTGGGAACCACCATTCCACTCTGTTTTTTGAGTTTGTTTTTTAGTTACCACGTATGGGATATCATACAGTATTTGTCATTTTCTGTCTGACATATCTCACTTAGCATATTGTCCTCAAGGTTCATGTTCTCACAAATTGCAGTATTTCCACTTTTCTCAGGGCTGAATAGTATTCCATTGTATTACACACACACACACACACACACACACACACACACCCCATATCTTCTTTTATTTTGGCTTCTGAAATATATATTTTTATTTATTTTATTTTTTATTGAAGTATAGTTGATTCCCAATATCCTATTAGTTTCAGGTGTACAGCATAGTGATTCAAAAATTTTATAGATTCCATTTAAGATTATTACAAAATAATGGCTGTATTTCCCTGTGCTGTATAATATATCGTTATGCTTATTTATTTTATACATAGTAGTTGTATCTCTTAATCCCATACACCAATCTTGCTCCGCCCCCCTTCCCTTTCCCCACTGGTATCCACTGGTTTGTTTTCTATATCTGTGAGTCTGTTTCTATTTTATATAAATATTCGTTTGTTTTATTTTTTAGATATCACACATAAGTGATAACATACCTTATTTGTTTTTGTCTGACTTATTTCACAAACCATAATACTCTCTAGATTCATCCATATTGTTGCAAATGGCAAAATTTCATTCATTTTTATGACCAAGTAATATTCCATTGTGTGTGTGTGTGTGTGTGTGTGTGTATGTATGTGTGTATACACTTATTTATGCATTCATCTGTAGATGGACATTTAGGTTGCTTCCATGTCTTGGCTATTGTAAATAGTGCTGCTATGAACATTGGGATGTATGTATCTATGGAGAACAGTATGGAGGTCCCTTAAAAAATAAAAATAGAGTTACCATATGATCCAGCAATCCCACTCCTGGGCATATATCCAAAAAAGACGAAAACTCTAATTTGAAAAAATACATGCATCCTATTTTCTAAGGAAGCTCATACTATTTTCCATAGTGGCTGCACCAATTTACATTCCCACCAACAGTGTACAAGGGTTCCCTTTTCTCCACATCCTCTCCAACATTTGTTATTTGTGGTCTTTTTGATGATAGCCATTTTGACAGATGGGAGGTGATATCCTATTGTGGTTTTGATTTACAAGTCTCTAATAATTAGTGATATTGAGCACCTTGTCATATGCCTGTTTAGCCATCTGTATGTATTCTTTGGAAAAATATCTTTTCAGGTCTTCTGCCTATTCTTTAATAGGATATTTTTAAATATTGAGTTGTATGAGCTGTTTGTATATTTTGGATATTAACCTGTATCGGTCATATCATTTACAAATATTTTCTCCCTTTCGGTAGATTGTCTTTTTGTTTTGTCAGTGGTTCCCTTTACTGTGCAAAAGCTTTTAAGTTTAACTAGGTCCTATTTGTATATTTTTTCTTTTGTTTCCTTTGCCTTAGGATACAGATCCAAAAATATTTGCTATGATTTATGCCAAAGAGTGTTCTGCCTATGTTCTCGTCTAGGAGTTTTATGGTTTCTAGTCTTAAATTTAGGTTTTTAATCCATTTTGAGTTTATTTTCACATATGTTGTGAGGAAACGTTCTAATCTCATTGTTCTACATGTAACTGCTCAATTTTCTCAGCACCACTTACTGAAGAGACTGTCTTTTCTCCATTATATAGTCTTGCCTATTTTGTCATAGATTAATTGACTGTTAGGTGTGTGGGTTTATTACTGAGCTCTCTATTCTGTTCTATTGGTCTTTGTGTCTGTTTTTGTGCCAGTACCATGCTATTTTGATTACCATAGCTTTGTAGTATAGTCTGAAGTCTTGGAGGGTGACAACTTCAGCTTTGTTCTTTTTTCTCAAGATTGCGTTGGCAATTTGGAGTTCTTTATGCTTCCATATGCTTTTAGAATTATTTGTTCTAATTCTGTGAAAAATGTCATGGGTATTTTGATAAGGATTGTATTAAATCTATAGATTGCTTTGGGTAATATGGACATTTCAACAATATGCTTTCAATCCAAGAACACAAGATATCTTTCCATTTCTTTGTATCATCTTCAGTTTCCTTCATCAATGTCATATAGTTTTCAGAGTACAGGTCGTTCACCTCCTTGGTTAAGTTTATTCCTAGGCATTTTATTCTTTATGATGCAATTGTAAATAGGATTGTCTTGTTGTTTTGTCTTTCTGGTACTTCACTATTAGTGTATAGAAAAGCAACAGATTTCTTTATATTGGTCATGTATCCTGCAATGTTACTGAATTCATTTATTCTAGTAGCTTTTTGGTGAAGACTTTAGGGTTTTGCATATATAGTATTGTATCATCTGCAAATAGTGACAGTTTTATTTCTTCCCTTCCAATTTGGATGCCTTTTATTTATTTTTCTTGTATGATTGCTCTAGCTAGGACTTCCAATACTATGTTACATAGAAGTGGTGAGAGTGGGCATCCTTGTCTTTTTCCAGATTTTCATGGAAAGGCTTTCAGCTTTTCACCATTGAATATGATGTTAACTGTGGGTTTATCATAAACAGCCTTTATTATGTTGAGATATGTTCCCTCTATACCCACTTTGAAGAGAGTTTTTTGATGAGTGGATGTTGAATTTTATCAAATGCTTTTCCTGCATCTATTGAGATGATCATGTGATTTTTATTCTTCCTTTCTTAATGTGGTGTATCACATCAATTGATTTGTGAATACTGAATCATCCGTTCATCCTGGGAATAAATCCCACTTGATCCTGATGTATAATCCTTTTTATTTACTACTGGATTCAGTTTGCAAATATTTTGTTGAGGATTTTTGTGTCTATGTTCAGCAAAAATATTGGCCTGTAATTTTCTTTTTTTGTAGTGTCTTTCTCTTGTTTTAGTGTCAGGGTAATGGAGGCCTCACAGAACGACTTTGGAAGTGTTCAGTCCTCTTTAATTTTTTGGAATAGTTGAGAAGAATAGGTATTAGCTCTTCTTTATACGTTTGGTAGAATTCCCCCTGTGAAGCCATCCATTCCTCCTGTACTTTTGTTTGCTGGGAGTTTTTGTTTTGTTTTTTACAAATTCAATTTCACTAGTAATGATCAGTCCATTCAGATTATGTTTCTTTCTGATTTAGTCTTGGCAGGTTGTATGTTTGTAGAAATTTGTCCATTTCTTCTAGGTTGTCCAGTTTGTTGGCATATAATTGTATAGAGAATTCCACATGCAATCTGATTAGAATTATATAACCAAAAATGTGTAAAGAGAAAAGATTAAATATGACAAAATTCTTTAAAAATGCATTTAAGGGATAAGGCTGAGTAGGAGGTTTTTCCTTAATATATTTTTTAATGAATTTTATTCAATAAGAATCCACTAATTTTATGATTAACAAGTAAAAGATTGTTTTCTTTCATTCTATAGCCATGATGTCACTAAATCTAACATTTATAAAAATGTATTTATTTTCAAACTATGAAAAAAGGTTTGCAAGAATAAGAGATTACCTAATGAGTTGCATCTCTGAGTAGCCTTTCTGAACATCAACAGTGATGGAGGCATACCCCTTCCCCGTTGAAGGGTAAATGACTCTACTAGTTTTCCACAAAATGTTGACCTTAAGAGTCCATGCTACTCATGCCCCACAACCAATCCATGTGAGAAGTCTGACAGTCCATCTTTCATAATACCTCCTGCATCCATCCTTCCTCTCGGTTCTTAATAATTCTACTCAGAGTGACCAGGTTAGTCTTTCCATTCACCTCCTTGAAAGTATGCTATGTTCCCTTATACAAATTCTTCCCAACTGTGAAAATAGTTTGAGTTATTCAATGATTCCAAAAGCATGCATGGTGCCTCTCCACCCCAATCCCTGTGCCATGCATTTCCTACTAGCTCTTCTCCACATATCTATTCTTCCAGAACCAGTTTAAACTCCACCTTTTCTGTAAATTCTTCTTACACCAACCCAAACTCAACTAGTTTCTCTCTCCTAGAACTTTCATTTTTGGCCTTTATCCTTTGCTGCTTTGTATTAAAAGCACCAATATTTATTCTAAGCTATTATTTAAATTGGACTTCACTTTTTATAGCAATTTTAGATTCACAGCAAAATTGAGCAGAAGGTACAGAGATTTCCATATACTCCATTCCCCCACACATGTATAGCTTCTCCCATCATCAATAACATCCACCATAGTGGTACATTTATTACAATTAATGGGATTATACTGACACATAATTATCATTCAAAGACCATAGTTTACATTACAGTTAATTCTTGGTCTTGTACATTCTATGGGTATGAATAAAGGTCTAATAATATATATCTACCATTATAGCATCATATAGAATAATTTCATTGCCCTAAAAATTCTCTGTGCTCCACCTATTCACCCTTTCCTCCCTGTGATCCCTGGCAACCACTGATCATTTTGCTGCCTCCATAGTTTTGCCTGTTCCAGAATGTCATATAGTTGGAGTTATACAGTATTTAGCCTTCTCAGATTGGCTTCTTCCACTTCCCATGCATTTAAGTTTCCTCCATGTCTTTTTATGGCTTTATACCTCATTTCTTTTTAGCACTAAATAATATTTCATTATCTAGATATGCCACAGTTTCTTTATTTGTTCACCTGCTCAAGGACATTGTGGTTGCTTCCAAGTTTTGGCAATTATGAATAAAGCTGCTATAAACATTCATGTGCAAGTTTTTGTGTGGACATAGTTTTCAACTCCTTTGGGTAAACACCAAGGAGGGTGATTGCTGGATCATATGGTAGGAGTATGCTTAATTTTGTAAGGAGTTGCCAAACTATCTTCCAAAGTGACCATACCATTTTTACATTCCCACCAGCAATGCATGAGAGTCCTGTTGCTCCACATCCTGACCAGCATTTGGTGTTGTCATAATTCTGGATTTGAGCCATCCTAATAGGTGTGTAGTTGTATCTCATTGTTGTTTTAAATTGCATTTCCCTTGTGACAGGATATGGAACATCTTTTTTTTTTTGCAAGCTTATTTGCCATCTATATGTCTTCTTCCACGCTATTTTTAAAGTACCTAATTTTTTGTACCAAATTTTGGCTATCAGCCTCTAAGCATTCAATTCCATCTGTCTATCCACAGTTCTCAGCCCAGCTAACCTATAGGTTTTTGCCTTTCATGTTTTAGAATGGCATTTCTACAACCATCAGGAGAATTTTTGAGATTCTGAGGTTTCCTGTAAGATGTAGTTCAGTTCCAGGTTAGCCTTTAAAAGTCACTTACATACTATTTGTTCTATTACTGGGAACAGAATGAAGACAAGTATAGAGGACATAGCCTTGACTTATCGAGGGAGTGAGGACCATAGGAGACCAGCCCAAAGGACAGCATGACAGAAAAAAATGTGGTATAAAAACGATTAGATTTCAGGATGTGTAAACAGTCCCTTATTTGGGCTCTTGCAAAAGTGCCTATTCATTGAGCTACCTGCCCCTCCTCAGCAGAAGGCAGAAAGCAGTAGTTTCCCCTATCAGAGTTAGCCCTGAGCAGCTGCCCCTTTTGTCCTGTTAATAGCAGGAATTGGCTCATGTGACCTTGGAAGAACAGATTTAGGGCAATAGCCTGAATTAATTGTTGTCTATGTTAAAGAGGAACAAAATACTTCCCCCAAATATACTGATAGCTCACTTTGGAGTTCAGTTACAGCCAAGAAGACTGAAGGGGTTTGGCCATGGCTGGGTCATACCTTAAACTACTGATAGCTAACTCTTACCAAGAAATGGACTTGAGTGATAGCCAGCTAAGAAAATTCAAAGTGCCTATCATCTGAAACAAGGGAAATAAATGAACTGGTATAAAATCTCTTCAGGCAGTCAGATAAAATGTTTGAATTGATGACTTAATAAAATATTTGGTGGTAGAATAACCTGTTCTGATAAAAAAACAGTGGTTGTCAGGATACTACACCCTGATCAATTCAACACCACCTTCATATACAGCTGCACACCAGAGCATGCATAGATCTTTAGGGGAAAATTATACATTCCTGTTTCCCACCCTTTAGTCAAAGAGCATGTTAGAGTAGACATAAGGAGAGGGGGAGCCCTTTGCCATTCTCTTTTAAATAATTAATGACATAAATGTATCTGCTATTCTTGGATAACCCTGTACCCACTAAAAAGCACCTCAGCCTCCTCCTTTCACTGTTCTGCGACCTGAGAAAGGCAGAGCTGAGAGTCATTTGCTGTCTCTCATGTCATTGTATCTGAAACAGCCTGGAGCTGTCAAGCCAGTAGCTCTCCATCACAGTACTGCAGTAGGGTCACAGCTGTCTCTGTTCAGTAGAGTTAATTCTAGTCCCTGTCTGTAGTTCAGGATTTTATTTTATTTCTATTTTTGGTATAATATATAACTTTATCAAATTGTTATACACAAACCAAGTTGCTTTTAAAAATGATGATTGACTGACTAGAAGGAAAATACTTTGCATGGCCTTGCTAATCTATACAAGTCTCCTTGTAGCACACAAAGCGTGCCTGCCTTCTGCGTGTAAAGGATTGGGCCTGAGTGCTCTGACTTCTGCCAGGCATTGTGCCTGAGTCACTGCATAAGGCGTGAATTTTCACTGAAGCATAACAGACTCAAAAGGAGGCAGGACAGTACCACGCTAGGATTAGATATAATAACAACCTTTTTGTCCATTTTGCTTGCTTCTACTTCTCACCAAAAGCACTGTTTATAAATTTGAGCAGAAGTTACCAGTCAGGAAGAATAATTTAATGGGAAGATAAAGTTGTGCTTTCTAACATCAGTGTCAAGGAATGTGTGTGTCTGCTAATAAGAACTTTATTAAAAGTCTTTCACATCCATTGTCTCCTTTACTGTAACCATCCTGTGAAACAGGTATTATATGTTCATTTTCAAATGAGAAAACTAAGGTAAAAATAACTTGCCCCAAATCATACAAAATAGCTCGTGATGCAGGCAGATTCCATCCTAAATTTTCTGACTCTCGACCCAGTGCTTTTCAACTAGAGCATCCTGCCTCTCTGTACTTTGGATTCTCTCAAATATGAATGTGAATCTGCCACCCGTGAATTTATGCAAACACTTTTATACTATTGGAACATACAGCATAATCAATCCATACCAACTTAGAGCAACCAGTTCCATAAGATTACTTTTCACTGTGGAAAGCAGAACTTTTCTCCTCCCTGGCCCCCTCCCTACTTTTTCCTTCCCTCCCTTCATTCTTCCCTTTTCATCTGGAAAGGATGCTAATGAATTGCTCAAAGGAGACCTTCCCTGTTTCTAGCACTTCTCTCTTTCTCCCTTTGGGAAAGAAATTTGTGTTCAACCTGTTCCACTTGTCATTATGAATTTTGGTCACATCCTTTCTTGGGCTCTGGCTTTCCACACTGTTAAGGTTTTTACTTAATCATAGATCCTGCCCTCCCACATCTAGTCCAGGGCAGACTTTGCTTAGATTGACAACACCTGCAAGATAGTTCATTAACATTGGCCTCTCCACTACAAGAAGCTCGGAGTTAGCTCGCCCCAGGCTCAACACACCTAGCACTTCTACTTGCCTCCTCCTTCATGTATTCTCTTGATATAGATATAGTCTCCTTTCTCTGTTTAATTGTAATCTCCTGATGGATAAAGATAAAGTTGTATTTCTTTCTGCTTCTCCTTACAGTACTTAGCTCAATGTCTAAACCTGAGCTGCTAAAGGATAAACATTTTCAAAATGAAGAATTCTCCCCTTGCTTGTACTGAGATTCCTCCATTTCTTTCACCATTTTAATGTCCCTTTTTCATTCTCCAGTTTCAGGGTCTAGAACTTTACGGTACCCTTTAGCTGAAGATTGTTTTTATTTTGTCCATCAGTATGGGTGCTATATTCCAACTTCCTTTCAAATCCTACTGAAAATGTCTGGCATCTTACTGGTCTTCATAGGTTTAGTTAGGTTCATAGTTATATGATTAGCTCCCTGGGGTGTGGTTAGTAGATGAGAGCTTTTCGAACTTTAATGTATGACTACACAAATAAGTATTTTCTGAAGTGCCTTCCCACTCTTGTTTTCCCAGAAGTTTGTATGCTATTTATCCTCTCATTCCCACAACCTATGAGATCTTCTTACCATATATTGCAGCATCCTGATGTTTCACTCCACCAATGAATGTGATATATGTAAACATATAAATCATAAAGCATTTCTTCCTACAGATAGTAAAGAAAAATTCTAGATTCCAGGTAACATCAGGGCTCACATTCCCCCCCTAAAGCACCCATTTTTCTCTCTCATTTACTTGAAACTTAGGAAGATGGGTTGGCTCTGACCCCTCAGAAAATAGTAGCTTCAACCTACCCTAATTTTAAATACCCAAATACAGTATACCTATTCTTTTATCCTCACATTAATTAAAGACAGTTCTATATTTTTTCTCGTGTTGAGTAAATAGTCCTATTGATTTAGATTTACAGAAAGTTCTTCTTAACTACTCAAGACCAAATCTTCACGATAGAGAATGTATCTGATAATTGTTAGTGCTATTTTTGACAGATGTTCAATATGTAATAATGATCTGCTGCTTTGACTAATCCAGCCAAATCAACAGCTTTACACAGAATCCAAAGGCCGGTTTGGGAGCACTGCCAATATCTATTCCAAGAGATTTTAACGTAAATCCTCAAGTAAAAAAAGATAGAGATGTGAATCATTGGACTATTCCCCCCACACACCAAAAAAAAAAAAAAAAAAAAAAAATCCAAGCAGAAAAAAAGCAAAATAAAACTGTGGCTAGTATAATAGTTCGTAGGTTCAATATTTACCAGTTTGTGTACCATCTGAGCTATTTCCTTTAATCAACCATGCACGTGGCACTTTTATTCTCAGGGGACATTATTGCCATGACAACTTTATCAGACTAAACACTGAAATGCAGCTCTTGGAGCAATCTCAATTTGGGTACGGTTTAGAATATTATGTTATTCTTTTATCAGCATCCTTGGTGTGCCAAACAGATGAGAAAAATTTTTAACTGACTATTAAAATCACAATAAAATGTAAAAACTTTACAAAGAGAAAAGGAATAAGCCATTAGGCTGAAAAATGGGCAATCAAAGGAGCTACTGCGCTCGGCAGATGGAAAAGCAGCAGGTGCCATGGTGTGATGGGACCTTGCTTCCCATCATGCATGCTCTACAGTGATGCAGGCTGACAGGGAAGGGAATTAACGTGTCAGAGCAGGTACTTTCTGTCCATTAGCTGATTCCCAATACATCTTCACAGACTGCTACCCATGGCTCTTTGATAAAATGGTTTGCAATACGTGGCTCCAAAAGTTGTAAAGGGAAGGACAGCTATGAGTGACCCTCTTTCAATGCCTCAGCTTAACAGAGTATGAGTGACCAAGTAAACACGCTCCAGCCCAAACTGGGATTAGTGATTTCAGTCTGTGAATAAATTACTTGAATATAGATGCTGTGCATACATCAAAGTGACAAAGGGCTACAGTCTCTCAGTGCAGGGAATGGAAGGGGACACTGATGAAGAGAATTCTCAAGGTAACAAATTAGCTCTCAAACAAATGAGTCTCAGGAAGGCTCTGAGAGTACAAGCACCTCTCTGCTTCCAGAGAAAAAATGCCAAATTATGAAGGGGCAACCTGAACTGGCAGGTCAGCGTAGACAGACATAGCACATTAGGCATGGTAAACACTGATGCTCTGGGGCTTTGTCATGTGTCAGGCTGGTTTCTTTCCCTTCCCTTCCCTTCCCTTCCCTTCCCAAGCCTGAGTTTATGTTCCAAATCTTACCTGTGAAACCTCAAAAACAGAGTGAAACAGAAACAGAGTTTTAAATTAAATTTGTGCAATTGATAAGATTAGCTTTTTCCAGATCTTTGTCCGATAAACTAATTGAATTGCACAATTGTTTATTGGCCTTGGCTGTTAAGACAACTATTAGATTAAGAAATAGTAAACCTTATTTTTTTTTTTCTGTCCATTTTCATGACTGCATTGGAAAACCAAAGCTGGCTGTCACTCATTATGTATAGTCATCAAAGGCAGGAAATGAGTGTGGGCTGCATTTATGTTAAAACCTTAGAAATTATGTGCATATCAAAGGGGCATTAATCTAAGGATTCAATTCAAGCCTTCCTCATCCCCTAGCCTAAGTAAGGGACACGTTATTCTATTTCAAACCATCTTGTATTTTTTCTGCACACTTATCACATTGGCATTTATAAATAATTTTCATTTAATGTCTGTCAAACCTCACTAAATTCTAAGTGACATGAGGGAAAAAAACGATGCACCTTGCCTCAGCACTTAGCAAGATACCAGCCACATGGTAGCTCAGTAAGTATCTGTAGAAAGAAAAAGAGATGGAAGGAAGAAGATAAATAATGCAGGAAGAAAAGAAGGAAGAGGTCAGGATAGGATCCAGAAGATGAGAAGTAATCTTCAGCACCTTTCTATATCTGTATGTCTTCTTTAGTAGCCTCCATGAAAGCTTTAAATTTATTGAGATGCCTAAACAAATTATATACTAAGTAAAAATGAGGAGGAAGAGTGTACGTCTGTTGACAGCAATGGGATGGATATCACTGAACGATGTCCAAGGACATTTGAATAAACAAGTATGCATATCCTTGGTCTTGAAATTAATTTCATAAAAGAGACAATGAAAATGGAAATATCTCAGAATAGAGTGAGCTTTACCCTATTCAGAGGCCATACCCAGAGAGATTAAAATTACCCTTGTAGGTCTTGTGGTTCTTATCCCAAGTGTTTGGAATAAGGATCTGTATTTGGTAGTACAGGACATTTAACTTGGATCAGATCATTCTTTTATTCACATCCCTCCTTAAATCAAGTATGAGCATACTGACTATGCAGGATTATACAAGGCAATGACTACATATTTTTTAATGTGAAAGTAAAACAGTGAATACAGTGAATCCTTTGGAAATTATGACGACCAGTTATAATAACACCTGAAGTGCACAGCACCTGAGTTTCCAGAATGATTTAATATTACATTATTTAATGATGTACTATTACATTATTTAATCCTTAACACAATTAGTTTATACTATTATTTAACCCTTAACACAATTAGTTTATACTATTATTTAACCCTTAACAGGATAATTAATCTGGAAGTGAGGATTTACTAATTGTGCAACATTCATAAAGTAACTTAACTTCTCTATTCCTTAGTTTTCTCTTCTAAAACGATCCAAAAAGCTTGATTAAAATTAAATAGGATAATGAGTGGAAAATACTTTGCTCAATAAATGCTATTATTGTTATTATTATTCAGTAGCACAGATATCACTAACTACAATTTACAGATCATAAAAGAACCTCAAAAATTTAAATTATTTCATTGCTTGTGAAGTGGTGGCCCCAGAACTCGTATTTCTAATTCTGAAATCGTCACACTCTGTACTATGCCAATCTTATCCTGAGCTGCAGTTGACTTTAAGACCTAAGTTTGAGGATGTGTGGCCCCTTTGGAACACCCACTGCAGGATCCTAGGGACAGCAACTTGGTGTGGAGCCAGTGCACCAAGCCAGCAGGATCAAGGTCCTGGAACGCCAGGCCTGCTGCAGAGATCAGTCAATATCAGCTGCTTCCCAAGGCCTCCAGAGAACCTGACATTTTGGCTTTCCTTCATTTTAGTTCCTGTCAATTTCAAAAGAGACAAGCTTCTAGGGCTGAAATTGATGTGTTTGTGTGACTATTCCAGGCTGCTGAAATTGACAGAAGCGGAAACTGATGAAAGTAACCAATTTGTCAATTTCAGCAAAAGGAGGGCTTTGAAGGTGGAGATTGACTAGTCTATCCTTTTCCTGCCTGATCAGAAAATTTAATTTCCCCCTAACTTTAAAAAGTTTTGTGTTTACTCTCAGAAATTATTTTGGACTGTCCTCTAGATACAACCTGAATTGGCCTGACAGTTTAAACAGACGGTCAATTCCATCAAAATCCAATTTGGTGTATTGTTTAACAGAATGTTGTTTTACATTGGATTGACTGACCAATTTATTTTAAATGGCTAAAAAAAGTTATTAAAATGTGGAATCACTCTAAACCCTGCTGCTTGTGAGTTTTGATGCTTCCCATGAAAACAACTTAGCTTTAACTGATATGCAGTCAAAAACTCAAAATCAGTTCAGAAACTCTATTGCATCTGTCAACTATCTGGTTTTCATAATTTTGCATGATTAAATCAAAATGATTTGTAGAGGGCTTCCCTGGTGGCGCAGTAGTTGAGAGTCTGCCTGCCGATGCAGGGGACACAGGTTCATGCCCCGGTCTGGGAAGATCCCACATGCTGCGGAGCGGCTAGGCCCATGAGCCATGGCCGCTGCGTCTGTGTGTCCGTAGCCTGTGCTCCGCAACGGGAGAGGCCACAACAGTGAGAGGACCGCGTACCGCAAAAAACTAAAAATAAAAAAGATTTGCAGAGACTTAAAATTATACTAGAGGTGTTAGAAATCTTGAGTTCCAGTTCTGCTATTTACCAATTATGTGATCTTGTCCACGTTACCACCTTTGATTCTCAGCCTTCCCCCTATAAAATAAGGAGGTTGGACTACAGCAGCATTCTCCAAACTGTGTTCTTTAGAAAAGAAAACTTCCTTTCATAGGACATTAATAAGTCTAACAAAAAATACAGGATTAAATAACTCTGGAAAACATTAGTTATATATGCTTATTGACAGCAGGACTTCACAGATTCTTTATTATCTTAACATGTTTAACGGTTATGAATCTCAGTCATAAACCCTAGTGTACAATAAAATAACTATACTTTCTAGATCCCATCATGCCAAACTGCTGAGAATCTTCTCTTCAGTTGTGCTGGGGGTCTTTGTTCCCGGAATCTCCATAGGCAGAGGATATGGGTGGCCCATCTTATCCTAAGTCACCAATCCACAAAGTTTGTTTCTGGGACTCTCTACATGAGGAGATCAGCAAGCTTTTTCTGTAAAGGGCAAGATAGAAAACATTATAGGCTTTGCGGACCTTTCAGACAGTTGTAATGACTCAACACTGCCACTGCTCAGTTCTGTCATTGTAGTGCAAAAGTAGCCATACACAATATATAACGTGTACAAAACTTTCTTTTTTTAAAAATGTAAAAACCAATCTTAGGGACTGTATGAAAAACAGATGGTGGACTGTATTTGTCTTACAAGCTGTAGTTTGCCATCCTCTGGTCTAACTGACTGGCTCCTGGATGCTTCTGTGTACATTTCTTTTTCTGAACTCCCAGTATCTGAACTCCCAGTATCTGGTTTTTTGATTCATTTTTTATTTATTCATTCAATATTTATTGAGTGCCTACTAATTGTCTGGGTCTGTGAGAGGTGTAGTGTATACAATGGTGAACAAAAAAGACATGGTTCCCACCTCCTTGGACCTTAATGTTTAATTGGGGATCTAGACATTCCACAAGTAAATGAACAAAAATATAGTTCAAATTAAGTAAGTTCTACAAGTAGGGTAACCAACCATCTTGGTTTGCCTAAAACTTTCTTAGCTTTGGTACGGAAGGAACTGCATCCCAGGAATCCTCTGATTCCTGGTGATCAGGGTGGCTGATCACCCTACAGGGGTAAAAGCTGGAGCTATAAAAGAGAATAACAAAAAGGATATACTTTATACTGTATGTATAGTCTGGTCTGAGGCAGTAACATTTAAGCTGAGAACTGAAAGATAAGAAAAAAGACATTCATGAAAGAAGCTCAGCCACATGAAGAGAGGAAGGAAAGGGAAGTCTAGGCAAAAGAAGTCATTTGTTTACAAAGAGCTTGGGGCATTCAGGAAACTGTAAAAATCTATTTTTAACTAGGGCATATTAAACAAGGTAGATGGCAGGTTGAGATAAAATTAGAGATGTAGGAATGACTCATATCATGGTCCATTGTAAGAAGTCTGGTTTCTATTCTAAATGCAGTAGAAAACTATTGTCTAATTCATAAAAAAGGCTTTTCAAATATTTTGTGCCTAACCCAGGGATACAGAAACATTAACCATAATCCTTTTTTCAAGACATACATTGTCTATCAGTTACCTCAAGGATGGTCTTACCTATCTGTAATACAGAGGATGAGCGCTAAAGTGTACAGTGGGTGTACAGTGAGGAAGAGAAGTTAAAAAGGAAAGGAAAGCCTTAACTTATTCTTTCCAGCTGGGGAACTTCTCAGGCTCTCCCTCCTACCTTCTGCTTCATATTTCTCCAATAGTCATTTGGTTTCCCCATCTGTATATGATTATTTCATATTTCCACATGTCTGCTCTGTCAGCGACATTATAGGCTAGTGATTAGGGTATATGATCTCTCTGGAGTTAATTTGTCATTCTCCCCAGATACTGCCTTTTTGTTGGCTTCTCTTGACCTCACCCACTGCAGCCAGGGCAGTAAGAGATCCCCTCCTATACACCCTAGGACTGCATCCAGGACAACAGGTCATGTTGCTTGGGGAGGGGAAGCACTCTAAGACAGTGACTCAAAACATTCATTTTGCATGTGCAGATACAGCTGCAGCCCGTCCACATGTTAAAGTATGGAAGGCCTTCACAGAAATCTATAAGAAATGCCACAGGCTTTGATTTCTGGCTGATGTCTCATGCAGAAATAGTGCATTTCATCGGCTTGCATTAACAACTCTGGTAATGAGAATGGAGTTATTGACATTTCCATTTCATGGTGTGAACACTCCATCATAATGAGGGGGAGTGTGGCTGTTAACTGCTGTGTTGTTAGGACAGGAAAATGAAAATTATTGTTCATCCTTTGTCCCGTGTGAAAAATGCCCTCATTTAAATGTCCTGAGATTGCTCCCTATCAAGTCCAAGGATCAGACTGGTCCGCAAATTTGCTTCTGGTTAGTATGATAATGAGACTTCAACTACACACCAAATAATTATATTTATTTAAATTTATGATTGTGCATTAGAGAGCTCAGTAGTATTCAGGAGGTCTTGAAGCCATAACTTATAGCCTCAACCTCACCTTCTTCTATACATTTTACTTTTAGAAACTGCTGTTGAAATGCAGATGGCTATATAAATTTCCACTCCTGATCTGAAATATATCCAGCAATGTATGCCACGATTAATTGGCACTTCAGACCTCCTCTTTTCCCCCCAGGGATTATCTGTTTTGCAGCCTATGAGATAAAATGATAGGATCCTCTCTGTTAATACACATTCTCTCTGCAGCTCTCAAAGACTAGCATCTAGCAGCAATGGTGGAAATTTAATCTTGATCTTCTATCACAGCTTGTTTAAAAATTACATCCCATAGCCAGCCAGTGTGTGAAGGCCACTCTCCCTGAGTTCAGAGTTTCTCAGTCACTTTCTTTCTTTTTTATTATTAAAGGCCAAGCTCAGAATCCCTATGTTCATCACTGCTGAGTGTTGACAAGCCGCAAACACTGCCACTGACAGTAGTTAAAAATGCAGCTGGGTTAATGCTGACATATTGCTATCTTCTGAGGGCCAGTTGATGTGTGTTCATTTATAGTCTAATTGCATGTCCACTTTAAAAAACTCAGCTCCCAGTCTGGAATGGATAAAAATACAATTACCGAATGATATGTGTAATCATTCAGTGCTGTTAGTCCCCAAAGGTGATATTTCAGTGACACTGAGAAAATTAGATCTATTCTTTACAATTATATGGCTATACTTTCACTCTAATGCCATTCTAATTGGAAAGGAGCATTGAAATGTGAAGCTGTGTGCGTTTCACTCTCTAATTATCACTGAACAACTCATTCTTAGGATAGGTTTCTGGAAAAGACAGTTGCCACAATGCTTTGATAATCCCAGATATTCATTGCTGCTTTCATGTCAGATAAAACTTGTTTTCCTTCAGTAAAATTTAGATTGCCACTGAGAGCTTACTAGAAATAAAGATTTGGGTGAATGCCTGTAATTTTTATAGTCCATTCATGTTTCTGAAAAGAAAATTTCTATATGGATATACTCCCCCCAATTTTTACTTCCAAATGGACCTTCAAAATGTGAATATTTGCCCCTCTATTTTACAGGGTGGTTGGGAGGCTCAAATTTCATAATAAAAGTACAAGTTATTTTGTAAGCTTTTAAGATATATACAAACATGAGCTATTACTCTTATAATTGCTGCTGCTGTTATTATTATTATTATTAATCATCTGTCAATATATGTCAGGACCTGATTTAGTCAGTTGTTTTGGGGCCACTGCCTATAGAAGTTATGAAGTCAAATTAATATCTCTGGCCTTAATTCAGTTAGATCCCTACTGTACAAGTCAGCGGTGTCTGGATATCTGTGTATTTATTAAGGACCCTCGTCCATTCCCTATTCTCAGAATCATAGATTTATAGAACAAACAGTACAGCTAAAGTGACATTATACCCCACCAACTATGCTATTATTAGACTACAAACTCTAAGAAGGCAAGAACTGTCTCTTCATAGAAGGCATTGAATAGTTACAACCTGTCTGAAGAAGTGAATGAATACCTCTATTTTATATTTCTTCATTCTTTATAAGCATATATTCCTTTATGTTATTGAGCATAATTACAATAACTGCTTTAAAATCCTTGTCTATGAATTCCAACATCTGAGTTATTAGTTATCATAGTTTCCGCTGATTATCTTTTCCCTTGAGAATAGATCAAATTTTCCAGATTTTTGAATTTTGGATTGAATTCTGGATATTATGAGTGCTGTTGTAGAGATTCGGGACTATGTTATGTTCTTGCAAAGATTACTGATTTTTTATTCTTAGTGGGTAATTTGACTTGTCTCAAACTGAAAACTCTCTTTTGGACAGCAACTCAGTTATTTGTTGGTAGCTAGGCTGCTTGCAGTCTGCCCTGTGTCTGTGTGGTGCAGGGGTCAGTTAGGGATTTATACAGACTGTATATACAGAACATGTTGCTTACCTTCTCTGGCTCTTCTTCTGGGATTTCCCCCCACCCTTTCTAGTGGCTGTCATTGGTTCTTCATGCCAGAAAGATTGCAGTTTTTTATAGGAGTTTTAGCTGCCCCATGTATGCTGACTGCATTCTGACCTTGAGCTAAAATCAGTAAAAAAATAAATAAATAAAAATAAAAGTGGGGAACTCATGCCATGTCATTTTCTTTATCCAACTGTCAACATCTCTTCAGAATCTGCCTAAAGTTTGTTCACTCCTCAGGGTCTTGTATTTTCCACAATTCGTAGTTTTTATCTGTTGGAGGATTTCTTTTATATTTTACATGATGAAAATTAGGTTCAGAGAGCTAGTAAGACTTATCTATTAAAACCATAGAGCTGGTTTTAATTCTCTAGTCATGACCATATAAACAGAGCCATGACCATATTGTCTTTCTTGATTCTAATCCAGGACTTTTTTATCCCAGATTACTGTCCTCTCAGTCAATGTAGCACACCATCAGTTTAGGTCAACACTCAAAGTTTAAAGATGTCCCAATGGGGTACAGTTGCATTAAATATACTTCCCTTTGTTACTGAAGCTTAATTCAGAGTTTGTTCGGTAAATGCAATGCTCAGCCAACAATTAGCAGCTACCTAGGATGAAGAGATGGTGATATTAGATGATAAATCCAAAGGACAAACAACAGCAAGAACAAAACAAGCTTACATCCACCTTCTAATTTTTTTTAAAAAATGTATGGGCGTATGAAATCATTGCATGTCATCATAGTGAGTAATTTTACAGGATTAAATTTCTGCTTTATAAATTGAAATTGTTGTATTAAACCATCTCTCTGGGCTCTTGTAGCCCAATGATCTTATTCAATTATTTTCACAAAGACACTGATTACCATTTAGATTGTCAATATCCATTCAGATTGCAGGTCGGGAAACTTAAGGGAAAAAGAGACAGCAAAAGTGAAAGTTTGTGCACCCTTTGAAAGGTGTACTGAACTATTAGGATGATCAACAAATAACCTGCTTCTTAATTTTCCTGTTTTCAAAATGCCTTGGGGCTACTGGAGGTATATTCTGTGCTTAGAATTCTAGTTCTTATTCTCAAAACAACCTTTGAAGTAAAGGGTACTGTCATCTCCAGTTTGCAGATGAAAAACTTAAAGAGGATTTGTAATTTGTCCAACACCATTTGTCTAGTCAGGATCAAAGCCAGGAAGCAAATCTCAATTTGTCTGTTTCTAAGCCCATATACCCATTGTCCGATTGTTTACAAGGCCTCTCAGAAAGCTACAACCAAAAATGCCCCCAAAAGGAAAGTAACAACAATAGGGATTAATTTCTATAAATCTAGAAAAAGAGGAGTTAAATGGGCCAATGAGCATTTATCAGACTTTTTTAAGGCCCCAGTATCACTCAATTTTATTCAATCTTTTTTGCACTAATTATTTGCAGTCCAACTCTGAGACTCCAAATTATATGTCAAGTCTTCTACATCACAGGAAAATTCATTAAAAAAAAATGTATCCTGGGGCTTCCCTGGTGGCGCGGTGGTTGAGAGTCCGCCTGCCGATGCAGGGGATGCGGGTTCGTGCCCCGGTCCGGGAGGATCCCACATGCCGCGGAGCGGCTGGGCCCGTGAGCCATGGCCGCTAAGCCTGCGCGTCCGGAGCCTGCGCGTCCAGAGTCTGTGTTCCACAACGGGAGAGGCCGCAGCAGTGAGAGGCCCGCGTACCGCAAAAAAAAAAAAAAAAAAAAAAAAAAGTATCCTTTCTTTGCAGCTTTTGGTCTTCACCCTATAATGTTGTTGAGTCTTGGAGTCTATTTCCCGGAATGTTCTAATCTCAGCTATGACATATATTTCCATCACTCCTTAGGAATTGATGCCAGACTCTGCCCCTTTCATCTTAACTTGAGCTCCAATTCACAGTTATCCTTCTGATGGCATGCACTTCCAGCCACTGGAGAAAACACCCCAGCCTGACCCAGGCCTACCCAGACCAGTCCCTGAGACTATACCTGCAGTGTCATGTCCACGGTGCCAGACTAATCTTCCTTAAACATCAATCTTATCTTGACCTCTAGGCTTGTCTCCTCATTTGTAGAACAAGATGTTTGAACTAGATGATCTCTAAGATCACTTCTTGCTCTAAAACGATATAAATTCTTTTCATGTACAAGTACGCATATTATTCTGGTATTCTCCAGAGAGTGGAGTGAGACACAAAACTATGTTCTTTTAGCATGCTTTCTTTTCAGAAAAGTTTTACAGAAATAAAACACTTTTCATTCAAGGTGTCAGTTATTAAAATCTGTTACAATACAATTTGAATACAGACTAGTTAATCACAGAAGTACTTTTAAGTGACCTTGTCATCCCCACTCCATTTGATTTGTTATAATTTACATCCTTTGTACTAAAAAAGAGAAGTGTTTTTTTCTCTGAAGATGTTTCCTGAGCTTAGGGAACCCTTGGGAAATGTAGAATTCCTTGTGAAATGCAAACACTGTTTCCTTTACCAGTGTTCCATTTTGTTTCAACTTCAAGGTTACCCAAGTGACAGAATGTCCCCCAAATCTTGCTGTCATTATGAAAGTGGCATTTTATTTCAAGGAGTAATAGCTAAAATAATTTCACAAGGATAATGTGAATCTGATTTCAAGGTTTTATAGAAGCTGTCCATCTTTTCTTGGGAGTCAGGTTACCCACATTGTCAGCTACCTTCAGCTGAGGATGTTTTCCTGGGAGTGTGCATTGTTGGATAGACTTAAACTTCTTCAACCTAGCACAGAGGATGTTTACCAAGAGCTGATTTAGACATCTTAAGCAGCAATTTTTTTTTTTCTGCGGTACGCGGGCCTCTAACTGTTGTGGCCTCTCCCGTTACGGAGCACAGGCTCCGGACGCGCAGGCTCAGCGGCCATGGTTCACGGGCCCAGCTACTCAGCGGCATGTGGGATCTTCCCGGACCGGGGTACGAACCCGCGTCCCCTGCATCGGCAAGCGGACTCTTAACCACTGCGCCACCAGGGAAGCCCTTAAGCAGCAATTTTTAAAATAATTTTATACTAGTGTTAGTGTTCTTCTTTGAATTAGATTATTATGTATGATTCAGTGATAGCATGGACCAACCATCAACTAGTCAATCTTATTAATGGTCCTATGGCTACATAGTTGACAAATCCAGCCCTAGTACATACATACATATATAACATTAGTAATATAAAGAATCACTTGATATAAGCCATTCTCCAAATAAATTCACTGAGGGTCTCATATAGAATTCAATTAGTGAACTTAGTTTTTAAGTATCATCATCTGTACCCTCTGGATTATGCATCAAAAAGTAAATTTTAGAGACCTGGGATATCCGTACTCAAGATATAACTTATGAAATAATACATACCTATATAAACTGGTTTGAAGAATTGCAAATAATTAAGACATGTGGTGTTTTTTTTTCTTCATTGTTTTTCCCTTCTAAAACTACTTGATGCTGTTTAGATATTTGACTGAATGCAATACTCAGCTTTATTTCATTAGTTTGCTTACTTTTGTTAAGTTACTTTTTCCTCCATCCTATTTCCTCATCTCACCCTTGTCCCCTCACCTCTCAGTGCCCTCTGTCCACCTCTTAGCCTATTGTAATCCTATTTGATTATTTGATTGAGCTAAAATCCCATCTTTTTCTTGAAGCTTCCCTGGCCAAAAGGCAGATCCCACCTATGAACTCTGTCTTCCCTGGTAGTTTGGCTATTTTGTCATGTTTTGATATTTTCTCTGTCTCATTAGACTATAAAGTACTTCAGGACAGTACCTCATACTGTAGGAAGGGGGTAGGAAGGGTACCTCTTCCTACCCCCCCCGCATTGGCACAAAGCACAATGCTTGTGTTTCTGAGAGGTACCTAGAAAAATTAATGTGTGGAGAAGTTAGAGATTGAGAGTTGGAGGGAGGGGTGGGTTATCATAAGCTTTCTTAAGGCAACCACGTCGACCAATAATATCAGGCATCAACCAATCACATCAAGTGCTGAACTACAGGGTTTCAAAAAAAAAAAAAAAAAGGACCAGCACCACAGGACACACATGCAGACACACACACACCTGGGTTCCCACCAGCCACAGATCCCGCCTGCCACCTCTCCTGGAGCACCCTAGCCCCATCCTATGAGCACCCTCCATTCCTCCCACTGACCTCCCTAAACACCCCTCCCAGCCCCTCGCTGATAGGCTTCAGCTCCCTGCATGACCCCTGTGCACGTACTGGTGTGGTAGGGCTGAAGATGCCCTGTTACTGTCTCTTTGGGGACACAGTCAACACGGCCTCAAGAATAGAGTCTAATGGGGAAGCCCTGAAGATCCACTTGTCTCCTGAGACCAAGGCTATCCCGGAGGAGCTTGGTGGTTTCGAGCTGGAGCTTTGAGGGGATGTAGAAATGAAGGGCAAAGGCCCAGTTCGGGCCTACTGGCTCCTGGGGGAGCCAGGGAGTAGCACCTGAGGCTGACCTGCCTCCCCTCCTGGCCTTCCACACCTCCCTTCCCTGAGCCAGAGGTGACAGAGAGGCGCCAGGCCTCAGCCTCGCCCACAACAGCCCCACCATTGCCAAAGAAGTGATTTGAACAGCTCAGATGTGCTGACCGCAGTGGAGATACCAGATATTACCTCTGAAAGAGGACTGGTGTGGGGAGGAACTTGGAGCTCACAGGACCGGACCAAAACTCACAGTCATGCCCAGTGACACACACACATAGGCACATGCACTCACTCTCCACCCTGACTCAGGCCGGGCCAGGCTGGAATGTGGATTCCTAGATCCTCCTGCCCCTCCCTGTGCCCTCTTCCCTCAACCTTGTTACAGTGTGACTTTTATGAGGAGGGG
Source organism: Orcinus orca (assembly GCF_937001465.1). Classification (NCBI taxonomy): domain Eukaryota; kingdom Metazoa; phylum Chordata; class Mammalia; order Artiodactyla; family Delphinidae; genus Orcinus; species Orcinus orca. The sequence goes on from NC_064560.1 coordinate 112,402,607, forward strand.
GGAGGAGCCCCCTGAGGGGGAATAGGAAAAGGGACTATAGGTGAATCTAGGGGACAGGGGAGTCCACATCTAGGCCTAGACCACATAAGCCACATACACACCCCTGTCCCCCAACACCCAACACTGGATACAGTGCACAGGGGAGAAAGGGGAGGCATGGAGGGCTGGGGACCTGTATGCTTTGCTTCTCCTGTGAGTGGAGACCATTAAAATCTTCATTCAAAGAAAAAAAGAAAAGACATGTAATTTAGCCACTGAAGAAAGGAAAACTTCAAGACTCAAATGAGAATATTCCCACTATTCAGATTAAATCTTCTAGGAGTCCCCTTACTTTTCCCAGACTCATTCACCTGACTCTCAGTGATCCATTTTCCTGAAGCGGTGACTTCAGAAGTGGGGTCTTACTTCACATTGGTTTATTTAATCTAAGGTGCATACATATCAAACAGAGGTCAATTGGGCTGAGAAACGATCTTGCTTATATTAGAAATTAAAATATTGCTATTGTCAAGTTTTATAGATTAGTGCATGGTTGGTTTTGCTTATTTTACTCTGGTGCACATTTCTAACTTTATTTTAAAAATATAGATTTTTTTTTCTTATTTCTTATTTTTTTTTTCTTATTTCACAAGATGTGATAATCTCAAATAAGGTTTAAAGAAATTTCCCCCTGCTACAGGGAAGGATTCCTGGACTGAATGTCAATATTATGACATAGTATGAGTGTGTTTTGTGTTTGGTAATTGCAATCATTGTTGCTTTTGTTGTGGTCATCCATTTACAATGCTTGGTGTCAGTTTATTTATCTCTTGTAAAAATAAAATACAGTGTGTGTGTGTGTGTGAAAAAAAAAGAAATTTCCCAAAGACCCTAGTATTTGGATGTATTCAGTAGTATCTACTCATTGATTGATTTATACTATTCTGCATGTTATTTGTTATATTTGCTTTCGGTAACCTCAGTATTAGACACTTGTAACAAAAATAGAATGAGTTCCTGACTTAAAGGATTTTGTCGTCTAAAAAAGAGAAATACGAGCAAATAAGTAATAGCAATTCAAATTGCTGTAGTCTATAAAAAGACAAAACAATTTTTTATTGAAAGGTTTGTCAAGGAATGTTTGAATAAAAGTTTTGAAAATATTAAAGTATATCATTTTAGAAGTTTTGACAAATATATATCCCCTTGAAACTATCACTACAACCAAGATGACACATCCATATGCCCCAAAGTTTCCTCTTTGTGAGTCCTTCCTCCCACCATTCCAAACCCCACCCTACCCCCACAAGCAACCAATGATCTGATTTCTACCACTATGGGATACTTTCCATTTTCCAAAATTTTATATAAATAGAGTTATGCAGTATGTATATTCACATCTCCCACTCAGCATAATTATTTTGGGATTCAGCCATGTTGTAGCATATGTTCATTTTCTTATTGATAAGTAATATGTCATTATATGAGTATATCTCAATTTTATTATCTTCTTATTGATGGACTTTTGGGTTCTTTCCAGTTTTGGGCTATTACAAACAAAGCTATGAACAGTTATGAACAAGTCTGTGTATAAGAATACCATTTCATTTCTCTTAGGTAAATACCTAGAAATAGAATGGCCAGGTAATATGGATCACTTTTTAAGAAACTGCCAAACTCATTTCCAAAATGTTTGAAACCATTTTACCATCCCAGTGTATGAGACTTCTAGTTGCTCTAGTTGGTTAGTGTTTCTAATTTTAGTCATTCTAGTAGCAGTACACTGGTATCTCTTTGTAGTTTTAATTTGCCTTTGAATAATAATGTTGGCAGCAACTTTCCATGTGCTTATTTGCCAACTGTATATCTTATTTGGTGAAGTGTCTGAGCAACTATCTTGCCCATTTTAAAATTGTCTTCTTGATTGCCCTCTTATCAAGTTGTAAGAGTTCTTCATATATTCTAGATACAGATCCTTGGTTGGATGCATGTTTTGCAAAAATATACTTTCCCAGTCTGTGGCCTGCTTTTCATTTTCTTGTCCATGCTATTTGAAGATCAAAAGCTCTTAATTTTTATAAAGGTCGTTTATTGACTTTTTCCATTCATAGTGAAGGTTGTATAATACTTAAGAAATCTTAGCCAAGAAAATAGGTAACTAAGATATTTTTCAAAACTTTTAAAGTTTTAGCTCTTATATTTAGGTCTGTGATCAATTTCAAGTTATTATTGTATGTGGTCCTATAAAGAACATTTTTGCATATGTTCAAGCACAATTTATTTTAAAGATCATCCTGTTCTCACTGAATTGCTTTGGTAAATTTGTAAAAAATGAATTGAACATATATGTGTGTCTTTATCTGAACACTCTATTCCAATGAACCATCTTCTGTCTTTACACTAGTGCCATAATGTTTTGATCACTGTTTATTTACTTTTAAATTAATTTTTATTGGAGTATAGTTGCTTTACAATGTTGTGTTAGTTTCTACTTTACAGCAAAACGAATCAGCTATACATATACATGTATCCCCTCTTTTTTGGATTTCCTCCCCATTTAGGTCATCATGGTACATTAAGTAGAGTTCCCTGTGCTATACAGTATGTTCTCATTAGTTATCTATTTTATACATAGTATCAATAGTGTATATGTGTCAATCCCAATCTCCCAGTTCCTCCCACCCCCCATTTTCCTCTTGGTGTCCGTACATTTATTCTCTACATCTGTGTCTCTATTTCTGCTTTGCAAATAAGATCATCTATACCATTTTTCTAGATTCCATATATATGCGTTAATATACGATATTCGTTTTCCTTTTTCTGACTTACTTCACTCTGTATGACACTCTTTAGGTCCAGCCACATCTCTACAAATAACCCAATTTTGTTCCTTTTTATGGCTGAGTAATATTCCATTGTTTATATGTATTCAAATAAGTCTTGAAATAAGTTGTACAAGACCCCAAATTTGTTCTTCTCTTTTAAAATTATTTTGGCAATTCTAAGCCCATTTCATTTTGATATAAAGTTTAGAAAATTGCTTGGCAATTTCTACAAAAATATCCTGAGTGAATTTTGTTTAGAGTTACATTGAATAGGTAGATCAATTTAAAGAATATTGTTATCTCAACAATACTGAGGATTCCTATCCATGAATAAAGCATATCTCTCCACTTATTTAGGTCTTCTTTAATTTTTCCCAGCAATGTTTGATAGTTTGCAGTAGATAGGTCTTGTGCATAATTTGACAAATTTATCCCTAAATATTTCATATCTTATATACTATTGTAAACAGTGTTGTATTTTTTATTTCAATTTCTAATTTCTCATTACCAGTTTACAGAAACACATTAATTTCTCTATATTAATCTTGTATCCTGCAAGCATACTAAAATCATTTATTAGTTTTAGTAACATATTTATAGATTCCCTAGGATTTTCTACATGTATGATCAGGTAGTCTATGAATAAAGATAAATTTACATGTTTTGTTCCAACCTAGATGTCTTCATTTCTTTTCTTGTCTTGTTGAACTATCTAGAACCTTGAGAACAGGGTTGAACAGAAATGGTGAGAGCAGACATCATTGCCTTATTCCTAATCTTATGAAAAAATCATTTTGTCTTTCACCATTAAGTATGATTTTAGAAGTAGGATTTTCCTTGATTCTCTTTATCAGGTTGAGAAAATTCATTTCTCTTTCTAATTTCTTAAGAGCTTTCACAAGGGAATGTATTGGATTTTGTCAAAGTGTTTTTCTATATCTTATTTAAATAATGGTATGTTTTTGTTTTTAGTCTGTTAATATGGTAAATTACATTGATTTATTTTTACTAGTCTTTATTTTTAGAACAGTGTTAGAATTACAGAAAAAATTGAAAAGATAGTAGAGTTCCCAATATGCCCCATATCCAGTTTCTGAGGTTATTAATAACATATTACTAGTATGATATATTTGTTAAAATTAATAAACTAACACGGTTATGCTATTATAAACTAAAGTCCATAGTTTAGTTAGAGTTCCTTAATTTTACCTAGTGTCCTTTTTCTGTTCCAGGATTCCATCCAGCTTATCATATTACATGCAGTTGTCATGTCTCTTTAGGCTTCTCCTGGTTGTGGTGGTTTCTTGGACTTTCTTTGTGTTGATGACCTCGATAGTTTTGAGGAGTACTGGTCAGGTGTTTTGTAAGAGTCTCCCTATTTGAATAAAATGATGTTTTTTTCCTGTGACAAGATTGAATTTATGGGTTATAGAGAGAAAGAACACAGTGGTAAAGTGCCATGTTTATCACATTTTTCATCATTTTTTAATCAAATCAAAGGTATGTAATATCAACATAACTTATTACTGTTGATATTAACCTTTTTTCCCACTAATAAATCTTTTTTTAATTGAGATGTAATTGACATGTAACACTGTATTAGTTTCAGGCATATAACATAATGATTTGATATTTGTATATGTTGCTAAATGATTACCATAGTAAGTCTGGTTAATATTATCACCACATACAACTTTTCTTTATTCCTTGTGGTAAGAAATTTTAAGATCTACTCTGTTAGCAACTTTCAAATATACAATCCAATATCATCAACTATAGTCAACATGCTATACATTATATTCCTATTACTTATTCATATAAAGTTTTACCTCTTGACCCGCTTCATCAATTTCGCCCACCGCCACCCCCCTGATGTTAACCTTGATCACCTGGATGAGAAAATATTTGCTAGGTTTCTCCACTGTAAAGTTACTCCTACTTCCCCTTTTTCTTATTGTACTCCTTAGAAATAAGTCACTATGTACAGCCCACACTTAAGGAGTGGGGAGTTATGCTATATCTTCTTGAGGGAAAAATATTTACATAAAATTATTTGGCATGCTTCTGTACATGTCTTTTCTACTCCATTTAGTTATTTATGCAATCATTACTTTTATCAATATTGACTCATGGATATTTATTTTATACTTTGGGCTATACTCCAATGTTATTTTATTTTCTTGCTCAAATTATTATGATTTTGGCTACTGAGGACACTTACAGTTGGCTCCTGTCTCGTTTGACATTCTCCCATCATTGTATTTTTGTTTTGTTTTGTTTTGTTTGTCTCCTTTACTTCCTGGCACTGCAAGATACTGTAGGCTCTTCTTGTATATTTCCTGCCTAAGTCCTAGAATAAACTATTTCTCCAAAGATCCCTGGTTCTTTTTATTGGAAACTGGTATTAGAAATCAAGATCTGAATGTTAGGTGTGCATGTTACATCCATTCTTTTTTTTTTTTTTCAATTTTATTTTTTTAAACAGCAGGTTCTTATTAGTCATCCATTTTATACACATCAGTGTATACATGTCAATCCAAATCTCCCAATTCATCACACCCCCAACCCCACCCCCCGCCACTTTCCCCGCTTGGTGTCCATACGTTTGTTCTCTACATCTCTATCTCAATTTCTGCCCAGCAACCTGGTTCATCTGTACCATTTTTCTAGGTTCCACATATATGCGTTAATATATGATATTTGTTTTTCTCTTTCTGACTTACTTCACTCTGTATGACAGTCTCTAGATCCATCCACGTCTCTACAAATGACCCAATTTCATTCCTTTTTATGGCCGAGTAATATTCCATTGTATATATGTACCACATCTTCTTTGTACATTTGTCTGTCAGTAGGCATTTAGGTTGCTTCCATGACCTGGCTATTGTAAATAGTGTTGCAATGAACATTGGGGTGCATGTGTCTTTTTGAATTATGGTTTTCCCAGGGTATATGACCAGTGGCGGGATTGCTGGATCATATGGTAATTCTATTTTTAGTTTTTAAGGAACTTCCATACTGTTCCCCATAGTGGCTGTATCAATTTATTCCCACCAACAGTGCAAGAGGGTTCCCTTTTATCCACTCTCTCCAGCATTTGTTGTTTGTAGATTTTCTGATGATGCCCATTCTAACTGGTGTGAGGTGAGACCTCATTGTAGTTTTGATTTGCATTTCTCTAATAATTAGTGATGTTGAGCAGCTTTTCATGTGCTTCTTGGCCATCTGTAAGTCTTCGTTGGAGAAATGTCTATTTAAGTCTTCTGCCCACTTTTGGATGGGGTTGTTAGTTTTTTTAATATTGAGTTGCATGAGCCGCTTATATATTTTGGAGATTAATCCTTTGTCCATTGATTCATTTGCAAATATTTTCTCCCACTCTGAGGGTTCTCTTTTCATCTTGTTTGTAGTTTCCTTTGCTTTGCAAAAGTTTTTAAGTTTCATTTGATCCCATTTGTTTATTTTTGTTTTTATTTTTATAACTCTGGGAAGTGGATCCAAAAAGATCTTGCTTGTGAGACAAGTCAGCCAGAGGTAGACAAACACTGCATGATGTCCCATACATGTAGAATCTTATACAGCCAAGTTTATGAAAACAGAAATTAGAATGGTTGTTGCCAGCAGCTTGGAAAAGGGGGAATTAGAGTGACATTATTCAAGGGCACAAACTTGCAACTATACATATATACGTTCTAGAGATCTAATGCACAGCATAGTGATTATAGTCAACAATACTGTATTATAAACTTCAAGGTTGCTTAAGAGACTAGATTTTATTTTTTATTTATTTTATATTTATTGGAGTAAAACTGTTTTACAATGTTGTATTAGTTTCTGCTGTACATTGAAGTGAATCAGCTATATGTATGCCTATATCCCCTCCCTCTTGGACCTCCCTCCCACCCCACCCCTATCCCACCCATCTAGGTTGTCACAGAGCACTGAGCTGAGCTCCCTGTTCTATACAGGAGGTTCCCACTAGCTATCTATTTACACATGGTAGTGTATTTATGTCAAACCTAATCTCGCAATTCGTCCCACCCTCCCCTTCCACCCCAGTGTCCATATGTCTATTCTCTATGTCTACATCTCAATTCCTGCACTACAAGTAGATTCATCAGTACCATTTTTCTAGATTCCACATATATGTGTTAGTAAATGATATTTATTTTTCTATTTCTGGCTTACTTCAATCTGTATGACAGACTCTAGGTCCGTCCACATCTCTACAAATGACCCAATTTCATTCCTTTTTATGGCAATATTATATTGTATATATGTACCACATCTTCTTTATCCATTCACGCATCGTTAGACACCCAGGTTATTTCCATGTCCTGGTCATTGTAAATAGTGCTGCAATAAACATTGAGGTAAATGTGTCCTTTTGAATTATGGTTTTCTCAGGGTATATGCTCACTAGTGGGACTGCTGGGTCATATGGTAATTCTATTTTTAGTTTTTTAAGCAACCTCCATACTGTTCTCCATAGTGACTGTATCAATTTACATTCCCACTAATGGTGCAAAAGGGCTCCCCTTTCTCCACACCCTCTCCAGCATTTATTGTTTGTAGATTTTTTGTTGATGGCCATTCTGGCCAGTGTGAGGTGATACCTCACTGTAGCCCCGATCCTCATTTCCCTAATAACCAGTGATGCTGGGCATCTCCTCATGTGCCTCTTAGCCATCTGTATGACTTCCTTGGTGAAATGTCTATTTAGGTCTTCCACCCATTTTTTAACTGGATTCTTTGTTTTTTTGATATTGACCTCCATGCGCTGTTTGTATATTTTGGAGTTTAATCCATTGTCTCTTGTTTCATTTTCAAATATTTTCTCCCATTCTAAGAGTGGACTTTTTCTCTTGTTTATGGTTTCCTTTGCTGTGCAAAAGCTTTTATGTTTAATTAAGTCCCATTTGTTTATTTTTATTTCCGTTACGCTAGGAGGTGGGTCAAAAAAGATCTTGCTGTGGTTTATGTCAAAGTGTTTTTCCTATGTTTTCCGCTAAGAGTTTTATAATGTCTGGTCTTAAATTTAAGTTTTTAATCCATTTGGAGTTTATTTTTGTGTATGGTGTTAGGTAGTGTCCTAATTTCATTCTTTCACATGTAGCTGTCTTGTTTTCCCACCACCACTTATTGAAGAGGCTGTCTTTTCTTCATTGTATGTTCTTGCCTCCTTTATCATAAATTAGGTGACCATATGTGTGTGGGTTTATCTCTGGGTTTTCTATCCTGTTCCATTGATCTATATTTCTGTTTTTGTGCCAGTACCGTACTGTTTTGATTACTGTAGCTTTGTAGTATTGTTTGAAGTCGGGGAGCCTGATTCCTCTAGCTCCATTTTTCTTTCTCAAGATTGTTTTAGCTATTCGGCATCTTTTGTGTTTCCATACAAATTGTGAAATTTTTTGTTCTAGTTCTGTGAAAAATGCCAGTGGTAGTTTCATAGGGATTGCATTGAATCTGTAGATTGCGTTGGATAGTATAGTCATTTTCACAATGGTGATTCTTCCAATCCAAGAACATGGTATATCTCTCCATCTGTTTGTGTCATCTTTAATTACTTTCATCAGTGTCTTATAGTTTTCTGCATACAGGTCTTTTGTCTCCTTAGGTATGTTTATTCCTAGGTATTTTATTCTTTTTGTTGCAGTGGTAAATGGGAGTGTTTCCTTAATTTTTCTTTCAGATTTTTCATCATTAGTGTATAAGAATGCAAGAGATTTCTGTGCATTAATTTTGTATCCTGCAACCTTACCAAATTCATTGATTAGTTCTAGTAGTTTTCTGGTGGCATCTTTAGGATGTTTTATGTATAGTATCATGTGATCTGCGAACAGTGACAGTTTTACTTCTTCTTTTCCAATTTGTATTCCTTTTATTTCTCTTTCTTCTCTGATTTCCATGGCTAGGACTTCCAAAATTATTTTAAATAATAGTGGCGAGAGTGGACAGCTTTGTCTTATTCCTGATCTTAGAGAAAATGCTTTCCATTTTTCACCATTGAGAATGATATTTGCTGTGGGTTTATCATATATGGACTTCATTATGTTGTGGTAGGTTCCCTCTTATACCTACTTTCTGGAGGATTTTTATCATAAATTGTTGTTGAATTTTGTCAAAAGCTTTTTCTGCATCTATTGGGGTGATCATATGATTTTTATCCTTCAGTTTGTTAATGTGGTGTATCACATTGATTGATTTGTATATATTGAAGAATCCTTGCATCCCTGGGATAAATCCCACTTGATCATGGTGTATGATTCTTTTAATGTGTTTCTGGATTCTGTTTGCTAATATTCTTTTCAGGATTTTTGCATCTATGTTCATCAGTGATATTGGTCTGTAATTTTCATTTTTTGTGATATCTTTGTCTTGTTTTGCTATCAGGGTGATGGTCACCTTGTAGAATGAATTTGGGAGTATTCATCCTCTTCGATTTTTTGGAAGCGTTTGAGAAGGATGGGTGTTAGCCCTTCTCTAAATGTTTTATAGTATTTGCCAGTGAAGCCATCTGGTCCTGGACATTTGATGTTGGAAAACTTTTAACTACAGTTTCAGTTTCATTACTTGTGATAGGTCTGTTTATATTTTCTAACTGTTCCTGGTTCATTCTTGGAAAATTCTACCTTTCCAAGAATTAGTCCATTTCTTCCTGGTTGTCCATTTTATTGGCATATAGTTGTTTGTAGTAGTCTCTTATAATCTTTTGTATTTCTGCAGTGTCAGTTGTGATATCTCCTTTTTCATTTCTAATTTTATTGATTTGTGTCCTCTACCTTTTTCTTTTTTTATTTATTTTTTTATACATCAGGTTTTTATTAGTTATATATTTTATACATATTAGTGTATATATATGTCAATATCAGTCTTCCAGTTCATCCCACCCCCCGCCTTCACTTTCCCCCCTTGGGTCCATATGTTTGTTCTCTACATCAGTGTCTCTATTTCTGCCTTGAAAACCGGTTCATCTGTAACATTATTCTATTCCACATATAGTCGTTAATTTACTGTATTTGTTTTTCTTTTTCTGTCTTACCTCACTCTGTATAACAGTCTCTAGGTCCACCCACTTCTCTACAAATGACAAATTTTCGTTTGTTTCTATGGCTGAGTAGTATTCCATTGTGTATATATACCACAACTTCTTTATCCATTCATCTGTTGATGGGCATTTAGGTTGCTTCCATGACCTGGCTATTGTAAATAGTGCTGCAGTGAACTTTGGGGTGTCCTTTTGAATTATGGTTTTCTCTGTGTATATGCCCAGTAGTGGGATTGCTGGGTCATATGGTAATTCTATTTTTAGTTTTTTAAGCAATCTCCATGCTGTTCTCCATAGTGGCTGTATTAATTTACATTCCCACCAACAGTGCAAGAGGGTTCCCTTTTCTCCATATCCTCTCCAGCATTTGTTTGTAGATTTTCTGATGATGCCCATTGTAAACAGTGAAGGTGACACCTCATTGTAATTTGGATTTGCACTTCTCTAATAGTTAGTGATTTGAGCAGCTTTTCATGTGCCTCTTGGCCATCTGTATGTCTTCTTTGGAGAGCTGTCTATTTAGGTCTTCTGCCCATTTTTGGATTGGGTTGTTTGTTTTCTTAATATTGAGCTACATGAACTGTTTATATATATATATATATATATTTTTTTTTTTTTTGCGTTATGTGGGCCTCTCACTGTTGTGGCCTCTCTCGTTGCGGAGCACAGGCTCCGGACATGCTGGCTCAGCGGCCATGGCTTATGGGCCTAGCCGCTCCGCGGCATGTGAGATCTTCCTGGACCAGGGCACGAACCCGTGTCCCCTGCATCGGCAGGTGGACTCTCAACCACTGTGCCACCAGGGAAGCCCTGTTTATATATTTTTGAGATTAATCCTTTGTCCACTGATCCATTTGCAAGTATTTTCTCCCATTCTAAGGGTTGTCTTTTCGTCTTGTTTATAGTTACCTTTGCTGTGCAAAAGCTTTTAAGTTTCATTGGGACCCATTTGTTTATTTTTGTTTTTATTTCCATTACTCTAGGAGGTGGGTCAAACAAGATCTTGCTGTGGCTTATGGCCAAGAGTGTTCTTCCTATGTTTTCCTGTAAGAGTTATATAGTGTCTGGTCTTACATTTAGGTATTTAATCAATTTTGAGTTTATATTTGTGTATGATGTTAGGGAATGTTTTAATTTCATTCTTTTACATGTAGCTGTCCAGCTTTCCTAGCACTACTTATTGAAGCGACTGTCTTTTCTCCATTGTATATCCTTGCCTTCTTCATCAAAGATTAGTTGACCATAGGTGCATGGGTTAATTTCTGGGCTTTCTATCCTGTTCCATTGATCTGTATTTCAGTGTTTGTGCCAGTACCATACTGTCTTGATTACTGTAGCTTTGTAGTATAGTTTGAAGTTGGGGAGCCTCAATCCTCTAGCTCCATTTTTTCCCCTCAATATTGCTATGGCTATTCAGGGTCTTTTGTGTCTCCTTACAAATTTTAAGATTTTTTGTTCTAGTTTTGTTAAAAAGAAGAAAAAAGAAAAAAAATGCCACTGGTAATTTTATAGGGATTGCATTGAATCTGTAGATTGCTTTGAGTAGTATGGTCATTTTCACAATATTGATTCTTCCAATCCAGAACATGGTATATCTCTCCATCTGTTTGTGTCATCTTTGATTTCATTCATTAGTGTCATAGTTTTCTGAGTACAGGTCTTTTACCTCCTTAGGTAGGTTTATTCCTAGGTATATTATTCTTTTTGTGGCAGTGGTAGATGGGAGTGTTTCCTTAATTTCTCTTTCAGATTTTTCATCATTAGTGTATAGGAAGGCAAGAGATTTCTCTGCATTGATTTTGTATCTTGCAAATTTACCACATTCATTGATTAGCTCTAGTAATTTTCTGGTGGCATCTTTAGGACTCTGTATGTATACTATTATGTCATTTGCAAACCGTGACAGTTTTACTTCTTCTTTTCCAATTTGTATTCCTTTTATTTCTTTTTCTTCTCTGATTGCCATGGCTAGTACTTCCAAAACTATGTTGAATAATAGTGATGAGAGTGGACATCCTTGTCTTGTTCCTGATCTTAGAGGAAATGCTTTCAGTTTTTCCCCATTGAGAATGATGTTTGCTGTGGTTTTGTCATATATGGCCTTTACTATGTTGAAGTAGGATCCCTCTATGCTCTCCCACGTTCTGGAGAGTATCATAAATGGGTATTGAATTTTGTAAAAAAGTTTTTCTGCATCTATTGAGATGATCATATGGTTTTTATTCTTCAATTTGTTAATATGGTGTATCACATTGATTGATGTGCATATATTGGCAAATCCTTGCATCCTTGGGATAAATCCCACTTGATCATGCTGTATGATCCTTTTAATGTGTTGGTGGATTCTAGTATTTTGTTGAGTGTTTTGCATCTATATTCATTTGTGATATCAGACTGTAATTTTCTTTTTTTGTATTATCTCTCTCTGGTTTTGGTATCAGGGTGATGTTTGTCTCGTAGAATATGTTGGGGAGTGTTCCTTCCTCTGCAGTTCTTTGGAAGAGTTTGAGAAGGGTGGGCATTAGCTCTTCTCTAAATGTTTGATAGAATTCACCTGTGAAGCCATCTGGTCCTGGACTTTTCTTTGTTGGAAGATATTCATAGTTTCAATTTCATTACTTGTGATTGGTCTGTTCATATTTTCTATATTTTCATGGTTCAGTCTTGGAAGGTTACACCTTTCTATGAATTTGTCCATTTCTTCCAGGTTTTCCATTTTATTGGCATTAATTTGCTTGTAGTAGTCTCTTAAGGTGCTTTGTGTTTCTGCAGTGTCCATTGTAACCTCTCCTTTTTCATTTCTAATTTTATTGATTTGAGTCCTCTCCATTTTTTTCTTGATGAGTCTGGCTAAAGATTTACCAATTTTGTTTATCTTCTCAAAGAAGCAGCTTTTAGTTTTATTGATCTTTGCTATTGTTTTCTTTGTTTCTATTTCATTTATTTCTGCTCTGATCTTTATGATTTCTTTCCTTCTGCTAACTTTGGGCTTTGTTTGTTCTTCTTTCTCTAATTGGTTTAGGTGTAAGGTTAGATTGTTTATTTGAGATTTTTCTTCTTTCTTGCGGTACGATTGTATTGCTATAAACTTCCCCTTTAGAACTGCTTTTGCTGCATCTCATAGGTTTTGGATTGTCATGTTTTCATTGTCATTTGTCTCTAGGTATTTTTTGATTTCCTCTTTGATTTCTCCAGTTATCTCTCAGTTATTTAGTAACGTGTTGTTTAGCCTCCATGTGTTTGTGATTTTTACGTTCTTTTAATTACGTTTGTAATTAAATTCTTATGTCATAACATTGTGGTCAAAAAAGGTGTGTGATATGCTTTCAGTTTTCTTAAATTTACCAAGGCTTGATTTGTGACCCCAAATGTGATCTATCCTGGGGAATATTCTGTGTGCACTTGAGAAGAAAGTGTAATCTGCTGTTTTCAGATGGAATGTCCTATAAATATCAATTAAATCCCTCTGTTCTATTTTGTCATTTCAAGCTTGTGTTTCCTTATTAATTGTTTGTTTGGATAATCTGTCCATTGGTGTAAGTGAGGTGTTAAATTCCCCCACTATTACTGTGTTACTGTTGTTTTACTCGTTTAAAGCTGTTAGCCTTTGCCTTACGTATTGAGGTGCTCCTCTGCTGGGTGAATATATATTTATAGATATATTTATAATTGTTATATCTTCTTATATCTTCTTGATATAACAATTGATCATTATGTAGTGTCCTTCCTTGTCTCTTGTAACATTCTTTATTTTACAGTCTATTTTATCTGATATGAGTATTGATACTCCAGCTTTCTTTTGATTTCCATTTCCATGGAATATCTTTTTCCATCCCCTCACTTTCAGTCTGTATGTGTCCCTAGGTCTGAAGTGGGTCTCTTGTAGACAGCATATATATGGGTCTTGTTTTTGTATCCATTCAGAGAGCCTCTGTCTTTTGGTTGGAGCATTTAATCCATTCACGTTTAAGTTAATTATTGATATGTATGTTCCTATTACCATTTTCTTAATTGTTTTGTGTTTGTTTTTGTAGGTCCTTTTCTTCCTTTGTGTTTCCCAGTTAGAGAAGTTCCTTTAGCAGTTGTTGTAAAGCTGGTTTGGTGGTGCTGAATTCTCTTAGCTTTTTCTTGTCTATAAAGGTTTTAATTTCTCTATCAAATCTGAATGAGATTCTTGCTGGTTAGAGTAATCTTGGTTGTAGGTTCTTGCCTTTAATTACTTTAAATATACCATGCCACTCCCTCTGGCTTGGAGAGTTTCTGCTGAGAAATCAGCTGTTAACCTTATGGGAGTTCCCTTGTATGTTATTTGTCATTTTTCCCTTGCTGCTTTCAGTAATTTTTGTTTGTCTTTAATTTTTGCCAGTTTGATTATGTGTCTCAGCAAGTTTCTCCTTTGGCTTATCCTATATGGGACTCTCTGTGCTTCCTGGACTTGGGTGGCTATTTCCTTTCCCATGTTAGGGAAGTTTTCAACTATAACTTCTTCAAATATTTTCTCTGGTCCTTTCTCTCTCTCTTCTCCTTCTGGGACCCCTATAGTGCGAATGTTGTTGCGTTTAATGTTGTCCCAGAGGTCTCTTAGGGTGTCTTCATTTTTTTTCATTCTGTTTTCTTTATTCTGTTCCACAGCAGTGATTTCCACCATTCTGTCTTCCAGGTCACTTATCCGTTGTTCTTCCTCAGTTTTTCTGCTATTGATTCCTTCTATTGTGTTTTTCATTTCAGTTATTGTATTGTTCTTTGTTTATTTGTTCTTTAATTCTTCTAGGTATTTGTTAAACATTTCTTGCACCTTCTTGATCTTTGCCTCCATTCTCTTTTTGAGGTCCTCGATCATCTTCACTATCATTATTCTGGATTCTTTTTCGGGAAGGTTGCCTATCTCCACTTCATGTAGTTGTTTTTCTGGGGTTTTATGTTGTTCCTTCATCTGGTACATAGTCCTCTGCCTTTTCCTTTTGTCTATCTTTCTGTGAATGTGGTTTTCATTCCACAGGCTGCAGAATTATACTTCTTTTTGCTTCTGCTGTCTGCCCTCTCGTGGATGTGCCTATCTAAGAGACTTGTGCAAGCTTCCTGAAGAGAAGGACTGGTGGTGGGTAGAGCTGGGTGTTGATCTGGTGGGCAGAGCTCAGTAAAACTTTTATCTGCTTGTCTGCTGATAGGTGGGGCTGGGTTCCTTCCCTGTTGGTTTTTTGACCTGAAGAGACCCAGCACTGGAGCCTACCTGGGCTCCTTGGTGGGGCTAATGGCTGATTCTAGGAGGGCTCACACAAAGGAGTACTTCCCAGAACTTCTGTTGCCAGTGTCCTTGTTCCCACCGTGAGCTGCAGCCACTCCCTGCCTCTGCAGGAGACCCTGCAACACTAGCAGGTGGGTCTGGTTCAGTCTCCAATGAGGTCACTGCTTTTTCTCCTGGGTCCTGATCCGCACACTACTTTGTGTGTGCCCTGCAAGAACGGAGTCTCTGTTCCCCCCAGTCCTGTTGAAGTCATGCAATCAAACGCCACTAGCCTTCAAAGTCTTCTTCTCTAGGAATTCCTCCTCCTGTTGCCACACCAGCAGTTTGGGAAGCCTGATATGGGGCTCAGAACCTTCACTCTGGTGGGTGGACTTCTGTGGTATGTGTACTCTAGTTTTTGAGTCAGGCATCCAGAGGTTATGGGATTTGATTTTATTGTGATTGTGCCCCTCCTACCATCTCATTGCGGCCTCTCTTTTGTCTTTGGATGTGATGTATCCTTTTTGGTGAGTTCCAATGTCTTCCTGTCTATGATTGTTCAGCAGTTAGTTGTGATTCCGGTGCTCTTGCAAGAGGGAGTGAGCACACGTCCTTCTACTCCGCCATCTTGAACCATTCTTCTCTCATCCTCTCCCTTTTTTTTCTTGATGAGTCTGGCTAAAGCTTTATCAATTTTGTTTATCTTTTCAAAGAACCAGCTTTTAGTTTTATTGATCTTTGCTATTGTTTTCTTCGTTTCTATTTCATTTATTCCTGTTTTGATCTTTATGATTTCTTTCCTTCTACTGAAGTCAGGTTTTCTTTGTTCTTCTTTCACTTGCTGCTTTCGGTGTAAGGTTAGATTGTTTATTTGAGAATTTTCTTGTTCCTTGAGGTGAGATTGAATTGGTATAAACTTCCCTCTTACAACTGCTTTTGCTGTGTCCCATAGGTTTGGGGTCATCGTGTTTTTGTTGTCATTTGTTTCTAGATTTTTTTAATTTGTCCTTTGATTTCTTCGTTGATCTCTTGGTTATTTAGTAGCACACTGTTCAGCCTCCATGTGTTTGTGTTTTTAGTGTTTTTTTCCTGTAATTGATTTCCAGTCTCATAGCATTGTGGTCAGAAAAGATGCTTGATACAATTTCAATTTTCTTAAATTTTTCAAGGCTTGATTTGTGACTCCAGATGTGATCTATCCTGGAGAATATCCGTGTGCACTTGAAAAGAAAGTGTATGCTGCCACTTTTGGGTAGAATATCCTGTAAATATCAGTTAGATATATCTGGTCTGTTTTGTCATTTAAAGCTTGTGTTTCCTTATTTATTTTCTGTTTGGATGATCTGTCCCTTGGTGTAAGTGAGGTTTTAAAATCGTCTACTATTATTGTGTTACTGTCAATTTCCCTTTTTATGGATGTTATCATTTGCCTTATGTATCGAGGTGCTCCTATGTTGGGTACATAAATATTTATAATTGTTACATCATCTTCTTGGATTGATCCCTTGATCACTATGTAGTGTCCTTCCTTATATCTTGTAGCAGTCTTTATTTTAAAGTCTATTTAATCTGATATGAGTATTGCTACTCCAGCTTTCTTTTGATTTCAATTTTTATGGAATACCTTTTTCCATCACTTCACTTTCAGTCTGTATGTGTCCCTAGGTCTGTAGTGGGTCTCTTGTAGACAGCATATATATGGGTCTTCTTTTTGTATCCATTCTGCCAGTCTGTGTCTTTTGGTTGGAGCATTTAGTCCATTTACATTCAAGATTATTATTGATATGTATATTCCTATTACCATTTTCTTAATATTTTGTGTTTGTTTTTGTGGGTCTTTTTTCTCTTGTGTTTCCCACCTAGAGAAGTTCCTTTAGCATTTGTTGTAAAGCTGGTTTGGTGGTGCTGAATTCTCTTGGCTTTTGCTGGTCTGTAAAGCTTTTGATTTCTCCATCGAATCTGAGTGAGATCCTTGCTGAGTAGAGTAATCTTGCTTGTAGGTTTTTCTTTTTCTTCACTTTATGTATATCCTGCCATTCCCTTCTGGCCTGAGGAGTTTCTGCTGAAAAATCAGCTGGTAACCTTATGAGAATTCCTTTATATATTATTTTTTGCTTTTCCATTGTTGCTTTTAATATTTTTTCTTTTAATTTAATTTTTGTTATTTTGATTAATATTGTCTTGGTGTGTTTCTCCTAGGGTTTGTCCTGTATGGGACTCTCTGCACTTCCTGGACTTGCGTGGCTATTTCCTTTCCCATGTTAGGGAAGTTTTCCACTATAATCTCTTTGAATATTTTCTCAGACCCTTTCTTTTTCTCTACTTCTTCCTGGACCCCTATAATTCGAATGTTGTTGCGTTTTGTGTTGTCCCAGAGGTCTTTGAGATTGTCTTCAATTCCTTTCATTCTTTTCTTTATTCTCGTCCTTGGCAGTTATTTTCACCCTTCTGTCTTCCAGCTCACTTATTCGTCCTTGTGCCTCAGTTATTCTGTTATTGTTTCCTTCTGTTGTGTTTTGCATTTCAGTTATTGTGTTGCTCATCTATATTTTTTTGTTCTTTAGTTCTTCTAGAGCTTGTTAAACATTTTTTTGTATTTTCTCAGTCCGTGTCTCCATTCTATTTCTGAGATTCTGGATCATCATTACTATCGTTACTCTGAATTCTTTTTCAGTAGGTTGCCTATTTCCTCTTCATTTATTTGGCCTTGTAGGTTTTCACCTTGGTCCTTCATCTGTGACATATTTTTTTGTTGTCTTTTTTTTTGATGGGTGGGTTTGTGTTCCTGTATTACTGGTTGTTTGACCTGAGGCTTCCAGCATAGCACTGGGTCTTGGTGCCAAGATGAGAACCTCTGGGAGACCTCACTCCAATAATTATTCCCTGGGGTCTGAGGTTCTCTGTTAGTCCAGTGGTTCAGACTCGAATCTCCCACCACAGGAGCTCATTCCTGACCCCCAGCTTGTGAACCAAGATCCTGCAAGCTGCGTGAGGCAGGAAAAAAGAAAAAAAAGAAAAAAAGGAGCAGAACAATAACGAAGAGTAAAAAATAAGATTAGAAAAATAACAGATATGTGGGAAATAATAAGTAACAATATAGATGAAACCACAACTGGAAGGTAAAACAAACCCACAGTAGTAAAAAAGAGGAGGAAAAAAAAAAAGCTGGAAAAGTTCTTGGCTGTGAGGGGCAGGGCTTAGGCAGGGTTGGGGTTTAGGTGGTGGGCGGAGCCTATGCTTAGGACCCCACAGGGCTGGAAAATGCCCTGGGGGCATGAGGGGTGAGGCTTATCCTCAACACAGCAGGAGGGGCCCAGGAGTGCCTCTGGCCTTAGAGGGCAGAGCACCAGGTCAGGTCCCCAGCAGACTTACTGGGCCCGAGTGGGCAGGGGAAATGCTAGGCATGTTCCCCCCGATCCTCTGATCTCGGAGGGCCCCTCCCCATTGTCCTCTCTTCTTCTCCCCCCTACCATGACCCTAGGACCCATGTGGCCAGAGGGGGCGCTGGACGGCAGAGGACCAGACCCAGAAGCCCAATGGGCTTCCTGGGGCTGAATGTGTGTGGGAAACACCCACCATGCCTCCCCTGATGCATTGGTCCTGGAGGGCTCCCCTCTCTTCTGCCTTTCCACCTCTTCCCCCATCCTCACTCTCTCCCACATCCCCAGGACCCACAAGGCCAGATGGGGCCCCAGAGAACAGTCAACTAGGCACGGGAGCCCAGCAGGCTTTCCAGGGCCCAGGTGGATGGGGGAAATACCCACTGTGCCTCTCCTGATCCTCTGGTCTTGGAGGGCCCCTCCCGTCCACCTCTCCTCTTCTCCCCCCCACCTCCCTCCTATGCCCCTAGGACCAACATGGCCCAGAGTGGGCCTCAGAGGGTGGTGGACCCTGCCTGGGAGCCCAGCAGTCTTCCCAGGACCCAATTGGGAGAGGAAACACCATGTGCACTCCCTCCTCATCCTCCAAGGCCCCAAGGGTCCCTCCAGGCATGGGAACCCCTCCCCCCTCCCAGCCACCCCTAGGGCATCAGTCCTGTCTGACCTCTACTTCTCCTCCCCCCTCACTCCCCCCCACATCCCACCTTGTCCTTCAGGGGTTCCTCCCATCTTCTTGGTCGTCGAGATCCCCCACCAGCATCCGGCAGGTACCCTAGTTGCGGGGAGACACAAACTCCATGTCCTCCTTCACTGCCATCTTCAAGAGACTAGTTCACTGATTTATAAGGTTTTTTTTTTTATAATACCACTCTATCTTCATAACTGTGGCTTTATAGTAAGACTTGAAGTTTCAGTCCTCCAACTTTGTTCTTTAGTATTTTGACCATTCTAAGTCTTTTGCCTTCCCTAAAACTTTAGAATCAGTCTTTCAATATTCATAAAATATCTTGTTAGGATTTTGATATTATCATGATTAATCCCTGTTGATGTGAAGGATTACATTGATGTTCAAGTGTTGAACCAGCTTTGCCTACCTGGAATAAATCCCACTTGGTACTGCTACATAATTCTTTATACATTGTTGGATTTGGTTTGCTAATATTCTCTTGAGGATTGTACCATCTATGACCATGAGAGAAATTGCCCTGTAGTTTTCCTTCCTTGTAATGTCTTTATCTGGTTTTGTTAGGGTAATGTTGACTGTATAAAATGAGTTAGGAAGTGTTCTGCTGCTTCTTTTTTCTTGATATTGAAGAGAATTGGTATCAGTTCTTTAAATCTTTGGTAGAACTCACCATTAAAACCATCTAAACCTGGTGTTTTCTTTTTTGAAATATTATTAATTATTGATTCAACGTATTTAATGGATATAGACCTATTTGGACTATCTGTTTTTCCTCATGTGACTTTTTGTAGTCTGTGTCTTTTAAATGATACATTTCATTTGTTATCAAAACTGTAGGCATAAAATTTTTCATAATGTTCATATATTATCCTTTTGATATCTAAGGAATCAGTAGTAAGGATACCTCTTTCATTTCTAAGATAGGTAAATTGTGTCCTCTATTTTTTTCTTGGTTAATCTGGCTAGAAATTAATCAATTTTATTTATCATTCTAAATAGCTGGCATTTTGGTTCTGTTGATTCACTCCAGTGAATCCATTTTCTGTTTTCAACTTCACTGATTTCTGCTATAATTTCTATTATTTTCTTCTGCTTGCTTTAGGCTTAAATTTCTCTTCTTTCTCTAGTTTCCTAAGGTGGAAGTTAGATATGAGCTATTGATTGTTTAAAGACTTTATAGAAGTCCCCATGTATAATAGTGGATTTGTTTATTTTTCATTGCAAATCAGTTTTTGCTTCCCATATTTTGACACACTATTGTTTGGTGCCAAAATATTAAGGATTGTTATATCTCCTAAGAGAATCGACTCCTTTATAATTATCTTCTTTATCTCTGATAATTTTCCTGTTCTGAAGTCCGCTTTGTATGAGATTAATATAGCTACTCCAGCTTTCTTTGATTAGTATTAGAATATGTTTCTCCATCCCTTTACTTTTAATTTATCTGTGATTTTAGATTCAAAACAGGTTTCTCATAAACAACATATATTTAGATCTTGCTTTGTTTATCCATTCTGATAATCTCTGTCTTTTAGTTCATGTATAGACCATTCATATTTAGTGATTACTGATATCATTGTTTTAATATTTACCGCATTTATAACTGTTTTCTATTTGTTGTACTTACTCTGTTTCTTTTTTTCTTCCCCTCATTTTTTGCCTTTTTTGACTTTAATTGAGCATATTATATGAATCCATTTTCTCTCTTCTCTTAGCATATCAATTGTACATTTTTTAAATTAGTGGTTGTCCTGGAGTTTGCTACATATATTTGCAAATAATTTAAGGTCACTCTCAAAAAAACACTATACAACTTCACAGGTAGTACAGGTACCTTATTCTGGAGAATTCCTAATTCCTGCCTTCCATCTCTCACTGTTATATAAATGAGTCAAAGATGGCCTCTGTGAAATGTCCTCTAAAATTGTTTATTTTTTCACTGCATGCTGAGATTCATTAGCTTAAAAGCCCACAGGTGCCAAACTCAAATTTTTACATATGCAATTATGTAAGCAGATTTTTAGACATTTAGAGACTGACTACTTTGTATATCCCATGAAACCTCACCCACATCTGTTGGTTAGTGATAAAATAGAGACTTGTTTTGAGACCCAAAGCTGCCAGACATTTTAGATTTCTCTGACCTAGAGTCTCCCTTCCTTGCTGCTTAGTAACATCACCCAAACAGTTAATCCCCTCTCCAGTTCTCCTTTGTCCCCTCCTCTCCTAAGTAATGACTCCTATGCTACAATCTCTGAACAGTCTCTTGATATAAGAGACTTTCTTCATATTCAAACCTGTCAAGGTGTCACCCATTAAAGCTTATATAAGTGATAGCCCTTCATGGTCATATTGTTTTCCTAGATCAGGCCTGGAGTCCCTTGAATTCCCTATACTTATAACATTGCTGTCATTCATTCCACTTATCTATATACTATGATGGCCCAATACATTGTTACTATTATTACTCTGAACATTTGATCATTGGGGAATAAGAAAAAGAAAAGATTTTATTTTACCTTAATTTATTCCTTCCTAGATGTCTTTCATTTCTTTATGTAGATCCAAGTTTCTAACCTATATTATTTTCCATCTCCCTGAAGCACTACTTTTAGTATTTCTTGCAGGGCAGATCTGCTGGCAATAAATTCCTTCAAGTTATGTTTGATAGAGTCTTTATTTTTCCTTTACTTTTGAAGGACAGTTTTGATTTAATATAGAATTTCAGGTTGGTGTATTTTTCTTTCAGGATTTTAAGTATTTTACTATATTCTCTTTTTGCTTGCATGATTACTGATGAGAAGTCTGGTATCGTTTTCATCTTTGTTTTTCTAGAGTTAAGGCGAAACCCCTAGCTGCTTTCAAGATTTTCTCTTTTTCTTTGGTTTTCTGCAATTTGAATATGATATGCCTAGGTGTGGAATTTTCATTTTTTATCCTGCTTTGTGTTTTCTGTGCTAAAGTTTCTACTGACATTTTCCTCAAACTCACTGGTTCTTTCTTTGACCATGTCTGTCTACTGATAATCCTATCAAAAAGATTTTTCATTTCTGTTAGTTTTTTTTATTTCTAGAACTTCCTTTTGATTCTTTCTAGTGTTTTCATCTCTCTGCTTATATTACTCATCTGCTCTGGCATATTGTCTACTTTATCATTAGAATTCTTAACCTAGTAATTATAGTTATTTAAAATTATCTGATAATTCTAAACTCTGTGCCATATCTGATGCTGATATATTTGATTTGTCTCTCCAGGCTATGTTTTTGCTTGCCTTTTGGCATGCCTGTAATTTATACACTATGTATCACATAATAGGATCTGAAATAAATAGGCATTTAGTGTCATATCTTAAGTTAATCTGGATAGGAGATAGGCTTTGTCTAATGTCTGCTATAGCTGTAGATGCCAGAGATGTTTTTAACTGAAGTATATTTGATTTACAACGTTGTTTTAATTTCTTCTGTACAGCAAAGTGATTCAGTTATATATATGTTTTTAAAATATTCTTTTCCATTATGGTTTATCTCAGGATATTGAATATAGATCCCTGTATTACCCAGTAGGACCTTGTTTATCCTTTCTATATATAATAGTTTGCATCTGCTAACCCCAAACTCCCACTTCACCCCTTCCCCACCCCGCCTCCCCCTTGGCAACCACAAGTCTGTTCTGTATGAGATGCCAGAGACTTTTATTTCTTCTGGTGTTTTTGTTATTTGCTGCACTTCTGTCTTTGGGCTTCCCTAAAAATTCTCTCTTAAGTAGAGTCTGAGCCTTGGAACTCTTTCACTCTAATCCACTATTATTATACTGGAGGCCTATTGTTGTGATGGTAAGGTGAAGCAGTCTATAATCCTGTAATTAAGTCTCAGTCTTTAAGTGGGCCTGTGTCACTGGGTGTGATATTCACAAGTATTTTCTCAGCTTTTCTTTTTCTTAAGTGAGATAGAAAGGCTTATAGGTGGCTGGAATTGAGTGATTTTTATTTCCACACCTCAGATAAGGTTCTGGTAGTGTTTTCCTTTATTGAGCAGACCTTTCTAATAGAGAATTTTCTGGTCCTTTTTCCCTTCCCTGACAGAAACGTGAGTGTTTTTTTGTGGTTCTTTACCATGAGTACCTGATTATGTCCAAGTAAAATCCACAAAAGTATGGCACTTCTGCTGCCCCCAGAAATTTCTCACTCTCATACTAGACCACACTTAGCCTCCAGCAGTTCATCAAAGTTACCATTTAAGTGTTCTTACCAGTTTATTATACCAGCAGCTCCTGTTCCATTTAGGCTGGTCTCAGCTGTGATTCTCTGTATTCACCTGTCTCCAGATTTCAGGATGCAGTTTGCCCTGAGAGCTCGATTCTCTGAATGATCCAAGAAAAGTCATTAATTTTCAGTTTGTTCAGCTTTTTCTTATTGAAAAGACAAGAATGATGATTTCCAGGCTCTTTATGTGTCAGAGCTGAAAATGTAAGTCCCCTTGATTTATTTTTGAATGTTAAAGTAACCATGAGTTTCATGGATAAAGCTCATTGATTATGATGTATTATCATTTTCACATATTGCAGGATTAGATTTACTAAAATTTTGTCAATAATTTGTACATTTATGTTCATAAGAGATATTAGTTTGTAGTTTCCTTTTTTAATAATGCCTTCTGTTCTTTTGGTATCATGGTAATGTTGTCTCACAGAATTAGTTGGAAAGTATGCCCTCCTCTTTACTTTTCTGAGGAATTTGTGTAACGTTGGTACTATTTCTTCCTGAAATGTTTGGTAGAATTCGCCAGTAAAGCCATCTGGGTATGGAGTTTTCTTTGTGGGAAGTGTTTAGCTATAAATTCCATTACTTTTATACATATAAGACCATAGAAGTAATCTATTTCTTCATGAATAACCTTTGGTATTTTGTGTCTTTCAGTGAAGTTGTACATTTCATTAAAGTTATTGAATTTATTGGCATTAAGTGGTTCATAATATTCTCTTACTACCTCTTTAGTATCTGTAGAATATTTATAGATGTTACCCTCTCTCTCCTGATAAAGGTCATTTTTCACTTCTCTTTCTCTCTCATGTATATATGTAGAAATACATGGATGCATGTAGCTATTTGTTCCCTGATCAGTCTGACTAGAGATTTATCATTTTATTGAATTTCTCAAAGAACCAGCTTTTGGCTTCATTGATTTTGTCTACATTTTTATTTAATTAATTTCTACGCCTACCTTTATTATGTCCTTCCTTCTGCTTACATTGAGCTTAATTTTTTCTTCTTTTCTATTTTCTTAAGGGGGAAGCTAAAGTCATTGGTTTGAGACATTTCCTTTCCTATGTGAGTATATTTAGTGTCATAAATTTCTGTACTGCTTTAGATGTCTTGTATACATTTTAATATATTATGTTGTCATTTATCTTCTGTTCAAAATACTTTTTAATTGCTCTTTTGATTTCTTATTTGAAGTAGGAGGTATTTAGAAGTATTTTATTTTATTTCCAAATAGTTGTAGATTATCTAGATGTCTTTGTTATTAACTTCTTATTTAATTCCCTTGTAGTCAGAGAACAGAGTTTCTATGAATTGAATTCTTTTAAATTTATTGAAACTTGTTTTATGGCTCAGAATAAGGTTTGTCTAGATAAATGCTCCAAGTAGACTTGTAGCATATTTATTCAGATGTTTTAAGTGGAATGTTCTATAAATTTTAATTAGCTGTAGTTGGTTAATAGTGTTCTTCAAACCTATATCCTGAATGATTTTCTGCCTACTTGTTCTATAAATTATTGAGAGAAGAGTGTATAATATTTTACTCTAATCATGAATTTGCCTATTGTTCCTTATAATACTACCAGATTTTCTTTCATGTTTTCAATCTCTGTTATTAGGTGCATACACATCTAGGATTGTTATGTATTCTTGATTAGTTGGTCCTTTTGTCATTTTGAAAAAGCACTCTTTACCTCTGGTAATATTATTTTCTATAAAATCTATTCTGCCTGATATTAACATAGCCACTTGAGCTTTCTTTTGATTAGAGTTAGCATGGAATAGCTTTATCTTTTACTTTTAACCTATTTTGCCTTTATATCCAAAGTGAGTTTCTCATTTGCAACATGTAATTGAGTCTTGCTTTTTTATCCAATATAATAATCCCCACTTTTCACTTGGGGAGTTTAGACCATTTATTTAACATGATTATTTTGACAGTCATGCTTAAATCTACCATCTTGTTAGCTATTTTCTACGTTTTCCATCTGTTCTGTTTCTTTTTTCCTCTTTTTCTGCCTTCTTTTGGTCTTTTTGCTTTTGTTAGTTTCAAAGCTATAATTCTGATTTTGGTTTCTGTTTGATTGCTTTAAGTTTCATAATATACAGATTTATCATATGGTGTACCTGTATGTGAAGTAGTATCATATTACTTATAGCAATATATTTTCATTTCCGTCTCCCTAGAATTTGGGCTATTGTTGAAATATATTTTATTTCTACATATGTTATAAACACCACAATACAAAGCTATTGATTTGCTTTAAATAGGCAATTCCCTAATAAAGAGATTTAAAAATAAGAAAAACATGGGAGATATATATATATATATATATATATATATATATATGTATGTATGTATACCCACACATTTAGCATTTTCAGTGCTCTTCATTTGTTTAAAGAGATCCAGATTTCTATCTGGTATCATTTCCCTTATGCTTGAAGGACTTCTTTTACACATCTTATAGTACATAATGACTAGTGGTGAATTCTGTTTAGCACGTATTATTATTTTTTTAAATGTGTGTGGAAAAAACTTTTATTTCACCTTTCTGTCTAAAGTACGTTTTTGCTAGGTATAGAATTTTAATATGGTCGTTTTCTTTTCCCAATACTTCAGGACACTATTCTTTTGTCTCCTGATTAACTTTTTTTCAGATAGGAAGCCTGCTTTCATTCATATCTCTGTTTATATCTACTGTGCCTTTTTTATCTGGCTACTTTTGTTGTTATTGTTTTGTGGTTGCTTTTTCTTTTATTTATTTATTTATTTTTATTGAAGTATAGTTGATTTACATGTTGTGTTAGTTTCAGGTGTACTCACAGTGATTCAGTTAAACATATTACATATATATATACACACACACACACACACACACACACACACACATACACATATATATTCTTTTCCTAATTCTTTTCCCTTATAGGTTATTATAAAATATTGAGTATAGTTCCCTGTGCTATATACAGTAGGTCCTTGTTGGTTATATATTTTATATATAGTAGTGTGTATATGTTAAACTCAAACTCCTAATTTATCCCTTGTCCCCACTTTCCCCTTCGGGAACCATAAGACTTTTTCTATCTGGGTCTGTCTCTGTTTTGTAAATAAGTTCATTTGTATCTTTTTTCTAAAATTCCACGTATAAGCAATATCACTTGATATTTGTCTTTCTCTGTCTGACTTACTTCACTTCATATGATAATCTCTAGGTCCATCGATGTTGCTGGAAATGGAATTATTTCATTCTTTTTTATGGCTGAGTGATATTCCATTGTATATATACACCACACCTTCTTTATCCATTCACCTGTCAATGGACATTTAGGTTGCTTCCATGTCTTGGCTATTGTAAGTAGTGCTGCAGTGAACATGGGTGTGCATGTATCTTTTTGAATTACAGTTTTCTCCATATATATGCCCAGGAGCAGGATTGTAGGATCATATGGTAACTCTGTATTTAGTTTTTAAAGGAACCTCCATACTGTTCTCCATAGTGGCTTTACCAACTTACATTCCTACCAACAGTGAAGAGAATTCCTTTTTCTTTACACCCTCTCTGGCATTTATTATTTGTAGACTCTTTGATGATGACCATTCTGACTGGAGTGAGGTGATACCTCATTGTAGTTTTGATTTGCATTTCTCTAATAATTAGGAATGTTGAGCATTTTTTCATGTGCCTCTTGGCCATCTGTATGTCTTCTTTGGAGGAATACTTGTATCTACTCTCTCCATGTATCTATCCCCCCTTTCTTACTCTGCCCTCTTTAAGTGTAGCGTAGCTGCTTTATTTCCTGGGAATCCTAGCCCCATCTTCTCACCCAAGAAGGCTGTTGGACTCTCTGTCTCTCTCTGTGTGTGTGTATATGTGTGTTTG
Source organism: Orcinus orca (assembly GCF_937001465.1). Taxonomy (NCBI): domain Eukaryota; kingdom Metazoa; phylum Chordata; class Mammalia; order Artiodactyla; family Delphinidae; genus Orcinus; species Orcinus orca. The sequence continues at coordinate 112,429,896 of NC_064560.1, forward strand.
TGTATGTATATATGTGTGTGTGTGTGTGTGTGTGTGTGTGTATTTTTTTTCCTGACGTGCCACCTGGAGACTCTAGGAAGTAAGATAGGAATAATCTTAGGACATACATTATTTGTTTCTCCTCTCAGTGGCCACTGCCCTGGGCTGCTTAAAGTCCAATGTCTGAAACTGGTCCCTCTTTACTCCATTTTGGCTCAGCACACTTCTCTTTGTGCATAAACTTAAGTGAGCATCTGACTCTGTTATAAAATTTATTCATCTCACTTTTTTTCTCCTGAGAGGAAAACATTCGACAGAAACACAGTAAAAATAGATTTTTTATTCCCCCATCTCAAGATAGTTCTGCAGACTGGTAATAGTCACAGAACTGGGCTTAGGAAGGCATTTTCCCATCCTCCTTTCATCTCCATCAGCCACCTGCCACAATTCTTTGATATGACAATTAATCTATTGTTGATCTTATTTTTTATTGTTTGAAATCACTAACTTTTTTTCTTTTCTTGAAATACAGTTGATTTACAATATTAGTTTCAGGTGTACAACATAGTTATTCAATATTTTTATAGTTATACTCAACTGAAAGTTGTTATATTAGGTGTATTCCCTGTGCTGTACAATATATCTTTGTAGCTTATTTTACACATAGTAATCTGTACCCCTTAATCCCCTACCCCTATTTTGACTCTCACCAATTCCCTCTCCCCACTGGTATCCACTAGTTTGTTCTCTATATCTGTGAGTCTGTTTCTGTTTTGTTATATTTACTAGTTTGTTTTATATTTTACATTCCACATATAAATGATAATATACAGTATTTATCTTTCTCTGTCTGACTTATTTCGCTATGCACAATGCCCTCCAGGTCTACCCATGTTGTTCCAAATGGCAAAATTTCATTCTTTTTATGGCTGAGTACCCATTGTATTTATCCATTCATCTGCTGATGGATGCTTAGGTTGCTTCCATGTCTTGGCTATTGTAAATAAAGCTGCTATGAACATTGGGGTGCATGTATCTTTTCAAATCAGTGTTTTCATATTTTTCAGATATATATCAAAGAGTGGAAATGCTGGATCATATAGTAGTTCTATTTTTAGTTTCTTGAGGAACCTCCATACTGTTTTCCACACTGGCTGCACCAGTGTATACATTCCCACCAATGGTGTTCAAAGGTTCCCTTTTCTCCATATCTTCACCAACATATGTTATTTGTGGTCTTTTTGATGATGGACATTCTTATAGATGTGAGGTAACATCTCATTGTGTTTTTTTAAAAAGCAACTTTATTGTAGTATAATTGCTTTACAATGGTGTATTGGTTTCTTCTGTATAACAAAGTGAATCAGCTATGCATATACATACATCCCCATATCTCCTCCCTCTTGTGTCTCCCTCCCACCCTCCCTATCCCACCTCTCTAGGTGGTCATTGTGGTTTTAATTTGAATTTCTCTGATAATTAGTGATGTTGAGCATCTTATCATGTGCTTGTTGGTCATCCGTATGTCTTCCTTGAAAAAATAAGCTGCACAGACATTTATCTGTCCTTTTTTTTTTTTTTTTTTTTTTTTTTTCGGTACGCGGGCCTCTCACCGCTGTGGCCTCTCCCGTTGCGGAGCACAGGCTCCGGACGCGCAGGCTCAGCGGCCATGGCTCATGAGCCCAGCCGCTCCGCGGCATGTGGGATCCTCCCGGACCGGGGCACGAACCCGTGTCCTCTGCATTGGCAGGCGGACGCTCAACCACTGCGCCACCAGGGAAGCCCCTATCTGTCCATTTTTAATTGGGTTGTTTGGGGTTTTTTTTTTTTTTTTGATATTGAGTTGTATGAGCTGTTTATATGCTTTGGATGTTGCAGATATTTTTCTCCCAGTCAGTAGGTTGTCTTTTCATTTTGTCAATGGTTTTCCTTTGCTGTGCAAAAGTTTTTTTTTTAATATTTATTTATTTGACTGTGCCAGGTCTTAGTTTCAGCATACGTGATCTTCATTGTGACATGCGGGATCTTTAGTTGTGGCATGCAGGATATTTTTAGTTGCAGCATGCAGACTTCTTAGTTGCATCATGTGGACTCTTAGTTGTGGCATGGATGCAGGATGTAGTTCCCCAGCCAGGGATTGAACCCAGGCCCCCTGCATTGGGAGTACAGAGTCTTACCCACTGGACCACCAGGGAAGTCCCAAAAGCTTTTGAATTTAATTAGGTCCCATTTGTTTATTTATGCTTTTGTTTCCTTTGCCCTAGGAGACATCCAAAAAATATTGCTACAGTTTATGTCAAAGAGTGTTATGCCTATGTTTTCTTCTAGGACTTTTATGGTTTCATGTCTTACATTTAGGTCTTTAAGCAATTTTGAATTCATTTTTGTATATAATGTGAGGGAATATTCTTATCCCATTGTTTTACATGTAGCTGTCAAGTTTTCCCAGCACCACTTATTAAAGAGAGTGTCTTTTCTCCATTGTATATTCTTGCCTTCTTTGTCGTAGATTAATTAACTGTAAGTGCATGGATTTATTTCTGGGCTCTGTATTCTGTTCCATTGATCTATGTGTCTGTTTTTGTGCTAGTACCACACTGTTTTGATGACTGTACTTTTGTATATTCTGAAATTAGGGATTGTGATACCTCCAGCTTTATTCTTTTTTATCAAGATTTCCTTTGCTATTCAGGGTCTTTTTGATTCCATCTGAATTTTAGGATTATTTGTTCTAGCTCTGTGAAAAATATCATAGGTATTTTGATAGAGCAATTGCATTAAATTTATACACTAAGTCCCCTAAATACAAATGAGTTCTGTTCAGAGAGCACATTCGTAAGTCCAATTTCTTCATAAATTCAACAAAGTTAGCTTAGGTATCCAACTAACACAATTGGCTATATAGTACTGTACTGTAATAGGTTTGTAATACTTTTCACACAAATAATACATAAAAAACAAAAAAGTAAACATTTTAAATCTTACAGTACAGTACCTTGAAAAGTACAGTAGTACAGTACAACAGCTGGCATACAGGGACTGGTAGCAGTACCAGCTACATCACTGCTGCTTTTACGCTTGATTCCAGACATCCTGGGCTTGAAATAAAGATACTGCACTACTGTACTCTATACAGTACTGCACAGTAAAGTACACAAAAGCGCAACCACTTGTAGAGGATGCATGCATGTGACAGTGTATGCCAGACACATGAACTAACTTACGTGATTGGACATGTTAACGCATGTTTGCATCTTTGGAAGTTTGCAACTTGAAGGTTCATATGTAGGGGACTTACTGTAGATGGCTTTGCTTAGCATGGACATTTTAACAATATTAATTCTTCCAAACCATGAACATGGGATATCTTTCCATTACTTTATATCATCTTCAATTTTCTTCATCATTGTCATGTAGTTTTCAGAGTCTTTCACCTCCTTGGTTAACTTTATTTCTATATCTATTCTTTTTGATGCAATTTTAAATGAGATTGTCTTCTTGCTTTCATTTTCTGATAGTTCATTATTAGTGTAAAGAAAAGCAACAGATTTCTGTATATAATTGTATCCCACAACTTTACTAAATTCATTTATTAGTTCTAATAGTTTCTTCGTGGAGACTTTAAGGTTTTCTATAAATAGTATCATGCCATCTGCAAATAGTGACTGTTTTACTTCTTCCCTTCCAATTTGGATGCCTATTATTTCTTTTTCTTGTCTGATGGCTGTGGCTAGGATTTTCGATATTATGTTAAATTGAAGTGGTGAGAATGGGCATGCTTGTCCTGTTCCTGATCTTAGAGGAAAAGCTTTCAACTTTTCACCATTGATGTTAGCTATGCACTTGTCATAAATAGCTCTTATCTTGAGATATTTCCCCTCTAAACACACTTTGATGAGAGTTTATTTTTTTAAATAAATCTTTATTGGAGTATAATTGCTTCACAATACTGTGTTTCTGATACACAAAAAAGCAAATCAGCCATAGGCATACACATATCCCCATATCCCCTGCCTCTTAAGCCTCCCCCCCATCCACCCTATCCCACCTCTCTAGGTCATCGCAAAGCACCGAGCCAATCTCCCAGTGCTATTGTGCTGCTTCCCGCCAGCCAACTCTTTTACATTCAGTAGTGTATATATATATCGATGCTACTCTCACTTTGCCCCAGCTTCACCCTCCCACCCCATTTCCTCAAGTCTGATCTCTACGTCTACCTCTTTATTCCTGCTCTGGAACTGGTTTCATCAGTAGCTTTTTTTTTTTGATTAGATATATATACGTTAACATATGATATTTGTTTTTCTCTTTCTGACTTAATTCATTCTGTATGACATAATTTAGGTCCATTCACTTCACTACAAATAATTCAATTTCATTTCTTTTTATGGCTGAGTAATATTCCATTATATATATGTGCCAGATCTTCTTTATCCATTCATCTGTCGATGGACATTTAGGTTGGTTACATGTCCTGGCTATTTTAAATAGTGCTTCAGTGAATATTGTGGTACATGACTCTTTTTGAATTATGGTTTTCTCAGGGTAAATGCCCAGTAGTGGGATTTCTGGGTCATATTGTAGTTCTATTTTTAGTTTTTTAAGGAACCTCCATACTGTTCTGCATAGTGGTTGTATCAATTTACATTCCCACCAACAGTGCAGGAGGGTTCCCCTTTCACCACACCCTTTCCAGCATTCATTGTTTCTAGGTTTTTTGATAATGGCCATTCTGACTAGCATGAGTTGATACCTCATTGTAGTTTTGATTTGCATTTCTCTAATAATTAGTGATGTTGAGCAACTTTTCATGTGCCTCTTAGCCATCTGTATGACTTCCTTGGTGAAATGGCTATTTAGGTCTCCTACCCATTTTTTAACTGGATTCTTTGTTTTTTTGATATTGAGCTCCATGAGCTGTTAGTATATTTTGGAGATTAATCCATTGTCTGTTATTTCATTTTAAAATATTTTCTCCCATTCTGAGAGTTGACTTTTTGTCTTGTTTATGATTTCCTTTGCTGTGCAAAAAAGCTTTTACATTTAATTAAGTCCCATTTGTTTATTTTTGTTTTTATTTCTGTTACTCTAGGCGGTGGGTCAAAAAAGATCTTGCTGTGGTTTATGTCAAAGAGATTTTCCTGTGTTTTCCTCTAAGAGTTTTATAGTGTCTGGTCTTAAATTTAAGTCTTTAATCCATTTGGAGTTTATTTTTGTGTATTGTGTTAGGTAGTGTTCTAATTTCATTCTTTCACATGTAGTGGTCCAGTTTTCCCAGCACCATTTATTGAAGAGGCTGTGGTTTCTCCATTGTATGTTCTTGCCTCCTTTGTCATAACTTAGGTGCCCATATGTGCATGGGTTTCTCTCTGGGCATTCTATCCTGTGCCATTGATCTATATTTATGTTTTTGCCAGTACCATACTGTCTTGATTACTGTAGCTTCGTGGTATAGTTTGAAGTTGGGGAGCCTGATTCCTCCAACTCCTTTTTTCTTTCTCAAGATTGCTTTGGCTATTCGGGGTCTTTTGTGTTTCCATACACAATAGTGTTTCCACTATTTTATCTTCCAGGTCACTTATCCGTTCTTCTGCCTCAGTTATTCTGCTATTTATCCCTTCTAGAGAATTTTTAATTTCATTTATTGTGTTGTTCATCATTGTTTGTTTTCTCTTTAGTTCTTCTAGGCCCTTGTTAAACGTTTCTTGTATTTTCTCTATTCTATTTTCAAGATTTTGGATCATCTTTACTATCATTACTCTGAATTCTTTTTCAGGTAGACTGCCTATTTCCTCTTCATTTGTTAGGTCTGGTGGGGTTTTACCTTGCTCCTTCATCTGCTGTGTGTTTCTTTGTCTTCCCATTTTGCTTAACTCACTGTGTTTGGGGTCTCCTTTTCTCAGGCTGCAGGTTCATAGTTCTCGTTTTTGGTGTCTGCCCCCAGTTGGTAAGGTTGGTTCAGTGGGTTGTGTAGCCTTCCTGGTGGAGGGGACTGGTGCCTGTGTTCTGGTTTATGAGCCTGGATCTTGTCTTTCTGGTGGGCAGGACCGTGTCTGTTGGTGTGTTTTGGGGTGTCTGTGAATGTAATATGATTTTAGGCAGCCTATCTGCTAATGAATGTGGTTGTGTTCCTGTCTTGCTAATTGTCTGACATGGGTGTCCAGTACTGGAGCTTGCTGGTCATTGATTGGAGCTGGGTCTTAGCATTGAGATAGAGATCTCTGGGATAGCTCTTGCCAGCTGATATTACATACGGCCAGGAGGTCCCTGGTGGACCAATGTCTTGAACTCCTCTCTCCCACCTTAGAGGCTCAGGCCTAACCCCCTGCCAGAGCACCAAGACCCTGTCAGCTACATGGCTCAGAAGAAAAGGGAGAAAAAAATAAAGAAAAGACGTAATAATAAAATAAAATAAAAAATTATTTTTAAAAATTTTATTAAAATTTAAAAAGTAAGAAAAAAATAGAGAAACCAAACCAATAAAGAAATCCATCAGTGTTAAGCACTAAAACTATACTAAGATAAACATAAAAATCAGAAACTAGTCAGTCGCATACAGCAAACCCCAAGTCTACAGTTGTTCCCAAAGTCCATTGCTCCAATTTTGGGATGATTCACTGACTAATCAGATATTCCACACATGCAGGGTACATCAAGTTGATTGTAGAGATTTAGTCCACTGCTCCTGAGGCTGCATGGAGTAATTTCCCTTTCTCTTCTTTGTCTGCACAGCTCCTGGGGTTCAGCTTTGGATTTGGCCCCACCTCTGCATGTAGGTCGCCCTCTGGCACCTGTTCTTCACCCAGACAGGTGTGGGTTAAAGGAGTGGCTGATGCTGAGCTCTGGCTCACTAAGGCCGGGGTGAGGGAGGGGTACAGAATGTGGGGCAAGCCTGAGGCAGCAGAAGCCATCATGACTTTGCAACAGCCTGAGGTGTGCCATGTGTTCTCCCCGGGAAGTTGTCCCTGGATCACGGGACCCTGGCAGTGGTGGGCTGCACAGGCTCCCAGGAGGGGAGGTGGGGTTAGTGACCTGTGCTTGCACACAGGCTTCTTGGTTGCTTGGTTGCTGCAGCAGCAGCATTAGCGTTTCATGCCCATCTCTGGTGTCCGCACTGATAGCTGCAGCTTGTGCCCATCTCTGAAGCTTGTTTAGGTGGTGCTCTGAATCCCCTTTTCTCATGCACCCTGAAACAATGGTCTCTTGACTCTTAGGCAGTTCCAGACCTTTTCCGAGATTCCCTCCCAGTTAGTTGTAGTGCACTAGCCCCCTTCAGGCTGTGTTCACACAGGAAACCCCAGTCCTCTCCCTGGGATCTGAACTCCAAAGTCCAAGCCTCAGCTCCGAGTCCCAATCCTCCCTGGCAGGTGAGCAGACAAGCCTCTCAGGCTGGTAAGTGCTGGTTGGCACTGATCCTCTGTGCGGGAATCTCTCTGCTTTGCCTTCTGCACCCCTGTTGCTATGCTCTCCTCTGTGGCTCCAAAGCTTAACCCTCCACCCACCATTTCCACCATTGAAGGGGCTTCCTAATGTGTGGAAACTTTTCCTCCTTCACAGCGCCCTCTTAGAGGTGCAGGTACTGTCCTGATTCTTTTGTCTCTGTTTTTTTATTTTTTCTTTTGCCCTACCCAGGTACGTGGGGGAGTTTCTTGCCTTTTGGGAAGTCTGAGGTCTTCTGCCCACATTCAGTACATGTTCTGTAGTAGTTGTTCCACATGTAGATGTATTTTTGATGTATTTGTGGGGAGGAAGGTGATCTCCATGTCTTACTCCTCCACCATCTTGAAGGTCTCTCCTTGCTTATGCCTGAATTAAATTTTTGTTAGTTTGATTAATATGTGTCTTGGTGTGTTTTTCCTAGAGTTTATGATATACGTGAGTCTCTGTGCTTCCTGGACTTGGGTGACTATTTCTTTTCCCATGTTAGAGAAGTTTTCCACTATAATCTCTTTAAATATATTCTCAGACCCTTTTTTTTCTCTTCTTCTGGGACCCCTGTAATTCGAATGTTGTTGCATTTAGTGTTGTCCCAGTGGTCTCTGAGATGGTCCTCAATTCTTTTCATTCTTTGTTCTTTTTTCTGCTCTTTGGCAGTTATTTCTACCATTTTGTTTTCCAGCTCACTTATTCGTTCTTCTGCTCAGCTATTCTGTTCTTTATTCCTTCTAGTATATTTTTCATCTCAGATATTGTGCTCTTCATCTTTTTTTTTGTTCTTTTGTTCTTCTAGATCTTTTTTAAACATTCCTTGTATTTCCTCAATCTATGCCTCCATTCTGTTTCTGAGATTTTGTATCATCTTTACTATCATTACTCTGAATTATTTTTCAGGTAGATTGCCTATTTCCTCCTCATTTATTTGGTCTTGTATGTTTTTACCTTGCTACTTCATCTGTGACAAAGATTTTTGTCGTCTCTTTTTTTTTTTTTTTTTTTGAGTGGGATTGTGTTCCTGTCTTACTGGTGGTTTGACCTGAGGCTTCCAACACTGGAGTTTGTAGGCTATTGGATAGAGCTGGGTCTTGGTACTGAGATGAGGAACTCTGTGAGACCTCACTCTGATGAATATTCCCTGGGGTCTGAGGTTCTCTATTACTCCGGTGGCTTGGACTCAGAGCTCCCACCACAGGAGCTTTGGCCCCATTCTGGGCTCATGAACCAAGATCCTGAAAGCTGTCTGGGGAGGTAAAAAAAAAAAAAAAAAAAAAAGAATAACAATGTAAAAAATAAAAATAGACTAGGAAACTAACAAATATGTTAGGAAAAAAATAAAAATATAGATTAATCAACAGCCAGAAGGTGCATAAGTATCACAATAGTAAAAAAGAGGAGGAGGGAAAAGAAAAAAAAGTGTGGGGGGAAAGGCCTTGGCTGTAAAGGGCAGGGTCTAAGCAAGGGTGAGGTTTGGGCAGTGGGCAGGGCCAATGCTCAGGACCACAGGGCTGGAAAAGGCCCTGGGGACTGTGAGGGGTGGGGCTTAGGCTCAAGGAACAGAAGGGGCCCAGGCGTGCCCCCCACCCTTGTCTCAGAGGGCAGGGAACCTCACCTGGGAGCCCAGCAGGCTTCCTGGGCCCAAGTGGTCAGGGCAATCGCCCTCTGCTCCTCTCCTGCTCCTCCCAGAGGGCCCCTCCCACCTGCCTCTCCTGATTTCCCTGGCCTCCCTCTTATGCCCCCGGTTCCCATGCAGCCTGGAGGGGGCTTTGGAGGGTGTTACCAGCCTGGGAGCTCAGCAGGCTCCTGGGCCTGAGTGGGTGGGACAGTCACCCTCTGCTCCTCTCCCACTCCTCCTGGAGGGCCCCTCCCTCCTGCTTCTCCTGATCTCCCTGGCCTCTCTCCTATGCCCTCAGCATCTTGGTGGCCTGAATGAGGCTTTGGAGGGGCGTTACTGGCTTGGGAACTCAGCAGGCTTCCTGGCCTGAGTGGGCCAGGTGATTGCCCTCTGCTCCTCTCCCACTCTTCCTGGAGAGTCCCTCCCACCTGCCTCTCCTGATCTCCCTGACTTCAGGGGTGCCACTCCTCTCTGGCCTCCACTTCTCCTCCCCCTTCAGTTCCCCTATGTCCTACCAGTTCACTTTGGGGTTTCTCCCATCTCCTTAGGCATCAGAGTCTTCCTCCAGCGGCCGGCAGGCCCCCTACTTGTGGGGAGATGCTAACTCCACATCTTCCCACACAACCATCTTGACTCCGCCTTCTGATGATATGGTGTAACACACTGATTGATTTGCAGATATTGAACTATCCTTGCATCTTGTGAATAAATCCCACTTTGTCATGCTGTATGATTCGTTTTACCTAATATTGAATTCAATTTGCCAATATTTTGTTGATTATCTTTGCACCTATATTCATCAGAGATATTGACCTGTAATTTTCTATTTGTGGTGTCTTTGTCTGGTTTAGGTATCAGGGTAATAGTGGCCTATTAGAATGAATTTGGGAGTGTTCTGCCCTCTTCAGTTTTTTGGTGTAGTTTAAAAAGAATAGGTATTAGCTCTTCTTTATGTGTTTGGTAGGATTCCCATGTCGAGCTTTCTAGTACTGGACTATTCTTTGCTGGGAGTCCTTATATTACAAATTTAATTTCATTTCTAGTGATCGGTCTGTTCAAATTGTCTGTTTCTTCTTGAGTCAATCTTAGCAAGCTGTGTGTTTCTAGAAATTTGTCTATTTCTTCTAGGTTGTCCAATTCATTGGCATACAGCTGTTCATCGTATTCTCTTATTGATTTTTGTATCTGTGTGATATCAGTTGTTATTTCTCCTCTTTCATTTCTTATTTTGTTTATTTAGGTCCTCTCTTTCCTTGGTGAGCCTGGCTAAAGGTTTATCAACTTTGTTGATCTTTTCAAAAAACCACCTCTTGGTTTCACTTATCTTTTTCTATGTTTTTTTAAAAAATTAATTAATTAATTTATTTTTGGCTGCATTGGGTCTTCGTTGCTGCACGCGGGCTTTCTCTAGTTGTGGCGAGTGGGGGCAACTCTTCGTTGCAGTGCACGGGCTTCCCATTGCGGTGGCTTCTCTTTTTGCGGAACACGGGTTCTAGGCACATGGGCTTCAGTAGTTGTGGCACGCGGGCTCAGTAGTTGTGGCTCACGGGCTTAGTTGCTCCACAGCATGTGGGATCTTCCCGGACCAGGGCTCATACCTGTGTCTCCTGCATTGGCAGGCAGATTCTTAACCACTGCACCACCAGGGAAGCCCCTCTATTGTTTTTATGATCTCTTATTTCTTTCCTCTCTGCTCTTCATTATTTCCTTTCTTCTGCTGACTTGGGCTTATATGGTTTTCTTTTTCTAATTCCTTTAGATGATAGATTAAGTTGTTTATCTGAGATTTTTCTTATTACTTGAGGGAGGCCTGTATCGCTATGAACTTCCCTCTTAGAATTCCTTTTGCTGAGTCCTGATTTTGGAAAGTTGTGTTTTTATTTTCATTTGTCTTGAGGTATTTTTCTGATTTTCTTTTTGTTTTCTTCAGTGACCCATTGTTTTTCTGTTTTTTTTTCTTTTTTTAGTAGCATGTTGTTTAGTCTCCACGTGTTTGTGTTTTTCCCATTCTTCTTCTTGTAATTGGTTTTTTCTGTCATAGCACTGTGGTTGGGGAAAATAATGCTTGATATAATCTCTATTCTCTTAAATATGTTGAGACTTGGTTGGGGGCCTTGTATGTGATCTATCCTGGAGAAATTCCATGTGCACTTGAAAAGAATATGTATTCTACTAGTTTTGTATGGAATGTACTGAGATAGCTATTAAGTCCAACTGGTCTATTGTGTCATTTAACTACTGTGTCATTTTTTTTCCTGTCTGATTTCTCCATTGATGTATGTAGTGTTTTAAAATCCCATAATATTATTGTATTGTTATCAATTTCTCCCTTTATGTCCCTTAAAATTTGCTTTATATATTTAGGTGCTTCTTTATTAGGTACACATGTGTTAACAAATGTTACCCTCTTCTTGTGTTGATCCCTTTATCATTACAAGATGCCCTTTGTTGTCTTTTGTTATAGACTTTGTTTTAAAGTCTATTTTGTCTGATATGAATATTGTTAACCAGCTTTCTTATCATTTCCATTTTCATGAAGTATTTTCTTTCATCCACTCACTTTCAGTCTGAGTGTGTCTTTAGCTGAAGTGGGTCTCTTGTAAGCAGCATATAGATGGGTCTTTTTTTTTTTTAATCCAATCAGCAGCCCTATGTCTTTGATTGCAGCATTCATTCCATTGACATTTAATGTGATTATTGATAAGTATGTATTTATTGTCATTTTGTTACTTGTTCTGGTTGTTTTTGTATTTATTCTCTTTTCTTCTTTTAGTTTTGTCCCTTGTGATTTGATCATTTTCTTTAGCAGTATGCTTGTGTTCCTTTCTCTCTACTTTTTGTGTATCTATTACTAAGGAGTTCATAGATGGTGACCTATAAATATATCTACTTGTTTTAAGCTGATAGTCACTTAAGTTCAAGCACTTTCTAAAAGATCTACATTTTTTACTCTCCTTGTCCACATTTTGTGGTTTTGAGATCATATTTTATAACTTCACTTTTATCTCTTAACTGTTTATTGTACTTATAGTTGCTTTTTAAATTTTTATCTTTTATACATTGTTCTAGCTTATTTAAGTTGTTGATCCGCAGCCTTTACTATATATTTGCCTTTACTAGGGGATTTTTCTCCTTTCTTTGAAAATTTTACTGATTGCTATAGACATTTATTTCCCACTTAGAGAAGACATTAACATTTCTTTTGTGACTGGTTTAGTACTGAGTAACTCATTTAGTTTTTGCTTGCTTGACAAGTTCTTTATCTCCCCTTAAATACTGAATGATAATCTTTCTGGGTAGAGTATCTGAACTTGTAGATATTCCCCTTTCAGTATTTTAAATATACCAGGCCACTCCCCCGGGCCTGTGAATCTTGTAAAAAAATCAGCTGATAACCTTATAGGGGCTCCCTTATATGTGTCTTTTTGTTTTCTCTTCCAGTCTTTTTTTTTTTAACATCTTTATTAGAGTATAATTGCTTTACAATGGTGTGTTAGTTTCTGCTCTATAACAAAGTGAATCAGCTATACATATATATATATATATATATATATATATATATATATATATATATATATCCATATCGCTTCCCTCTTGCATCTCCCTCCCATCCACCCTCCCTATCCCACCCCTCTAGGTGGTCACAAACCACCGAGCTGATCTCCCTGTGCTATGCGGCTGCTTCCCACTAGCTATCTGTTTTATATTTGGTAGTGTATATATGTCCATACCACTCTCTCACTTTGACCCAGCTTACCCTTCCCCCTCCCCATATCCTCAAGTCCATTCTTTACTAGGTCTGCGTCTTTATTTCCATCCTGCCACTAGGTTCTTCATGACCTTTTTTTTCTTTTTTAGATTCCATATATATGTGTTAGCATACTGTATTTGTTTTTCTCTTTCTAACTTCACTCCATATGACAGTCTCTAGGTCCATCCACCTCACTACAAATAACTCAGTTTCATTCCTTTTTATGGCTGAGTAATATTTCATTGTATATGTGTGCCACATCTTCTTTATCCATTCATCTGTTGATGGACAGTTAGGTTGCTTCCATGTCCTGGCTATTGTAAATAGAGTTCCAATGAACATTGTGGTACATGACTCTTTTTGAATTATGGTTTTCTCAGGGTATATGCCCAGTAATGGGATTGCTGGGTTGTATGGTAATTCTATTTTTAGTTTTTTAAGGAACCTCCATACTTTTCTCCATAGTGGCTGTATCAATTTACATTCCCACCAACAGTGCAAGAGGGTTCCCTTTTGTCCACACCCTCTCCAGCATTTATTGTTTGTAGATTTTTTGATGATGCCCATTCTGACTGGTGTGAGATTATATCTCATTGTAGTTTTGATTTGCATATTTCTAATGATTAATTATGTTGAGCATTCTTTCATTGTTTGCTGGCAATCTGTATATCTTTGGAGAAATGTCTATTTAGGTCTTCTGCCGATTTTTGGATTGGGTTGTTTTGGGGTTTTTTTGATATTGAGTTGCCTCATCTGCTTGTAAATTTTGGAGATTAATCCTTTGTCAGTTGCTTCATTTGCAAATATTTTCTCCCATTCTGAGGGCTGTCTTTTCATCTTGTTTATAGTTTCCTTTGCTGTGCAAAAGCTTCTGAGTTACATTAGGTCCCATTTGTTTATTTTTGTTTTTATTTCCATTTCTGTAGGAGGTGGGTTAAATAGGATCTTGCTGTGATGTATGTCATACAGAGTTCTTCCTATGTTTTCCTCTAAGAGCTTTATACTGTCTGGCCTTACATTTAGGTTTTTAATCCATTTTGAGTTTATTTTTATGTATGGTGTTAGGGAGTGTTCTAATTTCATTCTTTTACCTGCAACTGTCCAGTTTTCCCAGTACGACTTACTGATAAGGCTGTCTTTTCTCCGTTGTATATTCTTGCCTCCTTTATCAAAAATAAGGTGACCATATGTGTGTGGGTTTATATCTGGGCTTTCTATCCTGTTCCATTGATCTATATTTCTGTTTTTGTGCCAGTACCATACAGTCTTGATTACTATAGCTTTATAGTATACTCTGAAGTCAGGGAGCTTGATTCCTCCCGCTCCATTTTTCTTTCTCAAGATTGCTTTGGCTATTCAGGGTCTTTTGTGTTTCCATACAAATTGTGAAATTTTTGTTCTAGTTCTGTGAAGAATGCCATTGGTAGTTTGACAGGGATTTCATTGAATCTGTAGATTGCTTTAGGTAGTATAGTCATTTTCACCATGTTGATTCTTCCAATCCAGGAACATGGTATATCTCTCCATCTGTTTGTATCATCTTTAATTTCTTTCGTCAGTGTCTTATATTTTTCTGAATACAGGTCTTTTGTCTCCTTAGGTAGGTTTATTGCTAGATATTTTATTCTTTTTGTTGCAGTGGTAAATGGGAGTGTTTACTTAATTTCACTTTCAGTTTTTTCATCATTAGTGTATATGAATGTGAGAGATTTCTGTGCATTAATTTGTATCCTGCTACTTTACCAAATTCATTGATTTGCTCTAGTAGTTTTCTGGTAACAACTTTAGGATTCTCTATGTATAGTATCATGTCATCTGCAAACAGTTACAGTTTTGTTTCTTCTTTCTGATTTTGATTCCTTTTGTTTCTTTTTTTTCTCTGATTGCTGTGGCTAAAACTTCCAAAACTATGTTGAATAGTAGTGGTGAGAGTGGGCAGCTTTGTCTTGTTCATGATCCTAGGGGAAATGGTTTCAATTTTTCACCATTGAGGACAATGTTGGCTTTGGGCTTGTCATATATGGCCTTTATTATGTTGAGGTACGTTCCCTCTATGCTTACTTTTTGGAGGGTTTTTATCATAAATGGGTGTTGAATTTTGTTAAAAGCTTTTCCTTCATCTATTGAGATGATCATATGCTTTTTATTCTTCAGTTTGTTAATATAGTGTATCACATTGACTGATTTACATATATTGAAGAATCCTTGCATTCCTGGGATAAACCCCACTTGATCATGGTGTATGATCCTTTTAATGTGCTCTTGGATTCTAGTTTTGTTTGCTAGTATTTATTTGAAGATTTTTGCATATATGTTCATCAGTGATATTGGCCTGTAGCTTTCTTTCTTTGTGACACCTTTGTCTGGTTTTGGTATCAGGGTGATGGTGGCCTCGTAGAATGAGTTTGGGAGTGTTCCTCCCTCTGCTATATTATGGAAGAGTTTGAGAAGGATAGGTGTTAGCTCTTCTCTAAATGTTTGATAGAATTCACCTGTGAAGCCATCTGGTTCTGGGCTTTTGTTTGTTGGAAGATTTTTTAACATAGTTTCAATTTCAGTGCTTGTGATTGGTCTGTTTATATTTTCTGTTTCTTCCTGGTTCACTCTCGGAAAGTTGTGCTTTTCTAAGAATTTGTCCATTTCTTCAGGTTGTCCATTTTATTGGCATATAGTTGTTTGTAGTAATCTCTCATGATCCTTTGTATTTCTTCATTGCCAGTTGTTCCTTCTCCTTTTTCATTTCTAATTCTATTGATTTGAGTCTTCTCCCTTTTTTCTTGATGAGTCTGGCTAATGGTTTATCAATTTTGTTTATCTTCTCAAAGAACCAGCTTTTAGTTTTATTGATATTTGCTATTGTTTCCTTCGTTTCTTTTTCATTTATATCTGATCTGAACTTTATGATTTCTTTCCTTCTGCTAACTTTGGGGTCTCTTGCTGTCTTTCAAATTCTCTCTTTAACTTTTTCCATTTTAATTATATGTCTTGGTGTGGGTCTCTTGGGTTCATCTTGTTTGGAACTCTCTTTGCTTCCTGGACCTGGATATCTGTTTCCTTCTTTACAGCCATAATTTCATGAAATACATTTTTTACCACCTTTCTCTCTCTTTTCTCTTTCTGGCCCCCCTATATTGTGAATTTCAATATGATTGATTTTGTGTCAGTGTCCTTAAAATGTTTTTTTTTATTTGATTTTCTTTTTGCTCTTCTGATTAGGTGATTTCCATTATTCTGTCTCCCAGATCACTTATCTATTCTTCTGTGTTCTTGTCTGCTGTTAATTTCTTCCAGCATGTTTTTAATTTCCATTATACTTTTCAGCTCTGGTTCTTTTATATATTTTCTAGTTTCTTGGTAAAATTTTCCTTCTGTTCAAATATTCTTTTCTCTAGTTCCGTTATCCTTTTTGTTACTAATACTTTGACATCTTTATCTGATAAGTTATTGATTTCTGTTTAATTACATACTTTTTCATGGTTTTTCCTTGTTCTTACATTTTAAGCAAATTTCTCTGTCTTCTCATTTTGCTTAACTTTCTCCTTCTCTATGAAATTAGGTGAAACAGTGACTTATCCCAGTCTTGAAAGGATGTCTTTGTGTGGGAGCATCCCTAAACATTCTATGTGTGCCTTGTGGCTTTCATGGGAGAGCTGTATCTGAAGTAAGCATGGATCATGTCTTCCCCCAGGGTTTGCTAACGGCTGTCACCTTGGTGGGAGGTCAGGCTGGAGATCGAGAGTCTAGAGGCCAGAACCAGTTGTGAGCTGAGACTTCTCCTGTGCTCAGTGGTTGTCACCTCCCTATGTGAATGGGGTTGGATCCCAGGATGCTGGAGCAGAGGCCCTGAGGGTCAGGTCTGAGCTGGTTCTGTTCCCTCTAACTGTTCCAGCAATGATACCTTTGCTCCAGAGGGGAGCAGCACTGGAGCAAGAGGGGCCATACTGGGAACTTGGCATGATCCTGGGTATATACTAGGGCATTCCTGGCATACCAGTCAGAGCTCCAGACCACTCCTGATCTGCCACCTCTGCAAATTCCAGGAATGGTCATCCTTGCCCTGCTTAGATACAGTTTCAGGTCCTAGCTGGCTCCATCCCCACTGACTGTGCATTCTCTTTAGGAACAGCAGCCTTTAGCCTAGTGGGGAAATGCACAAATGCAACCTGATCACTTCCTTCTGTTTCATTCCTACCCAACTCTGTGTGGACCTTTCTTTACAGATTTGTTTGTATAAATCTTTCTGCCAGTCTGCAGTCTGTTTTCAGTGAGAATTTCTCCACATATAGATGTATTTGTGATGCTGTTGTGGGGAGACATGAGCTCAACAACCTCCTGCTCTGCCATCTTGATTTCCTCCTTATCTTATTTGAATAACTAGCTAAAAACAGTGCTAAGTTCTACGCCTAGCACTTCCCTACCCTCTCTTTCAACACTGTGATTGCCCATGAGACTCTCTTCTGTAAGAATTCTTTCTCCACCACCTTCAGCAGAAATCTATTAGTCCTTGGAAGCCACCTGAATGATATGTGACATATTTAAAGACATAAAACTGGTTCTAGGGGCTTCCCTGGTGGGGCAGTGGTTGAGAATCTGCCTGCTAATGCAGGGAACACGGGTTCAAGCCCTGGTCTGGGAGGATCCCACATGCCACAGAGCAGCTAGGCCCATGAGCCACAACTACTGAGCCTGCGTGTCTGGAGCCTGTGCTCCTCAACAAGAGAGGCCGCGATAGTGAGAGGCCCATGCACTGTGATGAAGAGTGGTCCCTGCTTGCCACAACTAGAGAAAGCCCTAGCACAGAAACGAAGACCCAACACAGCAAAAATAAATAAATTAATTAATAAACTCCTACCCCCCAACATCATAAAAAAAAAAAACTGGTTCTAGTAAGTTACCCATTGATCTTGGATGGAGGATCTTAATTTAGTTAATGTCTGTCTTTAATTAGATGCTTGGGGAGCAATGAACTGAACGTAAATGCATTCTTTGCAACCATGTACTAGGGTATATGTTTTATAGAGTGATGTGATTAACATGTGCTTCTTTTGTGAAGAGGTTTTTACTTTTTGTTTTCCTTAGTACTCAGTAGCATAAAGAGTGTCTGAAAGCAAAGAACAGCACGGGCAGTTTTTCACTTTAAGGGCAACTTCCAAACAAAGTACATAGATTCATTTTACCCTTGAGTTTTATTTCATGTGGTGTCATGAAAGAATTAACACCCAGATTTGGAGAAACGTTGACAACCCAGGAGCTATCTTTTTATTTTTACAACTTATGAAGAGCTAAATGAGGGATAAAATAAACAGATTAAGGATGAGTAGAATTTTCTCCACAGGAGTCACAAGCCCTCCATGTGGTCACCTTGTGGTGTTTAGGAACATTGCCAGGTCTGCTGTTCTTCACAGTTTGCCCAAAGGAGAATGCTCATCTCCTCATTTGTTTCATCTGTTTGCACAGGCACATTCTCAGGGCTAATAATGATGAATACTGATATTAGGAGCTCCAATTTTCATTTGAGCATGGATCTTAGTGTCCAAGTTTTACGTATTCTTGACACTTTTCTTCACAAGAAAAAATACTTTCTGATTTTATGACACAACTGTAAGCATCTTGAAAACAGCTACCTTTCTTTATACACATCTGTACTACTTGCAGTGCTTACCAAGTGCTTTGAACATGGCTGAATTAATTGCTAACCAAATTATCTTACTGTGTCAAGTTTGAAATTGTTAGACTTTTACTTCAGTTTTTGCTGAAGTTTTTGAATGTGTGTGTGTGTGTGTGTTTAAGTGTATGTTTCTTTGTGTGTACTCAATAAATAAAGAATCAGATGATGACTATCTTAGATATCTTCCATTTGACTTTCCTGATCCAATTTCCACTCTTCTTCAAAATGCTCTCTATCCCAGAGGGATGCCTGTTTGAATTACATCACCATGTTCCTTCTGTGTTCCCATTAGCATCTATTTGGATTTGGCTAATGGAGATCCTCAGCAGGAGATAGGAGACTGATCCTAGGGACTCACATGTGGACAGCTGAAGTAAGAATAGAATGTATGTGAGGGAGGATAATTAGGTCTTAGAGTGCTTTGGGGAAAGAAGAAAACCCCTTACCACTGCATATTGCTGTTGAAATATCTTGTGAAATTTTTAAAGGTAACAACAGAGAGATTATCTCCTTGACCCTTGTATGTGGATATATAAAGTAGAGGTCAATCAGTCAATGAACAAGTGTCAAATTTCCTTCCACTCTGGGTGTACCACCATGTTGAGCTGAGGTTCTAGGAGGGAAACTGAAGCAGATTCTTTCTCATACTAAATTTTGTTGGAGGTCTTAGTAAAACCCATAAAACTTTTTGAAGAAAAACTGCCCAACATTCAGTATACTATCCAAAGACTTTAAAAAAATTAATCTACATTTTGTACTTGTGTACTTTGGAGAGTTTTTTTTCCATTGTCAATCAAATGAAAATTTATTTTTTAGGTGAGTTTTAGGTGAATAAAAATATTCCTTTTGAACCCAAAGAGTATATATAATAACAAATAATAAAAATATTAAGGTCAAGAAAGAGCTTACAAACAATTCAGAAAAAAAAATACCAAGAAAACCAAACAAGTTAGTTGAAGGATTTTCTTCTATAAGACAGATCAGAAATGAGAAAGGAGCAGAGGCAATCAGAAGCAGAAGTTTTGTGATAATGGTGAAAGGAGAATAGGTGAGGGTTTTATGAATTGGCCAAAGATTCTTAAGACTCATGAGTCTAGCACAAGGCTGGAAAATGCACTGAAAGAATTTGTATCCTCCCTCCAATTACTTAGTAGCACCCCACACACAGTAGGTGCCCAATACAGATACAGTAGGTGTTTGTTAAATGTCAAAAATGCTAAATTTGCCTGCATGAGGTTCAAATGTTCAGTGCCTGGCAGCAGAATGAGCTGTCCAATGGCAATCTCTTCAGCTGAGCTCTGACCCCCTACTAGTTCTAGGTGAGAATGTGCTATTATTTAGATCAAGATGGATCACAGGACCTAGTGAGTTTCTCAGTATGCGAAGAACCTGGCATATTAGTTCTGCATATTAAGGACTTGTATAATATTTCCCACATTTACCTATCACTTAAAACTTCTGTCATGCTGTAAAACTAGAAAAAGTACACATCATTCTCCAGTATCTCAGTTCCCACTGGGCTAGGATCAGAGAGAAAAAAGAATAACAGTGTGAGAATGATGCTTAAGACAGAAACCAGGATGGAAGGGGAGAGGAGAAACCAGTTCATCCTGGTTTAAAGATTTCTTTAACATCTAATTTCCTTCTTACCTGCAGGCAGTTTTCCGAAGGTGCACATTTAACTTCTAGGATAAATATGAAACTTGAAACTTGAAACCACTGGCAGTCTGGCATAAATTAAATAAGGGGAAAATGGAGAGTGATTTGTTTTTCTCCTGGAATAAGACCCCAGTACTCCTCCAAGGCTGTGTGAAAGGCTGAGGAATCTGTAGTACAAAGAATTTAATTAGCTGACAGCATGTGGGGTGAATTACATTTGATCTCTGTTCAAGATGCTTGTATAAAAAAGGACTTGTTTCATTTTTTAAAGGATGATGGATGGAGGAGGATGATATCTTGAGAATTTATTAATTTAAAACAGTGATCGCAATACTGTTCTGAAAAGTAGAATATAACATGAAGAACGTTGTAGAGAAAGTATGTAGGTGTCCCCAGCCTCTGGGGATTCTTTGTACCTTTGCCCTTCTCGCTTTTTGTGAAGCTAACATCTCTCCATCAAACAGCTACATAACTTGGCCCTTGTCATCTTTTGCCAGCAAGAATGTGATAGTCTCTTAATTGGTCTCTCTGCCTTGGGTTTTATCTTCTTCCTTCTTCTGTCTACCAATCTACAGCCAGAGTGTTCCACCAATAATGATAATGTGACTGGGCTCTTCCTTATTTGAAAACCTTTCAATGCTGCCCCACAAGATAAACTACAAGATTCACATAGACTTGAAATGCCTTGGCTGACTCTCAGCATCATCATCCTCTACTCTCTGTCTTGCACATTATGCCTCAGTAGCACCTGATTACTGAAAAGTCCGTGATGAAATCACACTTTTTCTCTCCAAATTTCTGCTTATGCCATCTCATATCCAAGGATGTTCTTTTCCTCTCTCTTGATCTTCCCCAATTTTTGTATTTGTCCTTTAAGTAAACTAAGTCATTACTTCTTCCCACCTTCCCACCTTCCTCCTATCTGCATGAGCTGCCCCTCATTGATGCCTCCATATGATCCTGTAAGTAGTCTATCAAAGCAGTTCTCCCACTATCTTATAAGTGTCTATGAAAAATTCCCCATTAGATGGTGAGTTCATTAAGAACAGGCCCTATGTTTATTCAGCCTCCAGCCTCTAGTACAGGACATAACAGGTGCTCATTAAATGTTTGTTCAATGAATGAGTGAATGAAAATATGTTTTCTTCTATTGGTTCAACAATATTATATATAGTACAAGTAACATTTTACCAAATATTCAAGTGAGGCAGGTGTAAATAAATCACACACTCACACATGACTAACATTTGTGGAGTGAAATGCCACAAAAAATTAAAATGCTGAGAAAGAGACTTGGACTCATGTGCTATCCAATGTAATTGCATGTATGTAACATTTCACTTAATTGTAGCTATCATCCAGAACGTGTCTTTGTCCTACCTATATTACGGTTTAGAGAACCTGGCCACTTATCTAGTCACATTTAAAGGAGAGGAAGATACCTTGTCCAAAGAGATGTGACTCTAGCTCTGAGCTTCTCAAACACTGTTATACATCTATATCTTGGCTATTGTAAATAATGTCACTATGAATATTGGGGTGCATGTATCTTTTTGAATTAGTATTGGATGGACCTAGAGGGTATTATGCTTAGTGAAATAAGTAAGACAGAGAAAGACAAATACTGTATGTGATCACTTATATGTGGAATCTAAAAAATAAAATAAAAACTAGCAAATATAACAAAAGAGCAGACTCACAGATACAGAGAACAAATTAGTGGTTACCCATGGAGAGAGGGAAAGGGAGAGGGGCAATATAGGGGTAGGGGATTGAAAGGCACAAATTAGTATGTATAAAATAAGCTACAGGGATATATTGTACAGCACAGGAAATATAACCATTATTTTTAAATAACTTTAAATGGAATATATTCTGAAAAAATACTGAATCACTCTGTTGTACACCTGAAACTAACAATATTGTAAGTCAACTATACTTCAATAAAAAAAACCCCACCATTTTGCGAATACCCAAATAATGCTGATGCTACTGGTTCTTGGCCCTCACTTTGTGTGGCAAGGATAGAGAGCACCTCAACTCCATGTAGAGTAAAATGGCGTGCAGGGAATTTAATGTCAAAGTATTTTATTTTTGTGCACATAACTAACCTGAGAGTTTCTACCACTTTGTGTTTATATCTAAGTAGATTTCAGCTGATATTGTTGACCCATAGTTTGATGATCAAGTATTTTTCATGATCAAATTGAGTTCTGAATATTGCAAGTGTTTTTCTCATAACAACTTCAGAAATTTTCATTTTCTTATTTTTATTGTTTTTATGTTATATTATTTTGCATTGCTTAATTTTTTTGGTACCAAGCCCAGGTTTTTGAGTCACAGAGGAGGCCTCTCTAGATTTACAAACCATATAGATGAATCAAAATAGCAGTGTTTTGGGAAAGGTCCTGTTCAGTATAGAAACTTGGGAGGAAATGACCAAAATGTGATCATATTCCAGATCATAAAGGAAAGGGGAATTCAATGAGATTAAAATAAATTAACCTGAGGAAATCTAAACCAGATCCAGATAAATCAAAATGAAAAGAAACTATTGGAAAAGAAGTCTAAGAAGAAAATAAAATACAAATGTTTAGAAGGTGTCTGTTCTAAGATAAAAATACTCAAAATTATATATGTGAGGAGAAGAGCCAAGCAAAAGAATAAGACACAAATTAGGCTAACCCTCAAATCTGACAGAATTTAAAACCAAAGAGAATAACCTTATAAAATAGGTGTGCCACCACCATCAGGCACAAAAGCCTTTCTAAGTGCATTATCTATCTTATCTTACTTAATTTTCTCAACAACCCCATGGGGTAGGCCCTTTTATTAAAGCCATATGACTAGAAAGGAATAAAGTTACAATGCTATTTAACAAGCTCTTAGGAACTTAGTGGTGCAATAACCTACTTTTTAAAATATAGCCCTTTCTGAGATTCTGTAATAAAAATAAGAATTACTCATTTCGTTAACATTTATTGGGCAAGTAATACGAAGGCATATGTGAAAGGATATTACATATATTATTTAATTTTAATAACAAGCCTATGAGTTAGGAGCTACTCTTGTTTAAATTTTACTGATGAGGGAATTGAGATTTAGTGAGGTTACCTAACTATCCAAAATCACCCAACTGGTAAGAAACAGAACCAGGACTCAAAGTTTTCCTGACAGCAGTTGGTTTGTTTCCAGTTTTGTAATATTTTCTTAAAAGGCTGTATCCTTATGCACATCCTGGTGAACAAAAGTTCCTTTAGGTATATGTTATATTGATAGAGCATAAGAAATATACATGTTCAACTCTGCTATGAAATGCCAATCCACATTTCACAGAAATTATACAATTTACACTTCCTTCAAAAGTGAATCAGAGTTCTACATTCTTGCCAATACTTGATATATTCTGACAGTTTAATTTTTGCTAATTTTGTTGTTTTACTTGTCTTTCCTCTGGTTAATAATGAGATTGAATATTTTCAAATGTTTTTAGATCATTTATGAGGTTCCTATTGGTTCCACCCGCCCCATTTTTCTACTGGGGTTTCTTCTTCTTTTTGATTCACAGTGTTTATACATACTATACACTAATTATGTGTTGTTTATATGTATTGCAAATATCTTCACGTTTGTAGCATTTTTATTCATTCTCTAAATGGTCTCTTTTAACAAAGAGAAATTGTTGAATGTCTTCTTTTTGCATTTCCCTACTCACTGACTTATTTCCTGAGATCACCTCCCAAGTAAATAATGTCCCCAAATTCTTGGTTCAGGTTTGGTTTTGGCTATAACCCAAACTGTCCTACAAAGCATACCCTCAGGATAAGATCTAAAACTAGATCACTTGCTAGTCGTATGGTGGAAGGTCTCTGTTACTGGTAGTAAGTAGGGTGATGATGATCATTTGTATGCTGCAGCATCATACTTACTAAGACTCTTGACTATGACTTACTGGGAAGAAGCAGAGGTGAAGGAGAAAAGGCTGGCTTGTATATAGTTCCAGCATTTGAAATATATGTGGGTAATGTTGATCAGTATAATGAAGTTGTCTGGACTTTGTTAATTATCTTGGAAGCATAAAAAAAAAGAGAAGTTCGTGTCACTCAAACATTAACTTAGGGATTGTTGTTAGAGGCAGATGGCCTCTGTTGAATATTTAAAGAGACCCTCATGTCCTGCAGGTCGAGGGCAGAATGTCCTGAAAATCGGGATTAATATTAGATTGCACAGATGGCAAGAGTTAAGAAGAAGATGAATTAATAGCCATGACAAATCTCCTATGCTAAAAACAGTATCCTGATAAAGAGGAGATAGGACCATGAATTCTGGGGTGGAGATACTTGAAAATCCTGAGCTCCTAGATTGCTCTAAACCCTATGGGCCAGCAGAAGAAGCCACCTACCTCTTTGTGAGAGTAGATCAGACTTAAATGGCTTAGAAACCATGAAAACGCAATGATTCACAAGATGAGCTTGTTCTCCTTAATACAAAACAAGTAAATAAAATCAATATAATACAATGAAATCAATGTCTCACCTCGTTGATTGTATTTAGACTCTTGGAGCCAGTCCTGATTCACTGCTGGAATGATACCTTGCAGCTTGGAAATGATGCTTCCATAGATCCTAGAAACCCTTTCAGGGAGTTAACAAGGTTAAATTATTTTCATAATAATACTAAGATTAATTTTAAATATTCTGTTTTGTTGACATTTCCACTGATAGTTCCAAAGCAATAGTGTATCAAATTGCTGGTGTCTTAGCAAAAATCAAGGCAGTGGCACCAAACTGTTCTAGAATTCTCCACTCCCAACTTTAAAAGTCAGTTTCCCAAGAGATGCTCTTGATGAAGCAATCAAAATTATTAATCTTAAAAATCTTGAAACTAGAGTACATGTCTTTTAAATACTCTATGTGACAAAATAGTAAGTATGCATAGAGCTTTTGTTGCATACCAAAGTATGATCATTATATCAAGGAAAAGCACTTCTGCAATTATTTCACTTGAAAGCTGAACAAGCCTCTTTAAGGGAACAGCGTTTTTCCTTGAAATAACAACTGACAGGCAAAAGATAGTTATTCAGACTTTGTTATTTTGCAGTCATTTTCTCAAAAATTAACTAAGTAAGCCTGCCATTTCAAAGAAAACAACTGACTGTATTTGTTGCCAATTATGAAATTTTAAGTTTAAAGTAAAAGTTATAATTGTGGGAAACTTGTTATATTACATCTTGATCTTGAACACTTCCCAATACTTCAAGACTTTTTGAGGAGATCAGGGATTTCATTAAAGAATGTGATTTTATTAATATTGTATAATTAAATGAGTAAACATTTAGAAGATCTGCTTAACTCATTGAACTAATATTTTCTAAATGGGTCAATGTATGATGTTTCAAGATCATGTATGACAAAGATTTATTTAAAAGTTCACAGTGAGCCAATGAATTTTAATGTAACAGAGGATGAAAAGTTCTTGGAAATTATTTCAAATTCCACATCACAACTATATTTTAAGAAACTACTGCTTGTCAAGTTTTAGTGTAGTACTAAAGGATATTCACAACTATCCAAAAAGGCCATTATACTCTTCCTCCCTGTTCAAACTGCATATTTTGTGAAGCTGGATTTTCTGTATACGCTTCAACCAAAACAATATATTACTACAGGTTGAACCCCAAAGCATAAAATGTAGCTATCTTCTACTGAGTCAGATATCAAAAAGATGTAAAAATAATTCCACTATCCTCACTACTTTTTTTTTTTTTTTAAGTGCTTCATCACTCCCCTCCTTTGGGGTAAAGGTCCTAGTGTAGGGAAGAAAAAAACACTTCAAAGGGAACAGAGCCATCTAGAGCCGGACCCTCAGGGCTTGTGCTCCAGGAACTCGGGAGCAGATCCTACCCCTGATGGAGTGGTAATGGCCACTGAGCAGAGAGGAGCTCCCAGCTCACACCCTGCACAGGCTCTAGCTCCTCCATCTCCAGCCACACCCCCAACCAAGGTGATAGCTGCCAGCACACCATACAGAAAGAAGTGACTGGCATCAACATTAAATCCAGCCCTCCCACCAAAGGCACTGGGGGCACACAGTCTGCATAGGGACACTCCCATGTAAGAACATGCCTTCAAGACCGTAATAGGTAAATGTTTCACCTAAACTCATAGAAGCAGAAAAAGTTAATTAAAATGAAGAGGCACTAATTCAATTGAAAGAGCAAGAGAAAACCCCTGAAAAAATAAATAATGAAACAAACAATTTACCAGATAAACAATTTTAAACATTGGTAATAAAAATGCTAACTGAATTAGGGAAGAGAATTGATCTAAACACAGATCATTTTAACAAGGAACTAGAAAAGATAAAAAATACCCAATCAAAAATAGATAAATCAGTATGTGAATTTAAAAACACTCTATAAGAAATAAATAGCAGACTAAGACACAGAAGAACACGTAAGTGATCTGGAAAATGGAATTATGGAAATCACCCATCATAACAGCAGACAGAAAAATTTTTAATTTTTTAAAAAAGTAATATATGATTTTTAATTTTTTAAGGAACCTCCAGATCTCTGGGAAAACATTAAATGTGCCAACATTTGCATTATGGAGGTTCCAGACAGAGGAAAGAGGAGATTGAAAATGTATTTGAATAAATTATGTCTGCAAACTTCCTAAACCTAAAGAAGTAAACAGAAAGCCAGGTACAGGAAGCACAGAGAGTTCCAAACAAGATGAGCCCACACACATGCATACCAAGACATATAATAATTAAAATGGTAAAAGTTAAAGATAGAGAATTCTAAAGCCAGCAAGAGAAAAACAAAGAGTCATATATAAGGGAATCCCCATAAGGCTATTAGCTGATTTCTCTGCAGAAACTTTGCAGGCCAGAAGGGAGTGGCATAATATATTCAACACACTGAAAGGGAAATACCTGCAACCTAGGATACTCTAACCAGAAACATTATCATTTAGAATAGGAGAGATAAAGAACTTCTCAGACAAGCAAAAACTAAAAGAATTCATCAATACTAAACCTACCCTAAAATAAATGTTGAAGGGTCTTTTTTAAATGGAAAAAAATAAGAATCTGTAGGAAAGGGAAAATCCCATCAGGAAAGGCAGATATATGTTAAGGATTGAAGATCACTTAAATAATCCAGTAAGTAGATTAAAAGACAAAAAAATATAAAAACAACTATAACTATAATAAACAGTTAAGGAATAAGCATGAAGAAGTAAAATAGGAAATCAAAAAATGTGGGGGAGGGGAATAAAAAATATATCTTTTAGTATGTGTTTGAACTTAAATGACTATCAGTTTAAATCAAGTATATATAATTGTGGGTCAACATATGAACCCCATGGTAACCACAAATCAAAAACCTACAAAAGATACATCAAAGCCAAAAAGCAAAGAACCCAATACTACTGAAGAAAATCATCAAACCAAGATGGGAGAAACAAAAAGAAGAAACATAGAAAAACTACCAAAACAACTGGAAAACAAGTAATAAAATGGCAGTAAGTACGTATGTATCAATAATTACTTTAAATGTCAATGGACTAAATGCTCCAATCAAACACATAGGGTGGCTGATTGGACAAAATAACAAGACGCTTTAATATGCTGCCTACAAGAGACTCACTTCAGGGCTAAAAACACACACAGACTGAAAGTGAGGGGATGGTAAAAGATATTTCAAACAAACAGAAATGAGAAGAAAAATATGGGTAGCAATACTCATATCAGACAAAATAGACTTTAAAACAAAGGCTATAAAAAAAGACAAGGGCATTATATAATGATAAAAGGACCAATACAAGAAGAGGATATCATACTTGTTAACATATACACATCCCAAACAGGAACAATTAAATATATAAAGCAAATGCTAAAAAACATAAAAGGAGAAATTGACAATAATACAATAATAGTAGGGGACTTTTACATCCCACTAACATCAGTGGACAAATTAGACAGAAAAATACAGTAAGTGGAAAACAAAATATCTCAAGACAAATGAAAAGGAAACAACTTTCCAAAATCTATGGGATGCAGCAAAAGTAGTTCTGAGAGCAAAGTTTGCATCAGTACAGACCTTCCTCAAGAAAAAAGAAAAATCTCAAACAACTTAACATACAACCTACAAGAAATAGAAAAAGAAGAACAAAGTCCAAAGTCAGCACAAGGAAGGAAATAATAAAGATCAGAGAGGAAAAAATAAAATAGAGATTAACAACAACAACAAAAAGGTCCCTGAAACCAACAGCTGGTTTTTTGAAATGATAATCAAAATTGATAAACCTTTAGCCAAGATCACCAAGAAGAGAGAGGACCTAAATAAAATAAGAAATGAGGAGAAATAACAACTGATACCACAGAGATTAAAAAATCATAAGAGAATACTATGAAGTTATATGACAACAAATTTGACAACCTAGAGAAATGGACAAATTTCTAGAAATATACAGCCTGCCAAGAATGAATCAAGAGGAAACAGACAATTTGAACAGACCAATCAGTAAAAGTGAAATTAAATTTGTAGTGTGAAAACTCCCAGCAAACAAAAGTCTAGAACCAGACAGATTCACAGGGGAATTCTACCAAACATATAAAGGAGAGCTAATACTTATCCTTCTTAAACTATTCCAAAAAACTGAAAAGGATGAAACATTCCCAAATCTATTCTACTAGGCCACAATTACCCTGATACAAAAACTAGTCAAAGACACTACAAAAAAAGAAAATTACAGGCTAATATCTTTGATGAATATAGATGTAAAAATCTTCAACAAAATATTAGCAAGCTGAATCCAAGAATATGTAAAAAGGATCATACACAGTGAAAAAGTTGGATTTATTCCAGGGTCACAAGGATGCTTCAACATTCACAAATCAATCAATGTAATACACCACATTAACAAAAGGAAGGATAAAAATCACATGGTCATCTCAATAGATGCAGAAAAAGCATTTGACAAAATTCAACATTCATTCATCAAAAAACTCACATCAAAGTGGGTTTGGAGGGAACATATCTAAACATAATAAAGACATTTACAACAACCAACAGCCAACATCACACTGAATGGTGAAAAGCTAAATGCCTTCCTGCTAAATTCAAGAACAAAACAAGAATGCCCACTCTCACCACTTCTATTTAACACAGTATTGGAAGTTCTAGCCACAGCAACCAGACAAGAAAAATAAACAAAGCTATCCAAATTGGAAGGGAACAGGTAAATCTATCACTATTTGCAGATGACATGATACCTTATCTAGAAAAACACAAAGTCTCCAACCTCAAAATATTAGAACTAATATATGAATTCATCAAGATTGCAGGATACAAGATTAATATACAGAAATCTGTTGCATTTCTATACACTAATAATTAAATATCAGAAAGAGAAAGTTAAAAAAAGTTCTGTTTAAAATCACATCAAAAACAATAAAATACCTAGGTATAAACTTAACCACAGAGGTGAAAGACCTATACTATGAAAACTGTAAAATACTGGTGAAGGAAAGTGAAGATGATACAAAGAAATGGAAAGATACCTAGTGGCTTGGATTTGAAAAATTAATATTATTAAAATGTTCATACTATCCAAAGCAATCTACAGATTTAATACAATCCCTATCAAAACACGTTTTTCACAGAACTACAACAAATAATCCTAAAATTCATATGGAACCACAAAAGACCCCTCATTACCAAAGAAATCTTGAGAAAAAAGAACCAAGTTGCAGGTATCACCCTCCCTGACTTCAATCTATACTACGAAGACACAGTAAGCAAAACAGTGTGGTACTGGCACAAAAACAGACATATAGAGCAATGGAACAGAATAGAGAGCCCATAAATAAACCCATACACCTATGATCAAATAATCCATTGATAAAGAGACAAGAACATACAATGGAGAAAAGACAGTTCCTTCAACACGTGGTGTTGGAAAAATTGGGCAGCCACATGTAAAACATTGAGATTAGAACATTTCCTATATATACATTTCCTATATTCTTATATAAAAGAATAAACTCAAAATGTTTTAAAGACCTAACTGTAAGACCTGAAGCCATAAAACTGGAGAAAAAGAAATCCTTGAATGCTGTTCATGGGAATGTAAATTGTTGCAGCCACTATGAAAAGAGTATGGAGTTTCCTCAAAAAACTAAAAATAGAGTTGCCATATGATCCAGCAATTCCGCTCCCAGGTGTATGTCTTGAAAAGATGGAAACACTAATTCAAAAAGATACATGCACCCCTACGTTATAGCAGCACTATTTACAGTAGCCAAGGCATGGAAGCAACCCAAGTGCTCATCAACGGATGATTGAATTAAAAAGGTGTGGTATAGATATACAATGAAATATTACTCAGCCACAAAAAAAGAATAAAATTCTGCCATTGGCAGCAATGTTAATAGACCTAGAGAATAGTATGCTCAGTGGATGTCAGACAAAGACAAATACTATATGATGTAACTTATATGTGGAATGCAAAAAATAATACAAATGAATGTGTATGTAAAACAGAACCAGATTCACAGATGTAGAAAACAAGTTTCTGGTTACCAAAGGGGAGAGGGTAGAAGAGAGGGAGAAATTAAGGATTGGAACTAACAGATATAAACTACTACGTAGGGCTTCCCTGGTGGTGCAGTGGTTAAGAATACACCTGCCAATGCAGGGAACACGGATTCAAGCCCTGGTCTGGGAGGATCCCACATGATGCGGAGCAACAAAGCCCATGCACCACAGCTACTGAGCCTGCGCTCTAGAGCCCGTGAGCCACAACTACTGAGCCCGCATGCCACAGCTAATGAAGCCTGTGCACCTAGAGTCCGTGCTCCGCAACAAGAGAAGCCACTGCAATGAGAAGCCTGTGCACTGCAACTAGAGAAAGCCCTCATGCAGCAATGAAGACCCAATACAGCCAAAAATAAAATAAAATAAAAAACAAGCAAACTATGTATAAGACAAGTAAGCAACAAGGGCATATTGCATGGCACAGGAAATTATAGCCAATATCTTATAGTAACTGATAATGGAGTATAATCTGCAAAAATACTGAATCACTATGCTGTACACCTAAAACTAATATAGTAATTCAGCTATACTTCAATAATAAACTAACAAGCCCTCTGTATGCTGTAGTGGGTGATAGGAGACATCATTATTGAACTGGGCTCTCTAGTGTCATAGGGATGATAGAATTCCATAATAGCAGAGTCCAAATGGTGACACGTAATAATCAGAGGAACAGTGGAGATAATTACCTAATGGTCATCGTGAATGAAATGGCAACCAGAGGCCTTGATTCACTGGGAACTTCACTGTGGCTAAGAGCCCATGGTATTTGCAGGTGGGAAATATATAGGAAGATGATGAAATTATTTATTATGGAATTTTAAAAGAGATTTCAACATAGAAAGCAGAAGGCTGCTGTCAGTGGTTCAATGTAAAATCACAAACCCTCACCCAATTTCCAGACTTGAGCCAATTCTCAGACTCAAGGACACTGAAGGACAGGTCAGACACTTCTAAGGGAGGACCCTACATTCCTACTGAAAGTATGTACAAAATATTGCCCCAATACTTCCTCAAAAAGATCTACGTCCATTAACTCAGGTAACTATATACTGGGGAAAGAGGAGTGCTCAGAGCTTTTGTGGGCTATTGAATATAGTGTCTGAGGTGACAGGAATACCAAGGTGCAAAAATGCCAACCTTGCCCCCATTATGGTGGGGCAGCATGGAGATCAAGTGATAAATGGAGTCCTAGACCAAGTATATATAAGTATCTCACAGAGGGTCCATTGGATCTGCAGACTACTCTGAGTTCACTTCTCTAGTCCCTGCATGGAATAAATATACTTAGCATCTAACGAAACTCTTCATTTTCCAACCTGTGGAGTTAGAGCCTTTATAATAGAAAAGGCCAAATTGAAACAATCGAAACTGCACTCCCCTAGCCAAAATATTAAATTGTAAGTGATATCATAACCCAGCTGAAACTTCAGAGAATTGAAGATTTAAAGGATAAGGGATGATAGTCCCCAACGTGTCTCTCTTTAATTCACTAGTATGGCTCTGCAAAAAACCAGATGGACATGGCAGATGGTGATAGACTGCAGTAAATTTAGAAAATGGTAACCCCAATCATAGATGCTGTGCTGAAGATCGTATCTTTGCTAGAGCAGATGAACTCAGCCTCTGATTTGTAGTAGCTATTGATTTCTTTAATGTGTTCATTTCAATACTCATCAGGAAAGAGAATCAAAAACAGTTTGCACTTACCTGGGATAGATGGCAATATATTTGCACCATCTTGCCATATGGTTCTCCTAGCCCTCCTCCTATCTGCCATAATATAATACAAAGACACCTAGATCATCTCAATACCCTATAGGTCATTACACTGGTCCATTATATTGGTGACATGTTAAAACTAGAGCTAGTGATCATGAAAGCAGCATGTGTTCTAGATGGCCTGGTAAGATACATGTATGCCAGAAGATGGGAAGTAATTCCCAACAGATTCAGGGAGATTGTTGAAGAGTTGAGAGATCTTGTGGCAGTCATGAATGTACCATTCAGGTCTCCTTTAAGAGAACTGGCTGCAGGAAGCATAACTGCCTGAGAATCTCAGCTGCTACCCCTGGGAACCACCACTGCTTTTGTGCCAATATCATGTTTCCCCCCCGTTTTTCCTAGTCAATAATTGAGAACTGTGGAGGTATAAATGCTGACCCATTCCTATGGTATGTGGGCTGACTGCTCTAATGGGTAACTTTGACTCATGACTTATATAAGCCTGGCAGCCACAATTTTCTTAGAACTGTGCTTCAGTCTAATAGTTTTCCTTCCCAGTCCTCCTCCATTTCCCTTCTTTTATCACAGATGTCAGACTTGCATCATGGTCTGAAGGCCTGCACTGCCCACTCCAGCTTATTCCCCTTTACCTTCCACTAGTATTCCCTCCCCCAAGTAAATCTCTTGCATACCTAATCCAGTCGTAGTGTTTGCTTCTAGGAGAACCTGAGCTAACACAGGGTCCAAAGATCTGGGGCATACTAGGACATATTCTTCAATCTAAAGGACAATTTATTGCAACTTGTACTTCCTACCACTCTAAAAGGAGCGTATATTTTGTAGGATTCTTTGGATTTTAAGAGACTATATACCACACATGGGAATGATCTTCCAAATCATGCCAAATGAAGTAGAATGCTGCCAGTTTTGAGTGTAGCCTCAAGCAACCACTGAGTGTCCACCCACCAGAGTTATTATAAGCTGAGTATTGTCAGGTCCATTAAGTCTTAAGATTGACTTAGAGCAAAAGCAATCTAGTATATGATGACAACAGGACATTTGGAGTCCTAAGGGAAAAAATAAGTTACACAAAGATGTAATCCAAACCCCACTGTTGCATGGGTGTCTTCCTTCAGCTTAGACTTATGGTCTCATTGGGGTTTCCTAATGGTCAGCTGATATACGAAGAAAAAAACCTGGATCACTTACAGATGGGTTGGCTCTATATATTAGTCCTAGTTTAAACTGGACGTCTGCTATACTGCAGTTTCATTCAGGGCATGGCTGGCAAAACAGTTGTGTAGGGGAATCATTATGGGCAGAAACTTAAGTACTGGAGTTGATTTTCACTTTATGTGAAGGGATAAGTGTTAAGAGCTAAGGACTCTTGGATAGAAAGTTCTACAAGGACAGAAAGTCCTTGGACAGAGAGGCTACATGGACTCTTGGACAGAAAAAAAAAATGGATTAGCTACATGGTCAGGGTCTAGAAAGAACAAGATTAGAAAATCAAAGACAAGGAATTCTACGGAAGAAGGATGTCAAAGAAGGATGTGG
Source organism: Orcinus orca (assembly GCF_937001465.1). Classification (NCBI taxonomy): domain Eukaryota; kingdom Metazoa; phylum Chordata; class Mammalia; order Artiodactyla; family Delphinidae; genus Orcinus; species Orcinus orca. Next base: position 112,463,890 of record NC_064560.1, read on the forward strand.
ACACTCCAAAAAGAGTAAGCACAGAGTGTGAGGATTTTTTAGGTTAATGGCTACCAGATAATGCAGAGGAGGCACTGAAAAATAAGGTAAAAAGTGTGACCCATCCAGTAGAGATCAGTCAACCTCTATCTTTGGCCACCCACAATGGGATGATGAATGGAATAGTTAAGGTGGTAAGGATAAAAGGTAGTACATGGATTCATCAGTATGGACACCCTCTCGCCAAGGCTAACATAGATATTATCACTATTGAATATCCAACTTGTAAGCAGTAAAACATATGTTGACCTCTCAATATGATGCCATCTTTTGAGGAGAAAAAGTTAGCCACTTGATTGGAGAGTTGATTACATCTGAACCTTTCCACTCTGGAGATTGCAGTAATTTATCCCAATTGGAATTTGTATGTGTTCTGGGTGAGTTTGTATTCCCTGCTCATAGCAGCTCCATCAGTATCTGAGGACTCACATAGTTTCTACTTTATTCATAAGGAATCTTATACAAGATAGTTTCAGAAAAAGGACCCATTTTATATCAAAGGAGATGGAATAATCATACTAGCACAAGATCCTCTATCTATCCACTATGATAGATGGGTATATCTATGATATGCCATATCACCTGGAAGCTGCAACCCTGATAAAATTTTATAGTGGCTTTTTTAATACTCAGTTAAGGTACTAGCTTGGGGATAACACTCTGCAAGTTTAGAGTGTTATCCTTTAAAGTGTGGTATATATGATAAACCAATTGCCTTTTTATTTTCTGTGTCCCAAATATTTAGATTATATGGGTCCAGAAACCAAAGGTTATAAATAGGATTAATCTTCCTTACCATCAGTCCATGTGATCCAGTTGGCAAATTTGTAATTTCCATACTCACAACTTTAGGCTCCTCTAGATTAGAGGTCCTGGTTCCCATGGGTGTAATATTTCTACTAGGGTGAGAGTAAGTATTTAATTGAATCTAAAAAATGACCACCATCTGATCATTGTGGGCTCCTCTTGCCAGTGGACCAACAGGCAAAAACAAAGAAGAGTTCCCATACTGGCTAGAGCAATACAGCCAGTGAATATAAATGAGGAGCTGAGATTGCTTGAGATTGTCCCCTTATATTAGGGACAGAGAGAAACATGCTTCGAATGCCGAGGGTTCTCTCGTGTACCTCTTGGATCTTGCATGCTTGGTGAGAACAGCAAATGGATATGATTAAGCAGAGGTTCAGGCCTTCTGGGGATAAAGATCTGTTTCACTCCACTGAGCAAGCAACCTATAAAAGTAGAAATTCTGGATGAGGGTAAGGGAAGGGGAGATATGAATATTAATTTCATCCTCAAGTTTGACTGAGCAAGAGCGACTACTCTGTCTCACTGAATTCCTGTTTTAGGGTTGTTTTTTTTTTTTTTGAGGTTGTGAAAGGCTAATACCTTTAAGAACCAGAGATAGGACATGGTGAACTTAAAGTGGGGCAGAAGGAGCTCTGAATGATACACATGATGAAAGGTAATGTTGTTGGAGCCCTGCTCATACCATTGTTCCTACCCCAGAGGTCATTTGCAGCTTGGTTGGACAATTTCTATACATACCAACAATGGCATACCTCAGACACCTGCATCTCTATGCCTGAGATTTTTCTCTGGTTGTGGGGACATACTTATCCTATAGACACAGGCAGGACAGAAATTCCAGAGAGGTAATACTAGCTGTATTTAGTTCTAAAGATAGCCACAAATTCTTTGACACTCCTCCCATCAAGAGGTGGGGTTTCTTCCACCTCCCTTTTATCTGGGCTGGCTTTGGTGACTTGCTTGAAGTACATGTGATGTGGCATGCTTTCTGAGGCTAGGTTAGAATTTAACATGAAGATTCTATCTTTTTTCTTATTCTTGGGACCTGAGCCACAATATAAAAAAATCCAACTACCTTTAGACTTCCAGGATATGAGGAAACCATATAAAGAGACTGCAAAGTATTCTAATTGCTAGCCTTAGCTGACACCATCCTTTGATTCATCCCAGAGCAAGTCCAGATAAGATGAAGGAAGCTTCCAATGTTTCTGGTCCCTTCTGTTTGATCACAGTCAGTCATTTGAGGCTTCTTAGGTAAGTTTCCAGGCATTGTGGAACAAAGACAAGCCATCTCCAAATTTGTCCTGTCCAAGTTCCTGCCCACAGAACCCAAGAACATAATAAAGTGTTTTTTTTTTCAATGTCTCTAATTCTTAGGGTTGTTTGTTTCAAGCAACGAACACCCATTACCTGGCCCTAGGATCAACATTTAACGAATGAAAGATAGGAGGTTATCAATAAATACCCAGCTTCCTATATCCTTTAAATTTTGTAGTGTTCTACACAGTATCTCAGGGATTTCTCAGCAGAATTGAGCCTTTCTTGTCCAAAGAAGCAACCAATTTATAAACATACCTTTTGCTTTGATCTATTCCCTGCTTTTCTTTCTCAATCTCTGACTCTGAATCCTGGGATTCATCTCTCAAATAAACTACTTGTACTCAAATCCTTTTCTCAAGGTCTACTCTTGCAGAAATTCAAACCAAGAGTGCATCAGTTTTTCCTTTGCTGTTTTTTGGATTTTTCCTTTCTGTACAGACCATACCTGTCCTACATGTCATTTACTGAAAACCCATTCTCTCCCCTTTGGCCAGTAGTACCACTTCTGTTACAAATCAAGTGTCTACTTATAATTATGTATTTTTCTGGGATGACTATTCTATTCAATTGCTATATTTATCTATCCCTGCACCAGTATTAAACATTCATATCTGTTAGAGCCAATCCTCTCATCTCTCCTTCCTTATTCAGGAAAATAAGAGAATATTCATGTTTACATATACATATTATAATAAGTTTGTGAGGTTATACCATTAGCCAGACTCATCAGGAAAAAAGGGAAAAAGCTCAAATCAACAGAATGAGAAATGAAAAAGGAGAAGTAACAACTGACACTGTAGAAATACAAATGATCATGAGAGATTACTACAAGAAACTACATGCAATAAAATGGAAAACCTGGAAGAAATGGACAAATTCTTAGAAAAGCACAACCTTCCAAGTCTGAACCAGGAAGAAACAGAAAATATAAACAGACCAATCACAAACACTGAAATTGAAAGTGTGATTAAAAATCTTCCAACAAACAAAAGCCCAGGACCAGATGGCTTCACAGGTGAATTCTATCAAACATTTAGAGAAGAGCTAACACCTATCCTTCTCAAACTCTTCCATAATATAGCACAGGGAGGAACACTCCCAAACTCATTCTACAAGGCCACCTTCACCCAGATACCAAAACCAAAGATGACACAAAGAAAGAAAACTACAGAACACTATCACTGATGAACATAGATGCAAAATTCCTCAACAACATACTAGCAAACAGAATCCAACAGCACATTAAAGGATCATACAACAGGATCAAGTGGAGTTTATCCCAGGAATGAAAGGATTCTTCAATATACGCAAATCAATAAATGTGATAAACCGTATTAACAAGTTGAAGGAGAAAAACCATATGATCATCTCAATAGATGCAGAAAAAGCTTTCAACAAAATTCAATACCCACTTATGATAAAAACTCTCCAGAAACTAGGCATAGAGGGAACTTACCTCAACATAATACAGGCCATATATGACAAACCGACAGCCAACATCGTTCTCAATGGTGAAAAATTGAAACCATTTCCTCTAAGATCAGGACCAAGACAAGGTTGCTCACTCTCACCACTATTATTCAACATAGTTTTGGAAGTTTTAGCACAGCATTCAGAGAAGAAAAAGAAATAAAACGAATACACATTGGAAAAGAAGAAGTAAAACTGTTACTGTTTGCAGATGACATGATATTATACATAGAGAAACCTAAAGATGCCACCAGAAAACTACTAGAGCTAATCAATGAATTTGGAAAAGTAGCAGGATACAAAATTAATGCACGGAAATCTCTTGCATTCCTATACACTAGTAATGAAAAATCTGGAAGAGAAAGGAAGGAAACACTCCCATTTACCATTGCAACAAAAAGAATAAAATACCTAGGAATAAACCTACCTAAGGAGACAAAAGACCTGAATGAAGAAAACTATAAGACGCTGATGAAAGAAATTAAAGATGATACCAACAGATGGAGAGATAGACCATGTTCTTGGATTGGAAGATTCAATATTATGAAAATGATTATACTACCCAAAGCAATCTACAGATTCAATGCAATCCCTATTAAGCTACCAATGACATTTTTCATAGAACTAGACCAAAACATTTCACAATTTGTATGGAAACACAGAAGACCCCGAATAGCCAAAGCAATCTTGAGAAAGAAAAACGGAGCTGGAGGAATCAGGCTCCCTGACTTCAGACTATACTACAAAGCTACGGTAATCAAGACAGTCTGGTACTGGCACAAAAACAGAAATATAGATCAATGGAACAGGATAGAAATCCCAGAGATAAACCCACACACATATGGTCTCCTTATCTTTGATAAAGGAGGCAAGAATATACAATGGAGAAAAGACAGCCTCTTCAATAAGTGGTGCTGGGAAAACTGGACAGCTACCTGTAAAAGAATGAAATTAGAACATTCCCTAACACCATACACAAAAATAAACTCAAAATGGATTAAAGACCTAAATGTAAGGCCAGACACTATAAAACTCTTAGAGGAACACATAAGCAGAACACTCTATGACCTAAATCACAGCAAGATCCTTTTTGACCTACCTCCTAGAGAAATGGAAATAAAAACAAAAATAAACAACTGGGACCTAAGGAAACTTAAAAGCTTTTGCACAGCAAAGGAAACCATAAACAAGACCATTACATAACCCTCAGAATGGGAGAAAATATTTGCAAATGAAGTAACTGACAAAGAATTGATCTCCAAAATGTACAAGCAGCTCATACAGCTCAATATCAAAAAAAAAAAAAAACAAAAAAAACCCAATCCAAAAATGGGCAGAAGACCTAAATAGACATTTCTCCAAAGAAGACTGCCAAAGATTGCCAACAAACACATGAAAGGATGCTCAACATCACTATTTATTAGAGAAATGCAAATCAAAACTACAATGAGGTATCACCTCACACCAGTCAGAATGGCCATCATCAAAAAATCTACAAACAATAAATGCTTGCAAGGGTGTGGAGAAAAGGGAACCCTCTTGCACTGTTGGTGGAAATGTAAATTGATACAGCCACTATGGAGAACAGTATGGAGATTCCTTAAAAAACTCCAAAAGAACTACCATACGACCCATCAGTCCCACTACTGCGCATGTACCCTGAGAAAGCCATAATTCAAAAAGAGTCATGTACCACAATGTTCACTGCAGCTCTATTTACAATAACCAGGACATGGAAGCAACCTAAGTGTCCATCGATAGATGAATGGATAAAGAAGACGTGGCACATATATACTATGGAATATTACTCAGCCATAAAAAGAAACGAAATTGAGTTATTTGTAGTGAGGTGGATGGACCTAGAGTCAGTCATACAGAGTGAAGTATGTCAGAAAGAGAAAAACAAACACTGTATGCTAACACATATACGTGGAATCTAAAAAAAATTACAGTGGTTCTGAAGAACCTAGGGGCAGGACAGGAATAAGGATGCGGATGTAGAGAAGGGACTTGAGGACATCGGGAGGTGGAAGGGTAAGCTGGGCCAAAGTTAGAGTGGCATTGACATATACACAGTACCAAATATCAATTAGATAGTTAGTGGGAAGCAGCCCCATAGCACAGGGAGATCAGCTCGGTGCTTTGTGACCACCTAGAGGGGTGGGATAGGGAGGGTTGGGGGGAGATGCAAGAGGGAGGGGATATGGGGATATATGTATATATATGGCTGAATCACTTTGTTATACAGCAGAAACTAGCACAACAATGTAAAGCAATTATACTCCAATAAAGATGTTAAAAAAATAAAGTCTCTTTTGTCTGATATAAATATAGCAACTTCTGCTGTCTTTTGGTTACCATTTACATGGAATATCTTTTTCTATCCCTTCACTCCTCAGCTTAAATATGTCCTGATATCTAAAGTCTTTTGTAGAAAGCATATAGTTGAATCTTCTTTTTTAATGCATTCACCCACTCTATATCTTTTGAGTGGTGAGTTAAATACATTTAGATGTAAAGTAATTATTGATAGTTAAAGATTTACTATTGCCATTTTGTTAATTGGTTTTTGTCTGTTTTGTAGTTCTTTTGTTCCTTTCATCCCCACTGGCTGTTTTCCTGTATAAGTTGATGATTTTTTGTAGTAATATACTTTGATTCTTTTGTCTTCGTATTCATGTATCTTCTATGTATTTTTTTGTGGTTAGCATGAGACTTGCTTAAAATTTCTCATAGTTATAACACTTTATTTTAACCTGATAACAACTTAACTTCAATTACAAGCAAAAACTCTACACTTTTATTCCCTTCACTCCACACACACTTTGTATTATTAATGTCAAATTTTACTTCTTTTTATGCTGTGTACCTAGTGTCAAATTTTGTGGTTATAGTTCTTCTTAATACTTTTTTATCTTTTATACTAGGGTTAAATATGCTTTATTTCCATCATTACAGTATTGCATTATTCTGTGTTTTTCTGTATTTTTTTTTTACAGATTTGATGAAAGTTCATAATAATGCAATTGACAAGGAAATTTAGTTATTTCTGAGATATACATTTTAAAGTAATAACTAGAATTAAGACTTATAACATTATACCAGAATATATAAGAGTTTTAGAAATTTCATGTAATGTCTGAAACATGTATATTAACATTCCCATACAAATAACCCAAAGAAAGTTTAGTATTAATTGTTTTTGTTTGTTTGTTTGTTTATACTGCAGGTTCTTATTAGTCATCAGTTTTATACACATCAGTGTATACATGCCAATCCCAATTGCCCAATTCAGCACACGACCATCCCCACCCCACCGTGGTTTTCGCCCCCTTGGTGTCCATTCATTTGTTCTCTACATCTGTGTCTCAACTTCTGCCCTGCAAACTGGTTCATCTGTACCATTTTTCTAGGTTTCACATACATACATTAGTATATGATATTTGTTTTTCCCTTTCTGACTTATTTCATTCTGTATGACAGTCTTTAGACCCATCCACGTCTCAACAAATGACTCAGTGTCATTCCTTTTTATGGCTGAGTAATATTCCATTGTATATATGTACCACAACTTCTTTATCCACTCATCTGTCGATGGGCATTTAGGTTGCTTCCATGACCTGGCTATTGTAAATAGTGCTGCAATGAACATTGGGGCGCATGTGTCTTTTTGAACTATGGTTTTCTCTGGGTATATGCCCAGTAGTGGGATTGCTAGATCATATGGTAATTCTATTTTTAGTTTTTTAAGGAACCTCCATACTGTTCTCCATAGTGGCTGTATCAATTTACATTCCCACCAACAGTGCAAGAGGGTTCCCTTTACCCCACACCCTCTCCAGCATTTGTTGTTTGTAGATTTTCTGATGATGCCCATTCTAACTGGTGTGAGGTGAGACCTCATTGTAGTTTTGATTTGCATTTCTCTAATAATCAGTGATGTTGAGCAGCTTTTCATGTGCTTCTTGGCCATCTGTATGTCTTCTTTGGAGAAATGTCTATTTAGGTCTTCTGCCCATTTTTGGATTGGGTTGTTTGTTTCTTTAATATTGAGCTGCATGAGCTGTTTATATTTTTTGGAGATTAATCCTTTGTCCATTGATTCATTTGCAAATAATATCCCCCATTCTGAGGGTTGCCTTTTCGTCTTGTTTATGGTTTCCTTTGCTGTGCAAAAGCTTTGAATTTTCATTAGGTCCCATTTGTTTATTTTTGTTTTTATTTCCATTACTCTAGGAGGTGGATCAAACAAAGAACTTGCTGTGATTGATGTCAGAGTGTTCTTCCTATATTTTCCTCTAAGAGTTTTATAGTGTCCAGTCTTACATTTAGGTCTCGAATCTATTTTGAGTTGATTTTGTGGATGGTGTTAGGGAGTGTTCTAATTTCATTCTTTTACATGTAGCTGTCGAGTTTTCCCAGCAGCACTTATTGAAGAGACTGTCTTTTCTCCATTGTATATCTTTGCCTCCTTTGTCATAGATTAGTTGACCATAGGTGTGTGGGTTTATATCTGGGCTTTCTATCTTGTTCCATTGATCTATGTTTCTGTTTTTGTGCCAGTACCATATTGTCTTGATTACTGTAGCTTTGTAGTATTGTCAGAAGTCAGGGTGTCTGATTCCTCCAGCTCCGTATTTTTCCCTCAAGACTGCTTTGGCTATTCGGGGTCTTTTGTGTTTCCATACACATTTTTAGATGATTTGTTCTAGTTCTGTAAAAAATGCCATTGGCAATTTGATAGGGATTGCATTGAATCTGTAAATTGCTTTGGGTAGTATAGTCATTTTCACAATATTGATTCTTCCAATCCAAAAACATGGTATATCTCTCCATCTGTTGGTATCATCTTTAATTTCTGTCATCAGTGTCTTATAGTTTTCTGCATACAGGTCTTTGTCTCCCTAGGTAGGTTTATTCCTAGGTATTTTATTCTTTTTGTTGCAATAGTAAATGGGAGTATTTCCATAATTTCTCTTTCAGATTTTTCATCATTAGTGTATAGGAATGCAAGAAATTTCTGTGCATTAATTTTGTGTCCGGCAACTTTACCAAATTCACTGAGTAGCTCTAGTAGTTTACTGGTGGCATTTTTAGGATTCTCTATGTATAGTATCATGTCATCTGCAAACAGTGACAGTTTTACTTCTTCTTTTCCAATGTGTATTCCTTTACTTCTTTTTCTTCTCTGATTGCTGTGGCTAGGACTTCCAAAACTATGTTGAATAATAGTTGTGAGAGTGGACGTCCTTGTCTCGTTCCTGATCGTAGAGGAAAAGCTTTCAGTTTTACACCATTGAGAATGATGTTTGCTGTGGGCTTGTTGTTTATGGCCTTTATTATGTTGATGTAGGTTCCCTTTATGCCCACTTTCTGGAGAGTTTTTATCATAAATTGGTGTTGAATTTTGTCAAAAGCTTTTTCTGCATCTATTGAGATGATCATATGGTTTTTCTTCTTCAATTTGTTAATATGGTGTATCATATTGATTGATTTGCATATATTGAAAAATCCTTGCATCCCTGGGATAAAACCCACTTGATCGTGGTGTATGATCCTTTTAATGTGTCGTTGCATTGTCTTTCCTAGTATTTTGTTGAGGATTTTTGCATCTATATTCATCATGGTATTGGTCTGTAATTTTATTTTTATATAGAATCTTTGTCTGGTTTTGGTATCAGGGTGATGGGGGCCTCATAGAACGAGTTTGGGAATATTCCTTCCTCTGCAATTTTTTGGAAGAGTTTGAGAAGCATGGGTATTAGCTCTTCTCTAAATATTTGACAGAATTCACCTGTGAAGCCATCTGGTCCTGGACTTTTGTTTCTTGGAAGATTTTTTTTTTTTTTTTTTTTGCCGTACACGTGCCTCTCACTACTGTGGCCTCTCCTGTTGCGAAGCACAGGCTGTGGACACCCAGGCTCAGTGGCCATGGTTCATGGGCCCAGATGCTCTGCGACATGTGGGATCTTCCCAGACCAGGGCACGAACCCGTGTCCCCTGCATTGGCAGGCGGACTCTCAACCACTGTGCCACCTGGGAAGCTCCTGTTGGAAGATTTTTAATCACAGTTTCAATTTCATTACTTGTGATTGGTCTGTTCATATTTTCTGTTTCTTCCTGGTTCAGTTTTGGAAGGTTATACCTTTCTAAGAATTTGTCCATTTCTTCCAGGTTGTCCATTTATTTGGCAGAGTTGCTGGTAGTAGTTTGTCAGGATGCTTTGTATTTCTGTGGTGTGTGTTGTAACTTCTTCTTTTTCATTTATAATGTTATTGATTTGAGTCCTCTCCCTCTTTTTCTTGATGAGTCTGGATAATGGTTTATCAATTTTGTTTATCTTCTCAAAGAACCAGGTTTTAGTTTTATTGATCTTTACTATTGTTTTCTTTGTTTCCATTTCATTTACTTCTGCTCTGATCTTTATGATTTCTTTCCTTCTGCTAACTTTGGGGGTTTTTTTGTTCTTCTTTTTCTAGTTCCTTTAGGTGTAATGTTAGATTGTTTACTTGAGATTTTTCTTGTTTCTAGAGGTAGGCTTGTATAACTATAAACTTCCCTCTTAGAACTGCTTTTGCTGCATCCCAGAAGTTTTGGATCATCGTATTTTCCTTGTCATTTGTCTCTAGGTATTTTTTGATTTCCTCTTTGATTTCTTCAGTGATGTCTTGGTTATTTAGCAACGTATTGTTTAGCCTCCATGTGTTTGTGTTTTTTATGTATTTCCCCCTGTAATTCATTTCTAATCTCATAGTGTTGTGGTCAGAAAAGATGCTTGATATGATTTCAATTTTCTTAAATTTACTGAGGCTTGATTTGTGACCCAAGATGTGATCTATCCTGGAGAATGTTCCATGTGCACTTGAGAAGAAAGTTAATCTGCTATTTTTGGATGGAATGTCCTATAAATATCAATTAAATCTATCTGGTCTATTGTGTAATTTAAAGCTTCTGTTTCCTTATTTATTTTCATTTTGGATGATCTGTCCATTGGTGTAAGTGAGGAGTTAAAGTCCCCCTCTATTATTGTGTTACTGTCGATTTCCTCTTTTAGAGCTGTTAGCAGTTGCCTTATGTATTCAGGTGCTCCTATGTTGGGTGCATATAGATTTATAATTGTTATATCTTCCTCTTGGATTGATCCCGTGATCATTATGTAGTGTCCTTCCTTGTCTCTTGTAACATTCTTTATTTTATTTTATTATTTTTTTACCATGGACTTTTATTTAGTATCCCTTTAATATGTGATGGCATCTAATTCAGTGATACATGACAAACAAAATCATGATAATAGTTCTTTAGTTCATTTGCAGCATTATATTTTTGCAAGCACCTAAATCATCTACGACAATAATAATAAATACAGTATATGAAATATGAATTATATATATAATATGTTCTTTAAATTGTCACATTTTGCTGACTAGTAAAGTTTTAGTAATATTTTAAAATTAAAATTGCTTTAAAAGTAATTTATGTACGTGGTTAATATATTTTTAGACCTTACAAGAAGGTATAAAATTGAAAGGCAAGGCCTTTTTAACCCCAATTCTGTTTCCTAGGATTATTGCCGTTAAGATTTTGCTTCAGTTTCTTCTGGTGAGTGACATTATGAGTTTTAATAATTTTATATCAGTGTTTCTTGATTTATCAACTATTAATAACTTTTAATATTGAGATGATGTATACTTACAGAGAAATTGCAAAAAAAAAAGCAGACTTCCCATATACCTTTCACTCAGCTTTCACTTATATTATCATCTTAAATAACCAGAGAACAATTATCAAAACTAAGAAATGACATGTGTGCAATATCATAAACTAAACTAGAGAGTTTGCTCAGATTTCACTGGATTTTTAACTAATATCATTTTCTGCACCACGATCTCATGCAGGATTTATTAACTTTTAACAGAATCAATAGATCCTTCTCAAAGAAACGTGAGATTAGTGCACTTTCCATTTTCTTTCCCCTTGGCATCCCTATAATTTTTCCTCACATATTTTTGTCCTTTTAGTGGTGTGATTATAACTCCCATGTGTTTTTTTTTTAACATCTTCATTGGAGTATAATTGCTTTACAGTGGTGTGTTATTTCCTGCTTTATAACAAAGTGAATCAGTTATACATATACATATGTTCCCATATCTTTTCCCTCTTGCGTCTCCCTCCCTCCCACCCTCCCTAGCCCACCCCTCTAGGTGGTCACAAACCACCGAGCTGATCTCCTTTTTCTATGTGGCTGCTTCCCACTAGCTATCTATTTTACGTTTGGTAGTGTATATATGTCCATGCCACTCTCTCACTTTGTCACAGCTTACCCTTCTCCCTCCCCATATCCTCAAGTCCATTCTCTAGTACATCTGTGTCTTTATTCCCATCTTACCCCTAGGTTCTTAGGAAACCCAGAGATAAACCCACACACATATGGTCACCTTATCTTTGATAAAGCAGGCAAGAATATACAGTGGAGAAAAGACAGCTTCTTCAGTAAGTGGTGATGGGAAAACTGGACAGGTACATGTAAAAGTATGAAATTAGAACACTCCCTAACACTATACACAAAAATAAACTCAAAATGGATTAAAGACCTAAATGTAAGGCCAGACACTATCAAACTCTTAGAGGAAAACATAGGCAGAACACTCTATGACATAAATCACAGAAAGATCCTTTTTGACCCACCTCCTAGAAAAATGGAAATAAAATCAAAAATAAACAAATGGGACCTAATGAAACTTAAAAGCTTTTGCCCAGCAAAGGAAACCATAAACAAGACCAAAAGACAACCCTCAGAATGGGAGAAAATATTTGCAAATGAAACAACTGACAAAGGATTAATCTCTAAAATTTACAAGCAGCTCATGCAGCTCAATAACAAAAAAGAAACAATCCAGCCTTCTTTTGATTTCCATTTGCATGGAATATCTTTTTCCATCCCCTCACTTTCAGTCTGTATGTATCCCTACATCTGAAGTGGGTCTCTTGTACACAGCATATATATGGGCCTTGTTTTTGTATCCATTCAGCAAGCCTGTGTTTTTTGGTTGGAGCATTTAATCCATTCATGTTTAAGGTAATTATCAATATGTATGTTCCTGTTATTTTCTTAATTGTTTTGGGTTTGTTTTGTAGGTCCTACTCTTCTCTTGTGTTTCCCACTTAGAGAATTTCCTTTAGCATTTGTTGTAGAGCTGGTTTGGTGGTGCTGAATTCTCATAGCTCTTGCTTGTCTGTAAAGCTTTTGATTTCTTCATCGAATCTGAATGAGATCCTTGCTGGGTAGAGTAATCTTGGTTCTAGGTTCTTCCCTTTCATCACTTTAAGTATATCATGCCACTCCCTTCTGGCTTGTAGAGTTTCTGCTGAGAAATCAGCTGTTAACCTTATGGGAGTTCCCTTGTATGTTATTTGTCATTTTTCCCTTGATGCTTTCAATAATTTTTCTTTGTCTTTAATTTTTGTCAGTTTGATTACTATGTGTCTCGGCATGTTTCTCCTTGGGTTTATTCTGTATGGGACTCATTGCACTTCCTGGGCTTGGGTGGCTATTTCCTATCCCACGTTAGGGAAGTGTTCGACTATAATCTCTTCAAATATTTTATCTGGTCCTTTCTCTCTCTCTTCTCCTTCTGGGACCCCTATAATGTGAATGTTGTTGTGTTTAATGTTGTCCCAGAGGTCTCTTAGGCTGTCTTCATTTCTTTTCATTCCTTTTTCTTTAGTCTGTTCCACAGCAGTGAATTCCACCATTCTGTCTTCCAGGTCACTTATCCATTCTTCTTCCTCAGTTATTCTGCTATTTATTCCTTCTAGTGTAGTTTTTATTTCAGTTATTGTATTGTTCATCTCTGTTTGTTTATTCTTTAATTCTTCTAGGTCTTTGTTAAACATTTCTTGCATCTTCTCGATCTTTGCCTCCATTCTTTTTCTGAGGTCCTGGATCATCTTCACTATCGTTATTCTGAATTCTTTTGCTGGAAGGTTGCCTATCTCCACTTCATTTAGTTGTTTTTCTGGGGTTTTATTTTGTTCCTTCATCTGGTATATAGCCCTCTGCCTTTTCATCTTGTCTATCTTTCTGTGAATGTGTTTTTTGTTCCACAGTCTGCAGGATTTTAATTCTTCTTGCTTCTGCTGTCTGCCCTCTGGTGGATGAGGATATCTAAGAGGCTTGATGGGAGGGACTCATTTTTCTGTATTTTTATATTTACTGGTGAGAACTATATTTTTGTATGTTCTTGTGTTGAGTAGCATCCTTTTGCTTCAACTTGAAAAACCCCTTTAACACTTTTGTAAGGCAGATCTAGTGATTATAAATGCCTTCAGTTTTTGTCTGTCTGGGACAGTTGTTTATCTCTCCTTCATTTCTGAAGGACAGCTTTTACAGGTATAGTATTATTGGCTGGCAGGTGTTTCTTTTTCTTTCAACATTTTGAATATATCATCCCAGTCTTTCTTGGCCTATAAGGTTTCTTCTGAGAAATCTGCTTAATAATCTTATGGGGTTTCCCTTTTATGTGACAAGTTATGTTTCTCTTGCTGTTTTAAAATTCCCTCTTTGCCATTGACTTTTGACAATTTAATGCATCTTGATGAAGACTTCTTTAGGTTCTACCTGGTTGGATTCTTTAGGCTTCACAAATCTATATGTCCATTTCCCTCCCTATATTTGGGAATCTTTCAGCCATTATTCCTTTAAATAATATTTGTGTCCTTCTCTCTCTTTCTTCTTCTTGCTCCCAAATGTGTATACTGTTTCATTTAATGGTATCTCATAAATTCTATAGGCTTTCTTCACTCTTTTTTATTGTTGCTCTGACAGTTTGATTTAGAATGACCTGTCTTCAACTTTGCTGATTATTTCTTCTGCTTTATTCAGTCTGTTGTTAAAGCTTTCTTTTTGTTTGTTTGTTTGATTGATTGATTTTAGTCTAGTCATTGTATTCTTCAGTTCCAGAATGAACTTCTCATTTGGTTCATGAACTGTTTGTTGTTGTTGTTTTTAGTTGTCTGCTTGTATTCTCTTGTAACTCACTAAACTTTTAGAAATAATTACTTTTAATTCTTTGTCGGACATTTCACAGATTTCTGTAGGGTCTCTTTCTGGAAATTTATTTTGTTCCTTTAGTGGAATCATGTTTCCTGATTCTTCATGATCCTTGTAGCCTTGTGTTGTTATCTGCACATTTGAATAAGCAGTCACTACTTCCAGTCTCTATAGAGTGGCTTTAGCAGGGAAAGTCCTTCACCAGTCACCCTGGCCAGAAATTCTGTGCAGGCTTTTTGGTAGAGTCCACAGGTGGGCCAACTGGAGGGGTCTGCAGGGGACCCAATGCCAGGGTCTGTGGGTGTGAAGACCAAGTGCCAGGGTCTGTACGTGGACAGTTATGGTGCCAAGGTCTGTAGGCAGGTGGTCCATGGGCAGGTATATCTGCTACCAGAGAGCCACAGGCCAGTTGTTGAGACCCATATGCTAGTTGAGAGCCCTCACCCATTTTTGTTTGTTTTTTAGGTGCCCTCAGGCACCCTAGCTATTCCAATTCCCTCAACGTTCTGGGTGAGGCACAACAGAAGTAGGCCTCTCAAGTAGCAACCCAAAAGGCTGAGGACATCAAATGTTCATTTCACTTTCTCTTTCCCCCCTGGGAGATCTTGTGGGCTAAGGGGAGCTCTCTTGGTGCTGTGCTGTTCTACTTTGGGGGAGGAGTGACATTGGTAAAGTGAAACTGTCCTTCTTAAACTTTTTGATGCATCTTTTCTCATTTCTGTGCTCCACTCAAGTGCCATAACCATCTCCTAGATTCCAGAGTGCTCATGAAAATATTTTCATCTGTGTATGTTTGTTAAATTGGTGTCTTGTGTGGGACAAGGGTTAAAACTCCAATCCCACGATCTTGATGATGTCACTCTTAATTTAAAGATATTTAAATCATTCAAAGTATCTTCTTTGATCTCAGTGGGAGAAAACTAAAAATCTATAGCCAGAAAGAAAACTGGAAAATTTACAAATACTTGGAAATTAAGTAACACACTCCTAAATAACCAATGGGTTAAAGAAGATTTCACAAGTGAAATCAGAAAATACCTTGAGACAATTTTTCTTTTAAATCGCAACATACTAAAGCCTAAGGGATCCTACAAAGGCAGTATTCAGAAGGAAATTCATCACTTTAAACACCTATGTTAAAAAAGAAAGGAGAAAATATCTAAATCAATTACCTAAACTTACACCTTAAGTAACTATAATAAAGTAAAACAAACTAAATTCAAAGCTAGCCAAAAGAGGCAATAATAAAGATTAGAATTCAGATAAACAAAATAGAGTATAGAAAAACAATAGAGAAGATCAATAAAACTAAAAGTTGTTTCTTTGAAAAGATAACAAAATTGACAAACATTTAACTAGACATCTGCTTCCAAAATGTACTGCTCCATTTGGAGGCTGGATTGGCTGCCAGTTTTGTTTAGAAAGTCTTCATAACTTTCTCTCCAAGTGATGTGCTTGATATTTTTTTTCCCTGAAAATGCCCATTTAGGTAACAGATGGACACAATTTGATGTATGGCCCATTAGCATCAGTTTGTAGATTTGGAGCAGGCTTGCTTCATGGACAGGGAGAGAGACAGAAGAAACCAGCGTTGCAAATGACTTCTTTATTCCCTAGCTACAAAGGATAGAAAAACAAGGTAAAATTATGGCCCTATGAGTTTTCTAGAAACAAACTGTAAGTATCCTAATGGCAGCTTCTCCAAAAACAAGTTCTCTGATCTCCTATGGAGAGGGAACAGAGGGCTGGTGTCCCTGCCACCCTTTCTTATTCCCCTAGCAGCCTGCAAGTAAGTACATGTGCACCTTATGGCGAGGAGAGACCGTCTAGAAGTATACACGTGTTACACCTTCTGTGAGGGCTTCTCAGTGCAGTAATACCTCAGGAGCACTGCAGTTGTTTTTTTGGGAAAGGGTGTTGGATAGCTTAATGAAAGAATCTGGGAGGAGTGAGACTGTTTTTAACTTTCTTAACATAGTCTGCTACAAATTTCTGAATTGCTTTAGGACTATTTTAGTATAACTTACTACATTTTTGGAGGGGTCATGCCTTTGGCCCAACATGATTATTTGATCTTGGCTGATATGTGAGAGAAGCAGCTTCTGCAGAATAAAATTATTATATAACACAATGCGAGAGAAATAAATGAGAAAATGGAACAAATTGGTGGATGGCCTCCCAATTAGGATCCTCTCTGGGGCTATTCAGAAAACAAAGGAAATAGGTCATTTCACCTGCTGAGAATATTTCCAGCAAGATCCCATTTTCTCCCTGTTCCAAAGCCAAAATTGCCAGTTTTCAGCAAGAGACCCATTATAGAGGAATATATTATTGACTTCTATGCCTCTGTAAATGATAGTCTTTGAATTTAAATAGTCTATTTCCTGAACCATCTGACAAATGATGTTGATTAGCTGGTACATATGAAAGTTGGGATCTTTTATATACAGATGTTTGTTGAGACTGCCGCCCTCACATCACTGTAACAAACTGATCAGACTGTCTGAAGAGCAAAATTTTCATGGTTGGGTTTACTCAGAACGGCTGGAACACCTCTGGCTTTGGGTCTCAGCATTCAGGATCTTTACTGCAATATGTCTGTGCCACTTTCCCTTGTATGAAGTTCCATACAACTTAATCCGGTGTGAGTGGAGAGCATGACTTCATTGGTTCTGTTTTCCAGTCATAGTTTGAATCTCTGACCATATGGACAAATTTATTTTTCTTTTGGTGATTGATTCTGTTCTTGTTCCCTGTGCTTGCACAGGGGTCTTGACTGAGACCAACATATTAGGCTCATTCTTAGAGCTAATAGACATGGTCGAAGATGAAGACAGTTGATTCACTGTGTCTTTACATTGCAAACTCTTTAATCCCACTATTCACAGTCAAGCAGGTGTTAACCAAATAAACCTAAGGAGTGAAGGTCAAACTCTGCGTCTGGGAAGCCTCTGGGAAAAGATTTGAGTGTTGAACATGAAGGCATGGGCTCTAGACTATCCAAAGGGTACCTGAAAAATAAACACTCATCTGATACATTGTCAAAGAAAGTCGTGCCAATAAGCCTATATTAACAATTATAGAATTTGAGTAATAAGAGCTATTACTCAAGTTTGTACACACAATATATATAGACCAGTATAGAAACACAGGGTATAGACTGGAGAACACCTTATACTCTTCCTAAAGATCTCATTTGCTTACTAGTTTAGGGTCAAGTGAAGGAGGTGGTATGCTCTGAGAAAGAGTGTTCACAATATTTGTAACCATAGCTTGACATAGAAACCAAAATATCAAGAAGTATCTGACAAAGGTGACAAAAGGCAATCTACAGGAGCATTTTCTGAAAAAAGCTCTGCATTGTGAGGGAAGCATGATCCAAGAAATCTACTTGAAGTTTCTCAAAGAGGCATCATCAATGTTTCAGTATAAAAGAATTTTATATACCTGTGTTTGCGGAAAAAGTTGGAAACTACATAGCACTCTGGTTGTAGGCCCTTTGCTTTGAGAGCTTACAGAAGATAATCCTGCAAGCCAATGCCATTCAGCACAGTGACCTCCATTCTCTGATTATTTGTCAAGGAAACCCAGTTAGTGCTACCTACCATTATGTGTAGTAAAATTGTTTCTTTTTTTTTTTTTAACTTTCTTACCATTTTTACCTTTTGTGTCAGGAATAACGGTGCTAAAACTTCCCTTTGAGTATTCTTAACATAATTTTAAGATAAAGGAATGATAATTCCAGGTTCTATTACCCTTCTCCATATTTTCTACAAGCCTGCTTCAATATTTTATCCCAGGTAGATGGCTAACATTTTTTTTTTAACATCTTTATTGGAGTATAATTGCTTTACAATGGTGTGTTAGTTTCTGCTTTATAACAAAGTGAATCAGTTATACATATACATGTGTTCCCATATCTCTTCCCTCTTGTGTCTCCCTCCCTCCCTTCCACCCTCACTATCCCACCCCTCTAGGTGGTCACAAACCACCCAGCTGATCTCCCAGTGCTATGCGGCTGCTTCCCACTAGCTATCTATTTTACGTTTGGTAGTGTATATATGTCCATGCCACTCTCTCACTTTGTCACAGCTTACCCTTCCCCCTCCCCATATCCTCAAGTCCATTCTCTAGTAGGTCTGTGTCTTTATTCCCGTCTTACCCCTAGGTTCTTCATGACTTTTTTTTTTCTTAGAATCCATATATATGTGTTAGCATATGGTATTTGTTTTTCTCTTTCTGACTGACTTCGCTCTGTATGACAGACTCTAGATCCATCCACCTCACTACAGATTACTCAATTTCGTTTTTTTTATGGCCGAGTAATATTCCATTATATATATGTGCCACACCTTCTTTATTCATTCATCTGTTAATGGACACTTAGGTTGCTTCCATGTCCTGGCTATGGTGAATAGAGCTGCAATGAACATTTTGGTACATGACTCTTTTTGAATAATGGGTTTCTCAGGGTATATGCCCAGTAGTGGGATTGCTGGGTCGTATGGTAATTCTATTTTTAGTTTTTTTAAGGAACCTCCATACTGTTCTCCATAGTGGCTGTATCAATTTACATTCCCACCAACAGTGCAAGACTGTTCCCTTTTCTCCACACCCTCGCCAGCATTTACTGTTTCTAGATTTTTTGATGATGGCCATTCTGACCAGTGTGAGATGATATCTCATTGTAGGAAAGCAAAGTGTTACAGCATGCAGATAGGAACTCTGCCTTTTCATTCTCCATGCTGCTTTTATTGCTCTCAGGGTACCAGGAACTTAGGGGGTGTCTGTTCCATGCGTTCTGGTGGTGAATGATATACCTTTGTGGCCTGCCACACAAATGGCAGAAGACTGAAATGAGGGGAAGGAATGAAGGTTGATCAGGTCTATTTCTGGGACTGTAATCAGCAATATTCCCTTCAGGTACAGCAGATATTACTGGGTCCACTATAGAGACAGGAGCTAGGTCCTTCACCTGGAGGTTTTCCCTCAGAATAAGGCCTTGTACTTGTCATTAGGCTTCTGTGGAACACCTTATTCTCTTTGTAAAGAGTTCCTTTGCCACTTGTTTGGGGCCATGTGACACAGGTAGTGTGCTCTAAGTAGGAAGTTAAGAGGACATTAAGGAATGTAAATTCTCTCACAGGGAGGAAGATGACCTGTTCTCCTAGAAGCAGTAGGTCTATCCTTCAAAGCCATTCAATGTAGAGTTTTTCCCTTCTGTCTAGGGAGATATCCAGTAGAAAAGTGTATCAGAATCTGGGGGCATTTTGCAGCCTTTTTAGTAATAAAACAATCAGGAGCTCTTGTTCCAGCTCACATGGCTGTCACGAGGTTGAAGGGAAATACATTACCCTAGAAGGTCATGAGAACTAGGATTGGATGGTAGGGATGGTATCAAAGAAGGCATTGGCCACACTGGAATAATCACAAATTTCAGAGCCTCGGTGTGTCTTGGGAGGACACAAAATAGAGGGAGGAGGTCTTGGAACATGGCTGAAAAAAGGCTTGAATGCTGAACATTCATTCCCGTGCTTTAAAACCATCAATAGCATCTTTTTAGACAGTAGTTTTAAAAAGAGTACCTGATAATAGTAACCTGACTTCCACCACTCACCTTTCTGCCTTTTATTTACACCCTGCTTCTAGGTATGACATTATTTTCCTGTTCTCATCAGTAGGGCTGTCCTTTAACCATCCCACCAAGCTTATTCTACTTCTCCTCTCTTTCTTTCTCTTGCCCATACCCTTAGTAAAGGAGGAGGGTCTCTAGGGTGAGGTCTTCAAAAAGAGACTAAGTCACTCATGAGAAGATTGCCTTCTCCAGAACTAGAATAGAAGTCACAGTGGAACGTTGCTGGAAATTGCTGATCCCTAGCCCAGTCAGCTGTCCCAGTCAATAGATGGTAATGTATCACTTTCTGGTGTAGTGGCTCAGTGGGTGCTGAATTATTGAGTAGAGCCTTCAAGGAGAAGAATTAGAATCGGAAAGTTTGTTCTAACTTGACATGGCTTTCCAAATTAGTGCCACTCAAATACAGTAAAAAATAAAAGTTATGAGAGTTCAAGGACTTGTCCTGATAAGGTTTGGGCCATACAGCACTCTGGGACTGGGTCAAAGCCTTTCCTGTTCTGTAATGCTATTACCACATTCTAAAATTTGTCTGTAACAGACAGCAAGGACTCCCATCATATACCCAGTGTGGCTCAGGTAATAGAAAAAAACTGTCTGTCTCTTGTTTTGGGAATATTCAACTCCATCCTAATTTACATTGGGCTTAATACATCACTAACTTATTGAGATCTTAGACTTCGGTTTGTTTTTGCGGAGTCTAAACTAAATATCTGGACAAAGATCACTACATTCAGTAGTTCAAGATCAATAGCCTGATCTTTATTGCCTAAGATCCTGTCACTTTCCTCTATACGTCCTGGCTATGTTATCTTCATATACAACAATCTCTCCATCATGAAGGTGCTTTTAGAGGCTATTTGTTAGACAGTGGGTCTTGTTGATATCCTGCTGACTTCAAAGTATGGCACTCTTGGGAGTTCCCTGGCAGTCCAGTGGCTAGGACTCCATGCTTCCACTGCAGGGGGCACGGGTTCTATCCCTGGTTGGGGAACTAAGATTCCACAAGCCACGTGGTATGGCCAACAAAAAAGAAAAGAAAGAAAGAAAAAGCAACTCCAAAGTATGGCTCTCTATATTGAAGTGTTCCAAACTATAGATTATCCTTCCCTTCAGGTTTTTAAATAAGAATAGTTCTACCAAGGCTTCTATTCTTCATAGACACTTCATATTATGGACATGTGGACTTGAAAAACACGTGGTCAGTGCTAGTGGCCCCTGCCAGCGCTATCATTAGACAGTGCTTTTGAATGAAAGGTTTAGATAGAACGTTTGTCCTTGATTCTTTGACTTGTCTGGCTCAGTCCTAAGAGAGGTTAGAAGACTTAAAAGAAGACAGCGGCCCAGTTGATTTGACACCATGAGACCCCCTTACAGACAGCAGTAATCCATTAATACTGGCATGAACATTGGCTAACCTTTGGAAGCAGTGGAATATGGTGGTTAAGAATAAGAGTTCCGGAATCAGGTAGTCAGAGTTGAAATTCTAGGTCCATGTTTTTCAGCAGGTTATATAGCTTAAGTTAACCTTTGTTCCTCAATTTTCTCTTCTGCCAAACTAGTAGTACCTAGTTTCTATGCTTCTTAAGATTAATGAGATAATTAATATGATGTCTTTTGCCTAGAATAAAATAGTCATCATATTGGCTAGGTTCTATTAGTATTGAGTCCAGCAAGTGTTAAATTTTACAAACCAACAGATTAATATTGGTTAATCTGTTAACCAGTTGGTTAATATTTTTTGATTTGATACTACTAAGGCTTGGATATCCAGATGAGATCCAACATCAATAGCTTAAGAGAAGAAGTACACATCCAATCAAATGTGACTGTGGAGAGTGAGGGAATATGCGTAGCTCTTACTAACATTACCTTTTGAAGTACTTTCTGGTAGCAGATATGAAGGAAAGTCAAACAGTGTTCAAATTTCTCTGTAACATGAGATCAGGTGAAAATATGTCCTCTTGGGCAGTGGGGTTGAGACCCAGCCTTTCCCTTCTTTCTGAGGAGCCCTTTTGCTGGAACTGAAGGTAGAAGAAAATTCTCCATTCAGCTGAGGCATTCCCCTACTTTAGACAAACTTCAAGCAGCTGATTAAAAACCCCATAAGTCACGCTGAAATGTATACAGAAGGCTACATGTTTCCGTGTTGCTATGATTTTAGAATTCACTAACAGA
The DNA here is from genome assembly GCF_937001465.1 of Orcinus orca. Lineage (NCBI taxonomy): Eukaryota > Metazoa > Chordata > Mammalia > Artiodactyla > Delphinidae > Orcinus > Orcinus orca. Next base: position 112,486,389 of record NC_064560.1, read on the forward strand.
TGACTTTGATGGGATGAAGTAGAGTCATTAACTTGGCTATAGAAATCTAGCTTCCCCAGGATAAGGTGCCATTATATATGGAAAGGATTGATAATGATAAAACTGGCTTTTTTTCAAAGAGCTAAAGTTGACCTATTGAACAACAGGAAAAAAGCCTAGTAGTTTTTCATTCCATGTAAAATTTGATACACTTGGTATGTTCTTCCATATATGTTATATAACAAACCAATCAACCCAACATCCAAATTTTTCATATTTTTGTTTTTCATTCCTACCCATGCCTCTACTTCCATCCTCACATTGTACCTGATAACCATTCTCTGAATTATTTGTTTTAAATAACTATCACCTGTAAGCCTTAATACATCTAGCTTTGCTTGTTTCTGTACTTGCTAAAATTGTCATGGTGTAGTTTTCTAGGACTTTTTTTCACTTGATGTTGTTAAGAATAATTTGTGTACTTTTTTTTTTTTTTTTTTTTTTTCGGTACGCGGGCCTCTCACTGCTGTGGTCTCTCCCATTGTGGAGCACAGGCTCCGGACGCGCAGGCTCAGCGGCCATGGTTCACAGGCCCAGCCGCTCCGTGGCATGTGGGATCCTCCTGGACTGGGGCACGAACCCATGTCCCCTGCATCGGCAGGCGGACTCCCAACCACTGCGCCACCAGGGAAGCCCAATTTGTGTACTTTTGCTTGCATCTATTATTCATTCATTTTTACTGCCTTATAACATTCCTCAAATGTTTTTTCTTCTGTCTTTGGGAAGTACTTTATTTAGTTTCCTTGTAGAAATGGTAATTCTGAGAAGGGAAAAGACTGACTGTATTTAGTTCTAAAGGCAAAGCAAATCCTGCTAAACAATTTTGCCCTTCTGTTTGACATTTTCACACCAAAAAACAAAACAAAACAAAACTCATTTCTGCTAAGGCTGAGGATATTTTTCTCTGCTTAGGCACCATAGTCTGGAGTTATTTAATATGAACTGTTGGAATACGTCTTGGAAGCTATATTCTCTAATTTTATATGGCTCCAACTAGACTTGGCAGCACATGAAGACCTAATGTGATCTGTACCACAGTTAATTACAAAATGGGTTGGGAACCTACCAAGTCAGAGTCTGATAGAAGAGTGTGAATAGACTTGAAGAAGGAAACAGCTAGGAGGAGGCCATAAAATTCTGTATGGTTGAGTTTGTCCTGAATACAGTCTCAAAGCTCTGTGTTAACTCAAGGTAAGCCCAATAGAAAATCTCTTATGTTAATAGCCAAGCCAGGTAACCTAAGGAGTGCTTCCATATATGGTCTTGGTGCTTCTCCTTGGCTTGCTGAAGCTCATCTTTGAGCTCTTTCCATGTCACATCTTGGCCACTGATCAGTAGCTATTACGGTAGCAGAGGAAATAATATATTAAGAAAACTAAGTCTGTTAACAGTGGAAGAGACTTTTTTAGTCGGAGAGGGAGGAGTTGTATGCTAATTGGGCTGCAAAAGTGTTTCTTTATGTGAAAATTTAACTCACACTGGCACTAAATGCATATATTACCTCTGGTTATCTTGCAATAAGAGGTTTTTCCTTATATGTCTGATCGGCAGGTATCATAAAATAGTGAACAGATAAACTAGTTAATTTAAAGATGAATTTTGACATTATATGACACCATATTTTGGATTACCTATATCTCTAAGGTTTAGAGAAGTTTATATTAAATTCATCCAAATTAGGTATATGCAACTTGAATACTGGTTCAGCATTTGAGCCATTGTCTATGTCACCTGTATAGACTGGATTAACCAACAGAAAATTAGGATTCATACAAACCAACACACAAATTCTCCTCTTCTTGCCCCTGCAATACAGTATCTTATTCTTTTGGGGGTAATATTCAGGTTGAAGTTATTTCAGGGGATTCAGTTCTAACAGGTACTTCTCACACGCCAGCCCAAGGTGGATGTGCCTAAGGTACCTCAGACCACTGGAACTATAAGGTTAAACCTAATGCTGACTAAAGACATCTCTTTGCCACATACTACTCTACACATTCTTTTAATTGTTTGCTTTTTAAAACATCTTTATTGGAGTATAATTGCTTTACATTGTTATGTTAGTTGCTGCTGTAAAACAAAGTGAATCAGATATACGTACACATACATCCCCATATCTCCTCCCTCTTTCGTCTCCCTCCTACCTTCCCTATCCCATCACTCTAGGTGGTCACAAAGCACCGAGCTGATCTCCCTGTGCTATGCGGCTGCTTCCCACTAGCTATCTTTAAGGTCTTGACTCAAGTAGAACTGTGCCCCAAATTCCATGGCCAAATAGGTTTGCCTGCTTTGCTCTGCTGATGGGCAGTGCTATGGGCTGGGCTCACCACTTGAGTGATGCTTGGCTGAGCAGCTTCCCAGGTGTTCTGGCCAGGCTTTCCTGTAGGGTGGAGCCAGTAGCTACCCTCAGCAGTGGGTAGTGACTTAGCTCTGCTCTCTGGGTGGATGGAGGGTCAGACCAGGCTCCAGGGCCATCAATGCTCTTTGAGGTCCCTTCCTGGTCAGATTGCACAACTATCTTGGATCTGCTGAAGAGCAAAGCTGCTGGTTCAGACTGCTACTTCGGTGCTGAGAGTGTGCCAAGATCCAAGCACTGGTTGTTGCACACCCCTCCCCCATCTCTGTCACAATCCAATCCCCGGTGGTCAAGGTCCACAGATTTACTTATGGTCTCCATGAGGTGAGACTGGAATGAGACTTTCAAGAAGTGACTCGGTGCTGGGGGAGGTAGATGTCCACCTGGGCTCTTTTCCCACTGGAGGAACCATAGGCTTAGGGGAGACCTCTCAGTGTGGCACTGTGCTGGCCTGTATGAAGGGCAATGTAGTCAATGTGTAGCTGTTCCTCTTACCCTTCTAATGTGGTCAATCTTGGTCTCTGTGCAGTGTGTTGGGAGGCTGCATCATTCTCACCCCTGCTGTGTTCTAGGTTATTCTCAATGGTATCTTGTCCACGAATAGTTGTTAGTTGTTGTTCTTGTGAGGGGGAATAAAGTTGGGAATGACCCATGTTGCCATGTTAGTCATGTCCACATGCTTAAATTTTAAAATAAGACTCAGAATTTGGAATCATCTTTTTGCATATTTCTTGTATGCCTGGATATTGATGAACATCCTCAGTAAGGTGCATAAGCAGATTAGGAATGAATCTTTAGAAGTGAACTGTGATTCTTTGTATGGATAAAACTTTTCTGTAAGAAAGTCTAGGCTGTGTGTAGGCTCCAGAGCCTGACTGACTCTAAAGAAGTATGACTTTTCCAAGCCTCATTGTAGATCAATTTGAATCACATTTGCCCCTCCATCCAGTTACCTCAGTGAAATATCAAGGCTAATACCACCTTGGCAGAACATCCGGGTAATAGAGTTGCATGCCTTAGGGCCACAAATCTGAAAGCAGAGATACCTAGTTTATCAATATTTGGAACATTAAGGATACAGCATTAACTATGCCATGGTTTGTTCTTTCAGATTCTTAGGCTGGTTCTCATGTCCATGAACAGTCCAAGTATCAGAGCAGGTAAATTGTAATATCCTCTGCTCTTCTGTATTGGCGCCATTCTGCAAGCTGATCATTCCCATATCTCTAGAGTCTACCTGTTTCTCCAAGCAATTTGGAACTAGTCTCTTCATAGCAGGTAGCATCATCTGTATTTCATTGTAAAGGAAGCTAAAGTTCTGTCCCTGAGCTTATTGTCAACATCAAAGGTGCTGGGAGGGGGAGGGCGGGGGTGTGTGTGGGAGACTGCAGTGGCCAGTTATGAATACCAGAACCACATTCTCTGGCTCTGCAAAATATTCAGCAAAAATATATGAATTAATCCCATGGCCACCCCCCTGGGATCCTGGTTGCAAATAGGAAGCTGGCTAATTCATATTATCTCTACTACATTTCCTTAGAACAACCTGAATATGGCAAGATCAATTTCAGTCTCTAGTACTATCAAGAGTACAGTGTGGAATTGAAAGTATATACTTCCTAAGTGAGATTCAAACATTCTGTAAACTCAACTATCCACATAGAAAATAGGTATCTATGAGAGAAAAATGTTATGTACTTTCAAAAATATTTTAATATATCTGTTGTATATACACACATGCGTAATGCAGGTCAAAGATTAGGGCAACACTGATTAGCAATATATGCTTTGCATTTGTGAGTGAAAGTAAAACATACGCCCCCAGATATTAGAATGTAGTGAGAAGAGAAATTTGGGAAACTTAACACAAGACAAATAATCAGCTGTGGAATGTCATAAGAAACTAAAATAAATGCACTAAAACTTTATATAGCACAGAATAAAATGACCTTTATTATGTTCAATTTTTAAGACTAAATGTGAATGATATAGTGAACAAAGATATCTAAATGTAAATGTATTTTAAAGGATTTACTTCAAACTTAAAGGAATAATAAAGTTCATGATGTACAGTTGACCCTTGAACAACACAGGTTTGAACTGCATGGGTCCACTTATACACGGATTTTTTTTCAATAAATATATACTATATAGTACTACACGATCAGCAGTTGGTTGAATCCGTAGATGCAGAACTGCAGATACAGAGGGCTGACTGTAAAGTTATATGCATATTTTTGACTGTGTAGAGGGTGGGTGCCTCTAACACCTTCTGTGTTCAAGGGTCAACTGTAGTTATGTGATAGGGAGTTACATGGGCTATGGAAAGAACACGTAGATAAATTATTCACACTAACTGCTGGATTGGAAATTTGGTCCCATGGATTTTGTTGTGGCATGCTTTTTTATAAATAAGAAATTAAAACCAAGTTATATGCCCTATATATTTAATAAAAACACAACTGCTTTTGCTTATACACTGCCCTCTAATTAGATTACATTTGTCTTCTCACAAGGCAAAAGATTTCACTTATCAGTGATTCCCATCTGTAAGTGCAGCTTCTCCTTTGACTGTTGGATTACTGTAGGCACTGTGTGGTTCATGCTCCACAGACCTTCTTGCAGCAGGGAGTGATATGTCCCACCAGGGTGTAACAGTTAGGGATTTGTAGGTACTTGAAGACCCCCGCCTGCCTTGTGGCTGTATTGGAACCAGCATCATGCTTGTATAATCTCTTACAAGTTATGATTTGTGGCTTAGAAGTCTCCTTTTTCAATATCAATCTCATATGTTGCACTTTCTAGATCTTCTAACACTATGTAAAGTGACAATTAACTGGGAATTACCACGACTGACCCAGTCCTTATTATAACTACAGTACATTCAGACAGTGCTTTTTCAAGATGGACCTTTGGTATCTGTTTTTGACCAGTCCACCTTATTTATTTTTGTTCACATGCTCCTATAGTTTTCAGCTTAGTACATCACACCTGGAGGATTATTTTGTCCCCGAAAGCCATTTGTGCACCTTCCCCTAGAGTCTTACAGTATCTTCCCAAGCCAGAAAAGATGAAAATCCTGAGCGGAGCACCACAGGAAGAAAAATGTCTGAAAACTATTCTTATGAGACTGTAATTTGCTTACTCTTTGATCATCTCTAGTAAATGACTGCTTTATAATCACTACATCAGATTTTCCAGTTTGGTTCGTTGTATACTCCTATTTACTCACGTTTTCCCTTGTCTACTAAATAAATGTAGCTTGACTCCACTGCAGAAGAGCCCTTAAGCTGTAATTACAGGAGTTATCTGATGAAATATTGGTTTGGCCAAAATGTCCATTCGGTTAGTGAATACATTGTTCAATAAAGATCTTTGTGAAAATGAAAACTACTCGAAACCGAATGAACTTTTTGGCCAACCTGACACTTTCATGTAGCACTATCTTCTTCCAAAAATTAGTCTGATATACTGTGTAAGCTTTGATATACAGTTCTTAAAGACGTTACTGGTACTCCTCCATGACTGCCTCTAATATCTAGGTCAGCCCTGAATGGGAGATCATTTACTTATAGACACATCACATTCATGCTAAAGGGCTAATATGGTTGCATAAAGTTTTACCTTCTGTTTGTACACCAGTGGCCACCATATCTGTGTGCCCTTTGTGTTCTTCTGCAGCAAAATGATATTTTTGTACTTTCATGAAGTTACAAGAGGAATATAAGTTGGATGCACCCTTGTCCCAGGCCCCTAGGGGCAAAGGGTGTTTTCTAATGGAATATATCTAAATGATTTTGAGACAGGGTCAATGTCTATGGTAGCTTCCAAAGTCACATGAGTCAATAGATCACAGATGCAATAACAATCCTGCTACAATTAAATTCAGAGACAACAATAAATCTGATAATTTCTAAGGTTCCAGTTCAAGATGGCAATGTAGAAGGCTCCTGAACTCACCTCCTTCCATGGACACACTGAATCTATAGCAACATATAGAAAAATTCCCTCAGTGAGAAGAAAAAATAACACACATAAAAATGGGTAGGAGAGGCTGATTCACAGTCTCACCATAAACTCCACCTCCAGCCAGGTGACACACAACCAAGAGGGAACTCACAACTTCCAGCTTCTCCTTGAGGAGTGAAGAATTTGGACCCTGCATCTGGTGCCCCAACTTTTAAAACTATCACCTGAGAGATTGGCCTCCCAAACATCTAATTCTCAGAGCCAACAAGGCTTGTGTCCATAAGACCCACAAGGCTATAGCAATCTAAGAGAGTTTGTTTTTTAAAAATTGAGGTAACTTTGACTTATAACATTATATAAGTTTCATGTATACAATATATTTTGACTTTTGTGTATGCTACAGCATGATCACCACCAAAAGTTTGGTTTCTGTTACTCACCATACAGTTGACCCCTTTTACCTGTTTTGCCCTCCCATCGCCCTTTCCCTCTGGTAACTACTACTCTGTTCTCTGTATCTATGTGTTTGTTTCTGTATGGTTTGGTTTGTTCCTTTATGTATTTACTTACTTAATATTGCACATTTGAATGAAATCATACAGTAATTCTCCATCTGACTTATTTCACTTAACATACTACTCTAAAGTTTCATCTGTGTTGTTGTAATGGCAAGATTTCATCTTTTTATGGCTGAGCAGTATTCCATTATGTGTATATATGTATGTGTGTGTGTGTGAGATATATGTATATCCATTCATCTGTTGATGGGCACTTATGTTGTTTCTGTATCTTGGCTATTGTAAATAATGGTGCAGTGAACATAGGGGTAATATATATCTTCTTGAATTAGTGTTTTCATATTCTTTGGATAAATATACAAAAGTAGAATAGCTGGATCATATCATAGTTATAGTCTTAATTTTTTGAGCAATTTCCACACTGTTTTCTACAATGGTTGCATCAATTTACATTCCTACCAGCAGTGCATGAGGGTTCCCTTTTATCCACACTTGTTATTTCTTGGCTTTTTGATGTTAGCCATTCTAATGGGAATGAGGTGATATCTCATTGTGGTTTTTATTTTCATTGCCTTTAAAATGAGTGATGGTGAAAATCTTTTTATGTGCCTGTTGGCCATCTGCATGGCTTCTTTGGAAGACTGTCTATTCAGGTCCTCTGCCCATTTTTAAAATCATGTTGCTTGTTTTGTTGTTGATTTGTATGGGTTCTTTATATATTAATATTTTGGATATTAACCCCTTACTGGATATGAGGTTTGTAAATATCTTCTTTTATTCGGTAGGCTCTTTTCCTTTTGTTGATGGTTTCCTTTGGCGTGCAGAAGGTTTTTAGTTTGATATAGTCCCATTTGTTAATTTTTGCTTTTTACTTCCTTGCCTGAGGAGACATACACCAAAAAAAAAAATATTTCTAAGACTGATGACAAAGAACATGGTTTCTAGGAGTTTTATGGTTTGGGGTCTTATATTCAAGTCCTTAATACATTTTGAGTTGATTTTTGTGTATGGTATAAGATAGCAGTCTAGGTTTGTTTTTCATTTGTTTGTTTTTTTGGCATGTGGCTGTCCAGTTCTTTAGCCCCATTTATTGAGGAAACTATTCTTTCTCTATTGTATGTACTTTTCTCTTTTGTCATAAATTAATTCTCCAAATAGGTGTGGGTTTATTTCTGGGGTCTCAGTTCTGTTCCACTGATCTGTGTGTGTTTTTCTGCCAATACCATGTTGGTTTTATTACTACAGTGTTATAGTATAATTTGAAATCAGGGAGTGTTATATTTCACCTCTGATTTGTTCTTTTTTTCTTTCTTTTGGCTATTTGAGGTCTTTTGTGGTTCCATATAAATTATAGGATTTTAAAATATTTCTGTGAAAGCTGCTCTTCAGATTTTGATAGGGATTGCATTGAATCTGTAGATTGCTTTAGGTAATATGGACATTTTAACAATTTTAATTCTTCCATTCCATGAGCACATATTGTTCCATTTCTTTGTGTCTTCTTCAAGCAATGTCTTATAGCTTTCAGTGTATAGGTTTTTAACCTCCTTGTTTAAGCTTATTTCTAGGTATTTTTGTGGTTGTTGTTGCAGTTATAAATGGGATAGTTTTAATTTTACTTTCTGCAAGATTGTTGTTAATGCATAGTAATGCAACAGATTTTTATACATTGATTTTGTACCCTGCAATTTTACTGTATTTTTTCATTATTTTTAACAAGTTTTTAGTGGAGTTTTTAGGGTTTTCGCTATATAAAATCATGTCACTCACAATTAGTGACAGTTTTACTTCTCCCTTTCCAGTTTGAATGCCTTTTACTTCTTTTGCTTGTATATATAATTGCTCTGGCTAGTACATCCAATACTATGTTGAATACGAGTGGCAATAGTGGGCATCCTTATCATGTATCTGATCTTACAGAGATACCTTTCAGTTCTTCATCATTGAGTATGATGTTAGCTATGGCTTGTTATACATGGCCTCTATTATTTTGAGGAATGTTCCTTCTGTACCCATTTTACTGAGAGGTTTTTTTTTTTAATGTAAATTGTTGTTGAATCGTGTCACATACTTTTTCTGCATCTATTGACATGATCATATGATTTTTAACTTCCATTTTGTTAGTTTGGTGTATAACATTGATTGATTTGCAGCTCTTGAACCATCTTGCTCCCTGGAATGAATCCACTTGATCATGGTATGATTCTTTTTATATATTTTTGTATTTGGTTTGCCAATATAGTGTTGAGGATTTTTGCATTGATGTCCATCAGAGATATTGGACCATAATTTTATTTTTTGGGTTCTTCTTGTTGGGTTTTGGTATCAGGGTAATGTTGGACTTGCCAAATAAGTTAGGAAACATTCTGTCCTCTTCATTTTTTTTGGAAGAATTTGAGAAGGATAGATATTAAATCTTCTTTGAATGTTTGATAAAATTTATCTGTGAAGCTGTCTGGTCCTGCAATTTCATTTGGGGGGACATTTTTAATTACTGTTTTAATCCTACAAGTGATCAGTCTGCTCAGATATTCTATCTCTTCTAATTCAATCTTCTTTTTGTTATTGGAGTATAGTTGCTTTATAGTGTTCTGTTAGTTTCTGCTGTACAGCAGAGTGAATCAGCTATAAGTATACATATATCCCTTCTTTTTTGGATTTCCTTCTCATTTAGGTCACCACAGAGCACTGAGTAGAGTTCCCTGTGCTATACAGCAGGTCCATTAGTTGTCTGTTTTATACATAGTAGTGTATATATGTCAATCCCAGTCTCCCAATTCATCCCACCCTCCTACACCCTTGGTGTCCATACGTATGTTCTCTACATCTGTGTCTCTATTTCTGCTTTCCAAATAGGTTCATCTGTACCATTTTTCTAGATCCATATATATGCATTAATATATGATATTTGTTTTTCTCTGACTTCACTCTCTTTGACTGTCTCTGGGTCCACCCACATCTCTACAAATGACCCAATTTTGTTCCTTTTTATGGCTGAATAATGTTCCACTGTATGTATGTACCATATATTCTTTATCAATTTTTCTGTCAACGGACATTTAGCTTACTACCATGTGCAGGCTATTGTAAATAGTGCTGCAATGAACATTGGGGTGCATGTGTCATTTTGAATTATGGTTTTCTCTGGATATATGCCCAGTAGTGGGATTGCTGGGTCATATGGTAGTTCTATTTTTAGTTTTTTAAGGAACCACCATACCTGTTCTCCATAGTGGCTATATCATTTTACATTCCCACCAACAGTGCAAGAGGGTTCCCTTTTCTCCACACGCTTTCCACATTATTGTTTGTAGATTTTTTGATGATGGCCATTGTGACCCGTGTTAGGTGATACCTCATTGTAGTTTTGATTTGTATTTCTGTGATAATTAGTGATGTTGAGCATCTTTTCATGTGCCTCTTGGCCATCTGTATGACTTCTTTGGAGAAATGTCTATTTAGGTCTTCTGCCCATTTTTTGAATTGGATTGCTGGGTTTTTTTAATATTTATTTGGTTACACTGGGTCTTAGTTGTGGCAGGCAGGCTCCTTAGTTGTGGCATGTGAACTCTTAGATGCAGCATGCATGTGAGATCTAGTTCCCTGGTCAGGGATTGGACCTAGGCCCCCTGCATTGAGAGCATGGAGGCTTAACCACTGTGCCACCAGGGAAGTCCGAGTTGTTTGGTTTTTTTATAATGAGCTGCATGAGCTGTTTGTATATTTTGGAGATTAATTCCTTGTCAGTTGCTTCATTTGCAAATATTTTCTCCCATTCTGAGGGTTGTCTTTTCATCTTGTTTATGGTTTCCTTTCCTGTGCAAAAGCACTTAAGTTTAATTAGGTCCCATTTGTTTATTTTTGTTTTTATTTTCATTCCTCTAGGAGGTGGGTCAAAAAAGATCTTGCTGTGACTTATGTCAAAGAGTGTTCTTCCTATGTTTTCCTCTAAGGGTTTTATAGTGTCCGGTCTTACATTTAGGTCTCTAATCCATTTTGAGTTTATTTTTGTGGATGGTGTTAGGGAGTGTTCTAATTTCATTCTTTTACATGTAGCTGTCCAGTTGTCCCAGCACCACTTATTGAAGAGGCTGTCTTCTCTCCATTGTATATTCTTGCCTCCTTTGTCATAGATTAGTTGACCATAGGTGCATGGGTATATCTCTGGGCTTTCTATCCTGTTCCATTGATCTGTATTTCTGTTTTTGTGCCAGTACCAAACTAACTTGATTACTGTAGCTTTGTAGTATAGGCTGAAGTCTGGGAGCCTGATTCCTCCAGCTCTGTTTTTTTTGTTGTTGTTGTTCCTCAAGATTGCTTTGGCTATTCAGGGTCTTTTGTGTTTCCACACAAATTGTAAAAAATTTTTGTTCTAGTTCTATGAAAAATACCATTGATAATTTGATAGGGATTGCATTGGGTAGTATAATCATTTTCACAATATTGATTCTTCCAATCAAAGAACATGGTATCTCTCTCCATCTGTTTGTGTCATCTTTGATTTCTTTCATTAGTATCTTATAGTTTTCTGAGTACAGGTCTTTTGCCTCCTTAAGTAGGTTTATTCCTAGCTTTTTTATTCTCTTTCTGATCTTTTGTTTTTAATGCAATGCAAGAGATTGGAATGCAAGAGATTTCTGTGCATGAATTTTATATCCTGCTACTTTACCTAATTCATTGATTAGTTCTAGTAGTTTTCTGATGGCATCTTTAGGATCTTCTATGTAGAGTATCATGTCATCTGCAAAGAGTGACAGTTTTACTTCCTTTCCAATTTGGATTCATTTTTTTTCTTTTTCTTCTCTGACTGCCATGGCTAGGATTTCCAAAACTATGTTGAATAATAGTGGTGAGAGTGTACATCCTTGTCTTGTTCCTGATCTTAGAGGAAATGCTTTCAGTTTTTCACCATTGAGAATGATGCTTGCTGTGGGTTTGTCATATATGGCCTTTATTATGTTGAGGTAGAGTCCCTCTATGCACACTTTCCGGAGAGTTTTTATCATAAATGGTGTTGAACTTTGCCAAAAGCCTTTTCTGCACCTACTAAGATGATCATATGGTTTGTATTCAGTTTTTAAATGTGGTGTATCACATTGATTGATTTGAATAATTGAAGAATCCTTGCATCTCTGGGATAAATCTCATTTGATCATGGTGTTTGATCCTTTTCATATGTTGTTGGATTCTGTTTGTTAGTATTTTGTTGAGGACTTTTGCATCTATGTTCATCAGTGACATTGATCTGTAATCTTTTTTTGTGATATCTTTGTCTTCTTTTGGTATCAGGGTGATTGTGGCCTCCTAGAAGGAGCTTGGGAGTGTTCCTTCCTGTGCAATTGAGAAGGACTGGTGTTAGCTCTTCTCTAAACATTTGATAGAATTCACCTGTGAAGCCATCTGGTCCTGGACTTTTGTTTGTTGGAAGATTTTTAATAACAGTTTCAATTTCAGTTCTTGTGATTGGTCTGTTTATATTTTCTATTTCTTCCTGGTCCATTCTTGGAAGGTTGTACTTTTCTAAGAATTCGTCCACTTCTTCCACGTTCTCCATTCTATTGTCATATAGTTGCTTGTAGTAGTCTCTTATGGTCCTTTGTATTTCTGCAGTGTCTCTTGTAATTTCTCCTTTTTCATTTCTAATTTTACTGATTTGAATCCTCTCCCTTTTTTCCTTGATGAGTCTGGCTAAAGTTTTGTTTATCTTCTCAAAGAACCAGCTTTTAGTTTCATTGATTTTTGCTATTGTTTTCTTCACTTCTATTTCATTTATTTCTGCTCTGATCTTTATGACTTCTTTCCTTCTACTAACTTTGGGTTTTCTTTGTTCTTCTTTCTCTAGTTGCTTTAGGTGTAAGGTTAGGTTGTTCATTCGAGACTTTTCTTGTTTCCTGAGGTAAGATTGTATTGCTATAAGCTTCCCTCTTAGAACTGCTTTTGCTGAATCCCATAGGTTTTGGGTCTGTGTGTTTTCATTGTCATTTGTTTCTGTGTATTTTTTTATTTCTTCTTTGATTTCTTCAGTGATCTCTTGGATATTTAGTAGTGTATTGTTTAGCCTCCATGTGTTTGTGTGTCTTACAGTTTTTTTTTCCCTTAATTGATTTCTAATCTCTAATCTCATAGTGTTGTGGTCAGAAAAGATGCTTGATATGATTTCAATTTTCTTAAATTAACCAAGGTTTGATTTGTGACCCAAGATGTGATCTATCCTGGAGAATGTTCTGTGTGCACTTGAGAAGAAAACGTATTCTGCTGCTTTTGGATGGAATGTCCTATAAATAACAATTAAGTCTATCTGGTCTATTGTGTCATTTAAAGCTTGAGTTTCCTTATTAATTTTCTGTCTGGATGATCTGTCCATTGGTGTAAGTGAGGTGTTAAAGTCCCCCACTATTATTGTGTTACTGTTGGTTTCCTCTTTTATAGATGTTAGCATTTGCCTTATGTATTGCAGTGCTCCTATGTTCGGTGCATAAATATTTACAATTGTATATCTTCTTCTTGGATTGATACCTTGATCACTATGTAGTGTCATTCCTTGTCTCTTGTAACAGTCTTTATTTTAAAGTCTATTTTATCTGATATGAGTGTTGCTACTCCAGCTTTCTTTTGATATTCCATTTGCATGGATTATCCTTTTCTGTCCCATCACTTTCAGTCTGTATGTGTCCCTAAGTCTGAAGTGGGTCTCTTGTAGACGGCATATATATGGGTCTTGTTTTTGTATCCATTCAGCCAGTCTGCGTCTTTTGGTTGGAGCATTTAATCCATTTACATTTAAGGTAATTATCTATATGTATATTTCTATTACCATTTTCTTAATTGTTTGGGGTTTGTTATTGTAGGTCTTTTCCTTGTCTTGTGTGTCCTGCCTAGAGAAGTTCCTTTAGCATTTGTTTAGCATTTGTTGTAAAGCTGGTTTGGTGGTGCTGAATTCTCTTAGCTTTTGCTTACCTGTAAAGCTTTTGATTTGTCCATTGAATCTGAATGAGATCCTTGCTGGGTAGAGTAATCTTGCTGTAGGTTTTTCCCTTTCATCACTTAAATATATCCTGCCACTCCTTTCTGTCCTTCAGACTCTCTGCTGAAAAATCAGCTGATAACCTTATGGGGATTCCCTTGCATGTTACATGTTGATTTCCCCTTGCTGCTTTTAATATGTTTTCTTTGAATTTAATTTTTGTTAATTTCAATAGTATGTGTTTCAGTGTGTTTCTCCTTGGGTTTTTCCTGTGTGGGCCTCTCCACTTCCTGGACTTGGGTGGCTATTTCCTTTCCCATGTTAGGAAAGTTTTCAACTATAATCTCTTCAAATATTTTCTCAGACCCTTCCTCTTCTTCTTCTGGGACCCTCATAATTCGAATGTTGGTACATTTAATGTTGTCCCAGAGGTCTCTGATACTGCTTCATTTCTTTTCATTCTTTTTTCTTAATTCTTCTTGGCAGTTATTTCCACCATTCTATCTTCTAGCTCACTGATATGTTCTTCTTCCTCAGTTATTCTGTTATTGATTTCTTCTAGTGTATTTTTCATTTCAGTTGTTGTGTGGTTCACCTCTGTTTGTTCTTTAGTTCTTCTAGGTCCTTGTTAAACATTTGCTGTATTTTCTCTATCTGTGCCTCCATTCTATTTCCAAGATTTGGGATCATCTTTACTATCATTATTTTGAATTCTTTTTCAGGTAGGGTCCCTATTTCCTCTTCATTTCTTTGGTCTTGTAGATTTTTACCTTGCTCCTTTGTAACATAGATTTTTGTTGTCTCATTTTTTTGATGGGTGGGGCTGTGTTCCTGTCTTGCTGGTTGTTTGCCTGAGGCACCCAGCACTGGAGTTGGCAGGCAGTGAGGTGGAGCCAGGTCTTGGTGCCAAGATGAGGACCTCTGGGAGAGCTGACACCAATTACTATTCCTTGGGGCCTGAAGTTCTCTGTTAATCCAGTGGCTTGGACTTGGTGCTCCCACCATAGGAGCTCAGGCCCAACCCCAGCCTGGGAACCAAGACTGTGAAAGCCATGAAGTGCAGCTAAAAAAAAAAAAAAAAAAGACAAAAAAAAAGACAACACCAGAATAGAGCATAACAATAACAAAGAATAAAAAATAGAATTAGGAAAATAAAATCAAAACAAGAAAAAAATAATTGAAAGAATAAAAAAATTTTTAAAAGAGAATAAAGATAATAATAAAAAGTTTCCTGATGCCTCCACTATCAGTGTCCTTGCCTCCACGGTGACCTACAGCCAATCCCTGCCTCCCCCAAGAATCTAGGCCCTCTAAGACCTCTAGGTAGGTCTCTGGACCTGCTGTGTCAGCCCCCCACCTCTGTGTGTGTCCCTCTTGACTGCTCCTGAAGCTGGCCTGGAGCACATGTGCCTGTGCAGGCCAGCTGGGGCACAGGCCTGCACAAGCATGCCTGCAGGGGCCTGCACAGCTGGAGGAGCCTTAGAGGGGGGCAGCGCTTGGCTCACCTGGACCCACGCAGCCAAAGGACGCTTCGGCAGAGGAGGGGCTCAGACCCAGGACCCCTGTGGCCGAGGGGGCCTTGTGGGTTGGGGGGATCCTCTTCTAATTCAATCTTGAAAGGTTGTATGATTCTAAGAATTTATCCATTTCTTCTAGGTTGTCAAATTTGTTGGCATACAGCTATTCATAGTATTCTAATTCTTTGCATTTCTAGAACATCCATTTTAATTTCTCCTCTTTCATTTTTGCTTTTATTTATCTGAGCCTTCTATCTCTTTTTTTCCTTAGTGAGTCTAGCTAAAGGCTTGCCAATTTTATCTTTTTAAAGAACCAACTATTAGTTCATTGATCATTTCTACTGTTTTCTTAGTCTGTTTCATTTATTTTCTGCTATGATCTTTATTATTTCTTTCCTTCTACTGACTTTGGGCTTCACTTGTTCCTTTTCTAGTTCCTTTAGTTGTAAGTTTAGATCGGTTATTTGAGACTTTTCTTGTTTATTGAGGTAGGCCGATATTGGCATTTGCTGCATCCTTTACCTTATTTTTCTTTGTGCAATTTTTAGTTCTCCTTTGATTTCTTAGTACCCCAAATATTATTCAGTAGCATGTTGTTTAGTCTCCACATAGTTCTGATTTTCCAGCTTTCTTTCTTGTACTTCATTTCTAGAATAATTTCAATCTTCTTAAATTAACTGAAGCTTGTGTTTTCCAATATATGGTCTATCCTTGAGAATGTTCCATGTGTGTTTGAAAGGAATGTGCATTCTGCTGCATTTGGATAGAATGTTTTGTATAAATCTATTAAGTTCAACTGGTCCTAATGTTTAAGGGTGACTTTTTGTTGTTGATGATGACTTTCTGTCTGGATAATCCAGCCATTGATGTAAGTAGAGTGTTTAAATTCCCTACTATTATTGTGTTGCTGTTAATTTCTCCATTTATGTCTGTTTAGTCTTCTTGAATTGTCCACTTTATCATAATATAATGTACATCTTTTTCATTTGTTATCTTTTTTGGCTTGAATTCTAATTTGTCTGATATAACTATTGCTACAGCCACTTTCTTTTGGTTGCCATTTTCTTGGAGTATCATCTTCCATTCCTTCACTTAAGCCTATGTTTGTGTTTAGAGATGAGATGAGTCTCCTGGAGGTAGCATATAGTTGGGTCTTGTTTTTTATTTATGCAGCTACTCTATGTTTTGATTGGTGAATTCAATCCATTTATATTTAGGGTGATTATTGATAAATGAGGACCTAGTACTACCATTTTATCTTTTGTTTTCTGGTTGTTCTATTAGTTTGGTGCTTTTCTATGATTTTTTTTCAGTTTCCTTTTTTTAAATGTTTTCTGTCTCTGCTCTAGTTTTGTAGTTACCATGAGGTTTGTATAAAACATCTCATAGGTGAAATAGTACTTTTTCTGTCCAAAATATCTTATGTTTATTTGTATATGGTTCCATCCTTTTCTTCTTCCTTTTACGTTTTCATTTTCTCAAATTATCCCTTTTGCTGTTGTGAGTTTGTTAGGAAATTAAAGTAGATATAGTTATTTTTACTGCTTTTTTCTCTTTAACCTTCATGAGTTGCAATTTTCTGATTCTATTTAAAACCTTAATCAGAGTTTTGTGTACTTTTGCCTTTTTGTTTCAGATAGAAGAGCTTCTTTCAACCTTTTTTGTAAGGCAAGTCTAGTGGTGATGAACTTCCTTAGCTTTTGTTTGTCTGAGAAAGTCTATTTCTCCTTTATATCTGAATGATAATTTGTTAGAGAGTATTCTTGGGTGACTGTTTTTATTTTTCAGTATTTTGAGAATATCATTTCACTCTCTCCTGGCCTATAGAGTTTCTGCTGAGAAATCTGCTGATAGGCTAATGGGAGTTCATTTGTATGTTACTTTTTTTTACCTGGCTGCCTTTAAAATTCTTCATATTGGGCTTCCCTGGTGGTGCAGTGGTTGAGAGTCTGCCTGCCAGTGCAGGGGACACGGGTTCGTGCCCCGGTCCGGGAAGATCCCACATGCCGTGGAGCGGCTGGGCCCGTGAGCCATGGCCTCTGAGCCTGCGCGTCCGGAGCCTGTGCTCTGCAGCGGGAGAGGCCACAACAGTGAGAGGCCCACATACCGCAAAAAAAAAAAAAAAAAAAAAAAAATTCTTCATATTGACTTTTATGTATTTTGTAGAAGGTTTTTTTGCATTGAGGTAATTAGGTGTTTTCTTAGCTTCATGGCCTCCCCCCAGGTTTGGGAAGTTCTCAGCTCTTTTTTTTTTTCTTCTTTAAATTAGTTCTCTGATCCCTCTCTTCTCCTTCTGGGATACCCATTATCTTTATGTCACCCTTCCTAATGTAGTTGGGTAGTTCTTGTAGAATGTTTTCATTGTTTTTAGTTCTCTCTCCTCTTCTACCTATATCATTTCTAAATTTCTCTTCCATATGGTCTGCTCTATATCCAATGCTTTCTAATGCATTCTTCATCTTTTTTACTAAGTTCCTCAGTTTCAGAATTTGTTTGTTTCTTTATGACAATTATTTTGAATTCTCTATCAGTTAAATTGCAATATTCTGTGACTTTAAGTTTGGTTTTTGGAGAATTGTCACTTTCTTTTCGTGATACCGTGTTTCCAAAGTTTTTCATGGTACTTGAGTTTTTCCTCTGCTGGCACATCTGAAGTAGTGAACACCTTTCTTCTTTAGGTAAAGCACTTTTTACTGGATTCTAACAATTCAACAGGTTAGTAATTAGGGGCCTTTTTCAGTAAGTGGCACTGTAGCACAAGTTTTGAGAATAGGCATTTTTCCACCCTCCATTCTCTCTTCCCCAGGTTTCCCCCAGTGCCTTCATTACTGGTGCTGCCACCTAGGGCACCAGGACATTGGGCATCTCTGCCATGTCTAGTGTTATCAGGTTTGTGGGTTCCACCACTGCAGGTGGGAGGGCTGGAATCACAGGTGCCACTGTGGCTGGAAGGCCAGTGTTTCATGCCTCACTACCTCCCCTGCTGTTACTGGGCTCAGTTGCCTACCTCCCCTGCTGTTACTGGGCTCAGTTGCCATGGCCTGAAAGCTGGGATTGCAAGCACAGCATTCACTGTTCACCTGGTTCTGCCTCTTCTTCTATGTGCTCCAGTCCACCCACCTATAGATGTATATATGTGTAGATCTCTCTAGTATCCTGCTCTTTTGGGCAGAGGAAACTTTGTTGAGTTAGTGTTTTAATGGTTTTTGATTGAAGGAGAGAGACAAAGGCAACATCTCACACTGCCATGATGCTGACATCACTCTAAGAGCCTGAAGTGTTCCCAGTCTTTCTGTGAAACAGACCTATTTGCTTACCTTAAAAGCTTCAGTCTGAGGAATAGGCTTCTAATTTTACATACAACTAGGGGCCAACTGCAGTGATCCAGAGATTGGGGAGGCTAGCAGGCACCATCTTTGTAGTCTCCCTTGCTCCAGGTCTCCAGTATCTCCTGAAAAGAAACTTACATACATGTCAGCAGCCCTGGTTTTGTGTCTGTCACTCAGAAGATGTGCCTTCTTAGCCTGGCTCTGATGGCCAGCAATGCTTGTTTGTGGGTCCCCTAGGAGAATAATGAACAAAGAAATCATTCTTAATCAGCTAGGAATCTAACACACAGTGCAGAAGCAGCAGACAGAAATGCCCAGCCTTCCCATGAAAGAGGCTTATTTCTTATCTTAAAAGCTATGGTCTCAGAGGCAGGATTCTAATTTAATGCACACTGGGAACTGACTGCAATCCTTTCCAGAGATGAGTGAGGCCATCAAGTGCCATCTTCACACTCTCCCCTGTTGCAGGTCCCCAGTATCTCAGAAAAGGAGTTTGTGTATAGGTATATTTTCTCAGATTTGGGGGCTGCTGCCCAGAGGACATATCCCTTAATAGCCTGGCTCTGGTGGCCAGTGACTTGTGTTCATATGTTCAACAGGACAATAAGCAAACAAAGAAACAGTTTTTAACTGGTTATCCCTTCAGGGCTCAGTGCAGAGGGAGTGCACAGCACTGTTCATCTCACAGTCTTCCCCTGAAAGAGGTATAGTTTCATACTTTAAAATCTGCTGACTTAGATCCTTCCCCCTGGGACACTGACAGTTCTTGGCACACCCTCAAGTATTGGGAGCCACTGAGAACAAAAAAAAAATTGCTTGGGCAGTTACAAAGGATTGAAAGGCAGCACTCTTCTGTACATAGCAGAAGATCGTCAACAGATTTTTCAGCAGGAATTTTGAAGTCCAGAAGGGAAATGCATAATATATTCAAAGTGCTAAAAGGAAAAAAGATACCAACCAAGAACACTCTATCCATCAAAGTTGGTCCTCAGAATTGTAGGGAGAGATATAGAGATTTCCAAACAAACAAACAAACAAAAAATGGAGGAGTTTACCACCAACAGACTGGCCTTACAATCAACGACTGTTAAGGGGACGACTTTCAGCTGAAACAAAAGAGCTCTAATTAGGAAAAGAAAAACATAAGAAGTATACATTTCACTAGTGAAGCTAAATATATATTAAAATTAAGATTAAACTAATGTTGGTTGTAGGTTAATTATTTATAAATTAAGTAATTAAATTTATAAGTAATAAATAATTTATAAGTAATTTATAAGTTTTATTACTTAAATTATAATTAATTACTTAATTTATAAGTTATAATTTATAACTTATAAATTCCTTATAAATTTAGTATGAAGGCTAATGACAAAAACAGTAAAAATAACAAAACTACAATAATTTGTTAATGGATGCACAAGATAAAAGGATATAAATTTTGACAGTCAAAACATGAAACATGTTGGGAGAGTAAAATTGCAGGGCTTTAGAATGCATTGAAACTTAAGTTGTTATCAACTTATAATTGACTGTTATGAGATTTGCATAAAATATTTTGTATTTATGTTAAGCACAAATAAAAATCTATAGTAGATACACAAATGAAAGTATTACACTATAGAAAATCTTCAAATCACATATAAGAGAGAAAGAGAAGAAGAAAGGAATGAAGGAATTACAAAAAACAGTCAGGAAACAATTAAGTCCACTCTTATCAATAATTAATTTAAATGTAAATGGACTAAATTCTCCAAACAAAAGACAGAGTGGCTGGTGGATTAAAAAAAAACAAAAAACAACCAACTGTATTCTGCTTTATGGGCACAAATTTCAAGACTGAAAATGAAGGGATGATAGAGATATTCCATGAAAATCTAAACCAAAGAAGCTATACTTATGTCAGACAAAATAGACTTCAAGACCAAGGAAGTCATATCTTAATAATAAACGGGTCAATCCAACAAGTGGACATACATTTGTAAATATTTATTCACATAACATAGGATCACATAAATATATAAAGCAAATTCTAAAGAGAAATAGCAATACAATAATACTAGGGCAGTTAAATACCTCACTTCCATCAATGGATAGATCAGTGAGACAGAAAGTAAGGGCACGCTGACCTCAAATGACATGTTGGACCAGATAGACTTAAACATTCACAGAACAGTCCATCCAAAAGCAAGAGAATTCATGTAGTTCTCAAACACACATGAAACACTCTCCAAGATGATAGAACATACATTAAGCCACAAAAAAGTCTTAATAAATTCAAGAAAATTGAAATTATATTTAGCATCTTTTCCCACACAAGGGTATGAAACTAGAAACCAGTTACAAGAAGAAAACTGGAAAATTCACTTATATGGGGAGATTAAACAACATGCTAATGAACAACCAATGGGTCAAAAGAAATAAAAAATTTTTTGATACAAAAGATAATATATACACAATATACCAAAACTATGGAGTGCCGCAAAAGCAATTCTAAGAGGGAAGTTCATAGCAATAAACATCTATATAAGGAACCATAAGAGATCTCAAACAACATAACTTTACATCTCAAGGAACTAGAAAAATAAGAATACACTAATAGAAGTAAGGAAATAAGATTAGAGTAAAATATATGAAATAGAGACTAAAAAGATAATAGAAAAGATCTATGAAACTAAGAACCGTTTTTTTATCTTTTTTTTTTAAGAGTTGGTTTCTTGACGAGACTAACCTTTAGCTAGACACACCAAGAAAAAAGACTCAAATAAGTAAAATTAGACAGGAAAAAGGGGTGATTACAACAGATACAACAGAAATACAAAGGATCATAAAAGACCACTTTGAACAATTATAAGCCAACAAAGTAAACATCCTAAAAGAAATGGATAAATTCCTGGAAACACAATTTACCAAAACCAAATTATGAAGAAATAGGAAATCTGAACAGACTGATTACTAGTAAGGAAATTGAATTAGTAGTCAAGTATCTCCCAAAAAAGAAGTCCAGGAGCAGATGGCTTCACTAATGAATTCTGCTAATCATTGAAAAATAATTCCTACCAATCCTTCTCAAACTCTTATGTCCAAACACATTTTATGTAGCCAGCATCACCTTGATACCCTAGTCAGACAAAGACACTACCAGAAAAGAAAAATACAGGTCATTATCTGTGGTGAACATGGATAAAAAAATCCTCAATAAAATATTAGCAAACTGAATTCAGAAGTACATTGATAGGATCATACACCATGATCAATGGGGTTTATTACAGAGAGCAAGGGTAGTTCAACATTATCAAATTAATCAATGTGATACAGCACATTAATAAAATAAAGGATAAAAATCATTTCAATAGATACAGAAAAATCACTTGACAAAAATTACCATCCATACATGATAAAAACTCTCAACAAAGTGGGTATTGAGGGAATGTAACTTAATAAAGGCCATATATGACAAGACCACAGCTAACATCATACTCAATGGTGAAAAGCTGAAACCTTTTCCTCTAAGATTATGAACAAGACAAGGATGCCCACTCTTACCACTCCACTCTTTCAACATAGTACTGAAAGTCTTAGCCAGAGCAATTATTGGATTGGCCAAAAAGTTTGTTTGGGTTTTTCCATACAATCTTACAGAAAAACTCAAACGAACTTTTTGGCCATCCCAATAAATGAGAAAAAGAAATACTAGGCATCCAAGTCAGAAAAGAAGTAAAATTCTCTTTGAAGTTGGCATATTATATATAGAAAATACTAAAGACTCCATCAACCATATGACCCAGCAATCCCACTACTGGGCATATACACAGAGAAAACCATAATTCAAAAAGACACATGCACCCCAATGTTCATTGCAGCACTATTTACAATAGCCAGGTCATGGAAGCAACCTAAATGTCCATCAACAGATGAATGGATAAAGAAGATGTGGTACATATATACAATGGAATATTACTCAGCCTTAAAAAGGAATGAAATTGGGTCATTTGTAGAGACATGGATGGATCTAGAGACTGTCATACAGAGTGAAGTAAGTCAGAAAGAGAAAAACAAATATCGTATATTAACACATATATGTGGAATCTAGAAAAATGGTACAGATGAACTGGTTTGCAAGGCAGAAATATAGACACAGATGTAGAGAACAAATGTATGGACACCAAGGGGGAAAAGTGGACAGGGGGATGAACTGGGAGATTGGGACTGACATATATACACTAATATGTATAAAATAGATAACTAATAAGAACCTGATGTATAGCACAGGGAATTCCACTTCGCTGTACAGTAGAAACTAACACAACATTGTAAAACAACTATACTCCAATGAAAACACACACACATACACACACACACACACACACACACACACACACACACACACAAGATTCCATCAAAAAATTTAGTTCAAATACATGAATTTAGTAAAGTTGCAGGGTACAAAAGCAATATTCAAAAGTCAGTTGTGTGTTTATACACTAATAGCAAACTATCAGAAAAAGTGAATGAGATGGTTTTCTTAATTTCAACTGCATCAAATAGAATAAAACACATAGGATTAAATTTGACCAAGGAGGTGAAAGACCTATATTTGGAAAATGACATTGATAAGATATTTGAAGAAAATACAAATAAATGGAAATATATTTCATGCTCATCGATTGGAAAAATTAATACTGTTATAATTTCCATAGTACCCAAAGCTATCTACAGATTCAATTCAATCCCTATCAAAATAACAATGGCATTTTTCACAGAAACAGAACAATCCTAAAATTTGTATGAAACCATAAAAGACCCAAAGATCAAGTAATCATGAAAAAGAATTAAGCTAGAGGCATCATGCTTCCTGATTTCAAACTATATTACAAAGCTATAGTAATTAAAACAGTATGTTTTAGGCATACAAAAGACATATACATTAATGGAACAGAAGAGACAGCCCTGGGGAAAACATTCACATGGAATAGACAAGGAAGTTCATTTATAAACCATGATAACTCTTCCTTGCTATCATAATATAGTCAGAAGAGATTGGGACCGTGTGAATATGTAAAGAACATCACATTGATCCATTACGTCCATGAAAACATACTGATTAGGCAGAATGTGTCAGAGTTGGCTAGTATACTGAAAGCTTTGATAAGAACCATGTTTTCTGGGAGGCAAGAGAGGAACCTTACAAGACTCAGGAATCTAATTTTAATAAATTTTCTAGGTATCTAGTGACCAGGAATGTGCCTGGATGTCTCCAAGGTAAAGCACAAATTACTGCGTCTTACATACTTTGCCAAGAAGAAGAAAGCATAGTGCTTGGTCAGCCTCTTTGCATTCTGGGGACAGCAAATTCCTCATCTGAGACATTGGTCTAGCCTATAAACTAGCTTATACAAAAGGCTGCCAGTTTTAAGTGGGCTGGGAGCAGGAATGTGCTCTTTGGCAAGTCCAGACTATGATGCAAGCAGCTTTACATCTTCAGTCAGATGATTCAGCAGTTCTGATGTTGTCAATGGTGAGAAATGTTTCACTGTAGAGTTCATTGGAAGTCCCTGGGGTTCTGAAACAAGGCCATGTCATCTAAAACAGAAAATTATATGCTTTTGAGAAACAGTTCCTGGTATGTTATTAGGGCCTCGTAGAGATGGAACACTTGACCATGCAACAGTAAGTGACCATTTGTCTCATCTGTTATAAGCTGGGAAATATCTGGTCCATTAAGTCACAGTGGATTGTTGCAGGGCTTGTCCAACCTTAGAAGATGGAAATGGTACATTCAGAATTAAGCCCAAGCAGGAGGGGTGTCAGTGCAGCTTACTTTTGCCCTCTAGTCCTGACCCATTGTTGTTAAGGATGTGGAACAACTAATAAACGGTGGCAAACTAAGTCAGTGAGAGGGAGGGGTTACAAAGCAGCAAAAGGAAAGTTTTGGCAATGATGCATGTTCCTTCACTGTGGTGATAGTTTCATAGGTATACACATACGTCAAAACTTAACATATCTAATGTACATAATTTAGTAAGTGATTATTTTATATCAATTATACTTTAATATAGCTGTTAATTTTTTTTAACATAGCAGAAATTCCGGAAGTGGTGGCAACATGCCAGGAAAGGCTTTTTCTGAGCTCTACTGATACCAGACTGACCAAATTCGAAGGTCATCACCATGCTTGGGTGCTGTTCTTATAAGACCCATGAAGACTAGGTAAATAATCAGTAATGAAACAAGATGAATAATCAGCAATGAAACAATGAAATGAGGCCATCTCATTCACTCTGGCACACCATGCCAGGCTGTCAAAATACCTCTCCTTGGCATGCTAAAGCCTTCTATAGTACTTTACAAATCACTCCTGTCTCCTAGTGAGAATATATACAGAAGCAGAGAGAGCAAGGGAACAAGTTATGGCCCAGCTGGTTCTCCTGCCACAAGCAGTGTGGGGTCATTTCTACTGCCAGGAACCCACCCAGAGAGATAATCAAGAACTGGTGACAGCAGAGTTCCCAGCACACAACTGGCCCACTCTGTTCAGGACAGAGGGTACAGGCCTCAGTCTTGCCATATTGGGTTTCCTTTGCCAATTTAGAAAGCAATATAATAGAATGGTAAGGTATGTGTAAAGATAGATGCCAATTCCTCTATGGAAAGGAAGGTTTCAGATATCTTGAAGTAAATGCCCTAGACTTGGCTATCTTGTTGGGTACAAATAGCACATATAGCCCTTTTAAAGTAATAGGAAGGTGTATTTAATACCTGGAGTGGCATTCAGAAATAAGGAGAATTGATCTGAACCAATGCAATCCTGTAAACTGTGATACCATTGTATAGAATTTTGAGATAGCATCTCACTGAGAAAAACACACCAAGAACTTATTTGTACTAGGTTTAGGTAACAGGACATTGACCAGTCAACTGTTTGGCCAATGGAAGGTACTTCCTGTGCTCTTTGAATAACAGTTTGAATTTGAGAATTCATAAGACAAGAACTAAGAAGGGAGAAACACTGGCTTAGCACCATTACTAATACATGGTGATACCTCAGGTGCTTTATATTCCTATCACCTTTTATTTTTGGCATCTCTAATTTTTCACTTATCATTAGAGATACTAGGAATGTTGTAGAGAACAAGGTCAGAACCTGGGCCTGGCTTGACTCTAAGGCCTATGAACTTTTTGCTATATTAGGTTGCCCAGTGTTTAAGGAAAAACTGCCTTGCAAGCAACATTTGAAAAGTCAGTTCATTGTGTTATGACATTCTGGGAGCATTGCTGAAGCCAGTATCCAATACAACATTGAAATATACAAAGTACATGGCTTAATATTCAGAGGTCCAAGTGAGGTGAGTTCACTGAAAATCCAACTTCTAAAAAAAACCTAGACCCCTTGAAACTGACCCTGCGGGCAGGATGAGAGGGAGTAGGGACAGATCTCAGACTGGTGCTTGCCTTATGAGAACAATAACAACAACAGTCATGAATTCCTGATTTGTTAAAGCCAGTTGAATAGGAGATGCTGTTACAGGGCAGATGAACCATGTTTTAATTCCAGTGCTGGCCAGAAGGGGAAAATAACTGTTTATCCAAGACTACCAGCATAAGGCCAACATTCCAGTTTAACCCTCTGTATTCTTTCCAATCACTATTCCAAAGGCTACATAACATGAACAGCCCATATGTAAAGCAATAAACTCTGTGGCCTCCTGGAGAGACCCACTGACCATATACAACAGACCACATCAGTGCTGCCCACAAAGTGTGTATGAAAATTACAAGGCCTAGTAATTTAGATTTCTGCAATCTACCATGCCCTTATTCTGCATGAATCCAGAGGTGTTTCTGGTACCAAATTCTGAAGCAGCATAAACTATCTTCATGATCCACTGCTTTCCCAATGCTATGGGGCGATGGGACCCAGCTTTATCTCAGATGCATTCGTTCTTTGGATTGTAACTATACACACATGAATTTTCCTCTCAGCTTAGCCAGATTGCCTGCTTAGGAATCCATACCATCTCATCTCAAGGGCCTGATCATTCTCTGCTGGAATTGGATATAAAAGCTGCTGCAGTCCATGCCTAGCTTTAAGCCATGTTCCAGTGCTGTAGAAATCCAAGAGAGAGCACTTCGGGGGCGAGAATATTGAAAGGATTTGTAGAATGACAGAACATCCTTGCCTGATTCTTAACTACCTACTTCTTAGATACATGATAGATAAATGATCAGAGAGGAGACATTATCTGGATGAAATATAGATATGGGGGACAAAACAGATGTTCAGGAAGATACTATAACAAGGGAAGAGAAGTAATAAGCAAACAGACATACTTCAATCTATGACAGTATAAAAATTAACCGCCTGGGAAAAAGACTTCTTCCTTTTTACTTTTGCCGACCCACCAAAAAGAATCCTGTAAATGCTCTTGCCTAAGGGGAAAAGAAAGGGGAAGTTTATAGACAGGTTTATTATTTTTGTATTGGGATGAACTGAGCCATTTCCCCAAGAGGAAAGAATCAAAGACAAACAAAGGGAGGAGGCAAAAAGCCCTTGGCAGTGACTAGAAGAGTATATCCAGTGGAGGTGTGGAAGGTGTCAGAGAGATGGGTAGTGTGAGGGCAGCAGATTTCAGTAAATGTTGCTGTGGTCCATGGCCTTCCATTTAAGGTCTTTCAAGAGTAGAGTAATTATAAAGGATGGAATTCCTGTTCATTACTTTTGGATTTAGACTTGTGTCTCTGTAACCTGTCACTGTCTTAACATGTGAGCTACATTAGTCTCCAGCTTAAGGTGGGCTCCTGTCATCTGCGATCTGAGCTTCAGAATTGCCTTCAGTGTTTATTCTACTCTTTATTACTTCTAATGATTTTTAAAATGTTACAGCTTCATTTCTTTTTCTCATAAATGTAGCCATTTTATATACCATCTTTCTTCTTACTGTCCTATGAAGTTCATACTTTCTCAAAAGTCTTATCTTGAATAAAGAGAACCATAGGAAATGTTTCAGATACTTAAAGTGACACAATGTATATGCCCATTTGTGTTCTAGATATTATTTATTCCCTGACTTAATAGTTTTTAGTGCCGAGCAGGAAAAATGAGAAACAATTACTAATTACAAGAATGAGAAATAGGAGTGATATTAAAGGATGTTTGGAATGCTATGGGAGCACATAGAGGGGATTTAATCTAGTCTAGGGAATCATTGGTTACACACTGTCAACAGCTTCCCTGGGAAGGCTCCGTTAAGTTGAGGCCTCCTGAATGACTTTGGGTACCTTACTGTCAAACTAGCACATTCTTTTTATTAAAAAAATCATTCAACACTTAATGAATTAGGAAAGAAAAAGACTTTCTTCATAAAGATGTAAAGATAGATTTTTTTCCCCACAATAGTCTATGTCATTAGAAACCTAATATCTGAGCTCTCTATGGGTTTCATAATCAATTTTAATTTGTCACTTAGACAAAACAAACTGATTTTGCATCTTTTAGGGAAATTCCTGTTTCCCTATACCCTTACTGTCAATGAATCTCATTTTTAACTTTTAACTGCTAAATCCCAAATAAATGAGAAATGATAAACTATTTGTTAACAATAGCCCTTATAAAAAGAGTTAAGGGAGACATAAGATTGAAACCTTGGAAAACTCTTCTAATTTTGCATAATAAATAGGTGACTTGAGTCTTTTTGGATGAAATAGAACTAAACCCTTATACATTCCAGAATTTTAGATCTTTTCAACATTCTTCTGTTATTGTTTCAACTATTACTTCATCCTGAGGGAGTGAGTATAAAAACTAGCTGTGACTGAAGTTGCTGTGCTGGGGGTGACTGGCTTTCCTCATCAAAATTTTTAACCTTTAAGGTGGCATCCACAGTTTGCCTACTTCTTATACCCACCCATATCAGGAAAAAGCATTGCTCGTTTAGACTTAAAAGATTGAGCTCCCCTTTCCCTAAGTAGCAACTGCTATTAATCCACAATAGCGAGGTAGTGGCCACTCTTGACTTCAAACTCATTCCAGTGCTTACGTACTACCAATAACTTAAAGAAATGCACCAGATGGAATGGTATTCTTCTTTACCTTCTAGTGCTATTACAGGATTTTCCTTATTTTCATCTCTAGTAACTTAAGTGAGGTTTTTGTTAGGGATGAGGAAGAGTTTCACCCCTGAGCTCATCTTCCCCAAGAGCCTTGGAAGGCTAGTTTGGGATGAATGTACAGGTCAGGTTCAGTTTGACATGTTCCTTTTCTTCTGTTTTGTACGTGCCTGCTGGGACCTTTTAAAGAGGTTTGAGAAAATTCAGCCATTCATCCATATAAAAGTACAAAAATCAGTTCTCCTCTTTACCACCCATAATGGTACAGTTAGGGAAGAAGAGAATGCACTTAACCCCATCTAGACTCATGGCCCCCACTCTGCGGGCATGCTTTCAAACATTACTGTACTGCCCTCACTCTGCAAGCACACAGCCTACTGGTGCAATCAATTTCTGGGAGCATGATTGACCTATTTTTCTCTGCCATTCAGACTTCCTCCAAACAGGCATACCTGTAACCCTTGGCATACAAATTCTCTAAGAAAAGAATCCAGATATTTACAAATGGTTAGGTTAAATGTAAAATGGGGATAGTTTTTCCATAAGAATTGTTAAACAGGGGAGGTGGTGAAACATGGATGTTACTGCTGTGATAACAGTTGCATAGTGAGAACTAACGTCCCACGGGGATCTTTCAGGCTTTACACTAGTGTCTTCTATGTCACACTGCATTCCAAGGTTCAGATTCAGCTTGTGCCTCCCCTTTTTTTTTTTTTTAATTCCCCGCCACATCCTACTCCATTGGCTAAAACGGTTTAGTTTTTAAAGAGATGGTAATAAGCAAAAGGGAGACATCATGGTGTTCACTGTGTCTGTTTCTTTCCCTGCTTTCTGAAAAACTCGATCTGTGATAGACTGCCTCTGAGATGGAGATTAGCAGGCAGAAGCGTTTTTAGAGAGTGCTTTTGGGATCCTCAACTGTGAAATGGAAGGGAAGCAAGTAGAACTGAGCAGAGGGACAAGTCAAGCTGCAGTCCTGTCTGGGTGGAATACCTGTAGGGAGCTCTAAAGGTAAAATTATCCTTCAGGGCTGCCCATATTTGGGACAAGGGGCCAGGCCTTTATACTCCTGGGACAATCATTTATTAGATGCAGTCCATCCAGGAAAGACGTATGGCTTTGGACAAGGTTGTTCTCTGCCACTGAGAAACCCCTGAAAGTGGCTGACAGCTGAGGGCTGTATGCCTGCAGCACTCTCAGCAGCTTGCCGACTCAGTCCATTCCTGAACAAGGATCTGAGCAACATATCACGGCAGCCATCCCATTGCCTGATGTGTACCTGTGGAAAAGTTTATTTCCAAGTTTCCAAAGTGTAGAGCTTGTAGTCTGAGACAAGTACATAATGTCCATATAAAAGCTGGAATATTTGTGAATACTGTTGACCAAAAGGAAATTCTCTCTTAATCCTGATTGGGCCTGTAATTCTTTTATAGTCATATATACTCTTAAGCAAAGAATATTCATTATTATCCATACCTGTCTATTCAAAAGGGAAAATAATTAAGGGAAGCTTTAAAATAGTCATCTTCTAAGGAACTTACCAGTCGTTAGGCATGACCTCCTTAAGTCTACACATAATTGGAGGAGAGCTGGTAAAGAGAGACACTGCTTACCAATGAATTGTCGTGGTAATGCAGTTGGATATTGCCTTTCTAACTAGTGTGGAGTAGTGGGGATGAAAGGTCAATATGGAAATGCCTAGCTATTCGCAGTATTGCAGTGTAGAATAAGTAGTAGAGGCTACTTCTATTTAGTTTTAGAATAAAGAGAAATCACTATAGACCATTTGATGAAAAGCTTCAGAGGTGAGGCTCTTGACAAGCCTGTGGGAGATGGACAGAATCCATTGGGAGACAGGTAAGGTAATACTATGAGCAAAGGCACAGCTCAAAATGCTCAGAGGATACTGGGAAATAAATATATCTGCCTGGCTGTAACTACTTGTGGAGTAGAAACAGGAAGAGGCTGGGACCAGATAATCAACTCCTCTATCCCCAGGACAAAATGATACCAAAAGTTTAAAGAGGAGACTCACTTGGTAAAAGCAGTTTCTTATGAAGGCAAATCCAATATACTGTGGGAATGAAACAGACTAATGAGAAGTTATATAATGTCCAGCTATGAGACAATGGCCACGTTAGCATCAATGAGAATAAAATGGGAAGATACAATGACCTATGAGGAAATATCAATCTTCTTTATCCCTGTGTAATCCCTTAGGATCTGAACTAAGAGAATCTATGAATTATATTCATAGACTATATTATATATATTATATAATTATATATATAATATATAATTTTACTATATATATAATTATATTCATAGATTCATATTCATAGAGAATCTATGAATTATATTCTTTATATTAGAATATAAAGAATTATATTCTTTACTGTGACGTAGACTATGGTACTAGCACAGTCCACACAATCTTTTCAAATGTTATTAGCTTATTTGACTTTCTTGGCATATTTCTACAGAGCTATAGCTTGATATACATGATTTTCTACCATAGACTATTAGGCAGAAGTTTTCATTTGTTCCCCATCACCCCCTTGACAAAGGATTGGCAGAAAAGAAAGACCTGGGTGTCTACTTCTTGTATTTCTATAATTCCTTATAACATGGAAAAATATTTTCTGAAAGTAAAAGGGTCAGTTATGTTACACCTAATACAGATGTATTAGACATTATCAATATACATGGATTTCATGAAGCACTGTATAGTTTAGTCCATACATATTCATAGTAATGAAACTTCGAAGACTATTTCCTCAAGAAACTTCCTGAAGACTAAACAGAGTCTTATGCCACCTCAGAACAAATAATTGATCTTTGGGAACCCAAAATTGAATGTGCTAGAATACTGGTCCCCTACCATTTCCAGTCAGTTTGAATGCGACTTTAAAAACCAAACCAAGAAAGGAGAGATAAGATGGTGGAGTAGGAGGACACAAAACTCACCTCCCCACAATGAACACATCAAAAATACATCTACACGTAAAGCAATTCTCACTGAAAACTAACTGGAGACTGACAGAAAGGCTCTTGTACAACCAAGGCTGTAAGAAAGATACACACGGGATTGAGTAGGAAAGGAAGAGACAGACGTGATCAAGTTAGGACCTGTGCCCCTGGGAGAGGACTCAGAAGAAGAGGGGGATTACAAGGTCTGGGAGATCCTCCCTGGGGAGTGAGCAGTGCAAGCCACACATTGGGTGCCCCAGCTCTGGGGTTCAACACTGAGAAGACAAGTCCCCTTGGCTGGTTGGAGGGCTCATGGGACTAAAAGGAGATCTGTGGGAAGCCTGGACTCCACCCATGAGGAGCATGCACACACTTGCTTACTCCGGAAGCCAGGCAGAGAGGGAAGAATGAAACTGTATGGGATGTTGGCTGGTTTCTCATGACCACCCCAACCTGGGACAAGTGCCTGCTCTAGCCCAGCTTCACAGTGCAGCTCCATGCTGGGGCGAGGGCTGCTATGGCCAAGGGGAGAGCTCAGTTGTGAAGGATGGAACTGGCCCAGACCCAGTTCCTGAACAGGACATGAGCAGCCGTCACTGGCACAAAGTGGCCCCAGGCTTTGAATGCAGCTATGGCTGCCACAGTGCATGCCCAGACCCATCCTAGCACCCACACCCAGCCCCACCTCCTCTACAGCACAGCTCCACACTAGTACAAGCACTGTAATGGCTGAAGGGAGAGCTCAGTTGCGAGGGACAAAGGTGGCTCAGACCAGAGTGGTATCTAAGTGGGGAGGGGCCAAC
Source organism: Orcinus orca (assembly GCF_937001465.1). Taxonomy (NCBI): domain Eukaryota; kingdom Metazoa; phylum Chordata; class Mammalia; order Artiodactyla; family Delphinidae; genus Orcinus; species Orcinus orca. The sequence goes on from NC_064560.1 coordinate 112,518,961, forward strand.
CATTACTGGTTCTTACAGAGGCAATGCATCAGAAGCCATCTGGAACCCTTGACTGTCACAGCCCACACCCAGACCCATGCCAAGCACCCACATCAGCCCCTCTTGCTCCAGCACTGCTCCCCTGTGGGACAGGGGAAACAGAGCTGGGAGGGGGAAGTACACACACTTAAAGGGAACACAGCCAGCTCAGACTCAACCCTCTGGGCTTCTACTCCAGCAACTTGGACCCCAACCACACCCCCAATAGGGACGTTCTGGCAGATGACCAGTGGAGAAGCCCCAGCTCATGCCAGGCACTGGCCCTAGCCCCTCCATCTCCATCCCCACCTCCTTAAAAGATGATAGCTGCCAGCACATCCTGGGGAAAGACATGATTCGTGTTCACATCAGATCCAGCTCTCCCACGATAGCTGCTGGGCACATGTAGACTGTATAGAGACACTCACACACAAGGACACCCCTTCAAGACCAGGATAGGTAACTGTTTCACCTAACATCACAGAGACAGAGAAAGTTAAGCAAAATGAGAAGACAGAGGAATTTATTTCAAATGAAAAGACAAGAGAAAACTCCTGAAAAAACAACTAATACAACATAAATAAATAATTTACCAGATAGAGTTCAAAGCATTAGTAATAAGAATGCTAATTGAATTAGGGAAAAAAAAATAGATGAACACAGTGATAATTTTGACAAGAAACTAGAAAATATAAAAAAGAACCTGCAAGAATTGAAGAATACAATAACTGAAATGAAAAGCTCTAGAAGGAATGAACAGCCATCTAGGTGATAGAGAAGAATGCATAAGTAACCTGGAAAATTGAATAATGAAAATTATCCAATCATAACAGCAAAAAGAAAAACAAATTTTAAAAAATGAAAACTGTTTAAAGGACCTCTGGAATATCAGGTATACTAATACGTTATAGGGGTCCCAGATGGAGAAGAGAAAGGGGTTGAAAATGTATTTGAATAAATTATAGCTGGAAACTTCCCATACCTGAAGAAGGAAACGGATATCCAGGTTCAGGAAACACAGATGGTCCCAAACAATATGAAACCAAACAGACCCATACAAAGATATAATTAAATGGCAAAAGTTAAAGATCAATATATAATCTTAAAGGGAGCAAGAGAAAAACAGTCATATACAAGGGAACCCTCATAAGGCTATCAGCTGATTTTTCTGCAGAGACTTTGCAAGCTAGAAAGGAGTAGCATGATATATTCAAAGTGCTAAAAGGAAAAACCTGCCAACCTGGATACTCTACCCAGCAAGATTATCATTTAGAATAGGAGAGATAAAGAACTTCTCACACAAGCAAAAACTAAAAGAGTTCATCAATACTAAACCTATGCTAAAAGAAATGTTAAAGGCTCTTGTCTAAGTGGAAAAGAAAAGGCTATAACAAGAAGGAAATATCTATAGGAAAGGAAAAATTCCACTAGTAAAGGCAAATACATAGTAAAAGCTGAGGATCAACCACTTAAATAAGCTAGTAAGATGATTAAAAGACAAAAAACTGTAAACTTTAACTAAACTGGTAAAGGGATAAACTTGAAGATACAAAACATGACATCAAAAACACAATGTGGGGGAAGGGAGTAAAAAATGTAAATCATTTAGAATGTATTTTAACTTAAATGACTAGAAATTTATAACATGGAGATACAGATATGGGTCAACATATATAAACCCCATGGTAACCACAAATCAAACAACTCCAATAGATACACAAAAACTAGAGAGAAAGGAACCCAAGCATATCACTAAAGAAAATCATCAAACCACAAGGGAAGAAACTAAAAGAAGAAGACAAGGAAAGAGAAGAACTACAAAAACAAAAGAAACCAAAAAACAACAGAAATAACAAAAGGACAATAAGTACATTCCTATCAGTAATCACTTTAAATGTCAGTGGACTAAATGCTCCAATCAAAAGGCATAGGGTAGATAACTGAAATAAAAAACAAGACCTATCTATATGTTGCTTACAAGAGACTCACTTCAGAGCTAAAGACACTCAGACTGAAAGTGAAGGGATGGACAAAGATATTTCATGCAAACAGAAATGACCAGAAATGGGTTCAGACAAAATAGACTTTAAAAGAAAGTCTATAACAATAGAAAAAAGAAGCACATTATATTATAATAAATACAAGAAGAGGATTAACATTCACTAACATATATGGACCTAATACAGGAACACCTAAATATATAAAGCAAATATTAACAGACATAGAAGGAGAAATGAACAATAATACAATAATAGTTGAGGACTTTAACACACCACTTATATCAATGGACAGATCATCTAGCAGAAAATCAATAAGAAGACAGTGGTCTTAAATGACACATTAGACCATTTGGACTTAATATATATCTACAGGACTTCCATCCTAACAGCAGAATACATATTCTTTTCAAGTGCACGTGGAACATTTTCCAGAATAGATCACATGTTAGGCCACCAAAAAAATCTCAGCAAATTAAGCAGATATAAACTATGTCAGGCTTTTTTCCAACCACAGTGTTATGACACTAGAAATCAATTACAGGAGGAAAAATGGAAAAAAGCACAAATACGTGGAGATTAAACAACATGCTACTAAAAAACCAATGGGTCAGTGAGGAAATCAAAGAGGCAACCAGAAAATACCTTGACTCAAATGAAAATGGAAACACAACTTTTCAAAATCCATGGGATATGGCAAAAGCAGTTCTAAGAAGGAAGTTTATAGAGATACAGGCCCACCTCAATAAAAGGAAAAATCTAAAACCTAACCTACCACCTAAAGGAATTAGAAAAAGAGGAACAAACAAAGCCCAAAGTCAGCAGAAGGAAAGAAATAGTAAAGATCGGGAGAAAATAAATAAAATAGAGATGCCTTCCCCCAAAATAGAAAACAGCAATAAAACCAAGAGCAGTTTTTTGAAAAGATAAACAAAATTGACAGATATTTAGCCAGCTTATTAAGAAACAAGAGAGAAGACCAAATAAACAAAGTGAGAAATAAAAGAAAAATAACAACTGATAGCACAGAGATACAAAAAATCATGAGAATACTATGAATAGTTATATGCCAACAAATTGGAAAACCTAGAAGAAATGGACAAATTTCTAGAAACATAAAAGCTCACAAGATTGAATCAGGAAGAAATAGACAATTGGGACAGACCAATGATTAGTAGTAAATTGAATTTGTAATTTAAAAACTCCAAGCAAACATAAGTCCAGGACCAGACGCATAATTATATATTAGCACATATAAAGAAGTGCTAATACCTGTCTTCCTCAAACAATTCAAAAAATGTGAAGAGGAAGGAACACTCCAGAATTCATTCTATGAGGCCACAAAACCAGACAAGGACACTATAAAAAAAAGAAAACTGCAGGCCAATATCTGTGATGAATATACATGCAAAAATCCTCAACAAAAATATTACCAAACTCGACAATACATAAAAAGGATCACACACCATGATCAAGTTGGATTTATTCTAGGGATTCAAGGATGGTTCAATATTCAGAAATAAGTCAATGTGATATACATTATCAAAAAAGATAAAAATCACATGGTCATCTCAATAAACACAGAAAAAGCATTTGACAAAATTCAACGTCCATTCACGTTAAAAATTCTCAAACTTGTAAAGAGGGAACATATCTCAACATAATAAAGTTCATTTATGACAAACCCACAGCTAACATCATACCCACAGCTAACATCATACTCAAAGGTGAAAAGCTGATGGGCTTCCCTGGTGGTGCAGTGGTTGAGAGTCCGCCTGCTGATGCAGGAGACATGGGTTCGTGCCCCAGTCCAGGAAGATCCCACATGCCATGGAGCGGCTGGGCCCATGAGCCATGGCTGCTGACCCTGTGTGTCCAGAGCCTGTGCTCTGCAACAGGAGAGGCCACAACAATGAGAAGCCCAAATACCGCAAAAAAAAAAAAAAAAAAGAAAAGCTGAAAGCCTTCCCTCTAAATTCAGGGACAAGGATGCCCACTCTTGCCACTTCTCTTTAACATGGATATACCATGTTCTTGGAATGGCAGAATTAATATTGTTAAAATATCCATATTACCCAAAGCAATCTGTAGATATAATGCGATCCTATCCAAGTACCCATGACATTTTTCAGAGAACTAGAACAACTAATCCTAAAACTTGTACGGAACTACAAAAGACACCAATTAGCCCATAATCTTGAGCAAAAAGAACAAAACTGGAGGTATCGCACTCCCTGACTTCAGAATATACTACAAAGCTATAGTAATAAAGACAGTACAGTACTGACACAAAAACAGACACATAGATCAATGGAACAGAATATAAAATCCAAAAGTAAACCCATGCAATTATGGACAACTAATCTATGACAAAGGAGGCAAGTATATACAATGGAGAAAAGACATGCTCTTCGTTAAGTGGTACTGGGAAAACTGGATGGCTACACATAAAAGAACAAAATTAGAACATTTTCTCACACCATATATAAAAATAAACTCAAAATGGATTAAAGATATGAATGTAAGACCTGAAACCATAAAATTCCTACAAGAGAACATAAGCAGAACACTGTTTGACATAAATCATAGTGGTATCTTTCAGACATGTCTAAGGAAACAAAAGCAAAAATTAAAAATGGACCTTAATTAAACTTAAAAGTCTTTACACAGCAAAGGAAACCATCAATAAAAAGAAAAGACGGGGTTCAAGATAGCAGAGTAGAAGGACATGCTCTCACTCCCTCTTGCAACAGTATCGGAATCACAACTAACTGCTGAACAATCATCGACAGGAAGACACTGGAACTCAATGAAAAAGATACCCCACATCCAAAGACAATGGAGAAGCCAAAATGAGATGTTAGGAGGGGCACAATCCCAATAAAATCAAATCCCATAACTGCTGGGTGGGTGACTCACAAACTGGAGAACACTTATACCACAGAAGTCCACCCATTGGAGTGAAGGTTTTGAGCCCCACATCAGGCTTCCCAGCCAGGGGGTCTGGCAACGGGAGGAGGAATTCCTAGAGAATCAGACTTCGAAGGCTAGCGGGATTTGATTGGACTTTGACAGGATGGGGGAAAAAGAGACTCCACTCTTGGAAGGCACACACAAAGTAGTGTGCACATTGGGACCCAGGGAAAGGAGAAGTCACCCCATAGGAGACTGAACCAGACCGATCTGCTAGTGTTGGAGGGTCTCCTGCAGAGGCGAGGGGTGGCGGTGTCTCACTGTGAGGAAAAGGACACTGGCAGCAGAAGTTCTGGGAAGTACTCCTTGGCATGAGCCCTCCCAGAGTCTGTCATGAGCCCCATCAAAGAGCCCAGGTAGGTGCCAGGATTGGGACACCTCAGGCCAAACAACCAACAGGGAGGGAATCCAGCCCCACCCATCATCAGACAAGAGGTTAAAGTCTTACTGAGCTCTGCCCATCAGATCAACACCCAGCTCTACCCACCACAAGTCCCTCCCATCAGGAAACTTGCACAAGCCTCATAGACAGCCTCATCCACCAGAGGGCAGACAGCAGAAGCAAGAAGAACTACAATCCTGCAGCCTGTGGAACAAAACCCACATTCATAGAAAGACAGACAAGATGAAAAGGCAGAGGGCTATGTACCAGATGAAGGAACAAGATAAAACCCCAGAAAAACAAGATAAAACCCCAGAAAAACAACCCCAGAAAAAAAAAGGGGGCTATGTACCAGATGAAGGAACAAGATAAAACCCCAAATGAAGTGGAGATAGGAAACCTTCCAGAAAAAGAATTCAGAATAATGATAGTGAAGATGATCCAGGATCTCGGAAAAAGAATGCAGGCAAAGATTGAGAAGATTCAAGAAATGTTTAACAAAGACCTACAAGAATTAAAGAATAAACACCTAGAAAAATTAAAGAACAAACAAAGATGAACAATGCAATAACTGAAATGAAAAATACACTAGAAGAATCAATAGCAGAATAACTGCGGCACAAGAGCAGATAAGTGACCTGGAAGACAGAATGGTGGAATTCACTGCTGTGAAACAGAATAAAGTAAAAAGAATGAAAAGAAATGAAGACAGCCGAAGAGACCTCTGGGACAACATAAAAGGCAACAACATTCGCACTATAGGGGTCCCAGAAGGAGAAGAGAGAGAGAAAAGACCTAAGAAAATATCTGAAGAGATTATAGTCGAAAACTTCCCTAACATGGGAAAGGAAATAGCCACCCAAGTCCAGGAAGCACAGAGAATCCCATATAGGATAACCCAAAGGAGAAACATGCTGAGACACATAGTAATCAAACTGGCAAAAATTAAAGACAAAGAAAAATTATTGAAAGCAGCAAGGCAAAAATGACAAATAACATACAAAGGAACTCCCATAAGGTTAAGAGCTGATTTCTCAGCAGAAACTCTACAAGCCAGAAGGGAGTGTCATGTTATACTTAAAGTAATGAAAGGGAAGAACCTACAACCAAGATTACTCTACCCAGCACGGATCTCATTCAGATGCCATGGAGAAATCAAAAGCTTTGCAGACAAGCGAAAGCTAAGAGAATTCATCACCACCAAACCAGCTCTACAACAAATGCTAAAGGAACTTCTCTAAGTGGGAAACACAAGAGAAGTAAAGGACCTACAAAAACAAACCCAAAACAATTAAGAAAATGGTAATAGGAACATACATATCGATAATTACCTTAAATGTGAATGGATTAGATGCTCCAACCAAAAGACACAGGCTCTCTGAATGGATACAAAAACAAGGCCCATATATATGCTGTCTACAAGAGACCCACTTCAGACCTAGGGACACATACATACTGAAAGTGAGGGGATGGAGAAAGATAGTCCATGCAAATGGAAATCAAAAGAAAGCTGGAGTAGCAATACTCATATCAGATAAAATAGACTTTAAAATAAAGAATGTTACAAGAGACAAGGAAGGACACTATGTAATGATCAAGGGATCAATGCAAGAAGATATAACAATTATAAATATATATTCACCCAACATAGGGGCACCTCAATACATAAGGCAAAGGCTAACCACTTTAAAAGAGTAAATGAACAGTAACACAGTAATAGTGGGGGAATTTAACACCTCACTTACACCAATGGACAGACCATCAAAACAAAAAATTAATAGGAAACACAAGCTTGAAATGACATAAAAGACCAGATGGATTTAATTGATTATAGGACATTCCATCTGAAAACAGCAGATTACACTTTCCTCTCAAGTGCACACAGAATATTCCCCAGCATAGATCACATCTTGGGTCACAAATCAAGCCTTGGTAAATTTAAGAGAATTGAAAGCGTATCACACACTTTTTTTTACTACAATGTTATGAGATAAGAAATTAATTACAAATGTAATAAAAAAACATAAAAATCACAAACACATGTAGGCTAAACAACACGTTACTAAATAACTGAGAGATAACTGGAGAAATCAAAGAGGAAATCAGAAAATACCTAGAGACAAATGACAATGAAAACATGACAATCCAAAACCTATGAGATGCAGCAAAAGCACTTCTAAAGGGGAAGTTTATAGCAAAACAATCATACCGCAAGAAAGAAGAAAAATCTCAAATAAACAATCTAACCTTACACCTAAAGCAACTAGAGAAAGAACAAACAAAGCTCAGAGTTAGCAGAAGGAAAGCAATAATAAATATCAGAGAAGAAATAAATTAAATAGAAACGAAGTAAACAATAGCAAAGATCAATAAAACTAAAAGCTGGTTCCTTGAGAAGATAAACAAAATTGGTAAACCTTTAGCCAGACTCATCAAGAAAAAAATGGAGAGAACTCAAATCAATAAAATTAGAAATGAAAAAGGAGAGGTTACAATGGACACTGAAGAAACACAAAGCACCTTAAGAGACTACCAGAAGGAAATTTATGCCAATAAAATGGACAACCTGGAAGAAATGGACAAATTCCTAGAAAGGTATAACCTTTGAAGACTGAACCAGGAAAAAATAGAAAATATGAACAGACCAATCACAAGTAAAGAAATTGAAGCTGTGATTTAAAATCTTCCAACAAACAAAAGTTCAGGACCAGACAGATTCACAGGTGAATTCTATCAAACATTTAGAGAAGAGCTAACACTCATCCTTCTCAAACTCTTCCAAAAAATTGCAGAGGAAGGAACACTGCCAAACTCATTCTATGAGGCCACCATCACCCTGATACCAAAACCAGACAAAGATTCTACAAAAAAAGAAAATTACAGACCAATATCATTGATGAATATAAATACAAAAATCCTCAACAAAATACTAGCAAACAGAAACCAACAGCACATTAAAAGGATCATACAGCATGATCAAGTGGGGTTTATCCCAGGGATGCAAGGATTCTACAATATACACAAATCAATCAATGTGATACACCATATTAACAAATTGAAGGAGAAAAACCATATGATCATCTCAATAGATGCAGAAAAATCTCTTGACAAGAATCAACACCAATTTATGATAAAAACTCTCCAGAAAGTGGGCATAGAGGGAACCTACATCAACATAATAAAGACCATATATGACAAACCCACAAGAAACATCTTCTCAATGGTGAAAAACTGAAAGCATTTCCTCTAAGATCAGGAACAAGACGAGGATGTCCACTGGTGCCACTATTATTCAACATAGTTGTGGAAGTCCTAGCCACAGCAATCAGAGAAGAAAAAGAAAAGGAATACAAATTGGAAAAGAAGAAGTAAAACTCTCACTGTTTGCAGATGACATGATACTATACATATAGAATCCTAAAGATACCACCAGAAAACTACTAGAAATAATCAATTAATTTGGTAATGTTGCAGGATACAAAAATAATGCACAGAAATCTCTTGTATTTCTATACACTAATAATGAAAGATCAGAAATAGAAATTAAGGAAACTCCCATTCACCATTGCAACAAAAAGAATAAAATACCTAGGAATAAACCTACCTAAGGAGGTAAAAGAGCTGTACTCAGAGAACTATAAGACACTGATGAAAGAAATCAAAGATGACACAAACAGATGGTAAGATATACCATGTTCTTGGATTGGAAGAATCAACATGGTGAAAATAACTATACTACCCAAAGCAATCTACAGATTCAATGCAATCCCTATCAAACTACCAATGTCATTTTTCACAGAACTAGAACAAAAAATTTCACAATTTGTAATGGAAACACAAAAGAGCACAAATAGGAAAAGCAGTCTTGAGAAAGAAAAATGAAGCGGGAAGAATCAGGCTCCCAGATGTCAGACTATACTACAAAGCTACAGTAATCAAGACAGTATGGTACTGGCCAAAGAACAGAAATATAGATGAATAAAACAGGATAGAAAACCCAGACATAAACCCACGCACATATGGTCACCTTATTTTTGATAAAGGAGGCAATAATATACAATGGAGAAAAGACAGCCTCTTCAATAAGTGGTGCTGGGGAAAATGCAGAGCTACATGTAAAAGAATGAAATTAGAATACTCCCTAAAACCATACACGAAAGTAAACTCAAAATGGATTAAAGACCCAAATGTAAAGCCAGACACTATAAAAGTCTTAGAGGAAAACATAGAACACTCTATGCTATAAATCACATCAAGATCCTTTTTGACCCACCTCCTAGAGAAATGGAAATAAAAACAAAAAGAGACACTTGGGACCTAATGAAACTTAAAAGCTTTTGCACAGCAAAGGAAACCATAAACAAGACGAAAAGACAACCCTCAGAATGGGAGAAAATATTTGCAAATGAAGCAACTGACAAAGGATTAATCTCCAGAATTTACAAGCAGCTCATGCAGCTCAATATCAAACAAACAAACAACCCAATCCAAAAATGGGCAGAAGAGCTAAATAGACATTTCTCCAAAGAAGATATACAGATTGCCAACAAACACATGAATGGATGTTCAACACCACTAACCATTAGAGAAATGCAAATCAAAACTACGAGGTATCTCCTCACACCAGTCAGAATGAAGATCATGAAAAATGTACAAACAATAAATTCTGGAGAGGGTGTGGAGAAAAGGGAACCCTCTTGCACTGTTCGTGGGAATGTAAATTGATACAGCCACTATGGAGAACATTATGGAGGTTCCCTAAAAAACTAAAAATAGAACTACCATATGACCCAGCAATCCACTATAGGCATATACCCTGAGAACACCATAAGTCAAAAAGACACATGCACCACTATAAGTTCTGCTGCTTTTCATGTGCTTTCAAGGCAAGTCCAGTCTACTTCTTATAAACTGTTTCTTGCAATTCTGGCTTGCTTTCAATCCTTTTCGTGGCCTTACTTCAATATATTTTTGGATGATAGTTATCATTTAGAACCCTACAGCTTTGTGATTTGCAGTGTCCCTGAGCTCCATTTTTCAACTCGCTTTTTTGGGAGCTGGCCCCCAAACTGCAGGATTGCTTCAGGCCCTATTCTGGTTCCGGGGAGCAAGCTGAGCCTTTGGTTAATTCTTCTTCCTGATTGGAAACTAGAGTGACATGAGCCTGTGCAAAGACCTAAAGGTAGTCTCTCATTGGTTCCCCCTCTTCCCGTTCATCCTCCGGACAAATTGCAAACTGTACAAAACAGGAGGTTAAAGGTGCTGATTCTCCAACTGGGGAGATTGTTAGTAAACCGGCTGGAATGGCAAACCCGAGAACCAGGAGATGAAAAATGAGGTGCGTTTTAGAAACCTTCCCCGATCACACGGTGTACCATCCTCTGGGTTTCCCATGCATGTTTTAGCTGTAGGAAGATTCCCTTGAACCTGGAGATTGGGGACCCGTGGAATGGGTACCATGCAGTATTACTTTAAAGGGTCTGCATTTGCTCACCCAACCTCACCAATCCTCTCAACCCCAAGACTGTCCAGCCTTATGTCTCATCCAGCTGTGGGTCTAGATGTGGTCAATCCAGGTTGCATCACAGCCCCTGAATGAATTTTGTAAAAATTTCTCTCTCTTTCACTATCTTTGTGGGTTTTTTTTGGGTTTTTGGGGTGTTTTTTTTGCGGTACGTGGGCCTCTCACTGCTGTGGCCTCTCCCGTTGTGGAGCACAGGCTCCGGACGCGCAGGCTCAGTGGCCATGGCTCACGGGCCCAGCCGCTCCACGGCATGTGGGATCTTCCCGGACCGGGGCACGAACCCATGTCCCCTGAATCGGCAGGCGGACTCTCAACCGCTGTACCACCAGGGAAGCCCTGGTTTTTTGGGGTTTTTTTGTAATTTATTTTTATAATCGGGTTTAGCTGATTTTCAATGCAGTATTTATGCCGCTTTACACCCACTTGATTCACTTACAGAGAGATATCAATAAATGATTTTTAAGATTCTTAAAATACTCAGATACTCAGATATATTCTTCTGCGATGAGTAGGGTGTGTTGAGTCCAGTTCATTGAGCAATGAGCAGGTCTTGTCTATTACTTATTTGGTTTATGAAACGCTATCTGTGCTAATTTCAAACTCTTGTTTTATGCATCACCCCTCCTCAACTTTCCCCTTAAGCAGCCATGTGTGTTTTCTAAATGTGTGACTCTGTTCTGTTTTGTAATTCAGTTCATGTGTAGCGATTTTTACATCCCCCCTATAAGTGATATCTTATGATAAGCTTCTTTTTCTGTGTGACCTATTTCACTTAGAATCATTGTACCTAAATCCACTCATTATGCTGCTAGTAGCCTTATAACATTGATTTCATGACTCAGTGATATTCCATTGTACATAAGTACCACAACTTCTTTATCCATTTTTATCTTTCATGGAATATTTAAGGTGTACCCAAGTGGAGGTTCTTGTAAACAGAGCAGCACTAAGATTTGGGGTGCCTGTGTCCTGTTGATTTTTGGTTTTCCCAAGATATACACCCATGAATGGAAGTGCCCTATGCTCTGTAGCTCTGTTATTCAGATGTGTTAGGAAACACCATAGACTTCTCCAGAGTGGCCGTTGGCAATTTACATCCCCCCCGCCCATCAGCATAACAAGGCTCCCTCTTCTCCATGGCCTTTCCTGCCTTTCTGGTTTTTACACCTTTCCAGGATGGCCCTTTTGACGGATGCGAAGTGAGACTTCCTTGTAGTGCTGATTTGCATTGCCCACTTGTTTGGTTGGCCAAAAAGGGCGGATGTGTTTTTCCTGAATATATTCAGGAGAAACGCATCAGCCCTTTGTGGCCAACTTCATCATTGGTGAAATTCTGCTGCTTTTCATGTGCTTTAAAAGCGAGTCCAATCTGCCTCTTGAAAACTGTTTCCTGCAATTGTGCCTTGCTTTCAAATCCTTTTCGTTGCCTTACCTCAATATATTTTTGGATGAGAGTTATCATTTATAGCCCTGCAGCTTTGTGAATTGCACTGCCCCTGAGCTCCATTTTTCTGGGAGCTGGCCACAAAACCGCAGGATTGCTTCAGGCCCTATTCTGGTTACAGGGAGCAAGCTGAGCCTTTGATTAATTCTTCTTCCTGATGGGAAATTAGAGTAACATCTGCCTGTCCAAACACCTAGAGCTAGTCTCTTCTTCCCGTTCATCCTGCGGACAAATTGCAAACTGTACGAAACAGGAGGTTAAATGTGCTGATTCTCCAAGTGGGGAGATTGTTAGTAAAGCGGATGGAATGGCGAACCAGAGCACCAGGAGATGAACAGATGATGTGCGTTTTAGAAACCTTTCCTGATCACAAGGTGTACCATCCTCTGGGTTTCCCATGCATGATTTTGCTGTTGCAAGAATCCCCTGACCCTGGAGATTTGGGAACCATGGAATGGGTACCACACAGTATTACTTTAAAGGGTCTGCATTTGCTCACCCAAGCTCACCAATCCTCTCTGCCCCAAGAGTGTTCAGCCTTATGTCTCTTCCAGCTGTGGGTCTAGATGTGGTCAATCCAGGTTGCATCACAGCCCCTGAATGAATTTTGTAAGAATTTCTCAATCTCTCACTGTCTTTGTTTTTTTTACTTTTTGTAATTTATTTTTATAATGGGGTTTAGCTGATATTTAATGCAGTGTTTATGCGGCTTTACACCCACTTGATTCACTTACAAAGAGATATTAATAACTACTTTTTAAGATTCTTACTAGTCAGATACAATCTTCTGTGGTGAATAGGGTGTGTTGAGTCCAGTTTATTGAGCAATGAGTAGGTCTTGTCTATTACTTATTTGGTTTATGGAATGGTATCTGTGCTAATTTCAAACTCTTTTTTTATGCATCACCCCACCTCACCTTTCCCCTTAAGCAGCCATAAGTGTGTTTGCTAAATGTGTGACTCTGTTCTGTTTTGTAATTCAGCTCATGTGTAGCGATTTTTACATTCCCCCTATAAGTGATATCTTATGACAAGTTTCTCTTTCTGTCTGACATATTTCACTTAGCATCATCGTATCTAAATCCACTCATTATGCTGCTACTAGCCTTATGACATTGATTTCATGACTCAGTGATATTCCATTCTACATAAGTACCACAACTTTATCCATTTTTCTCTTTCCTGGGATATTTATGTTGTACCCAAGTCGAGGTTCTTGTAAACAGAGCAGCACTAAACTTTGGGGTGCCTGTGTCCTGTGGATGTTTGGTTTTCCCAAGATATACGCCCATGAATGGAAGTGCCCTATGCTCTGTAGCTCTGTTTTTTAGATGTTTTACAAAACATCATACACTTCTCCAGAGTGGTCGTTGGCAATTTTCATCCCCCCCCCATCAGAATAACAAGTGTCCCATTTCTCCATGGCCTCTCCTGCATTTCTGGTTTTTACACTTTATCAGGATGGCCCTTTTGACCGATGCAAAGTGAGACTTCTTTGTAGTGCTGATTTGCATCGCCCACTTGTTTGGCCACTGCATCATTGGCGAAGTTCTGCCTCTTTTCAGGTGCTTTCAAGGCGAGTCCAATCTACCTCTTGAAAACTGTTTCCTGCAGTTCTGCCTTGCTTTCAAATCCTCCTCGTTGCCTTACCTCCATATATTTTTGGACGATAGTTATCATTTATGCCCCTGCAGGTTTGTGAATTGCAGTGCCCCTGAGCTCCATTTTTCAACCCGCTTCTTTGGGAACTGGCCACAAAACTGCAGGATTGCTCTGGGCCCTATTCTGGTTCCGGGGGGCAGGTTGAGCCTTTGGTTAATTCTTCTTTCTTATTGGAAATTAGAGTGACATGTGCCTTTCCAAACACCTAGAGCTAGACTCTCACTGTTTCCCCCTCTTCCCGTTCATCCTCCAGACAAATTGCAAACTGTACGAAACAGGAGGTTAAAAGTGCTGATTCTCCCAGTGGAAGCTTGTTACTGAAGTGGGTGGAGGGGTGAACCCGACTACCAGTAGATGAGGAGATGACGTGTCTTTTCCAAATTCTTCCCGTTCAAACGGTGTACGATCTTCTGGTGTCACAGGCATGTTTTAGCTGTAGGAAAAGTCCCCTGCATGGAAGGAGAACAGCAGGGATTTTTCCAAATCAGTTTCTCCCCGTATCCCAAACTGGGAAATTTTTAAGCTACAGGTACATGTAAGTTCATTAAGGGTCTTGGGCAGTAGGCAGATCTGAGCTTTAGATGATTGAATTCTTCAGGGTCAGAAGCGCTCACCATCGCTCTCCTTTAGGTTACATTTTATCTGTCGTTGATAGATGATGTAGATATAGATATCTCTTCTTTTTCAGATTATTTCCCCTTATATGTTATGACAAAATATTGAGTGTAGTTCCCTGTGCTATACAGTAGTTCCTTGTTGATGATCTATTTTATACATAGCAGTGCGTATGTGTTAATCCCAAACGCTTAATTTATCCCTCTTCCCGCATTTCCCCTTTGGTAATAATAAGTTATAAGATTTTATACTTCTCAGAAACGGTGGAGCTGAAAGAGAGGTATCATTTTCAGTGGAAAAGCATTCACAACAAGATTGATGCTTCAGCCAAGATTATTAGATGTACATCCTTGGAAAGAAATCCCTTCATTTCTCTAATGTTGACCTGAAAAATAAGACAAACCCCTCCACTGAACTTGCTTAAAAGAAAATGATGGAAATATCAAATGGACGTGTTAGAAACATCTTATTATACAAAAGCCTTATACACTGCTCTATGTTAATAACAGTTTGGCTTACACATCTGTTCATTGAAGTTACAATGTTCTCAAATTCTGTTGCTGATCCTCCAGACTGGGCCCCAACAAGAGTCCTCCTGCCCAGTGTCACTGGAGCCAAGAGAACGAGACTAAGTTTGGTTGAGAAGCAAAGGAAAACTTTATATTTTGATCAGAGAATGGAGAGGTGAGAGCATTTGCTGCCCCGCGGGCTGTGGGCCGGGCGCTGTGTAGGGATCCCGTCAGCGTTAGCGGGAGGGAGGGGGCGGAGCTCTCCAGGGCCGGGTTGGCCGGAGCTCAGGCTCTATGTCGCGGAGGCTGCATGGGGCCACGCGAGCTGAGGTGTCGGCCCAGCCATTTTGCACTAGGAAATCGGGTTTGAAGTGCCAGGTGTGAGGCCTCTGCCTGCGGAACCCTACGAGCAAGTGAAATTAGACAAAGCACAAAGGGAAAAAAGGTTAGACTTTATTTTATTGCCCAGATCCTATTTATCTCCCAGGAATTTTTCATGGTCTTTGCGGGTGACAAAGCCCTCCTCTGCCTTTTTTTCGTTCCTCATTCTAGGGGGGCTGAGGGTGCAGACCCCTCTTCTGTAACTTCTTCGTGCTGAGTTGGGAGTCCTCATACCCGGGGGGGTGGGGCAGAACTTCTCCCCAGCAGCCTCCAGGTGAGTTTCATTGTCCCCAGGGCTCCTCCCTCACTGCTCGTATGCCTGAGTACCAACATTTGAAGTTTAATAGATTCTAATGACTTTTAAGGGTCCAGGAAAGAGATGCCCAGAGACGCTAGGGTGGCCGTTTTACCCCGGCCCCACATTTGTTCGGCTACCTTAGGCTGACGGTTTCTGCCAGCCGAGATGCGCTGACTAGTAGTCTGCGCTTTCTTCAATTAGGCCACTGAATTAACTTAAAAACAGGTGTCAGAGCCGTGCCTCGTCAACTCCCAGAGAGTCCAGGGCCAGTGGTGATCCAGGACCATGACGGCCACTGACTCAACGGACTTTTGAAGTAGCCAGGAGTCCAGCTGGTCTCATTGGCCGCCGTCACCGCCGTGCGCGTTGGCTTTTCTATGGTGACAGCGTGATATACACTTCCCCCGCCAAGCTTATTAGCTCCCCTCTGGGTGCAGTAATTCCTGCAAGCAGTAGTGTGCTCTTTTGAGGCACACTCTTGTTGTTTTCTGAGAGAAGCTCCAGGTTAAATGATGGTCACACGAGTCGTCATGGGGGCCCATTGCCCCAGGTTGTCTCACTGGAGGTTGGAGCTTGAGGGCCTCCTCACTCGAGGTCAGTGTGTCCATGGAGTGATCCCTGCATCTTCTGGGCAAGGTGGGTGGTTAGGATCACCAAGTGAGGTCCTTTTCCCTTAGGAGGCAGCTGGCCTTGCAGGCTGCTGATTTATAGGTTTTTAGATACCCCAGTATCCTGGCTGGATGGGGCAGCGGGCCCACCCCTTGGTTACCGTAGTTTCTCCTACCTGGAGGGCATTCTTGCGTTGTTCCATTTCAAGTGGTCCCAGTTTTTGCACTAATACTCCAAGGGTGATTCACCTTCTACTGGGAAGGTAAAGGTCAAAGGGTTTAGCTAAATTTGGGAGGTCCAGGGCAAGGGCCTGAATTGACAGCTCTTTCCATTCTTGAAAGGCCGCTTCCGGATTCTATTCAAAAGAATCATCTTTTCCTTTCAGTGTTTCATATAGAGGCCCAGCTAGTAGACTGTAGTTAGGGATCCAGTTGCAGCAAACCCCGGCCTCCCCAGGAACCCTTAAGCTGTCTTCTTGTTTTAGGAAGGGTAAGGCTGCAAATGGCTTCTTCCCTTTCCTGGGATGGACTTCTCCGACCTTCTGTGAGAATGAAGCCCAGGCAAGTCACCTTAGTCTGTGATATGTGAGCCTTTTTCTTGGACACCTTCTATCCTTTATTGCCTGGGTAGTTCAGAGACCTCCTTAGTAGGGCTGGCGATCAGAATGTCATCTGCATATTGAAGGAGGGTTCACTTCTCCAGAGGTAGATCTTTTAGGTCTTTAGCTAAAGTTTCCCCAATGATGGTGGGGGAATTTTTGAACCCTTGTGGTAGGACGGCCCAGCAGTATTCTTTCTGTTGTATGTTGAGTCCTGCCAGTGAAAAGCTAAACTTTCTTGTGCCTCTGGGACTAATGGAATACAGAAGAAGGCATCTTTTAAGTCTAATACGGAATACCAGGTGCTGGTGGAGAGTAGAATGACGAGCAGTGTGTAGGAATTAGGAACTACTGGATGCATATCCTCGGTGGCTTCACTGACTGTCCTGACGTCCTTTACCAGGTACCCAGCAGCCCACGTGGCTCTCGTGGTCAGGCCCCCCCCCCAGGATATGGAGCTCACCTGTACAAGTACCCAGCAGCCCACAGGGCTCTCGTGGTCAGGCCCCTCCCAGGATATGGAGCTCACCTGGGCTGGCACCCAGCAGCCCACGGGGCTCTCATGGGCAGGGCCCTCCCAGTATACGGAGCTCACATGGGCAGGTACCCCAGCAGCCTGGGCCCACAGGAACCGTGCACATAGCCCTCATCGCAGAGCACCCCCAGCTCACCTGTTGGTCAGAGCTGACCTGGAGCACCTCAGAGCAGGACTTGAACTAAAAAACAGCAGCTCCGACAGGTCTGTGACACTGGGCTTCACTCTGTGCGGCCTCACTCTGCCGGGACTTCTAGAGGCTTCCACTGCAGCCGAGGCACCAGGCCTCTGTCTCCACCCACCACCCCTCCTCTCCCTGACTCCTGGCTGCTTCTCATTAAGAGAGGGCCTTCTTGAAGTTGTCTCCCACTCATGGACCAGATGAAATAATTAGAAAACAAGCCAGGGCTGCAGCCCCTTGTTTATCCTGACCCTCAGGACGCCACAGCTGTTCCTTGGACCTGGCCAGTGCAGCAGGCCCCATTTTCTGCAACTCTGCGCCCCTGATGGGCAAGGATTGGCTGACCTGCGCAGCCTGACTCGGCCGGACAGCCCTCCCCAGGTGTACCCCTTCAGGCAGCAAGAGTGCCTGCAGCTGTGCCTGACGCCATATTCTCTGCCCCGTCAGCAGTCTCGGCGCTGGGCTGGTGGGAGGGAGTGAGGGGCCACGGCTCTGTGGGTGGCCCGGTGTGAGTGGGGCTCTGCTGGACTTTCTGCAGGTGTTGCCAGCCTGCCACCTGCTAAAGAAGAGGATGTGTCACCAATAACTGCCGTTGGACTTTCTCCCCGGGCAGAGGTGAGGAAGGAAAAAAGCAGTGGAGACCAGGACAGGAGCGGTAACTCAGGTAGGGAAATGGAAAGCTTCCAGAAGAGGGCCCGGGGCTAGGAGCATCCTGGCTGGCCTGCAGGCACCAAGTCGGCCTGCGTGCTGTTGCTGGTGTGGCTCCACGGCCCTTCCTCTAGGCTTTCAAGTCCTTGCACATATTCAGGTGTTTTACCTGGGGAGGGTGGAAAAAGTTCAGCAGCAGCTGGCCTGGGGTTTAGCTCACGTTTACTCAGAGTCGCCTCGGCACCGTCCACCAGCTTTGCAATGAGGACGCTCCTTGCGGGGAGGCTGCTGGCTGCATGTGAGACGATTCCTCACCTCTGACCAACTTCAGAATTGTTTATCACTGAAGCAAGTGTCCTGATAGCGTTTTCGTCTTTATAACTGGTGGGTTCCGTTTTCTTTTTTTCTCCTTTTTTTTCATTTTTTGGTTCAAGGTAGGTTTTATTCCTTTTTTTTTTGTATTTATAGATATAAGCATAGAAATAATTCATTCATATAAATACATTTATTGGAAGGGTAGAACTTTTTCTTTCTGTTTTATTTTTTTTTAATTTTTTAATTTTATTTATTTTTTTATACAGCAGGTTCTTGGTAGTTATCTATTTTATACGTATTACTGTATATATGTCAATCCCAGTCTCCCAATTCATCCCACACCCCCAGCCACTTTCCCCCCTTGGTGTCCATACGTTTGTTCTCTACATATGTGTCTCTATTTCTGCCCTGCAAACTGGTTCGTCTATACCATTTTTCTCGGTTCCACATATATGCATTAATATATGATATTTGTTTTTCTCTTCCTGAATTACTTCACTCTGTATGACAGTCTCTCCATACATACATGTCTCTAAAATGACCCAGTTTTGCTCCTTTTTATGGCTGAGTAATATTCCATTTGTATATATGTACCACATCTTCTTTGCCCATTCATCTGTTGATGGGCATTTAGGTTGCTTCCATGCCCTGGCTATTGTGAATAGTGCTACAATGAAAATTGTGGTGAATGTGTCTTTTTGAATTATGGTGTTCTCTGGGTATATGCGGGATTGCTGGGTCATATGGTAGTTCTATTTTTAGTTTTTTAAGGAACCTCCATAATGTTCTCCATAGTGACTGTATCAATTTACATTCCCACCAACAGTGCAAGAGGGCTCCCTTTTCTCCACACCCTCTCTAGCATTTGTTGTTTGTAGATTTTCTGATGATGCCCATTGTAACTGGTGTGAGGTGATACCTCATTGTAATTTTGCTTTGCGTTTCTCTAATAAGTAGTGATGTTGAGCAGCTTTTCATGTGCTTCTTGGCCATCTGTATGTCCTCTTTGGAGAAATATCTATTTAGGTCTTCTGCCCATTTTTGGATTGGGTTGTTTGTTTTTTTAATATTGAGCTGCATGAGCTGTTTATATATTTTGGAGATTAATCCTTTGTCAGTTGCTTCATTTGAAAATATTTTCTCCCATTCTGAGGGTTCTCATTTCGTCTTTATCATCTTTTCCTTTGCTGTGCAAGAGCTTTGAAGCTTCATTAGGTCCCATTTGTTTATTTTTGTTTTTATTTCCATTACTCTAGGAGGTAGACCAAAAAATACCTTGCTGTGATTGATGACAAAGAGCGTTCTTCCTATGTTTTCTTCTAACAGTTTTATAGTGTCTGGTGGTACATTTAGGTCTCTAATCCATTTTGAGTTTATTTTTGTGTATGGTGTTTGGGCATGTTCTAATTTCATCATTTTACATGTAGCTGTCTAGTTTTACCAGCACCACTTATTGAAGAGACTGTCTTTTCTCCATTGTATATCCTTGCCTCTTTTGTCATAGATTAGCTGACTATAGGTGCATGGGTTTATCTCTGGGCTTTATATTGTGTTCCATTGATCTATATTCTGTTTTTGTGCCAGTACCATATTGTCTTGATTACTGTAGCTTTGTAGTATACTCTGAAGTCGGGGAGTCTGATTCCTCCAGCAACGCTTTTTTCCCCCAAGACTGCTTTGGCTATTCAGGGTCTTTTGTGTGTCCATACAAATTTTAAGATTTCTTGTTCTAGTTCTGTAAAAAATGCCATTGTTAATTTGATAGGGATTACACTGAATCTGTAGATTGCTTTGGGTAGTACAGTCATTTTCACAATATTTATTCTTCCAATCCAAGAACATGCTATATCTCTCCACCTGTTGGTATCATTTTTAATTTCTTTCATCAGTGTCTTATAGTTTTCTGCATACAGGTCTTTTGTCTCCCTAAATAGGTTTATTCCAAGGTATTTTATTCTTTTTGTTGCAGTGGTAAATGGGAGTGTTTCCTTATTTTCTCTTTCAGATTTTTCATCCTTAGTATATAGGAATGCAATAGATTTCTGTACATTAATTTTGTGTCCTGCAACTTTACGAAATTCATTGATTAGCTGTAGTAGTTTTCTGGTAGCATCTTTAGGATTCTCTATGTATAGTATCATGTCATCTGCAAACAGTGACAGTTTTACTTCTTCTTTTCCAATTTGTATTCCTTTTATTTCTCTTTCTTCTCTGATTGCTGCGGCTAGAACTTACAAAACTATCTTGAATAATAGAGGTAAGAGTGGACATCCTTGTTTTGTTCCTGATCTTAGAGGAAATGCTTTCAGCTTCTCACTGTTGAGAATGATGTTTGCTGTGGGTTTGTCATATATGTCCTCTTTTATGTTGAGGTATGTTCCCTCTGTGCCCACTTTCTGGAGAGTTTTCATCATAAATGGGTTTTGAATTTTTTCAAAAGCTTTTTCTGCATCTATTGAGATGATCATATGGTTTTTCTTCTTCAGTTTGTTAATATGGTGTATCACACTGAATAATTTGCGTATATTGAAGAATCCTTGCATCCCTGGGATAAATCCCACTTGATCATGCTGTATGATCCTTTTAATGTACTGTTGAATTCTGTTTGCTAGTATTTTGTTGAGAATTTTTGCATCTATATTCATCAGTGATATTGGTCTGTAATTTTCTTTTTTTGTAGTATCTTTGTCTGGTTTTTGTGTCAGGGTGATGGTGGCCTCATAGAATGAGTTTGGGAGTGTTCCTTCCTCTGCAATTTTTTGGAAGAGTTTGAGAAGGATGGGTGTTAGCTCTCCTCTAAATGTTTGATAGAATTCACCTGTGAAGCCATCTGGTCCAGGACTTTTGTTTGTTGGAATATTTTAAATCACAGTTTCAAGTTCATTACTTGTGATTGGTCTTTTCATATTTTCTATTTCTTTCTGGTTCAGTCTTGAACCAAAGGTTATACCTTTCTAGGAATTTGTACATTTCTTCTAGGTTGTCCATTTCATTGGCATAGAGTTGCTTGTAGTAGTCTCTTAGGATGGTTTGTATTTCTGTGGTGTCTGTTGTAACTTCTCCTTTTTCATTTTTAACTTTATTGATTTGAGTCCTCTTTTCTTCTTGATGAGTCTGGCTAATGATTTATCAATATTGTTTATCTTCTCAAGGAAGCAGCTTTTAGTTTTATTGACCTCTGCTATTGTTTTCTTTGTTTCCATTTCATTTATTTCTGCTCTGATTTCTATCCATTTGCTAACTTTGGGGGGGGGGCTTGTTCTTCTTTTTCTAGTTGCTTTAGGTGTAAGGTTAGAGTGTTTATTTGAGATTTTTCTTTTTTCTTGGGGTAGGCTTGTAGAGCTATAAACTTCCCTCTTATAACTGCTTTTGCTGCATCCCATAGGTTTTGGATCGTCATGTTTTCATTGTCATTTGTCTCTAGGTATTTTTTTATTTCCTCTTTGATTTCTTCAGTTATCTCTTGGTTATTTAGTAACGTATTGTTTAGCCTCCATGTGTTTGTGTTTTTTATGGTTTTTCCCTGAAATTAATTTCTAATATCATAGTGTTGTGGTCAGAAAAGATGCTTGATAAGATGCCAACTTTCTTAAATTTACTGAGGCTTGATTTGTGAGTCAAGATGTGATCTATACTGGAGAATGTTCCATGCACACTTGAGAAGAAATGTAATCTGCTGTTTTTGGATGGAATGTCCTATAAATATCAATTAACTCTATCTGGTCTATTGTGTCTTTTAAAGCTTCTGTTTCCTTATTTATTTTCCATTATGGATGATCCGTCCATTGGTGTAAGTGAGATGTTAAATTCCCCTTCTTTTATTGTGTTACTGTCGATTTCTTCATTTATAGATATTAGCAGTTGCCTTATGTATTGAGGTGCTCCTATGTTGGGTGCATATATATTTGTAATTGTTATATCATCTTCTTGGATTGATCCCTTAATCATTATTTAGTGTCCTTCCTTGTCTATTGTAACATTATTTATTTTAAAGTCTATTTAAATCTATTAAAATCTATTTAAACCTAAGTATATTTTTTTAATACTTCATTTATTTATTTTTGGCTGCGTTGGGTCTTCGTTGGTGTGTGCGGGCCTTCTCTAGTTGTGGAGAGTGTGGGCTACTCTTCCATTGCGGTGCGCATGCTTATTGTGGTGGCTTCTCTTGTTGCAGAGCACGGGCTCTAGGCTCACGGGCTTCAGTAGTTGTGGCACGTGGGCTCAGTAGTTGTGGCACATGGGCTTAGCTGTTCCGTGTCATGTGGGATCTTCCCGGACCAGGGCTCAAACCCATGTCTCCTGCATTGGCAGGCAGATTCTTAACCACTGCACCACCAGGGGTTAAAATCTGATGAGTATTGCTACACCAGCTTTCTTTTGATTTCCATTTCCATGGAATATCTTTTTCCATTCCCTCACTTTCAGTCTGTATGTGTCCCTACGTCTGAAGTGGGTCTCTTGTAAACTGCATACATATGGATCTTGTTTTTGTATACATTCAGCAAGCCTGTGTCTTTTGGTTGGAGCATGTAATCCATTCACGTTTAAGGTAATATCGATATGTATGTACCTACTACCATTTTCTTAATTGTTATGGGTTTGTTTTTGTAGGTCCTTTCCCTCTCTTGTGTTTCCCACTTAGAGAAATTATTTTAGTATTTGTTGTAGAGCTGGTTCGGTGGTGCTGAACTCTCTTAGCTTTTGCTTGTCTGTGAAGATTTTGATTTCTCCATCAAATCTGAATGAGATCCTTGCTGGGTAGAGTACTCTTGGTGTAGGTTCTTCCCTTTCATCATTTTAAATATATCGTGCCACTCCCTTCTGACTTGTAGAGTTTCTGCTGAGAAATCAGCTGTTCCCTTGTGTTTTATTTGTTGTTTTTCCCTTGTTGCTTTCAATAATTTTTCGTTGCCTTTAATTCTTGTCAATTTGATTACTATGTGTCTCGGCATGTTTCTCCTTGGGCTTATCCTGCCTAGGACTCTCTGTGCTTCCTGGACTCTGGTGGCTATTTCCTTTCCCATGTTAGGGAAGTTTTCGAAAATAATCTCTTCAAATATTTTCTCAGGTCCTTTCTCTCTCTCTTCTCTTTCTGGGACCCCTATAATGTGAATGTTGTTGCGTTTAATGTAGTCCCAGAGGTCTCTTAGGCTGTCTTCATTTCTTTTCATTCTATTTTCTTTTTTCTGTTCCGTGCGAGTGAATTCCTCCATTCTGGCTCCAGGTCACTTATCCATCCTTCTGCTTCAGTTATTCTGCTATTGATTCTGTCTAATGTATTTTACATTTCAGTTATTGTATTGTTCATCTCTGTTTGTTTGTTCTTTAAATCTTCTAGGTGTTTCTTTTTTAATTCTTCTAGGTGTTTGTTAAACATTTCTTGCATCTTCTCGATCTTTGCCCTCATTCTTTTTTCAAGGCCCTGGATCACTGTCACTATCATTGTTCTGAATTATGAAAGGTTTCCCTCTTTTGAATTTTTTGGTTGATTTTCGACCTCTGGATTATTTTTGAGGGCAGGTGTCATTTAGGGGGCTGCAATTATTGTTAATATTAAGTGACAATTAGCACTGGGTTGAAAGCTGCTGTTGTGGGAAACGGCCACAAGGTGGCAGCGTTTCTCCAGTCTCAAATCTGGTTACTAGAGCAGTAGATCTTTCCTGGAAGTCATGTTTCTAGTTTGTAAATTAGAATGGAATGTGTCAGGAAAAACCCCCATAAGTTTATGTCTCAGTACTTCTTGTGCGTTGTTTTAATGTATTTTTTCTAATCAGGGTAATGATTAGAATATTATTTGTTCTAAGTGTACACAATCTGGTTCATTTGTACATTATATATATCTATTCATGTACAGATCCTCTTCTCATGTAAATTAATACAGTGTTCAGTAGCCCTTCCTTGGTATATGGTCGGCCTTTTTGATATATGTATTTAATATGTATTGGTATACGTATGGTAACCCTAGTCTTAATTTATCCATTCCTCCCACCTTTCTTTTAGATAACCAGTTTCTTTTCTAAGTCTGTGAGTGTCTTCTCTGTGGAAATAAGTTCATTTGTGTCAGTTGTTAGATAACACCTATAAGTGATATGATATTTGTTTTTGCTTTCCGACTTACCAAATGTTCTCTGCTTATCTCTAGGCCCATTTATGGTGCTGCAAAGAGCAGTGTTTCACTGTTTTCAATGGTTAATATTCCATTGTGTACATGGATCACTTCTTGTGCATTCATCTGTTGAGGGACATTTTGATTGCTTCCATTTCTTGGCTATTGTGAATATGGCTGCAGTGCAGCTTTGCCAGCCTGTGTCTTGTCAATTCTGGTCTTCTCAGGTGATAGGCCAGCAGTGGGCCTGATGGATCGAATGGTAGCTCAATTTTTACTTTGATACGCAGCTCCTTTCTGTTCTCATTATTGGCTCTTACCACTTTACATCTCACCAGCAGCTAGAGGGTACACAGGTCTCTAAAACCTCTTCCGCATATTTTTTGTAGACACTTTGCTGATGGTCATTCGACTGGTGTGTGTTGAAACCTTTCTGTAGATTAGATTTGCGTGAGTCTAATAATTCCTGATGTTGAGCTTTTAGCCATTTTCCTTTTCTTATTTTAAAATAGTGAGGGAAACTTAATTTTTCATACGATTTTCTTGAAAAATTTGCACTGTTTTGATTTTTTTGGCCATTCCCTACCTCAGGACATTTTTTGAGGGCAAGTGTCCTTTACAGACCTGAGTCCTTGTGAATATTAAGTGATCCTTAGCCGTAGTTTAAAGCCGCTCTTGTGGGAAACGGCCAAAAGGCGGCAAAATTTCTACATTTACAACTCTGGGTACATGGGAAAGAGAGCCTTCCTGGAAATCGTGTTAGTAGGCTGCAAATTAGAGTGGAATGTGCCAAGTCAAACCCCCAACAGCTTATATCTCCTTACTTCTTGTTTCTTTTTTTAATTTAATTTTTATTTTTTATCAGAGCAGATTTGATAAAAATGTGTTTTTTCTGTGTGTACAGAATCTGGTTCATTATATCTATGTATCTATCTATTCATCTTTGGATCCTTTCCCATGTACAATACACAGTGTTGAATAGACCTCTCTTGCTCTTCCATAGGTCTTTGGTGATTATATGTTTCATATGTATTAGTATAGGTCTGTCACCCCCATATCCTAATTTATCCATTCCTCACACCTTTCCATTTGGTTAAACGTGATTTTGTTTTCTTAATCTTCGAGTGTCCATCTCTAGGAAATAAGTTCATGGGTATCATTTTTTAGGTAACACCTATAAGTGATATCATCGGATATCTTTCAGTTTCTTTGTTACTTCAAGTTGTGTGATTATATCTAGGTCCTTCTATGGTGGTGCAAAGAGCACTGTGTCATGCTTTTCCATGGCTAATATTCCATTGTGTACATGGACCAGTTCTTCTTGGTGTATTCATCTGTTGAATGACATTTTGGTTGCTCCAACTCTTGGCTGTGGTAAATATTACTGCAGTGTAGGATTGCCAGCCTATGTCTTTTGATTCTGGTCTTCTCAGGTGATAGGCCCAGAGGTGGGCCTACCAGATCATATGGAAGCTCAATTTTTACCTGGAAATGCACGTTCATTCTGTTCCCACTACTGGCTGTTACCGGTTTCCATCCCACCAGCAGCTAGAGGGTCCACCATTCTCTAAAACCCCTTCAGCATGTATTGTTTGTGGACTGTTTTGCTGATGATCATTCTGACTGTTGTGAGTTGAACGTTTATATAGATTGGATTTGCACGTCTTTATTAATTTCTGATGTTGACCATTATTCCATGCCGTTTCC